>NC_139142.1:149201383-149801383 GCF_964270905.1 Leucopleurus acutus
GGGTCTTTTTTTGTATCTACTCAGTGCCATTCTATGTCTTTTGCATGGAACATTCAGTCTATTACAATTAAAGTAATTATTGATAGTTATGTACTTATTGCCACTTTGTTAATTGTTTCCTGGTTGTTTTGTGGGGGTTTTTTTATCCTATGATTTCTATATGAACACATATATTCTGTGGCTAGGGAGTACAGATCTATTGGATAAAAGGAGTATCACATTTTATACTTTGCATACTTTAATAATCTTTTAAGTGATATTACCCAAGTTCACAGTTAACTACTGTTTCTTTGTTTCTATCATACTGGATAAATATATCAGTATTGAAAATTGCCCCAGTGCAATATCACTTCATGTATCATTCTAGACAGAAGAATACTGGGAAGCTTCCCGAGTTGCCATTATAACCAGTGTTACTAAAATCAAGTCAAATGTCTACCGTGCCATTTTCCACTACAAGTTGGATGAAAGTGGTAAATTGTCAAGAGCATTAGTGTGTGTAAGGAACGCTTATTTGTTGGTAGTTGTCCTGTCTGGATCAAGGATGAGCATAAGTATCAAGGTTACTGAGATCCTGCTGAGTGGCCTTCTAATAAGACAACACTCTCAGAACTGGCTTAATTTTTAACCTCCTCAATAATAGCACAATACTCTTACCATGTGTCTTGCATTTTTAAATCAGAGGTACTTTTACATCATAAGATATTTATAAAGTCTTTATTGGATGGAATACAACTTTAGAATTTTCCATTTGAGATAACTGCTGTGTCACTTATTTGCATAGTTCAGTACAGAGGATTATAGGCAATTTGCAAAAAGTAAAAAACTCAGAGAGGAAACAAGTGGACAAATGAAATGGCAAGGGTGACAATGGATGAAGCAACTGTGATGTTTCTGGCAAGGAAAGCCTATATGATTAATTGAAATGGAACCAATGTTATGCTTTATTTTTAATTAATTTAATTCATTGTATGATCTGATCTATTTTCTTTGTGATATTTTGCTGCAGGTCAAAAACTAGAACAAGTTACTGTTCTTTCAAGTGAACAAGTTATTTTCAGGGAAGAAAAGTGAGCAGCTACCCTGGTACATTCAAAATTCTTATGTGTTTTATGACTAATGATGTCAGTAGTCAATGTGAGATCGTTCAGAGACTCAAGGAAGAATATTTTTTATGATAGATATATTCTTTCTTGTGAATGTCTCTACATAGTTCAAGGGATTCTCATTATTGTTTCTTCCCTTTTTAAAACATTTTAAAAAAGTAACCTGAATAATTTTGGAGAGTCATTGCTGTAATTCCTTTTTTCACTATTTTGTATTGAATGACAATAATCTTGTAGTTAAATACAAGTGTGCTAAACATTGATATTTTTAATCTATATCTGGAACATTCAGAACATAGATGCTTCTACTTATATTTGTACTGTAATTATACTACATATAACTTTGCTACACTAATTACTCTTCAAATTTTTAGTTGATTAAGTTTTTTCTGTTTTCCCAATGGATTTTATCTAATTTTATTAGAACAATCCAAGGTCACTTTTTTCCAGTTATATATGTAAGAATTCCATTATTCAGGTACTAAATAGGATGTCTACTCTACCATGTACTGTTCTTTATTCATAGTGCAGTAGATAAACCTGAAGGAAATAAGCCTGGCTGTGGAAATGCTTATTTGTTGGGAGGGTGCTTGTCTGGATCAATGATGAGCACAACTGTCTGAGGATGCTGAAGGACTCATTCCAGATGTCAATCTGAGGTCCATATGAATGCCCCTCTAATAAGACAAATAAGACTCTCAGAGCCTGGCTCTATTTGGTGACCCCTGAGTAACAACATAATGCCACTGTTAGCATGCTTTTTTCTTTCTCACAGAAAAGGGCATTAGTGTCCTATCTTATAAGGCAGTATGTACCTTTATGATCAGTGATCCATTTTGCTTTATTTTGGTCACTTTGAACAGAGTCATAAATATGACTATATATACATGTATATGGGAAATATGTTCTTGTGTAATGAATTAGAAAATGAAAAGGATTGAATTAAGAAGGGGACAAGCAACTGTGATGGATACTGAAAGTCTCAGTAATGTTGAACTAAAAGAAGGGAACACTGCATGTGTACAGTAAATAATGGTAATGGTACCAAATTTTAGTTCTTTGTTATTTTTACTACTGAATATTTTCTAAGACTCTGCTTTTCTTTTTGTTATGTTTTGCTGAAATAGAAGGACTGGAATCAGGTCTTCCAATTCAGAGGACAGGGGTGAGTAGCTATTTGAAATTCATATTTCATATGCTCTGTACCAGGTCCTGAGGTCTCTCTGTTTATCTTTTTAGAGGCTTATTTGAGAATATTTTGATGATGTGTCCTTTTTCTATTTGAGACCCTCACTAAGGTCACTTACATTATTGAATCTTTATAATTTCTTCTTTCATTTTAACTCTTTTCTGATTTGATGAAAAAATGTAGAATTTTAGAGAATTTTTGGTAATTTCATAGTGGATCAAAAAATTATTGTAGTAAAATCAGAATCTTCCAAAATATTATCAGATTTTCCTCATCTATTTTATTGTTGAGATTTCAGGACGCAGGCTCAATTATTCATAGGCATTTGTGGTCACACTGCATTGCATTTTTGTTTCTACTTTAATATTTGTGGATTGGCATAAATTAGTTGTTTCTCATTTTTGCAACGTGGAAAGTTGTATGTGAAATTTTGTTAGATCTCTTTAAGACCATGAAGTTTTTATACAATAAACGTTGCCATATTCTTTTAAAACCCAAAATAGTTCAGTTTTCAATACTGTGTTGAGCTAAAAAGAAAAGGTATTATGTTAGAGATATCAAATGGAGAAATATGAAATATCATATATGGCATCATTATTTCTGAAAGTTGAAATATGCATCACTAAAAAGAGTGGTCTATATATTTCCTGGCAAGCTATGTTGAAGATTATGTGTTACCTGGTACTTTGAGATGAATGCCCTAAGGACAGGTAAACATTTTTCTTGACAAAGTTCTGTCACAGATTCTATCAAGAAGTACTTATGTTTATATTTATTATGTATTGTTTATTTATATTTATTCTATAGAACCATAGAAGATAATTCTAAAGAGTTGATAATAACTAAAAAAAAATAGTCATAGATCAAAAAAGGAAATTGGTTTAGCCAGATATTGAAATGAACTCTAGAACCTCGATCATTAACAAACTTTTGAGCAAGCATATGAATAGCAGGAAAAATGGGACATGTTTTTACTTTTTAAAATGTCTTCTCGCAAACCCTTTTTTGCATATTTGTTACTATTAGTAGATTCACAGAACCATGAAGTCAGGGATACTGTCTCAATCCAAAGAGTATAACACTATATTGATGCATAATATATATTCAGTAAATTGCCCATATTGTTACTCTACAATAGTACAGGATTCAGGCACAGAAGCAGAATAGGACTGGCATAATAAAACCCTTCCTTATGACCAGCTCCAACCTCTTCTCCCCAAATGCTGCTCCTTCTGAAAAATGTACTTTATTTTTATGTTTTTTTTAAGTTTATAAAAATGAACTGTATAATTTTTTTCTCTTTGTGACTACATCATTTGCACAAGATTCTTACTAATCAGATGAACATTTTATTTGAAACATCAAATTCATTGTTGTGTGTTAGTAATATGCTCTTCTTATTTTGTAAGTCTTTATTTTTTAGGTATTTTATTTTTAAAATAGCAGTATGTCTTTTAGATTAAGCATTTTGTGTTATCTCTAATTCTTGATTAATCTTGCCAGGAGGATTTCAATCATACTAACTATTTCAAATTACTAATATTTGTTAATATTTCCTATTACCTGTCTGCTTTCTATTTTGGTGTTTTTCTGCCCTTAATCTCATTAATTTTTCTTTACTCTTCTGGAGCTTGATTCAGTCTCTTTGATCTAGCTCTTGTGACATATAATCTATTGATTTTCAGCCTTCTTCAATTCTCATATATTGCTTTTTACTCTAAACTTCCTTATAAGTCACAAGAGCACAAGTTTGGCATTCTTCATCCTTCTTATTCCTCACATAAATGTATTTTCTAATTTCATATTGATTTATTTTTGAATTATGGATTATTTAGAAGGACATTGCTAATTTCCAAACAGCTGGACTTTTTCTATCGATTTTTATTACTGATTTCTAACTTGATTCCATATGATAAAAAATACTTTGAATATATTTTATTACTTTGGAATAATTTTGTATCTCTGTAATGGCCCAGAGGGTGGCATAATTTGGTGAATATTCCATTTTCACTGATTATTACATTAGCATGTAATTATATCATTGTGGATGCAGTATTCTATCTTGCCAGTTATTTCCATTTTGAAATTGCCACATCCATATCTGATGTGTATTTACTAACCTATGATCTGAAAATGAGTTAGTCATTGAAAGTCATGTAGGAGATTGTCATGGAAATAAGGCACCTGGGTTGTTTTTGGAATGCTTGTAATATTTGTATTACAACCTGTGTGTGTTGATTAGTTGCTGTGTTGTTTGGATGGCAAATTAATTAAGCTTTACAATTATACTGCATGCTCTTTTCTACACATACATTTTAGTAGAAAGTTTAAAATATCCCATCAAAATAAACCAAATGTTAGCTAATAAATTTCCTAGGAATATTGTCTACTAAATAATGTGTTATTTGGGGACTAACAATTATGTCTTTAGGATAAGTCAAGAAGTTCTCTTTTAAACACAGATATTTCAGTAAATCAAACTTTGCAGTAACGTTAAATACTCACAGCCATGCCATGACAGCCTTTCAATTCCAATCACTTGAATACTATTATTAATTTCAAAACAAAATTTGTATACTAAGGTTCAGATGTTCTGAAAAAGCTATTGTTTAGATAAATCATACAAGATTTTATTTATAATAATAAATTCTGATAATTAATTTAAGATGACAATGAGAGGGCAAAATTGATTACACTGTATTTAAAAGAGTGTTAACATGAAGAAATTACTCAGGATAGCTTCCTAGTAGGAATTCTTAAGATTCTGGTACTACGTGTGTTTCTTTCCAGATAACTTGAGAAGATTTATATTTGGTATATGGATTTTTCTTTTCATTTCTTTGTCCTTTGTGCTGGCAATTCATGCTTGAGAATGAACAAATAAGAAAATAAATATAAAGCTACAAGTTATGGTGTCATGTTAAAGTAGTAGATTAGTGACACAGAATACAAAGAATTTTAATCTAGTGGTAAATCTTGAAAATTATTATCATTTCATTGAAAGTCTAATAGCTACTGAAACACTCTTATTTTGCACCAACCACCCTATAAACATTGTGTGGTTTATTCAGATGAGAGCCTAGATGTATGTTTATGTATGTATGAGTGTGTTTGTGAACTTGACACAGAGAAACAAGAACATATGGTTGCCAGTGTGCTTTGTATATATAAGGTTAGGGTCATGTCGACTCAAAATACATATCAAACATGGCTTACCTAACTCTGGGGTGTGCCCACAAATCAAGCATTTCCAATAAACATAGGTTAAAGTCTCCTTGCCCTCAATATTCACAGGTTATCTTGTCAGTATTTTCTAAGTATACTATTTGTGTGAAGATAAATCCAAGGTCATTTCTCCAGGCCAGCTTTAGTTATGTGGTAAACATATTATTTACTTACAAAAAATGCTAACTAGATTGAGAGACTGTGGCAAAGTGGGCATGATTGAATAGAGATTGGAGTGTAAGTTAGTGACGCTCTTGGTTTGGCTAAGCAGGTCTAAGAAAAATGGAAAAGCATATATGGCAGGAAAGCATTAACATGATTCCATCTAGAGAGTTTGGCTAAATTTTTGCAGATTAGAAATATGGGTGTTGTCCCTAAATAGAAAAAGTAAAAGTTTTTAAAAAAGTATTACTGGAGAGAGAAAATTAATGAAAAAATTGTAAGTGCAGATCAAGTAAAAATACAGTTAGATCGAGTGATACAATCAGCAGATCAGCACTTGACAATAACAGTATTTTTCCAATGTGAACAAATATTGCTTAGGAGAGTGAGAAAAGATAAAGTTGCTAACAGCAAGCTTATATGGGATGTTGTTGTGGTGTTGATTGCTTTTTGCTCCAATAATCTAAGTGATAAATATTTAAAATTGATTTCTGCCACATTATTTATTCTGTTCTAATTTTTGCATGTGTCAACATTACCGTATTCCAAACTGTGCCATCCCCATAGAGAGAAGTGGTTCTGCAGAAGTTTATGCAGTTTCCAAATTGCTAGCTTCAATAAACTAAAGCTGAAACATTTACTAAAGCTGAAGCATTTATTGTCTTGTTAATACAAATAATAACTCTGTAGGAATGTAACCCAGTTATAGAAATGCTAATTTGTCAAGAGCTACCTTACCAAGATCAATGGTAAGCATACTTGTCTGGGGATTCTAGATTATTTCCAGACATTAATCAGAGGTTCCAGCTGGATGTCTATTCATAGGAAGAGAACACTTTAAAAATTGGACCAATATGGTGACCTCCTCAGTAATTTTACGATGCCTCTATGCAAGTGCTTTTCCATTCTCTTATCAAATTGCACTGTCATAATACCTTCATTAGGCAGACTTCATGCTTAGAGTTTCACATTAAACAGAGTTCTGGTGTCATATATTTTAAACTATTTGTTGTTAGCTGTGAACAAATATTGAAATAAAAGTTTAAATATAGAAACATATAAATAACTTAAAAAGTTGTCGTGACTATAAGTTATGAGCGTTATCAGTAATATTGGGAAATTATAAGGGAATATAGAACATTTAGATGTTACATAATGGCAATGAGACCAAATTTTATTTTATTATGATTATCATTTATGCATTTTCTCAATTAATATTTACTTTTTCTGACAATTTTTTTTTTGCATAGAATTGCTACAACTAGTATCAGCACATAAGAGAATAGAAATAAGCAGCTCCGTCCATGTGCCTTTTGGAATTCTTCATATGCTGGGAGGACCATAAATTGTGTCTTAATAAATTTAAAACAATTAAATTAATATAAGCCATGTTAATTTAATTCCACAATGTGATGGAATTAGAAATCAATAAAGAATATCTCTTGAAAATCCTCCAAAGAATTAGAAATTGAAATTAGCATTTCTAACATATTCATTCGTCAAAGAAAATTATACAGCATTTTGAAATGGAAAAGATTAAAACATAGCATGTCAAAATGTGTGGGATGCACCTAAAGCTGTATTTAGGGGGAAATTTATAGCACTAAAATGCCTATATTAGAAAAGAAGAACGGTCTCAAACCAATGACTTTATTTTCCACCTTAAGACATTTTAAATGAGCAAACTAAACCCAGAGAAAGAGAAAGAAAGGCAATCATACAGATAAGAGCAAAATCAATAAAATAGAAAATAAATATATTTATAAAGAAAAATAAATGAAATTGAAAACTGGTCAATTGAGAAGAAGAATAACATTGACAAAATTATAGCCAGATTAAGGGGGGGGGGAAGACGCAAATACCATTATCTGGAAATGTGAGAAAGGGGCATCATTAGAGATTCTATGGATATTAAAATGTTAATAAGTGGAATTTATGAAAAACGTATGCCAATAAATTTGACAAACCCAAGATCATGTACCCAATGCACAGTGAGGACAAACAAATCAAAATATCAGAGCTTGGAGCCGAGAAAATTTTAATGCAAGGGCCATACAAGGAGAAAGAAGTGGCTCATGCTCAAAAGACCCCAATTCTCAGATGGGTTTTAGGGAGGGATTTTAAAAAGCAAGGTGAGGGAGAGGAGTCACAGTGTGTGTGATCAGCTTGTGTACAATCCTCCGATTGGTTGATGAAGAGGTAACAGTGTGTTGTCACAAGGGTTAACATTATCAATCCTCAGACTTTACTGTCTGGGGGCTACGTGCTCATGGTCATCAAGTTGTTAATTTCTTCCACTTGTGGAGGTCTTAACATCAGTAAACAACTCAGTAAATGTGCATCACATACTGTTTAGTACTTCAGAGAGGAACTAAAGATTCTGAGACTGCCATATGGCTGATTTACTGTTTAAATTGTTACCAGTTCTCCTAGCTCAACTGCTACTTTTGTCACTACATGTTCACATCCTTTCAATCATTAATTCTTGAGCCAGGCTTTTGTGACTCATGGGAGGTCTTGGGAGACTACAGCTTTTCTACAAACAACAAGCAGTCAGAGGACATGGGGGGAGGGCCCTGTCCTGGGAAGGGACCATAGTATCCTGCTTAGTTAAAAAATGAAATGGAAAAATTTATTGAAGTATACAAACTACCAAAATTCAATCATGAAGAAATAGATAATCTGAATAACCCTCCTTCAGTGAAATAATAACTTGTAATTAAAATATTTTCCACAAAGAAAACTCCAGGCCATATAGCTTCACATGAAATAAAAAATAATTCTACACAATTGTCTATAAAATTTAAAAGAAGGGAACACTTTTCTACTCATTCTATATGAACAACTTTAACTTGATTTTAAAAAAATGCAATTTTAAAAATACACAAAAATATTCCTCATGAGCATAAATGCAAAAAGTCTAATCAAAACTGTAGTAAATGAAATCCAACAATATATAGAAATATTGCATGACCAAGTAGGGTATATCCAAGGACTGCAAGGATGTTTTAACCTTTAAAAATCAATCAATGTAGGAAAAGCACTTCTGGAAAGTCAGAGTAAAAAAACCTTCAAAAAATCTGCTCCTGGGCTTCCCTGGTGGTGCAGTGGTTGAGAGTCCACCTGCCGATGCAGGGGACATGGGCTCATGCCCCAGTCCGGGAAGATCCCACATGCCGCGGAGTGGCTGGGCCCGTGAGCCATGGCTGCTGAGCCTGCACGTCCGGAGCCTGTTGCTCCGCAACGGGAGAGGCCACAACAGTGAGAGGCCCACATACCGCAAAAAAACAAAAAAAAATCTGCTCCTCTATAAAATTAACAAGAACCATGACCAAAAATGGTCAGAATTAATTTTGCAGAACTTTGGAAATTAACCAAAGGCATATAGAATGTCAAAAAACATTTATTCAAGAAAACTGGCGGACTTTCACTAAGAACAGCAAGTTTTATAGCATTTTAATGTTCCAACTTCCAATACCTCTCTCCCTAGCACTGTGGCAGGCTTGAAAATAGTAGGCTAACAGCCATCAAGGGAGGAAGAACAGGTTTGGAGATCCCCAAAAAGTCCTGTCCTCAGAGAATTGTTTCCAGTTGACCTCTCTAAGGTCTCTGAAAAAGCTCCATTTACAGGACTTGTATTTTTTTGGACTAAGAGCTCACTCAGTGGGGTAAACCCAATTCCAGAACATTAGTTAAAAGGAATCCATGGAAATTTCTGAGTATGACATGTCCCTGAAGTGTTGATATGAACTGGGTCAAAGAGACTGGCCAAAAAACTAAAAAAGGAAATCTTGGGAATGAGATATTCAAAGTATGTTTTGAAAAGCTCGGAATATTCTTTTTTGATCTAGAAAGTTACATACATGTGCAGAGCTGCATGCCAGGAAACACCTGAGAAGGACCTGATCAATTGCCTCTGGCTTTCTTTGAGGCTCTGTGCAATCAAAAGGTGAAGGTTAAGGAAGAGGTGTAAACTATCTGAACACTAAATGTAAGTCCCAACACACACACACACACACACACACACACACACACACACACACACAGCCTCTTAGCAAAGGGCAAGAGACATATTGATTAGAGGCATTGTAGGTAATATTGGTCTAATTATTAGCTGACCACTAAGATAACCAAGCAGAAGCTTCAGTGTCCACATATTGCTGGGAATACAGACTTTACAGAATTAGTCCAGGAAAATCATTTTTAAGACAAACAGCAATAAAAACAAACAACTACAACAATAAACTTTTGGAACTGAGGATATCTGGTTTCTAGAATTGCCACATTTTATATAAAATGTCCAGTTTTTAATGACAAAAAAAATTACAAGAAACAAGAAAGCATGGCACATACACAGGAAAGAAGTCAATAGAAAGTATCCTTGAGGAAGGCCAAATGTTGGACTTAATGGACACAGACATTAAATTAGCTATTAAAAATCTATTCAAAGAACTAAAGTAAAGCATGTCTAAAGAATTAAAGGGAAGTATAAGAATTATATCTTACCAAATACAGAATACTAATAAAGAGATAGAAATTATAAGAAAGGACCACCTGAAAATTCTGGACTTAAAAATAAAATAACTAAAATTGAAATTACACAGGAAGGGTTTCAACAGCAGATCTGAGTGAACAGAAGAAAGAGTGAATGAACCTGAAGATAGCTTAGTTGACATTATCCAGTATGAGGAACACAAGGAAAAATAATAAAGTGACTAAGCTACAGAAAACTGTGAGACATCATCAAACATACCAATGTACTTATAAATTGAAGCCCTAGAAGGAGAAGATAGAGAAATATTTGAAAACATAATAGCTAAAAACTTTCCAAACTTGATGAAAACATTAATCTACACATCCAAGAAGATCAACAAATTCCAAGTAAGATAAACTCAAAGAGATCCAGACCCAGATGCATCATAGTCATACTGTTGAAAGATAAACACAGAGAAAAATGGCTCAACATGTACAAGTGATCCTCAGTAAGCTTAAAAACTAACTTCTAATAAGCCATGTGGACCAGAAGGCAATGTGATGACATACTCAAAGTGATGGAAGAAAAAATTCTCAACCAAGAATTCTATAGCCACAAAATCCATCATTTAAAAGGGGAGAAATTAAGCCACTCCCAGATTAAAAAAAGAGAGACAGAATTTCTTGCTATGAGATCTGTTCTACAAGAAATGTTAAAGGGATTCCTTCCATCTGAAATAGAAAGACACAGGAGAGTAACCCAAATCCACACGAAGAAATAAAGAGCACTTTAACTAGTTACCTTAGCTGAAACTACATATGTAAGTATAAAAATAAATATGTTTTGTTTGTAACATTTTTCTTCTCCTATTTGATTAAAAATATAATTTCAATTATAAATTTGTGCTGATGGTCTTGTAATTTATATATTTGTAACTTATATGACAATAATAACACAAAATAAGGGTAGGAAATGAAGCTATATTGATGTTAAAAATATCTATTTAACCAAAAAAAAAAAGAATAAAGGACAAATTCAGGGGGAAAAACACATAAGACATATAGAAAATTAATAGCAAATTGGCTGTCATAAATCCTACCTTATAAGTAATTATATTAAATGTAAAATGAATAAACATTCCAATCAAAAGGCAGAGATTTCCAAATTGGGGGGAAAACCATGATTAACTATATTCTGTGTACAAGAGATATACTTTAGAGTCAAAGCACAAATAGATTGAAAGTAAAAGGATTAAAAAAAAGATATATCATGTAAACTGTACCTAAAATAAAGCTGGAGCAGCTCGGACAAAATATTCTTTAACAAAAGTTATTGTTAAAAACAAAGAGCATTTTAAAATGATCAATCTATAAGACATACAATTATTAACATATGTACTGAACAACAAAGCACAAAATCACAAAGCAAAAACTGCTAGAATTAAAAGGAAAAAATAGATGATTCAACTATTAAAGTTAGAGACCTCAAAACCCAATTTTCAATAATAAACAGAACAGAGTAATGCCAGCAAGATGGCAGAATAGGAAGTCCCCTGCTTGTATCCTCACTCAGGAACGGTAACTTGGCAGCCATTTACAGACAAAAGTGACTTTGTGGGAGCTTTGGGACTGAGGTTGAAAATTGTGAAACACCAATAGGGTTCAAGATCAAGGAGGATCACGTTGAGAAAACAAGCCAATGCCCAGGAGGCTGACTTGCCATCTATAGATCCAACTGCAGAACCCAAAACATCTCCATGCCTCAATGGACTCAGCTAAAGCCCCATATGGTTTTGGTCCTGTCACCATAACCATATATCATGGTACCCAGGAAACATCACACATGACTTTGCCTCAGGCAATAAGCCCACAGACCTTGGTCCTGCCTGTGGACCCTGAAATGACCCATGACCCAGCTCTAGCCCTGTCAGCCATTGTCTTCAAGCAGTACTGCCAGCCTAGGGATCTGGCAGGGGACACACCAATTATTGTCCCCAAACATACTGAAATAGTTCTATAATTCAGCTACAGCCCCTTCTAGCTGCAGTCTGTGAGAAGTCCTGCCATTCCAGGGAATAAGTTGGAAACATACCCATCTGTACTTTGGGAGATCGGGAAACAGCCCTGTAACTCAACTCCAGCTCCCCCGCACCCAGCCAGCCACTTCCCATGAGCAGTCCTACCTGCCCAGGGACCCACTGGAAAATTCACCTGTCATGTCTCTGGAGGGAGGCCAGTGAACTTTAGTCAGACAGTAGACCCTGAAGCAGCCTTGTGGCTCAGATCCAGATCCTTCTAACTACATTCTCCAAGCAGTCCAGCTAGCCCAGTGACCTACCAGAGGACATGCCAGTTAGTGTCCCTTGGTGGCAGGCCAACCAACCTTAATCCACAACAGATCTTGAAACAACTTTGTGAATCAGCTCAAGCCCCTCCCTGCCATAATCCACAAGCAATCCTGTCCACCCAGAGATCCACCAGAAGACCCATCTATGCCCTCAAAAGAAAGCCCACCATGGTCTGAAATGACCCTGTAACTTGAGTCCCATTCTTATCAGATATGGTCAGGGAATAGTCCTACCTGCCCAGGGACCTGGTAAGAGACACCTTATCATGCCTCCAGAGTCAAGCATACAAACTCCAATTCCAGCTGTGGATCATGATGCAGCCCTTGGACTCAGTTCCAAACCCTCTCAGTCATGGTCCAATGCCAGTCCTGCCTACCCAGGGACTAACCCAGTTACATGGTTGAAGCTCTCCAAAGAACCTCTTGGGAACCATCCCTGACCATACACTTGGTAACAGATTCACCATCTGTGGATCCAACTGTGGACACTTTTCCCAGTTCTAGACCTTATGAAAAAGGTCCTGGAGACAGTCCCATCTTCCAGGGACAAGACAGGAGCTATGCCTGCCAGAGCACCTGTAACAGGCCCACCAGCTACAAACACAACTGCAGACCCAGCAATACATGACCTGGCTTTAACCCAATTTACCTACAATTCCCTGGGTAATCCCATAAGTACAAGGAATCTACAGAATTTATTTCCTTGCCAAAAACACTCTGGAAAAACTGAAAAAGTGTTTTCTCCTTCCAATGCACACCCCAATGCAGGATACACAAACCATGAATACTCAAACAAAGGAAACCAATAAAGTTCCAGTAACAGATTCCAAAGAAGTGTATATTTATAAATTGCTTGACAAAGAATTCAAAATAATCATCAAAACTCAGTGAGTTACATCACAGTAGAATACAAAAAATCAAGAAAGTAATGCATGAACAAAATAATAAGTTTAATAAAGAAACAAAAATCACACATGCACATGCACACACACAATTTTGGAGTAAAGAATACAATGATAGAACTGAAAAATTCAACAGAGAGCTTCAACAGGAGGCTTGATTATGTAAAACCAGAATAAAACAAATCAGCAAACTCAAAGGGAGATCATTTGGAATTAGACAAGAACAATAACAAAAAGAAAAAAAAGAATGAAGAAAGACTACGTGAATTATGGGATGTCAACAAACAAACAAATATTTACCTTGTCAGAGTCCCTGAAGAGGAAGAAAGAGAGAAAGAAGCAGAAAGATTTCTTAAAGAAATAATACCTGAATACTTCCAAAATCTGGAATAGATATGGACATGAAGGTATGTGAAATTCAAAGGAACCCAAGCAAAATAAAGATGAGCCTGAGATATATTAAAATCAAATAGTTAAAAGTCAAAAACAGGGACTTCCCTGGTGGTGCAGTGGTTAAGAATCTGCCTTCCAATGCAGGGGACACGGGTTCAATCCCTAGTCTGGGAAGATCCCACATGCTACAGAGCAACAAAGCCCGTACACCACAACTACTGAGCCTGTGTTCTAGAGCCCATGAGTCACAACTACTGAGCCCAAGTGCCACAACTACTGAAGCCTGCATAACTAGAGCCCGTGCTCTGCAATAAGAGAAGCCATCACAATGAGAAGCATGTGCACCACAACAAAGAGTAGCCCCCACTCGCTGCAACGAGAGAAAGCCCACATGCAGCAATGAAGACCCAATGCATCCAAAAATAAAATAAATAAAAATTTTTAAGTCAAAGACAAAATTTTGAAAGCAACAAGACTAAAGTGACTTATTACATATAAAGGAACCCCTATAAGGTGATCAGCTAATTTCTCAGCAGAAACCCCAGGAAAGAGTGGGGTGATATATTCAAAGTGTTTAAAGAAAAAAACTGGCAAAAAAAATACTACACACAGCAAAACTTTTCTTCAGAAATTAAAAAGAGGTAAAGACAATCCCTAACCAAAAAAAAAGCTGAGTTTATCACCTCTAAGTGTGGCTTAGAAGAAAAGGTAGAAGAGAGTTCTTCAGACTGAAAGGAACAGACACTAAGAAACAACATAAAAACATATGAAAGTATAAAACTGACTGGTAAATGTAAATATACAGTCAAATTCAGAATACTCCAATACTGTAATGTTGGTGCATAAACAAATTTTAACTCCAGTATAAAAGTTAAAAGACAATAGGATTAAAAATAACTATAGCTACAATAATTTGTTAATGGATGCACAAAGTAAAAAGATGCAAAGTGTGACTTCAACAACATAAAATGAGGGGGAGGGGACTAAAAGCATAGAGTATTTTGCGCACATATTTATATGTAATTGAAGGTCAGATGTTATCAGCTTAAAATAGATTGTTACAATTATGAGATGTTTTATGTAAGCCTCATGGTAACTACAAGGAAAAATTTCTAATAGTTACACAAAAATAAAGAGGAAGAAATAAAAGCACACAATTACAAAAACAAAACAAAACCAAAATAAAACAAACAAAAAAACACCAAATCACGAAGGAAGACGGAATGAGAAGGAGAAAGGAGCAAGGGAACTACAAAACAGAAAACAACAAAATGGCAAGAGTAAGTTCTCACCTATCAATAATTACTTTAAATGCAAATAGTCTGAATTTTCCAATCAAAAGACAGTGGTTAAATTAATTTTTTTAATCCAACAATATGTTGTCTGTAAAAAAACTCACCTTAGCTTTAAGGACACACATAGGCTAAAAGTGAAGGGATGGAAAAAGAAATTCCATACAAATTGTAACCAAAAGAGAGGAGGAGTGGCTATACTTATATCAGATAAAATAAACCTTCAGTCAATATTGGTCAGAGACAAAGGTCACTATATAATAATAAAGGGGCAATTCATCAGGAGAATATAATAATTGTAAATATATATGCAACCAGCTTTGGAACACCTATATATTTAAACAAATATTAACAGAAAAATAGACAGCAATACAGTAATAATAAGGGGACTTTAATATCTCACCTTCAACAGTGAATATATCATGTGTACAGAAAATCAATAAGGAAACAGAACACTTGAACACATTATAAGCCAAACATACAGCATAATTTCATCCAACAGCACCAAAATTCTTCTCAAGTGCACATGGAACATTCTCCAGAATAGATCATAAGTTGTGCAATAAAGGAAGTCTTAACAAATTTAAGAATATTGAGATCATATCAAGCTTCTTTTCCAACCACAATGGCATGAAATTAGAAGTCAATAACTGGAGAAAAATTTTTAAATTTACAAATATGTGGAAATTAAATAACAAACTGCTGAACAACTAAATGGTTAAAGAAAAATCAAAAGGGAAATTTAAAACATATTGAGACAAAAGAAAAAAGGAAACTCAACAAATTAAACTTTATGGGATGAAGCAAAACCAGTTCTAAGAGGGAAGTTTATAGCAAAAAAACACTTACATTAATTAAAAATCTAAATAAAGAACCTAAATTTGCTCCTCAAATAAATAGAAAATGAAGAACATCTAAGCCCAAAGTCAACAGAAGAAAGGAAATAATAAAGATTAGAGCATAAATAAATAAATAAATAAATAAAATAGATATTAGAAAGACAATAGAAAAAAATCAACAAAATTAGTAGTTAGTTTTCTGAAAAGATAAAATATTTGAGAAACCTTTAGCTAAACTAATCAAGAAGAAAAAAGAGGACTCAAATAATAAAATCATAAATGAGAAAGGAGATATTACAGCTGATACCACAGAAATATAAAGTAATATGAGACCAATATGAACAATTATATGTCACATTTTGAATAACCTGGAAGAAATGAATAAATTCCTAGGAACATACAATCTATCAAGACAGAATCATGAAAAAATAGAAAATTTTAACAGAACAATAATGAGTAAGGATATTGAATCAGTAATCAAAAATCTTCCAAAACAGAAAAGCCCAGAACCAGGTGATTTCACGAGTGAATCTCATCAAACATTTAGAGAAGAATTAATTCCAATTCTTCTCAAACTCTACTAAAAAATAAAGAGAAGGGAAGATTTCCACACTAACCTTATGAAGTCAGAATTACCCTCATGAGAAAGCCAGATAAGGACACTACAAGAAAAAAAAAATATTGGCCAGTATCCCTGATGAATATAGATACAAAAAGCCTCAAAAAAAGCTAGCAAATTAAATTCAACAGTACATTAAAATTATTATACACCATGATCAAGTGAGATTTATACCTGGGATGGAAGGTTGTCTCAACATACACAAACCAATAAATGTAGTATATCACATCAACAAAATGAAACATAAAAATTATATGATCATCTCAATAGATGCATAAAAAGCATTTGACAAAATTCAACATCTATTCATGATAGTAACTGTAAAGAAATTAGAAAACAGGTACCTCAACATAATATTGAGCCATATGTGACAATATTACAGCTAACATCATACTTGATGGTAAAAAGCTGAAAGTTTTCCCTCTTAGATTAGGAACAAGACAAGGATGCCAACTCTCACCACTTCTAGTCAACATAGTACTGGAAGTTCTAGCCAGAGCAAATAGGCAAGAAAAGGGAATAAAATTTATCCAAATTAGAAAAAGAGAAATTAAATTGTCTCTCTTTGCAGATGACATGATCTTATATAGAAAATCTTAAAGACTCCACCCAGAAATTGTTAGAACTAATAAACAAGTTCAATAAAGTTGAAGGATACAATATTAATGTACAAAAATCAGTTGTATTTCTATACACTAACAATGAATTATTTGAAAAATAAATTAAGAAAGTAGTGTTTACAACAGCATCAACAACAATAAAATATTCAGAAAAAATTTATCCAAGAAGGTGAAAGATCTGTACAATAAAAACTAAAATATTGGTGAAAGAAATTGAATAAGATGCAAATAAATGGAAAGATATCCATGTTCACAGATTGGAATAATTAATATTGTTATAATGTCTATTACTATTCAAGGCAATCTATAGATTCAATGCAATTATTATCAAAATTTCTATGGCATTTTCCACAGAAATAGAAAAAACAATCATAAAATTTGCATAGAACCACAAAAGACCACAAATAACAAAAGTGAACTTAAGAAAGAGCAACAAAGCTGAAGACATCACACTTCCTGATGTCACATTATATTACAAAGCTGTAGTAATCAAAATAGTATGGCACTAGCATAAAAACAGACACATAGACTAGTGGATCAGAATCGATAGTGCAGAAACAAACTCACACATATATGATCAACCAACCTATGACTGGGGCACCAAGAATAGACAATGAAGAACGGACTGTCTCTTTAATAAATGGTGTTGCAAAAATTAGATATCTACATGCAAAACAATAAAATTTCTTATAACATATTTTTTAAAACCTCAAAATGAACTAAAAACTGAAACATAAGGCTTGAAACCATTGGTATTGGTGGGAATGTGAATTGGTACAGCCATTATGAAAATAGTGTGGAGGTTCCTTAAAAATTAAAAATAGGACTATCATAAAATTCGGCAATCCCACTACTGGGTATATATCCAAAAGAACTGAAATCAGGGTCTCAGAGAGATATCTGCACTCTCATGTTCATTGTAGCATATTAACAATAGCCAAAATATGGAAACAACCAACTAAAGTTGGTTCATCAGATAAACTGTTCATGAATAAAGAAAAAATATATATATATGTATACACATACATACATATATAAGAATAGTATTCAGCCATAAAAAGAAAGAGCACCCTGTCATTTGTGACAACATGAATAAACCTGGAGGACATTATGCTACATGAAATAGGCCAGAAAGTGAAAAACAAATATTGTATAATCTTACTTATATGTGGAACCTAAAACATCAAACTCATAGAACCAGAGAATGGCATTGGTGGTTACCAGTGCTAGTGGGTAGAAAGTGGGCAGATGTTGTTCAAAGGGTACTAGCTTTACTTATAAGATGACTAAGTTCTGTGAATCTAAGTCACAACATGGTGACTTAGTTTTTACTGTATTACATGCTTGAAACTTGCTAGGAGAGTTGATCTTAAGTGTACTTACCACACACACAAAAAGTAACAATATGTAGTGATGGATGCATTAATTAACTTAATTGTGGTAATCATTTCACAGTGTATGCTTATATCAAACCATCCTGTTGTAAACCTTAAATATACAACAATTTTATTTGTCAATTATGCTTCCACAAATCCTGAAAAAAAATGATAGATCAACGACAAATGAAGAAAAAAATAGAAAATGTAACAACATCTACCAGACATCTGTAGAATACACCACCCCAAGATAGTACAATACACATTCTTCTCAAGTGCACATGGAACATTCTCCAGAATAAGCATATGTTAGGCCATATAACCCACCTCAATAATTTTTTAAAAAATTGAAATCATACAACTCATATTCTATGCCCACAAAGATATATTATATTATAAACCAATAACAGAAGAAAACTTGGGAAAAATCACAATGATGTGAAAATTAAACAATACACTCTTAAAAACCCAATGAGGTAAAGAACAAATCACAGGAGAAATTAGAAATATCTTGAGATGAATAAAATTGAAGAAACAACATACCAAAATTTTGTGGATGTACTAAAGCAGTACTTAAAGGGAAATTTATAGCAATAAATGCTTATATTTAAAAAGAGGAAATAAATCAATAAGCTAACTTTCTACCATAAGAAACAATAAAAGAGAAAATTTAGCCCAAAATAAGTAGAAGGAAGAAATAATAAAAATTAGCATGTTAGTAAAGAAATAGTGAAAAGAAAACAATAGAGAAAATTAATGAAACTAAAGTTGGTTCTTTGTAAATATCAATCAAATTATCATACCATTAGCTAGACTGAACAAGAAAGAAAGGGAAGATTCAAGTTACTGAAATCAGAAATAAAAGTAAGGACATAACTACTCACCTTACAGAAATAAAAATTATATAAGGGGGAGGGAGTCAAGATGGCAGAGGAGTAGGAGCATATGGAGTTCATTTCTCACTACAAATGCATCAAGAATACGTCTACAAATGGAACAGTTCTCAAAGAGTGCCTGCTGAACACTAGCATAGGACCTCAGACACCTAAAAGGACAAGAAAGATCCCCATGTAACCATGTATGATGAAAGAAAGAAGGGAAAAGGAAGAGGAGAGGAAGCAGGACGAGACTTGCACCCTTGGGGTGGGGGACCCTGAAGGAGATGAAAGGTTCCTGTATCTGGGGAAGACCCTCACTAGTGGGGAGATTATCTGGGACAGAAGGGGAGCTTCACGAAGGAAGACGGAATGAGAAGGAGACCCTTGGGGTCTCAGAGGAGAGGGCAGAAACTGGTCTGTGGCAGGCAGGACAGAGTGAGACTTACACAGATGGTCCATGGTACAGCCTTGCATGCCCCAGCCTGAGACGTGTGTCTGCTGATGCACACGGGGGCTGGGTGTTGGAACATGGGGTTTGGAGAGCAGACCCAGGAAGAAGATTGCTGTTGGCTGTGAGGAGACAGCCTAAGGGGATGTGAGTGAGGAATTCCACAACTGGGAAGGCTCATGGAGGAAGACCAGACTGCATAGAAGTGAAGGGCCATTGTTGAGTGATGTGCAAAGGTCAGGGCTGCCATTGCAGCCTCTCTCCTCAAGTACCAGCCCTGCTTCTCCAGGCACTAGGGAGGGCTGCTGCCAGAGTGGGCTCATGTGCCCCTGACTGTTGCCTCCTTTGTCCCCACTCTGCCTGGGTGGCCTGCTCTCCCCAGCCGCCACCTCATCCCCCTCCCACCTGATGGGCCTGCAGTCCTGATCACCACCCCAGCACTCTCCCACCTAGGTGAGCTCGTGTTCCCCAATTGTCACCCTGGCCCCCTCCTGCCTGAGAGGGCTTCTGTACCCTGATCGCCACTCCAGCCATGGGTGGGTGTATGTGCTCTGGCAGTCTCAAGAACAGATGCAGGTGGATGGCCCACACACAGAGGTGGGGCTGAAACCACAGCTGAGCCCCAGGGGCTGTGTGACTAAGGAAGAAGAGCTGAAATCTCTCCTCATGGCTGCATAAACTGTGGATTTACACTTCCACTGGTGGCTTTGTAAATTCAGTGCCTGTGGAACATTCAAATGGACAAGTGCTCCTACAGCTGAGACGGGTCTGGCTTTAGCAGCTGTGGGCTTTGTGGGCACATACCTGTGGGTGTTGGGCCAGGCCAGAGTCTGAGCTGCCTCTCTCCCAGTGAGAGTGCTCCAATCCCACCTTCCTCACACCACAGATCAGAAACATAGCTAAGAAACACATTTGGGGGCTTCTACTTCAACAACTAGGGAGCAGACCCTACCCATGATAGGGCAGCGAGGGACAACCACAGAGCAAAGGGAGGCCCTAATCTATATCCAGGGCAGGCTGTGGTCACCAGAACACCACTCAAACCCACTATCAAGGGGATAATGGCCAGCATACACTGAGGAAAGAGGTGAGAGTGATCCACATTAAAAACAGCCCACATACTAAAAACAACAAAACAAGAACAAATTATATGTGTGTATATATATATATCCCACTCAGGCTAAACAGTGATGTTCCCACATAAACTAGCTCTCCAAGACAGCCTGAGGGTCTAGCTTCAAGAGAAAGAGCTCCCAGCACATATAACTTGAAGGCCAGTGGGGCTTTAGTGCAGGAGCCCCACAGGGCTGGGGAAAATGGAGACTCCACTCTTGGAAGGTGCACACAAGGTCTCACATGCACTGGGACCCAGCACAAAGCAGTACATCCATAGAAACCTGGGCTATACCTAACTAGGTGTGTTAGAGGGTCTCCTGGGGAGGTGGGGGTTGACTGTAGCTCACTGTGAGGACAAGGACACTGGTAGCAGAGGTCCCAGGGAATATTATTCAGAGTGAGCTCTCCTGGAGGTCCCTATTTAAGCACCAAGAGCCAGTTCCACCCCACAGCCTGCAGGCTCCATTGCTGGAACATCTCAGGCCAACAACCAACAAGACAGGAACACAGACCCACCTATCAGTAGACAGGCTGCCTAAAATGGTACTAAGTACACAGCCAGCCCAAAACATATCCCTTGACACAGACCTGTCCACAAGAGGGTGGCAGGAAGACCCATTGGAGGGCAGGCAGGAAGCCTGCACAAGCCCCTGGACCAACCTAACCCACAAGAGGACAGACACCAGAAGCAAGAGAAACTATGATCCTGCAGTCTGTGGAAAGGAGACCACAAACACAGTAAGTTAGACAAAATGAGATGAGAGAGAAATATTGCAGATGAAGGAGCAAGGTAAAAACCTACAAGAACAACTAAATGAAGAAGAGATAGGCAATCTAGCATAGTAATGATAGGAAAAATAATCCAAAATCCTGGAAAAAGAATAGAGGCACAGACCAAGAAGATACAAGAAATGTTTAATAAAGAAATAGAAGATTTAAAGAACAAACAGAGATGAACAACACAACTGCAATGAAAAATACACTATAAGGAATCAATAGCAGAATAACAGAGGCAGAATAAGTGACCTGAAAGAGAGTGGTGAAATCACTGCCACATAACTGAATAAAGAAAAAAGAATGAAAAGATGTGAACAGTCACAGAGACCTCTGGGACACCATTAAACACACCAACATTCACAGTACAGGAGTCCCCAAAGAAGAGGAAGCAAAAGGGCCTGAGAAAATATTTGAAAAGATTACAGTCAAAAACTTCCCTAATATGAGAATGGAAATAGTCACCCAAGTCCAGGAAGTGCAGAAAGATCCATACAGGATAAACCCAAGGAGAAATATGCAGAGACACATATTAATCAAACTAACAAAAATTAAATACAAAGAAAAAACATTAAAATCAAGAGGGAAAAGCAACAAATAACATACAAGGGAATCCCCATAAGGTTATCAGCTGATATTTTAGAAGAAACTCTGCAGGTCAGAAGGGAGTGGCACAATATATTTAGAGTAATGAAAGGAAAAAACCTACAACCAAGAATACGCTATCCAGTGAGGCTTTCATTTAGATTTGACAGAGAAATCAAAAGCTTTACAGAAAAGCAAAAAATAAGAGAATTCAACACCAAACCAGATTTGAATCAAATGCTAAACTTCTCTATGGGCGGGGGGGGGGGGGGGGAAGAGGCCACAACTAGAAACGAGAAAATTACCAATGCAAAAGCTCACTGGTAAAGGCAAACATACAGTACAAGTAGGAAATCATCACACACAAATATGATATTAAAACCAGCAATTGTGAGAAGAGGAGAGTACAAGTGTAGGAAATGGGAACCGCACATGAAATTAAGAGAACAACACCTTAAAACAACTTTGCATATATAGACTCCTATATTAAAACCTCATGGTAACTGCAAACCAAAAAACTACAATAGATACACACACACAAAAGAAAAAGCAACCCAAACACAACACTAAAAATGGTCACCACACCACAAGAGAAGAGAACAAAAGAGAAAGGGAAGAAAAAAGGCCGACAAAAACAACCCCAAAACAATTGAATGGCAATAGGAACATACATATTGATAATTAACTTAAATGTAAATGGACAAAATGTTCCAATCAAAAGACAGAGAGTGGCTGAATGGATACAAAAACAAGACCCGTATATATGCTGTCTACAAGAGACCCACTTCAGACCTAGGGACACATACAGACTAAGTGTGGGGATGGAAAAACATATCTGTGCAAATGGAAATCAAAAGAAAGCTGGAGAAGCAATATTCGTATCAGACAAAATAGACTTTAAAATAAAGACTGTTACAAGAGACAAGGAAGGACACTACATAATGATCAAGGGATCAATCCAAGAATATACAACAATTGTAAATATATATTCACCCAACATAGGAGCACCTCAATATATAACAGAAATGCTAACAACCATAAAAGGAGAAATTAACAGTAACACAGTAATAGTGAGGGATTTTAATACCCCATTTACACCAATGGGCAGATCATCCAGACAGAAAATAAATAAGGAAACACAAGCCTTAAATGACACATTAGACCAGATAGACTTAACTGATATTTCTAGGGAATTCCATCCGAAAGCAGAATACACTTTCTTCTCAAGTGCACATGGACCATACTCCAGGGTAGATCATATCTTGGGCCAAAAATTGAGCCTCGGTAAATTTAAGAAAATTGAAATCATATCAAGCATCTTTTCTAACCACAATGCTATGAGATTAGAAATTAATTACAGGAAAAAAATGTGAAAAACATAAACACATGGAGGCTAAACAATATGTTACTAAACCACCAACAGATCACTGAAGAAATCAAAGAGGAAATAAAAAATTATCTAGAGACAAATGACAATGAAAACACAATGATCCAAAATCTATGGGACACAGCAAAATCTGTTCTAAGAAAGAAATTTATAGCAATACAATCTTACCTCTGGAAACAAGAAAAATCACAAATAAACAACTTAACCTTACACCTAAACCAACTAGAGAAAAAAGAACAAAGAAAACCCAAAGTTAGTAGAAGGAAAGAAATCATAAAGATCAGAACAGAAATAAATGATATAGAGACAAAGAGAACAATAGCAAAGATCAATGAAACTAAAAGCTGGTTCTTTGAGAATATAAACAAAATTGATAAACCTTAGCCAGACTCATTAAGAAAAAGGGGGAGGGCTTCCCTGGTGGCACAGTGGTTAAGAATCTGCCTGCCAATGCAGGGGACACGGGTTTGAGCCCTGGTCTGGGAAGATCCCACATGCCACAGAGCAACTAGGCCCATGCTCCACAACTACTGAGCCTGTGCTCTAGAGTCCACAAGCCACAACTACTGAGTCCATGTGCCTAGAGCCTGTGCTCGCAACAAGAGAAGCCACCGCAATGAGAAGCTCGCACACCACAATGAAGAGTAACCCCCACTCACTACAGATAAAAGAAAGCCCATGCACAGCAATGAAGACCCAAGGCAGCCAAAAATAAATAAATAATTTTTTTAAGAAAAGAAAAAGCAGGAAAGGATTCAAATCAATAAAATTAGGAAGGAGAAAGGAGAAGTTACAACTGACACCACAGAAATACAGAGGATCATAAGAGACTACTACAAGCAAATATACACCAATAAAATGGAGAACCTAGAAGAAATAGACAAATTCTTCGAAAGGTACAACCTTCCAAGACTGAATCAGGAAGAAATAGAAAATATAAACAGACCAATCACAAGTACTGAAATTGAAACTGTGATTTTAAAACTCCCAACAAACAAAAGTCCAGGAACACATAGCTTCACAGGCAAATTCTATCAAACTTTTAGAGAAGAGTTAACACCTATCCTTTTGAAACTCTTCCAAAAAATTGCAGAGGAAGGAACACTCCCAAGCCCATTCTATGAGGCCACCATCACCCCGATATGAAAACCAGACAAAAGTACCACAGAAAAGAAAATTACAGGCCAATATCACTGAGGAACATAGATGCAAAAATCCTCAACAAAATACTAGCAAATCGAATTCAACAACACATTAAAAGGATCATACACCATGATCAAGTGGGATGTATCCCAAGGATGCAAGGATTCTTCAGTATACACAAATCAATCACTGCGATGAACCACATTAACAAATTGAAGAATAAAACTATATGATCATCTCAATAAATGCAGAAAATAATTTGACAAAATTCAACATCCATTTATGATAATAACTCTCCAGAAAGTGGGCATAGAGGGAACCTACCTCAACATAATAAAGGCCATATATTACAAACCCATAGCAAACATCATTCTCAATGGTAAAAAACTGAAAGCATTTCCTGTAAGATCAGGACAAGACAAGGATGTCCACTCTCACCAATTTTACTCAACATAATTTTGGAAGTCCTAGCCATGGCAATCAGAGATGAAAACGAAATAAAAGGAATCCAAATTGGAAAAGAACAAGTAAAACTTCATATGACATACTATACATAGAAAATCCTAAAGATGCTACCAGAAGACTATTAGAGCTCATCAATGAATTTGGTAAAGTTGCAGGATACAAAATTAATACACAGAAATCTCTTGCATTCCTGTACACTAACAATGTAAGATCAGAAAGATAAATTTAGGAAACAGTTCTATTTACCACCGCATCAAAAAGAATAAAATACCTAGGAATAAACCTACCTAAGGAGGCAAAAGACCTGTACTCAGAAAACTATAAGATACTGATGAAAGAAATCAAAGATGACACAAACAGATGGAGAGACACACCATGTTCTTGGACTGGAAGAAACAGTATTGTCAAAATGACTATACTACCCAAGGTAATTTATAAGTTCAATGCAATCCCTATCAAATTACCAATAGCATTTTTCACAGAATTAGAACCAAAAAATTTACAATTTGTATGGAAACACAAAGGACCCCAAATAGCCAAAGCAATCTTGAGAAAGAAAAACAGAGCTGGAAGAATAAGGCTCCCTGACTTCAGACTATACTGCAAATCTAAAGTAATCGAAACAGTATGGTACTGACACAAAAACAGAAATATAGATCAATGGAACAGCATGGAAAGCCCAGATACAAACCTATACACCTATGGTCAATTAATCTATGACAAAGGAGGCAAGAATATACAATGGAGAAAAGACAGTTCTTCAATAAGTTCTGTTGGAAAAACTGGACAGCTACATGTAAAAGAATGAAATTAGAACACTGCCTAACACCATACACAAAAGTAAACTCAAAATGGATTAAAGACCTAACTGTAAACCTGGATACTATAAAAGTATTAGAGGAAAACATAGGCAGAACACGCTCTGACATAAATTGCAGCAATTGATCCACTTCCTAGAGTAATGAAAGTAAAAACAAAAATAAACAAGTGGGACCTAATTAAACTTGAAGGCTTTTGCACATCAAAGGAAACCATAAACAAAATGAAAAGACAACCCTCAGAATGGGAGAAAATATTTGTAAACGAAGCAACCGACAAGGGATTAATCTCCAAAATATACAACAGCTAATCAGCTTGATATCAAAAAAATAAACAACTCAATCAAATATGGGCAGAAGATCTAAATAGACATTTTTCCAAAGAAGATATACAGATGGCCAAAAAGCACATGAAAGATGATGAACATCATTAATTATTAGAGAAATGCAAATCAAAACTACAATAAGGTATCACGTCACACCAGTCAGAATGACCATCATCAAAAAATCTACAAAAAATAAATGCCAAGGAGGATGTGGAGAAAAGAGAATCCTCCTACACTGTTGGTAGGAATGTAAATTGATACAGCCACTATGGAGAACAGTATGGAGGTTCCTTAAAAAACTAAAAATAGAGCTACCATATGATCCAGCAAACCCACTCCTGGGCATATATCTGGAGAAAACCATAATTTGAAAGGATTATGCACCCCAATGATTATTGCAGCACTATTTATAATAGCCAGAACATGAAGGCAACCTAAATGTCCATCAAGAGATGAATGGATAAAGAAGATGTGGAATATATATACAATGGAATATTACTCAGTCATAAAAAATAATGAAATAATGCCATTTGCAGCAACATGGATGGACCTAGAGATTGCCATACTGAGTAAAGTAAGTCAGATAGAGTAAGATAAATGTCATATGATATCTCTTATATGTGGAACTTGAAAAATGGTACAAATGAACTTATTTACAAAACAAATAAAGTCACAGATGTAGAAAACAAACTTATGGTTACCCGGAGGAAAGTTGGGGGGGTATAAATTGGGAGATTGGGATTAACACACACTACTATATATAAAAGACATAACTAATAAGAACCTACTGTATAGCACAGGGAACTCTACTCAATACTTTTTAATGACCTATATAGGAAAATAATCTAAAAATGAGTGGATATATGTATACGTATAACTGATTCACTTTGCTGTACACCTGAAACTAAAGCAACATTGTAAATCAACTATACTCCAATAAATTTTTTTAAGTATATAAGGATATTGTGAGCAATGTTAAAACATTAGATAATTTATGAGAGGGACAAATTTCTTTTTTTTTAACATCTTTATTGGGGTATAATTGCTTTACAATGGTGTGTTAGTTTCTGCTTTATAACAAAGTAAATCAGTTATACATACACATATGTTCCCATATCTCTTCCCTCTTGCATCTCTCTCCCACCCACCCTCCCTATCCCACCCCTCCAGGTGGTCACAAAGCACCGGGCCGATATCCCTGTGCCATGCAGCTGCTTCCCACTAGCTATCTACCTTACGTTTGTTAGTGTATATATGTCCATGCCTCTCTCTCGCCCTGTCACAGCTCACCCTTCCCACTCCCCATATCCTCAAGTCCGTTCTCCAGTAGGTCTGTGTCTTAATTCCTGTCTTACTCCTAGGTTCTTCATGACATTTTCTTTTTCTTAAATTCCATCTATATGTGTTAGCATACGGTATTTGTCTTTTTCTTTCTGACTTACTTCACTCTGTATGACAGACTCTAGGGCTATCCACCTCATTACAAATAGCTCAATTTCGTTTCTTTTTATGGCTGAGTAATATTCCATTGTTTATATGTGCCACATCTTCTTTATCCATTCATCCGATGATGGGCACTTAGGTTGTTTCCATCTCCGGGCTATTGTAAATAGAGCTGCAATGAAAATTTTGGTACATGACTCTTTTTGAATTTTGGTTTTCTCAGGGTATATGCCCAGTAGTGGGATTGCTGGGTCATATGGTAGTTCTATTTGTAGTTTTTTAAGGAACCTCCATACCATTCTCCATAGTGGCTGAACCAATTCACATTCCCACCAACAGTGCAAGAGTGTTCCCTTTTCTCCACAAGAGAGGGACAAATTTCTTGAGAGGCACACACTAGCAAAACTCAAGCAATAGAAAAATCAGAATAGATAATTTACAATTCAAGAGATTGAATCCTAACAAACAGTTAAAGAAATAACACTAATCCTTTACACACTCTTTTAAGTGAAAGAGGAGGAAGAAACAATTCACAGCTATGTGGTCCATTCAATGAGGCCCATAACACCCTGATACCAGAACCAGACAAAGACATCACAAGGAAAGAAAACTACAGACTATGGTTTCTGCTCTGACGTATAATGAGATCAGAAGTCATTACTACCACCTACATGGGAAATAGTATGAACAAACTAAAGTGAATAACTGTTTTGAACTAATCAGAGAATTGAGGTCAGAAGGCAAACCACCATGCAAAAGCTCAAGAGATAGACAAATACAGAGAATCAGCTTGCTGGGAGTAGAAACTGCTGAAGACAGCAACTGATAGAAACATTTAAAGGATACTTGATGAACTGCTGGGGTATGGACTCGGTAGAGACTTAAAAACTACTGAAAGCCCAGTCTTAGAAGAGCTCCACATTTCTGTGAGATTTTCCTAGAGAAGCCTAAAGAGATTCTCACATTTAAGATGCAGAAAAATGTCCTCATGCTTCAGTCATGTTTAAGGAAAAGCAACCATTTAAAAATGTGCCTACAAGGAAAGCAGCCATTTTGAAAAATTCTCAGAGCATTCTGTTCTCCAGGGAAGTGGTCTGCCCTCTGGGGAAACTACTTCACCTGAGCCTTGTCTGAACTAGGGGAAATGCAACTGGATGACATGAGCCCCCTCTGGCCTCCACTTATCACATAAGGGAAGAAAAATATAGTCTAAGTCACTCTTCTGAAAGTCATAGCCCAGAGAGATTTAATCATAAGGTTATAGAACACTCATCCCTAATACCATACTACGACATCAACAGGTCTTTAGTTTAATAGCAGTGGATTACTACTGAGAGAGATGGAAGACACAGACTCTACTCAAGAAGAAATTTCTAGAAAAACCCCAAAACAATGTGGGAACAAAAATACTAGAGGAGATTGAAGCTTCTTACACCTATAGCTACAGAAAACGTTAAACATAGCATAACCCCTAATCAGATAAATAGGAAACCTCACACAAGGGCCTATTATCTCAGATCCTATTATTTAATGTATCATGTTTTGTTTCAACAAAAACTACAAGGCATGCTAAAGACAGGAAAAAACGCAGTCTGAAGAGACAAAGCAAGCATCAGAATGATACTCAGATATGGCAGAAATTAGAAATTATCAGATCATGACTTTTAAATGGACTATGATTAATATAAAAAGTCTTCTAACATAAAAATTAGGCATACTATTGAATTGTGTTTTTTAATCCTCTCTGCCAACCTCTTTCTCTTATACTGAGGTGAAATTTACATAACATAAAAATAACGTACAATTCGGTGACATTTAGCAATAGACAATGTCATGCAACATTAACTCTTCCGAGTTCCTAAAACTTTTCATCACTCCAAAAAGAAAACCGCATACCCATTAAAGAGTTTATTCCAATTGCTCCTTCCTCCAGCCTCTGACAACCACAAATCTACTTTCTGTCTCTATGGATTCACCTATTCTGAATATTTTACGTAAATGGAATCACAATAAGTGACTTTTTTGTCTAACTTTATTAACTTAGCATTATGTTTTTTATGTTCATTTATGTAGTAGCATCTATTAGTACTTTCTTTCTTTGTATGACTCAAAAATATGCCATTCAATGGCTACATGACATTTTGTTTATCCATTTACCATTTGATGGGCTTTGGGGCTGTGTCCACCTATTGGGTATTGTGAATACTGCTGTTAGAAAAATTGTGTACAAGTTATGTTTGAATCTCTCTTTCTCTCTCTCTTGGTCTATATCTATTAGTGTAATTGCTGTGTTATATGGTAATTCTATGTTTAGCTTATTGAAGAATTGCAAAACTGTTTTCCACAGTGGCTGCATCATTTTACATTCCCACCAGTAATGGACAAGTGTTCCAATTTCTTCATATTTTCACCAGCACTTGTTACTTTCCAGTTTTATTTAAATTATAGCCATCTAGTTGGTGTGAAGTGGTATCTCATTGTGATTTTGACTTGCATTTTACTAATGACAAATGATGCTGAGCATCTTTTAATGTACTTGTTGGTCATTTGTATATCTTATTTGCAGAAATGTCTATTCAAGTCCTTTGCCCATATAAAAAGTTAGGTTGTTTGTCTTTTTGTGTTGAATTTTAAGGTTTTTTTTAATATATTCTGAAAACTAAACCCTTATTAGATCTATGATTTGCAAATTTTTTCTCCCATTCTATGGAATGTCTTTTCACTTTTGTTATAGTGTCCTTTGATGCACAATTTTTAATTTTGATGAGTCAATTTCTTTTTTCTTTTGTTGCTTGTGCTTCTGCCCAACTCAATGTCATGAAGAATTTTCCCTGTTTTCTTCTGAGAGTTTTACAGTTTTAGCTCATACATTTAGGTTGATAATCCATTTTGAGTTAATTGTTGTATATTCTGTAAAGAAGGAAGTTCAACCTTATCTTTTATATATGGCATCATTTCCTGAAGAGACTATTTACAGTACTGAATGGTCTGGCACTCTTGTCAAAAATCAACTGACAATAGGTATATTAGATTATCTCAGACTCTAAATTCTATTCCATTGATAATATGTCTATTTTTATGTCAGTACCACACTATTTTATTTACTGTAGCTTTATTGTAAGTTTTGAAAATGGGAAATGTGTATCCTCCACCTTTGTTTTACATTTTCTAGGGTTTTTTTTCCTATTTGGGGTCTTTTGTGATTCCATTTGAATTCCAAGATTGGCATTCCAATTTATGCAAAAAATTGTAGTTGGGATTTTCATAGCAATTACACCAAATCTGTAAATCACTTTGGATAGTATTGCCATTTAAACAATATTAAGTCTTCCATTGCATGAACATGGATATCTTTGTCTTTATTTAGGTCTTATTTACTTTCTTTCAGCAATATTTAGTAATATTCTGTGTACAAGTCTTGTACCTCCTGGAATAAATTTATTCCTAGGTATTTTATCCTGTTTGGTACTATTTAAATCAAATTGTTCCATTAATTTTACTTTCAGATTATTTATTGCAGGTGTATAAATACAACAAATACAATTGATACATTGTGTGTTGATCTACTTATTTGCAACTTTGCTGAATTCATTTATTATCTCTAAAGGTTTTTTAAGATTATTTAGGGTTTTCTATATATATTTATGCCATCTGTGAATAGAGATACTTTTCCTTCTTAATTTTCAATGTGGATATTTAATTTCTTTTCCTTGCCTAAAACTTCCAATATAAAATAGAATAGAAGTGGTAAAAGCAGCCATACTTGTCTTGTTTCTAATGTTAAGGGAGTAAATTTCAGTCTTTCACAATTGAATATAATGTTGGCTGTGGGTTTTTGTTAAATATATCCTTTAATACATTAAGTAAGTTTCTTTCCATCCCTAGTTTGTTGAGTGTTTTTACAAGAAAAGGGGTTTGATACTGTGAGATTATTTTCTGTATCAATTGAGATTATCATGTATTTTTCCTTTATTTTATTAATGTGCTATATTACATGATTGATTTTCATATGTTGATCCACCTTCACAAACCTGGGATAAATTCCATTTGGTTATGATATACACAAGTCTCAGGCTCTGTTCATTTTATTCACACTTTTCTTTTTCTGCCTCTCAAACTGGATAATATCAATTGATCAATTTTTTCAAGTTTACTTGTTCTTTCTTCTGGTGTTCAGATCTGCTTGAATCCCTCTAGTGAGTTTTTTATTTCATTTATTGTACATTTCATCTCCAGAATTCCTATTTAGTTCCTTTTCATAAAATTCATGGCTTTATTGATATTCTCTATTTGGAGAGACATAATTTTCTTGGTTTCCTTTAATTATTTGTGTGTAATTTTCTTTAGCTCTTTGAGCATATTTAAGACAATTGATTAAAAGTATTTTTCTACTAAGTCTAATGGCTGGGCTTTTTCAAAGATAATTTCTATTATTTTCTTCTGTGAGTGGCCCATGTAATATTTTGTTTGAAAAATGGACATTTCTAGTATTTAATATGTTCATTCTGGAAATCAGATGATCCCTCCACCTTAGTACTTACTGATTTTTGTGTGTTGTTTGCTTGTTTAGTGGTTTTTCTAAACCATTTTTGAAAAACCATATTATTTGTCATTTGTGGCTACTGAATTCTGTGTTCTGTTAACCTCATGGTAAGCTAGTGTTTTTTTAATTTTCTCAAATTATTGGAGCAAAGAAGAAATTAAATTAAATTTTAAAAGAAAATAAGAAAGAAAGGAGGAAAAATAAAAGAGCTTTACAAAAACTCTCCCAGTTTTGGCTCTGTGTGTGGGATTTTCTCCAAAATATAGCCAGGCCATTTACAACTCTACCTTAGCCTTCACTTCCTATTTGTGTGGTATCTGAAGGGGTAAAAGCTTAGCATCTTCTCAGGTCTTTTCTGAGCATGATTCTTCCCTTGGGTACGTGCATGGCCTTTTCAATTTTTTGGTATATGCAGGAGCTTTTAAAAGGCCTCATTTTCCATATATCTCTTTTCCTAATCTCTTCTTTCCACCATATTCAGTCTGCTTATTGTTTGTCCCAACTGTTGTTTCTTGCCCCCAGATTGCTGCAGCAAGTACTGTGTCTTTAAATGTTTTCAGCACAACCTATCTGGAAGCTTCCCCAGCCATGGGTCTGCTCTGAGTTGGGTAAAATAAAGGCAAGTCCATGCACCACTGTACTTTCAGGGAGGCACAAGACAAACCAAAGCTCACAACCACAATTCTTTGAAAATAAGGTCTGAATTGGTTTCTGTGGCCCTAATAACCTGCATTAGGAGATTGGGGCTGCCCTCCTCATGGTTGCTTGTATGAGTTTGCTAGGGCTACATAATAAAATGCTACAGATTGGGTGACTTAAATAGCAGGAATTTATATTTTCTCAGAGTTCTGGAGGCTACAAGTCAAAGATCAAGATATCAGCCTCTTTGGTTTATTCTGAGGCCTCTCCCTTTGGTTTCCATATAGCCATTTTCTTTCTGTGTCCTCAAACTGCTTTTTCTTTGTACATGCACATCCCTGGTGTGCCCAAATTTTATCTTCTTATAAAGATACCAGTCAGATTAGATTAGGCTCAACTCATATGACCTCATTTAACCTAATTGCATCTTTAAAGACCTTATTTACAAATACAGTCACATTCTGAAATAATGGGGGTTAGAACCTCAACACATTAATTTTGAGGGTACACAATTCGCTCTATAACATTCCACTCTCTGGATCCCCTAAGTTCATCTTCTTCTAACATGTAAATATATTCTTTCCATCCCAAAGAGACTCAAAAGTTTTAACTCATTTCAGAATCAACTCTAATTTCCAACTCTCATCTAAATATCATCTAAATCAGGTATGGGTGAGACTTTATGTATAATTCATCCTGAGGCAAAATTTCTCTTCAGCTGTGAACCTGTGAAACCAGGCAAGTTATCTGCATACAAAATACAAACAGGGATAGAATAGACATTCCTTTTCCAAATGGAAGATATCAGAAAGAAGGAATCATGAGTCCCAAGAAGTCCACGACCTATCAGGGAAAATTCCATTATATTTTAAGACTCAAGAACAGTCCTCCTTAGCTCAGTGTTCTGACTTCCTGGACTATCAGGGTGATGGTTCTGGGCCCTCGATGGCAGCCGTGTTGATCACTGAATTACCTTTTGGGTCATTTTCCCCTTTACTTGAAGGAAAAATCATGTTCACAGGTAAATAAATCTATTGTCATATCCTGTAGAATCCCAGAAGTCCAAAAGCTTTCCCTCATTTTGCCCCATCTTTACCTCCTTTAGTCCAACCTGGAAGTGTTTTTGCTGTTAAAACACATCTCAATTCTTGGCTTCAGCTGAGATGGCTTGTTAGTCAGTGAGTCACACCTGTAAGTCTCTTTATGGAGTTTTTTTCCAGCCACACTTTGGTGTTCTCTTCAGAACATGCTTTCTTATATTTTGAAATATGGATAGGCTGATAATTTTCCAAATTTTCAAGTTCTGGTTCCTTTTTGCTTAGCAATTTCTTCAATTTTTCCGTCTCTTCTCACATTTTCCTATAAACAGCAAAGAGAAACTGAAGTATAGCTTCAACAATTTGTTTAGAAATCTCCTCAGTTATGTGATGATCCAAGATCATCACATACAATTTCTACTTTCAACAAGACACTAGAACACAATTCAGTTAACTTCTTTGCCATTTTGTAGCAAAGATCAACTTTCCTCCAGTCACCAATAACATATTATTCATTTCTATTTGAGACGTTAACAGAATCACATTTAACGTCCACATTCCTACTAACAGTCTCTTCAAGAAAGTCTAGGTTTTTTCTAACACGTACCTCAAAATTCTTCCAGCCTCTATCCATAATCCAGTTTAAAAGCCACTTACACATTTTTGGGTTTTGTTACATTTGTTACATTTCATGGCACCAAAATTTGTATTATTATGTTAGAACTGCCATAACAAAATGCCACAAACTGGGTAGCTTAACACGAATTTATTTTCTCACAGTTCTGGAGGCTTGAAGTTCAAGCTCAAGGTGTTAGTAAATTTGGTTTCTTCTGAGAACTCTCTTTTTGGCTTGCAGATTGTCCCTTTACTGCATTGTCATATGGTCATTTCTCTGTGTATGCACTTCCCTTTTGTCTCTTTTATGTGTCCAAATTTCCTCTTCTTATATGGATACAAGTCAGACTGGATTAGGTGCTACCCATATTACTTTATTTAACCTTAATTACCTCTTTGAGGGCTATATGCAAATAGAGTTACATTCTGAGGAACTGAACTGAAATTCAACATATTTGGGAGGGACACAATTCAGTCCATAATTACAGATCTGGCATGTGGTGAGATGGTAGGTAGGCAGTTAAAAATGTCATAATACTCTTACCCCAAAGCACCTGCTCCTTCCTTCAACAAGCTTTCCCTTGGCTTTTGTGAGTTTTTTAACTAAAATCCAGAATTCTAGTCAAGTTGATTATGACAATTTTTAATTTAAAATTTTTATTATTTTATTTTATTTTTGCAGTACGTGGGCCTCTCACTGTTGTGGCCTCTCCCGTTGTGGAGCACAGGCTCTGGACGTGCAGGCTCAGCGGCCATGGCTCACGGGCCCAGCCGCTCCGTGGCATGTGGGATCTTCCCGGACCGGGCCACGAACCCGTGTCCTCTGCATCGGCAGGCAGACTCTCCACCACTGCGTAACCAGGGAAGCCCTAAAATTTTTATTTTTTAGATCAGTTTTAGGTTCACAGAAAACCTAAGTGGAAAATACAGAGATTTCTCAAACATCCCCTGTTCCCACACATGCACACCTTCCCTACTATCTTACATCTTTCACCAGAGCAGTACATTTTTTACAATGTACTATAAAGACAATGTACAATGTACTAAAAGGTTTATAAGATAAACCTATATCAACAAATCATTATTATGCAAAGTCCAGTTTATATTAGGGTTTGGCCTTGGAATTGTATATTCTATGGGCTTTGTCAAACATATAATGACATGTATCCATCATTGTAGTATCTTATAGGATGATTTTACTGCCCTAAAAATTCTCTACTTTCTGCCTATTCATCACTACCTTCCTACTAATCCCTATCAACTACTAATCTTTTTTACTATCTCCATAGTTTTGCCTTTTCCAAAATACCATATAGTTGGAATATAACAGTAGAGAGCTTTTTCACATTGCATTTAATTTTTTTCCATGTTTTTTCATGGCTTGACAAATAATTTCCTTTACTGCTGAATAATAGTCCACTGTCTGTGGGCACCACAGCTTATAAATTCACCTACTGAAGCACATATTTGTTGTTCCAAATTTGGCAGTTATGAATAAAGCTTCTATAAACATCTGTGTAGACAAAAGTTTTCAATTTATTTGGTTAAATACCAAAAATCACAATACATGGATTGTATGTTAAGTGTATGTTTAGTGTTATAAGAAACTGCCAAACTGTCTTCCAAACTGACTGTAGCATTTTGCATTTCCTCCAGCAATGAATGAGTTTCCTATTGCTCCATATCATCACCAAGGCCAATCTCATCTGGTATTGTCTATGTTCTGGAATTTGGCCATTCTAGTGGGTTTGTAGTGGTATCTCGTTGTTTTAATTTGCATTTCCCTGATGACAATAATGTGGAGCATCTTTCCATATGCTTATTTGCCATGTGTATGTCTTCTTTGGTGAGGTGTTTGTTAAGGTCTTTGGCCCATTTTTTTTAAAAACATCTTTATTGGAGTATAATTGCTTCACAATATTGTGTTAGTTTCAGCTGTATAACAAAGTGAATCAGCTATATGTATACATATATCCCCATATCCCCTTCCTCTAGTGTTTCCCTCCTACCCTCCTTATCCCACCCCTCTAGGTGGCCACAAAGCACTGAGCTGGCCCATTTTTAAAATCAGTTGTTTATTTTCTTATTGTTGAATTTTAAGAGTTCTTTGTATATTTTGGATAAGAGTTCTTTACCAGAGGTGTCTTTTGGAATACCATCTCCCAGTCTATGGACTGTTTCCTCATTCTCTTGACATTTTCTTTCTGAGAACAGAAGTTTTTAATTTTAATGAAGCCCACTTTATCAATTGTCTTTTTCATGAATTATATCCCTAGTGTCTTAAAAGTCTGCCATATTCAAGGTCATCTAGGTTTTCTCCTATGTTACCTCCTATTCTGGGCTTTTTTTCTTTACATATAAATTACAGAATTATTTTTTAATATCCTTAAAATAACGTTAATATTCAGATTAAAATTACATTGAATCTATAGATTAAGTTGGGAAGAACTGATGTATTGACAATATTGAGTCTTCCTATCAATGAACATGAAATCTCTCTCCATTTATTTAGTTCTTCTTTGATATCTTTCATCAGAGCTTCATATTTTTCTTCATATAGATCTTCTACACATTTTATTAGATTTATACCTAAGTATTTAATATGGGGGAATGTTAATGTAATGTATTCTTTTTTTTAACATCTTTATTGGAGTATAATTACTTTACAATGGTCTGTCAGTTTCTGCTTTATAACAAAGTGAATCAGTTATACATACACATATGTTCCCATATCTCTTCCCTCTTGCATCTCCCTCCCTCCCACTCTCCCTATCCCACCCCTCTAGGTGGTCACAAAGCACCGAGCTTATCTCCCCGTGCTATGCGGCTGCTTCCCACTAGCTATCTATTTTATGTTTGGTAGTGTATATATGGCCATGCCACTCTCTCACTTTGTCACAGCTTACCCTTCCCCCTCGCCATATCCTCAAGTCCATTCTCTAGTAGGTCTGTGTCTTTATTCAAATTCCACATGTCTATTGCTGGTATGTTAGAAAAAATTGACTTTTGTATATTAATTTTGTATTCGGCAACTTTTCTATAAACCAGGAAAAAAAATTTTTTTCAATTCTTTCAGATTTTCTACAAAGACAATTATGTCACCAGTGAACAAAGGCAGTTTTATTTCTTCCCTCACAACCTGTATAAATTTTATTTCCTTGTTTTGTTGTTGCATTATGTAGAACATCCTGTATGATGTTGAAGAGCAGTGGTGAAAGACCACATCCTTGTTTGTACCTGATCTTAGTGAGAAAGCTTTGAGTTTATCATCATTAAGTATGATGTTAGCTGTAAGGTTTTTTGTAGATATTTTTTATAAAGTTGGGAAAGTTCCCCTCTATCCCTAGTTTTTTGAGAGTTTTTATCATGAATGAGAATTGGATTTTTTGTCAAATGCATTTTATGCATCAATACATCTTATGCATCAATACATCTGTTGATATGATCATGAGACTTTTCTTTTGTCTGTTGATTTGATGGATTACATTAACTAATTTTTGAAAGTTGAACTAGCCTTGCATATGTGGGATAAATCCCACTTGGTTGTGATGTATAATTTCTTTTTTAAAATTAATTAATTTATTTATTTATGGCTGCATTTGGTCTTAGTTACTGCACACAGGCTTTCTCTAGTCACAGCGAGCAGGGGCTACTCTTCAGTGCAGTGTGAAGACTTCTCATTGTGGTGGTTTCTCTTTGTTGTGGAGCATGGTCTCTAGACTTGTGGCTTTATTAGTTGTGGCTCGTGGGCTTAGCTGCTCCGTGGCATGTGGGATCATCCCGAACCAGGGCTCGAACCCATGTCCCCTGAATTGGCAGGCAGATTATTAACCACTGCTCCACCAAGGAAGTCCCTGTGATGTATAATTTCTTTTACACATTTTTGGATTTAACTTGTGAATATTTTGTTGAGGATTTTTGCATGTATCTTCATGAGAGACATTCTTCTGTAATTTCCTTCTTTACAATGCCTTTCTCTGGTTTTGGTACTAGGATAATGCTGGCCACACACAGTAAATTAGGAACTATTTCTTCTGCTTTTAGCTTCTGAACAAAATTGTAGAGAACCTGGTGAATTCTACCAACCATTTAAAAAATTGTTTATTTCTCTTTCACTTTTAAAGGATAATTTCACAAGGTACAGAAATCTAGTTTGGGATTTTTTCCTCAATGTTTTAAATATTTCACTCCACTCTTTTGCTCTGGACGTGCAGGCTCGGTGGCCATGGCTCATGGGCCTAGCCGCTCCGCAGTATGTGGGATCTTCCTAGACCGGGGTACGAACCCATGTCCCCTGCATCTGCAGGTGGAGTCTCAACCACTGCACCACCAGGGAAGCCCTCAGGACTTTTATTTAACCTTCAATTTTTTTGTAGTTTGAAAATGATATGCCTACCTGTGTTGTTGTTGTTATTTACCATTTGGTGTTCTCTAAGCTTCCCAGATTTGTGGTTTTGTGCATGACATTAATTTGGGGATATCCTTAGTCATTATTGTTTCAAATATGTTTTTGTCCCTTTTCTCTCCTTCTTGTTCCTAAGTGTATGTTACACATTTTGTAGTTGTCCTATAGTCCTTGGATATTGTTATGTTTTTAAAAACCATTTTTCTCTTTGTCTTTCACTGTGGAAAATTTTTCATATTCTCAAAATTGGAGATTATTTCCTCAGCCATGTCCTGCCTACTAATGAGGTGTTCTTCATTTCTGTTACAGTGTTTATCTCTAATATTTCCTTTTAAAACTTTCTTAGAATTTCCACCTCTTACTTACATTATCTACCTGTTTTTGCATGTTATCTTCTTTTTCTATTAAAGTCTTTAGAATGTTAATCACAGGTTTTTAAAAATTCCTCATCTGATAATTCCAACATTTCTGTCACAGCTGACTCTGGTTCTGATGCCTAGTCTCTTCAGATTGTGTTTATGCCTTTTGGTGTGGCTTGTAATTTATTCTTGAAAGATGAACCTGATATACTGGGTAAAAGGAATTGCACTAAACAGGCCTGTAGTAATGTGGTGGTGTGGTGTGTTAGGAGGAAAAGTATTCTATACTTCTCTGATTAGGTCTCAGTCATTTGGTGAGCCTGTGCCCCTGGACTGTCAACTTCACAGATGCTCCTCAGTTTTTTTCTCCCTTAAGTGGAACAGGAGAGCTAGAGAAGGCTAGAGTTGGATATTTCCCTTTCCCAATGTAGGTAAAATAGTTTCTCCTATTGGCAGGCCTTACTAAGAAGAGCAGAATGCTCTGGCCAATTTCAAAATGGTTTATTTTTCCCTTCCTCTGCTTAAAAATATGAGGGGATTTTTCCTCTGATATATACTATGAGAATGAGGTTGAGCTCCTGGAGAGAAAACTGACAAAAGTATTGGTTCCACTGGAGATTTGAACTCTCAAAATTGTCCACTCTGAACCTCCTTCAGTTCATCAATTACAGTTCAGGTTTTCCTAACTCAGCACTGGTTCCCACAGAGGTTTCTGCTCATGGATTTCTGCTGTAGTAAATTGTGATTTTCTGTATCTGCCTGTATATCTTTCCAATTTTTCAGGCAGTGGTCTGCCTTGTGGTTTCTCTTCTCTGATGGATCTAAGAATAGTTGTTGATTTTTCAATTTTTTCAGCATTTTACTTGTTGTTAGGAATGGTGGTTTCTAAGCTCCTTACAGGCAAGTTTTTGATAGCTTATTAGTTTCTTCTTTGAAGGGTTGTTAGCTTGAAGGGCCGGAGCCCTGTATTTCTCTACTTTGCAATTTTTGGTGATGTTGCTCCTTTGTCTTTTAATTGGTATTTGAGACCATTTACATTTGAGGAAATTATTATTTTATGGCTTACATGTACCACTTTATTTGTTTCCTATTTATTTTCTGTTTCCCTTTTCTGGCTTTCCTATGGATCACTTGAACATATTTTTTAAGGAACAATCTGATTTATCTATGAGTGTCTTTGAATTTTTATAGTTGTTTTTTGTAGTTTTACCCCTCCTTGGGCATAACAGTATAAACATATACCATGTCATAATCTTCTGATATTGGCATTTGCCACTTCAAGTGATAACCTTACTTCCATTTAGGTTCCTTTACCATCCACACTTTTAAAATACACATATCTGAAGTATTTCCTCTACCTATTTTAAGAACCAAATCAGATAGTATTATAATTTTTATTTCCACCATCAAACATGTTTAAATATCTCATGAAAAGGATAATCTATTATATTTTTACTCTTGTATTCACCCATTCCAATGTTCTCCTTTTCTTTCTTAAGTTCTAAGATATCTTTTATTCTTTCCTTTATTTTTAGAGAACTTCCTTTAAACTTTCTTTACTGATAGGTTTGTTAGAGAAATTCTCTTTGTTTTCCTTCACCTGAGAATGTGTTTATTTTCTCTTTTTTACCCTGAAAGATTGTTTTGCTGGGTTAAAAAAAAAGTAGTTGATGATTATTGTCTTTTAGTACCTGAAAAATTAATATTTTTCTACATTAACATTTGCTACTTCCTTTGGTCTTTATGTTTTCAAGTGAGAAATGCACTGTCATTTGAATCTATTTTCTTTCCTTAACACACTTAAATGTGTCATTTCTCTCTAGCTTCTTTCAATATTTTTTCTTTTTCTTTAACTTTCAGAGTTTGATTATGATGCATTTTGGCATGGATTTCTTTGGGTTTATTTTATTTGGGTTTGTTTAGCTTCCTAAATCTATAGGTTAATGTGTTTTTCTAATTTGGGAGAATTCTAAGCCATTATTTTTTTTCATATTTTTCAGTTCCACTCTCTTCTCTCTTCTGATACTCCAATGTTTTGAATGCTAGTTCTTTTGTTATTGCCCACAGGTCCACAAGACTACTTTTTTTTTTTTAGTCTTTTTGTTTGTTTGTTTATTGTTCAGATTAGATTGGGCAAATTCTTTTTATCTGCCCTCAAGTTCATTAAATCTTTCCTCTGTCATCACCACTCTATTATTCAATCCCATCTATCAGTTTTTTAATTTGGCTATGTATTATTCCTTTCTAAAGTTTGCATTTTGTTCTCTTTTATAAATCCTATTGTTTTGCTGAGATTTTCTGTTTTTTATTTGTTTTAAAAGAATTCATGATTGCTTGTAACATTTTCATGACAGCTGCTTTAAAATTGTCAGATAATTTCAACATCTCATCCATGGTGGTGTTAACACTTGTAGACTCTTTTCTCATCAAGTTGGGGTTTTCCTAGTTCTTGGTATGATTAGTGACTTTCAACTTTATCCTGAACAGTTTAGATATTGTATTTTGTGACTCTGGATCCTATTTAATCTTTTTTTATTAGGCAGTTCCTTTGTTTAGGTGTAGTTCAAGGTCTTGGTGAGGGTGTATTGTAGGCTTTCTATTGCCCATTCCTCCTACACATACACCTTTTCAGCAAAAGTGGAGTGATGACTCACACTGCTATGGTGTGTGAGAAGTTCAGCTTCCCTCTTAGCCCTGTTGACACCCCAGCAAAAGTAAGGTGCCAACTCACACCACTTTGTTGTCTCCAAGTGGGGGTGAAATGGCACTTCCCTACTGGACCCTGCTGACATCCCACTGAGGAAAAACTATGCCCTGTTCATTCTCACTTTATATCAGGTGATAGTAGAATCTCAGATGTCCAATGGGCCCATTGTTATCAAGGTTCACTTTATATGGGGTAGAGTGAAAAGTGGTGACTAGTCTTGCCTCACAGTATCTTATTAAGTCTCATTCTACATGGTGGCTCAGCTTGCTACTGAACTCCATTGACACTACCATGTGTGGGGGGTGGGAACTTGGGAACGTGGCATCACTGTTTCCTCCTGGTAAGTAATGGAAGTTCAGCTCTCTGTTCAGTCTTGCTTACACTACTCTAGCTGGGGAATTGATGTACACTGCATGCTTCCACCAGATAGAGGGTGGAAGATCAGCACCGTAATACCACCCTGCCAGGTAATCAAAGTCTTATCACCTATTCCATGGTGCCGGGAAATGTAATGGAATAACAATTCCCCATTCAGAGAAGTTATTCCATTGGTATGTGGCTGAAGTAAGATGGATACTGCCAAAGAGTCTGTTATTAGGTTTTTTGTCTAATAGGAACAGATTTTTTTTCCTTATGTCTGTGCCTATTGGCAGTTCAAGTTGGAGGCTTGAAGCAGTGCCCTACCTAGAATATATGGGTAGTATTAAAGAAACACGGGGACCTCACTATAACATTCCTCAAGTCTCAAGTTTCCTAGGTAGTCCACCTTCTTCCTTCCACACAGTAGGACTGTTGGAGTCCTCCTATGCTTGTTTGTTATGTTATGTCTAGGGAGTTTTGATTGAAAGGGGGAGAATCTGAGAATAAGGGGGATACTCTCTTTTGGCCTTAATCAGAAATCTCTTACTACTTTATTGGCTTAAAATTTATCTCCCTTCCATATGTCAATTGCCTGAACTCAAGAAATTGTGATCACATTCTACTGAAATGATTCATTGTGATTTAGCAAAAAGTTTTGAGGTTTTGTGTAAAAGCCAACTGGACATTATTTTGGTCTTCCTGGTGTGACTTCCTTCACTGCTCTGTCTCATTGATTTTTTGACTCAACTTTGTAATAAAGCTCATGGATGTTTTACAATCTTCTAAGAAATTCATACATCACGTCCATTCAGAGGTGTCCATCAAAACAGGGAACAACACAGTATGTTCAAACATCATGCTGCAGGCCTCCCAGAGCTCCCAAAGTCCCCACAGACACATTCAGTAGCATACCATATTGCATAGATTGAGAAATTTACAGTTCCAGAATTTTTCCTTGGCAAATCTAAGCATTATTTTTAAATCTTGGTCTCCTTCCTCCAGTTGTTCTAGACACTCTATGTGTTTCACTCCAGAAGAGCAGCACACTTGCTTGGAGAAATTTCTCCAGCCTGTGATGGTCTTTTTACTTCAAGTCAAGGTGAACTAATGATCAGTGTCTCTGGCATAAAACTATCCAGCAGGACAGTACTTTATGCCTTCAGTAAATCCATTCCTCTAGACACTATGGCACAGTTTAGAGTATTGTGGCTTCAGATAAATTCAGTATGCCAGTTGAAAGAAAATCATGGTCCTAAATAATTCTGCAAGGAGGAAAATACTTTAAGGTTAGTTCTGATCATAGGTAAAGAGAACAAAATTTTCTTTTACAGAGAAATTGTTTCTTGCGTAATGAAGAAACTTTATTAAAAAATTCATACCGAATCCCTCCATCTCTTTGATGGTATACAGTTTTTTCCAAAGTTGTGCGCATGTTCTCTTCCCAATTTTCTCTTTTTAGTTCATCATATGATTGGATAACGTGTGGAAATAAGTAGAATTTTCACCTTACGTAGATAGTGAATGTTCCATTATTTTGAAATCTGTCATAGAGTACCTCTTCATATAGATATTGAGATTTTCCCCCTCATACTATTATGATTAATGTAGGTATAAAATACTGATTAATATTATGCTCTTTTTCTAGAGTGGCATGGTTGAGCCTGAGGACAATTCTATAATTTCTGGCCAATGGACACAATTTTCTTGAGTTTTCACACTGAGGCTACAGTCCAGTCAGAGATGCTCAGTACAAGGATATATGTACATATATTTCTCATTGAAGTCTTCCTTGGCTCCCACTACATAAATTTGGAAGTGCAGCATTTCCTCTCCCTTATCCTGGTTTATTTTCCCTCAGAGATTTTGTCACAATCTGATATGCCATTTGATAACTATCTTGCCAGATTATAAACATATAAGTTTATAAGGTTATCACCTTATAAACACATAAGCTTTATGAGTAAAGGTTTTGTCCATTTTTTTATAAAACTGCTCTTTCAATGGTGTGTTTTTGGCCATCTTTTTTCATGTTCACCTCTATTCTAAGAAGAAAAAAGAAGTTACTTTTGAGAAAACTGTCTGAGATGTAACTTCTTTGCTCTAATACTGCCTATTTTCACAAACACTGCATTTGCTGTAAATTTAGTAAGAAGCACCTTTGTACTGAGCACAACATAATAATTGAGATGACGTTCAAACACACTGCTAGATTCATCTCAACCTGCTCTAACAAGAAAGTTCATTTGATACAAATGTGTGTTTCTGAGCTATTTTGCTCATGTAAAACTTAGAGTCATGTCATTTTTTTTTTCTAATGGCTAAAGAGACCTTTCTCTCTAGCAAGAAACGTCTGATTCTGAGCTTCATTTCATGTTGGGTTTTTTGTTGTTGTTATTTGGGGGTTTTGGTGGATTTTTTTGTTCGTTTATTTTTGGTGCACATACACTTCTTGTTTCATCCAAATTTCTTCTATTAGCAATAAAAATATACTTGTCAGAAAAACATATGATATTGAGATCATTTACAATTATGTTAATTTAAATACTACTTTGACTCATTTTTCTCTAGCTCAAAGTAGGAACTTTGAGCTAGAGAACTTATGAGGACAATGTATGATTCTGAGTTCATTTTCATAAATACTGCTTAGATTCATCTTGATTTCTTCTTACAGTAAGAAAGCAAATATGAGATTATTGTTTTTAATTTAATTGCCAATATAAAACTTAAAAAAATGTTTATAATTGGCAAGTATTAGAAGGAAGGGGAACAAAGGGGAGAAGGAACAAGAGAATCTTGGAGAATAGGCAAATAGCAGAAGCAGAAAATAAAAGGAGAGGGAAGAAATTTTGCAGTCACCATGTATTAGATGAGGTAAAAGAAGGGAGTAAAATCTTGGGGAATCAACTGGTGTTATAATGGGAAGATGAGAGAGAAAAGGAAGGAAAATCTTAAAGAATCAGAAGATTTCAAAAGGGAGAAAATAGTGAAGATTGGCAATGATTAGAAGACAAGTGAAGGGTGACAAAGAGGGAAAAAATCATGGAGAATTTTCCAGAGTGAGAATGAGAAAAAGGGATGATAAAATCTTATAAAAGTGGCATGGACAAGTATGGGTAGAAAAGGGAAGAAGTAGGAAGGGAAATTTGGAGACGACATTGGGAAAATGGGGGAAGAAATTCTTGGAGAATTGGCTTGCTCTAGAAAAAGGAGATGGGTGAAGAATACTAGAGATAATCATGTAAAATTGGCAGGTACCAAATACAGAAGTAGAGTAGAGGGAAAGAAGGTAGTGAAAATTTGGGAGAATCACAGATGTAAGAAGTGGTGAGGATGTGAGAGAAAATGCTGATACATTGGCAGATGTCAGAATGGGGAATTGGGGATGGAAAAGAAGAGAATATCCGGGGCTTCCCTGGTGGCGCAGTGGTTGAGAGTCCACCTGCCGATGCAGGGGACGCGGGTTCGTACCTCGGTCCGGGAAGATCCCACATGCCGCGGAGCGGCTAGGCCCGTGAGCCATGGCGTCTGAGCCTGTGCGTCCGGAGCCTGTGCTCCGCAACGGGAGAAGCCACAACAGTGAGAGGCCCACGTACCACAAGACAACAACAACAACAACAAAAAAAAAAAAACAAGAAGAGAATATCCAAGGTACAGATCCAAAATTCAGGTTGAAGGTCCAAAGTCAAGATCCAAGAACAAGTACAGGTCCAAGGTCCAGGTTCCTGTCTGAAGTCCAGATCAAAGGTCCAATTCAAATCCATGTGAAAGTTCTAGATCCAACGTCCAAATTCAGGTACAATGTCCAGGTCCGAGGACATGACCAGGGCCAAGGTCAAGAACCATAATGCAAATATAAGGACCAGGTCCAGGTCTGAGGTCTAGTTCCAACATCATTATCTAGATCTGAAGTCCAAGAACAATGTCCAACGTAAGGTCAGGTTCAAGTTCTGCTCTTTCATCTACTCTCTTTTATCCAATTATTTCATTAGGATGAATTCATGTATGCTGAATTGCTAGTTCATTCCCTAAAACTTTACTTACATACTGTCAAAGTGCACATTTCTTAGGGCAAACCACGATCACTCCAGAGCACAGTCATCGTGACACTTCTATGAAGGACTGAACAAAAAATCTCTGGTGATATAGGTTTCATCTAAGGGTAAACTTAGGATACTAGTGGAGCAGCCGGACTGTGTGTTCTCCAAAAAAATCCTCCTTAACTATTACTTTCCAAAATTAAGATTTAGAAATGCAAGCAATAAATAATGTAATGTAATGCTGCTGGCAAAAGTAGTAGTAGTAGTAGTAGTAGTAGTAGTAGTAGTAGTAGTAGTAGTAGTAGTAGTAGTAGTAGTAGTAGTAGCAGAAGCAGCAGCATCAGAAGAAAGAGAGGGAGAGGGAGGAGGAGAAGGAGAACGAGAAGAAGGGGGGGAGAGGAAAAACAGCTCTTCTTTGTTGCTAATCAAGGGTGAAGTTTTTTGCTTTCCCGTTCACTGGGGCAGAAGGTAGATTCAAGCAAATAGTTTCTTATAAAAAGTTAAAGGGCTTAAATGGATGGCCATCTGACAGAGGTGGAGGAATTATAGTTTTCATTTTGCATTTGCAGAGAATTAAATTTGCCTTTCCCTCAACTAGTCTGAATGAATGAGATTGGTCAGTTGTGACAGCATCTAACATTTATAGAATGCTCTTCAGTTCACAGAGCACATTCCCACCCCAGTGACACTGCCTTGGTCCTCAGCTTCATCATCTCCCACTGGGATTATTACATCAGCATTCTTTCTGGTCTCCTGTGTCTAGTCCCATGGAGATTAACTGACAGGATCTGATGGAGTCTCTGGACAATCTCTCAGAAAACAGTGCTTATGCACATTCACAGGAAACTTACCTTAGAATTTCAAGATTTTTTCCCCCTTCCTCTGCATCCCTGATTCTATCCCTGCATTCCTGCTGCAGTCTTACATGCTCTTGCCAGGGTGACCAATGAAACCCTCTGTGATTCTTAATTGCTTCCAAATAAAATCTGAATCCCGCAGAATATGTGAACTCATCATCTGCCTCTGCTTACCTATCATATACTATACCTCCTGACATACACCATCCTCTCCAGGCCCTTTAACCCACTGACCTTCCAAGATCATCTATGAGCATCTCTGCCTAGAGTAACTTCTCTCCAACTCCTCCCTACTCTCTCAAAACTAGGGCAGACATTTCTTTCCCGGGATATCCACTACTGGAGGCAGATTTGAACACCAATTTTATGTTTTCATTGCCTCATATAAACACACTTGATGGGTCACTTTGCCACATTCAAGTGTGCAATTATAAACTGGCACATTTTCCCTCAACTTCACTTTAGGTTCCTTGAAAGCAAATACAATATTTATGTCTCCAGTGTCTAGTACAATGTGGCTGTAGTAAGAGATCAATGAATACTTGCTAAAAATTTATTTGCTGAATAAAATGGATTTTATGGATGATATATGTTAAGTTAAAGTAACTTTATAGAAGCCATGACAATCTGAAGGGTAGATCTGGAATTAAAATCTAAGTACAATTCTTAATCCACTGCGCATGTCCATATGACGTTCATGTGCCATTATCTTGCAAGTGTTTCTCAAAGCCATACTGAGGATATAATCCTCAGGGCTAAGGGCCCTGGTTACACTGGGGTGAGAGAGAGCTGAGAAAAAGGCATATCATTTCCAAGGAGAGCTACCAGTCCTCTTCCCCTGCTTTCATGCTTCCCACTGCCAAGAGAGAGATGTCACTGAAGGCCCTAGGCAGGGGGATTGACAATGTTCTCATACACTTGCAGACACTGAACTTGCCCCCAAAAGTGATTTAATCAACCAGGTTCTGGGAGAATGGAATTCAGAGATGGAAATCAAGCTGAGCTCTGTAAATACTGATGGATTGTTAATGCCACTCACCTCTTTTGCTAGTGTCCAAGGAAAAGATTAACCATCTACTGCAAGAACTTCTAAATTGAGCAGACCTTTGTATTTGCCTATTTACAGGCAAAACAGCTCACAGTTAGATGCAGACCTCATTGTGCTAAGTACATAAACATAAAATTGCTAGGTGGGGTCAGTATTCAAACAACTTCTCTAATGGGAATGCAGATAATCTTTAATGGTGGCTTAATCAAAATCACCTATAATTGACTATAGCATGAGTTTCTGGTGCCTTTGGCTCAAGGATTATCTCAGTCTAGCACACCTATAGGACTCAGTAACATAGCATGGTCCCTTTGTGGGGAACAAATACAGTCTAGAAAGAATCCACTCTTGATGCCATGTGGCAGCTGGTCCACAGCTTCTGGGTGAAATGAGTGTGAGGAGGAGAGACTGCTGCCTCTGCTATGGTCTGTGCCTCTTCATGATCCCTAAACATACTTAATTTGTTGGATATAGGTGTGTGCCAGGAGAAAAGCAGACAATCCACTTTCATAGCCTTAGCCAGGGGAATGGGGTAGGCTATTTAGATCTGCTCACTGCCCTGGACATAGTGATTTGTCTAGGGATAGGCACATGACACAACGTTGAGCATTCAGTGTCTTCGCTGGGATTTTTTTCCACCCAAAAAATCCAACAGGGGAGAAACTCTCTTTCTCCTGGGGTAAATCTTGAGCTGCTGGCTGTCCTACTCACCATGTGGAAAAAAACCCAGAGGGATAAACTTCTGAAGACCTCATGAAAGCCCTGCATGCAGCTGTGCCAAAGGCCAAGCTATACCTCAACATTTTTCTTTAAATTGAGGCATAATTGACATATCATAAACTACACATATTTAACACTGAACACATCCATCACTCCACTATTTTCACAACTTTTCTTCCACAACTTCTTGTCTTCCACTAAGTTTCCTCTTTCTTCCCCTCCCCAGGAAACCACTGCCACTTTCTGTCACTATATATTAGTGAAGAATTTTATATAATTGGAATCTCACAGTATGTACTTTTTGGTTTGGCTTTTTTCACTTAGCATATTTATTTTGAGATTCATCCATGTTGTTATGAGAATCAGCAGTTCATTCCTTTTTATGAATAGATATACCACAATTTATTTATTCATTCACCTGTTAATGGACACTTGGATTGTTTCAGTTTGGAGTTATACAAGTTAAGCTGCTATGTACATTCATGTACAAGTCTTTGTAAGGACATCTGATTTCATTTTTCTTAGATAAATACCTAGGAGTGGGAATGGCTGGATTATGTATATGGTAGGTGTGTGTGTAAATTTTTTAAGAATCTGGCAAACTGTTTTCTGAAATTATGTCATTTTACATTTCCATCAGCAGTGTATGAGAGAACTAGTTTCTCTACAACCTTGTCAATACTTGATATGGTCAGTCTTTTTATTTTTAGTATTCCAATAAGTGTGCAGTGGTATTCAATTGCACATTAATGTGCTTTTCCTGAATGATTAATAATTTTGAGTATTTTAAATGTGCTTATTTGCCATTCATATATCTTCTTTGGTGAAATGTATTTTCATCTTTTGCCAAGTTTTTAATTGGGTTGTGTTTTCTTATGGTGGAGATTTAATAGTTTTTAAATATGTTCTTGATAGAAGTCCTTTATTAGATATGTGATACACAAATATTTTCTTCTAGTTTACTAGAAAAAACTAGTGTCTTTTCACTCTCTTGCTGTCTTCAAAGGGCAGAAGTTCTTAATTTTTATTAATTCCAACTTATCAAACTTTTTTCTTTTGTGCAATGGAGTTTTGTGTCGTGTTTAAGTCTCTGCTTAGCCCCAGGTCAAAAATATTTCTTCTAGGAATTTTATGTTTTATATTTAGATCAGTGATCCATTTTTTTTCTTAATTTTTGTATATAGTACAAGGTACAGATAAAAGTTCTTCTTCTTCTTTCTCCTTCCCCTTCTCCTCCTCCTTCTTCTTTTTTGGCATGTAGATATCCAATAGTTCCAGTACAATTTGTTGAAAAGATTAACCTTTCTTCACTGAAGTATACCTTTGATTCCTTGCTTAAAATCAACTGTCAATATTTGTTTACGTCTATATCTAGATTATCTATTCCATTTTGTTATACTTATGTCAAAAGCACATTCTTGATTACTGTAGCTTTATAAGTAGTCTCAAAGCCAGTTTTAGTCCACTCACTTTTTTCTTATTTTTAGTTATTTTGGCTCTTCTAAGTCCATTGCATTTCCTTACGAATTTTAGAATCACCTTATTGATATCTACGAAAAACTTCTTGCAATTTTGTTTGGGATTTCATTGAATCTCTAAATCAGTTTTAGGAGAATTGAAACTAAAAATATTGAGTCTTTCAACCCATAAACAAGACATATCTCCCCATGTATTTAGCTGTTCTTAAATTTCTTCCAGTGATGATTTTAGTTTTTTTTTTTTTTTTTGCGGTACGCGAGCCTCTCACTGTCGTGGCCTCTCCCATTGTGGAGCACAGGCTCCGGATGCGCAGGCTCAGCGGCCATGGCTCATGCGCCCAGCTGCTCCGCAGCATGCGGGATCCTCCCGGACCGGGGCACGAACCCGTGTCCCCTGCACCGGCAGGCGGACCCTCAACCACTGCGCCACCAGGGAAGCCCGATTTTAGTTTTTGTTATACATGTTTTTCACACCTTTTGTTCAGATTTATCACTAAGTATTCCAGATTTTTGATGGTAAATGGTAGCTTGTATTTCAACTTGTGATTGTTCACTGCTGGTATATAATACATAATTTTTTATTATATTGATCTTGTATCCTGAAAACTTGCTGAACTCATTTATTAGTTCTAAGAGCAATTTTGTAGATTCCATCAGATTACCTACAGAGATGATCATATCATCTGTGAATAATGGCATTGTTATTTCTTCCTTTCTTACCTAAATGACTTGTTTTGATTTCTTTATTTGACTGGCCAGAACCTCTAGTACAAATGCTAAATCAAAATTGAGAGACTGGACTTATTTGCTTTATTCTCAGTCTCAGGCAGAAATAATTCAATCTTTCACTAGTAAGTACGATGTTAGCTGTGGATTTTTATAGATAACCTTTATCAGGTTGAGGAAGTTCGATTCTATTCCTAGCTTACTGAGGATTGAAAGTGGATTTTGTTAAAATGCTTTCTCTGTGCTTATTGAAATGAATATGTGGTTCCTTTTTAGTATATTAATACGGTGAATAACATTGATTGACATTCAAATGGTAAACTAAACTTGCTTTCCTGGGATAAACTTCACTTGGTCTTGATACATTACCTTTTTAATATATTATTGGGTACAATTTGATAGACTTTTGCTAAGAATTTTTGTATCTATATTCATGAGGGTTATAGTTCTATAATTTTCTCTATTTTAAAAACTGTCTGGATTTTCTACAAGGGTAACACTGGACTCAATAATTTGAAAAATATTCTACTGTCTTCAATTTTCTGGAAGATTTTGTGTAGGATCTGTATTATTTCTTCCTTAAATGTTGAGTAGAATTCAGGAAGGAAGACATCTGGGTCTGAAGTTTTCTTTGTGGATAAGTTTCCAACTACATATTCAATTACGTTAATAGACATAGGGCTCTTCACATTTATCTATTTCTTCTTGGGTGAGTTTGATCATTTCATCTAAGTTGTCAAATTCATTGACAAAATGTTCACAATATTCACTTGTTCTCCTTTCAGCATCAGTAGAATCTGAAGTGAGGTCAACACTTTTAGTCTTTAAAATAGCAATTTGTCTTCTCCGTTTTTTTTGACCTGATAAATCTGGCTTGAAGTTTGTCAATTTTATTGATTTTTATATTGATTTTACTCTATTATTTTGTTTTACATTTCACTGATTTCTGCTTTGCTCTTTATTATTTCCTTTCTTCTGCTTATTTTGGGTTTAACTTGTTTGTTGAGTTGGAAGCTGATGTCATTCATTTGAGATCTCTTTCTTCTTTTCTAATATAGATGCTAGTGTTATAAATTTTGCCCTAATTATTACTTTGGTGAAATTCAACAATATTTTTTTATTGGAGTATAATTGCTTTAAAATGTTGTGTTAATTTCTGCTGTAGAACAAAGTGAATCAGCTGTATGTATACATATGTCCCCTCCCTCCTGCCCCCTACCCCATCACACTCATCTAGGTCATCATAGAGCACCAAACTGATTTCTCTGCACTATACAGCAGGTTCTCACTAGCTATCTGTTTTACACATGGTAGTGTATATATGTCAATTCTAATCTCCCAATTCATCCCACCATCCCCTTCCTCCCCTGTGTCCACATGCCTTTTCTCTACATCTGCATCTCTATTCCTGCCCTGGAAATAGGTTCATCTGTACTATTTTTCTATATTGCACATATATGCATTAATATACTATATTTGTTTTCTTCTTTCTGACATACTTCACTCTGTATGACAGACTCTAGGTCCATCCACATCTCTACAAATGACGCAGTTTCATTCCTTTTTATGGCTGAGTAATATTCCATTGTATATATGTACCACACCTTCTTTATCCATTCATCTGTCAATGGACATTTAGGTTGTTTCCATGTCCTGGCTATTGTAAATAGTGCTTCAATGAATATTGGGGTACATGTGTCTTTTTGAATTATGGTTTTCTCAAGATATATGCCCAGTAGTGGGATTGCTGGGTCATATGGTAGTTCTGTTTTTAGTTTTTTGAGGAACTTCCATAATGTTCTCCACAGTGGCTGTATCAATTGCCATTCCCAACAACAGTGTAAGAGGGTTCCCTTTTCTCCACACCCTCTCCAGCATTTATCATTTGTAGATTTTTTGACAATGGCCATTCTGACTGGTGTGAGGTAATACCTCATTGTAGTTCTGATTTGCATTTCTCTAATAATTAGTGATGCTGAGCATTGTTTCATGTGCCTCTTGGCCATCTCTATGTCTTCTTAGGAGAAATGTCTATTTAGTTCTTCTGCTCATTTTTTGATTGGGTTGTTCTTTTTTTTGATACTGAGTTTTGTGAGCTGTTTGTATATTTTGGATATTAACCCATTGTCAGCCACATCATTTGCAAAGCATGGAGCTGAGCTCCCTGTGCTATATAGCAGCTTCCCACTAGCTATCTATTTTACACATGGTAGTGTATATATGTCAATGCACTCATTGTCCACACCTCATTGTGGTTTTGATTTGCATTTCTCTAATAATTAGTGATGTTGAGCATCTTTTCATGTGTTTGTTGGCCATCTGTATGTCTTCTTTGGAGAAATGTCTATTTAGGTTTTCCATCCATTTTGATAGAAAGCCCAGAGTTAAACCCACACACCTACAGTCACCTTATTTTGACAAAGGAGGTAAGAATATACAATGGAGAAGAGACAGCCTCTTCAATAAATGGTGCTGGGAAAACTGGACAGCTACATGTAAAAGAATGAAAATAGAACACTTCCTAACACCATACACCAAAAATAAACTCAAAATGGATTAAAGATCTAAATGTAAGGCCAGACACTATAAAACTCTTAGAAGAAACATAGGTAGAACACTCTTTGATATAAATCGCAGCAAGATCTTTTTTGACTTACCTCCCAGAGTAATGAAAATAAAAACAAAAATAAATAAATGGGACCTAATTAAACTTAAAAGGTTTTGCACAGCAAAGGAAACCATAAGCAAGACAAAAAGACAATGCTCAGAATGGGAGAAAATATTTGCAAACAAAAGATTAATCTCCAAAATATACAAGCAGCTCAATATCAAAAAAAGATATATTTTTACATGTTGTGTTTTCATTTTTCTTTAGTTCAAAATTTTTCTTAATTTCATTTTGGATTTTTGTGTATTTGGTAACTAATTTCAAATATCCATGATTTTCCAGAGATTTTTCTGTTATTGATTTCTAATTTAATTCCATTGTGGTCTGGAAACATGCTTTGTATGCCTTCAGAATTAATTTTTATTACTGTGGTAAAAAGTCACATACATAAAATGAACTTTTAATTTTTTTTTTTTGCCACACTGCGTGGCTTGTGGGATCTTAGCTCCCTGACCAGGGATTGAACCCGCACCCTTGGCAGTGAGAGCGCAGAGTCTTAACCACTGGACTGCCAGGTAATTACCAAAATGGACCATTTTAAAGTGTGCAATTCACAATTCAGTGGCATTTAGTACATTCACAATTTTTTACAACTATTACTTTTATCTAGTTCCCAAATATTTTTTTTAATGTAAAAGGAAACCCCATACCCATTAAGCAGTCAATCTTCATTCCTCTTTCTCACAGCCCCTGACAACCAGTAATCTGCTTTCTGTCTCCATAGATCTACCAATTCATATAAATGGAATCATATAAAACGTGGCCTTTTGCATATGGCTTCTTTCAGTTAGTATAATGTTTCTGAGTTTCTTCCATGTTGTAGCACGTATCAGTACTTCATTCCTTTTTATGATTGAATACTATTACATTGTATGGATATACCACATATTGTTTAACCATTCATTAATTGATAAACATTTGTGTTTTTCCCACATTTTGACTATTGTGAATAGTGCTATGAACATTAGTGTACAAGTTTTTGTTTAAAACTTCAATTCGTTTGGGCATATATCTATTAGAGGAATTGTTGGGTCATATGGTAATTCTATATTTAGTTTATTTTGGAACTACCGAACTGTTTTCCACAGTGCTTGCATCATTTTATATTCCCACTTGCAATGGATGAGTGTTGCAATTTCTCCACATTCTCACAAACGTTTGTTAATTTCCTTTTTTTTTAAAATTTTAACCATCTTGTGGGTGTGAAGTGTTATCTCATGGTTTTGATTTGTATTTCCCTAGTGAATAATGATGGTGAGCATTGATTCAGGCATTTGTTGGCCACTGTACACATTAATTGGAGAAATGTCTATTTATGTACTTTTCCCATTATTTAACTGAGTTGTCTTTATTGTAGAATTGTTAAGAATTCTTTAGATATTCTGAATAGACATTTTTATATTTGTCCATGTATCTACTCTTACCAGAGATTTTTATATCTTTATATGGCTTTGAATTATTTGCATCCTTTCATTTCAACCTGATGGACTGTCTTTAGCCATTTCTTATAGAGCTGGTCTCATGATAATTAACTCTTTCAGCTTTTGTTTATTTGCAAATGTCTTAATTTGTCCTTCAGTTTTTTGATGGACAGTTTTGCTGGATATAGAAATCTTGGTTGACAGGTTTTTGTTTTTTGTTTTCCCCTTCAGCCTTTTTTTTTTTTTTTATGTGGTTCGCGGGCCTCTCACTGCTGTGGCCTCTCCCGTTGTGGAGCACAGGCTCCGGATGCGCAGGCTCAGCGGCCATGGCTCACGGGCCCAGCCGCTCCACAGCATGTGGGATACTCCCGGGCTGAAGCACAAACCCATGTCCCCTGCATCGGCAGGTGGACCCTCAACCACTGCGCCACCAGGGAAGTGCCACCCCTTCAGCCTTTTAAATATATAATTCCACTGCTTTCTGGCCACCAAAATTTCTGTTGAATTAATTCAACTGATAATTTTATTGAAGCTCCCTTGTCTTTGTCTTTTGACAGTTAGATTATAATGTGTCTTGGCATAAGTATCTTTCAACTTATCCTACAGAGTTTGTTAGGAGTCTTAGATTTATAGTCATGTCATTCAACAAATTTGGGTAGTTTTCAACCTTATTTCTTAAATCTTCCTCTCTTTTCCATAGGGGACTCCCATAATGCCTATATTGGTTTATTTAATGATGGCTCACAAGTATTTAAGGCTCTGTTCACTTTTCTTTAATCTTTCTTCTTTCTGCCTGACAGACTTGACTCATTTCAATTGTCCTGCCTTCAAGTTTGCCAATTTTTCTTTTGCCTTATTAAATCTGCTGTTGAACCACTCTGGTAAATTTTTCAATTCAGATATTGTATTTTTCAGATCCAGAATTTCTTTTTGGTCCCTCTTTATAATTATATCTCTCTGTAGGTATTCTCACTTTGTTCATATATAATTTCCTGATTTCCTTTAGTTTGTGTGTGTGTGTTTTCCTTTACCTATTTGAGCATATTTAAGACAGTTCCTTTAAAGTCTTTACCTAGTAAGTCCAGTGTCTGTGCTTCTTCAGAGGTGGTTTCTGCCAATTTCTTTTCTTTTTTTTAATTGGCCATGTTTCTTTGTATGCCTTGTAAGTTCTCTTTGTTGAAAATTTGCATTTGTAAAAACAGCCAGCTTTCCCAGTCTTTGTAGACTGTTTCTGTGCCAGAGCAGTCCTTCACTGATTAGTTGGGCATGTTCTGAACCTAGGGATCAGCTGAGATAAAAGCTTAAGGTCTTCTTAGAGCATGCACCTTGCTCATGCCTGTTTATGACTTTCTCAATTCTCATGTCTTAATATCTCACAGAGTCTCACCTCGGCTTCTCCCCAGGACTTTAAATGGTCTGTTGTATGTCTCCATCCATAATCTCTTGCTCTGGATGTCTGCACAGCTGTAGTATCATTGCAACTTTCACGACCAGTGGCTGCCAATTTTCCCCATCTGAGATTTCAGTTAGTTGAGACAGACAGCAGTCCTTCAGGAAGCCCCCAGGCAGGCTAGAAAGCTGCAAAGAGGTCTGTTCTGCTCCCTCTGGTTTAAAGGAGGGAATTGGGAACTGAACTTTCACCTTATCAAAGCAAGACCACACCACATGAGGGAGTCAGTGGTGTATGTAGGAGTAAAACAGCAATAAAACTTTCTACCATTTTGAATGTGATTTTTTCCTTGATTGAGCATTTGCATGTTTGCTATAGACTTTTGTCTGCTTTCCAGAGCTCGTACAAAGTTATTTTAGCCAGTTTCTGGTTCTTTTCTTACATCTCCATGGGAGAAAAACAGTTTAGAGCTTCCCTGGTCACCATTTTGCTGAAATCACTATTCTGTATTCAACCTTAAATATATTGATACTTATTTTATGGCCCAGAATATGATCTATCTTGGTGAACATCCCATTCACTTGAAAATTATGTGTATTCCGCTGCTATTGTGTGGAGTGTTCTACAAATGTCACTTAAGTCAAGGTGGTTAATAGTGGTGTTCAAGTCTTCTATAACCTTGCTGATTTTCTGTCCATTTATTCTATCAATAATAGAAAGAGATGTATTAAATTTCTGATTTAATTGTGGATTTATCTGTTGTTTTTTTAACATCTTTATTGGAGCATAATTGCTTTACAATGGTGTGTTAGTTTCTGATGTATATCAAAGTGAATCAGCTATATGTACACATATATCCCCATATGCCCTCCCTCTGTGTCTCCCTCCCACCCTCCCTATCCCACCCCTCTAGGTGGTCACAAAGCATGGAGCTGATCTGTTTTTATTTGCATTTCTATCAATTTTTACTTTAAGCATTTTGAAGGCCTGTTAGGTACATAAATACTTCAGATTGTTATGTCCTCTTATTAAATTGACTCCTTTATGATTATGAAGTAAAACTTTATTATTCCTTCCTGTGTGTGTGTGTGTATATATATATATATATATATATATATATATATTTAAAAAATCCAATCTGATATTCTCTACCTTTTTACTGCAGTTTTTATATGATTTACACTTAATATGATTATTGTTATGGCTAATATTAAGTCTATCATCTTGTTATCTGGTTTGCATTTGTCTCATCTTTTTTTTTTTTTTCTTTCCCTTTTCTGCCTTCTTTTGGGTTGAGTATTGTATTCATTTCCTAGAGCTATGTAAAAAAGTAGTACAAGCCAGGTTTCTTAAAATAATAGAAATTTTTGTCTCACAGTTTTGGAGCCTAGTCATCTGAAATCAAGGTGTCAGCAGGGTCATGTTCTCTCTGAAACCTGTAGGAGAGAATCCTTCTTGCCTCTTCTACCTTCTGATATTTTTCAGCAATCCTTGGTATTCTTTAGCTTTTAGATTCATTTCTACAATCTCTGCCTCCATCATCACATGGCCATCTTCTCCCTGTGTGTGCTGTTCTCATCCTCTAATAAGGACACCAGTCACATTGAATTAGGTCTCATCCTAATGAGCTCACCTTCAGTTGATTACATCTGCAAAGATCTTATTTCCTAATAAGGTCACATTCACAGATATCAGGGGTTAGGACTTCAACATACCTTTGGGGGGGACACAATTCAACCCATAACAAGTGTTTTATATGACTCTATTTTATCTCCTTTGTTGGCTTACTAATTACAATTTTATTAACTTAGTGGTTGCCTTAGGGTTTATTATATACCTCTTTATTACAGTGTACCTACAAGTGATATTATACCTATCACAGTGTATAGTTTAAAAGCCTTATAATACTTGATAATACTTTTTAAATTAAAAGTTATATACTTTTATAAAACATGTATAATTAAAGGCAGTAGCATTTCAGGTAGAGAAGTGTTCTCAGCTTCAATGGTTGTTTACAGCTGGCATCTGTTCCAATTAGTTGGTGCCACATTGTTAAATATTTGAAGATTATCCCTGGATGGGCTCTGTTGACTATAAAACAAACTAGCACTTCTAATCTGTAGGGGCTCAGACTAGGGGAAACAACCCTGATGGAGAAGGGAAAGACAGTCAATAAACGAGAACTGGGTTAATTCAGCTCATTCACCAGTTGCAATAATACAACCAAACCATGCAAACCATTGTGATGGTTGTCCTGCTATTTAAAGTCAGTGAAGTGAAAGAGGGACCTTCCTCTACAGTGTGCAATGGGTCAACATCATTCTCCCACAGCCACTTACCCCTACAAAGGAGTTCTGATACTTTGCTAAGAAGTAAAATTTTCTTATGTCAGTTAAAATACCATTAGCTGAAGACTTCCAGGATGATTTGATGAAATGGCTCAGCCATGTGATTTAAAATCTGGGTTTTGTCCCACCACACCACCATCCATGGGTCAGCATCATCTCAAGGCTGGGTGTGTGTGTTGGTAGGAAGGCATGACAGCACCTGGAGTTAATAGCAACTGGAACAACATGCTTCCTTGTTCAGGCAGCTTGTTGCTTCTTAAAACCCACATAAGAGAAGCATGCTCTTTTCCTCAAGCTATAGTAAACATTCTGTCATAGTGGTTTTGGTCGGACCCAATCCAAGCCAATCAACTGTGGTAAGGCAGGTGGCATTATTCTGATTGGCTTAGATGGACCTATCTACCCCTGTGGCTGGGTCTGCCCTCCAAACTGAATGATAGCCATTCAGTTGCAGAAACATGGCCTGGATATTTGGGAGGCAACCTGAATTCATGAAAACTCATTTAGATTTATATAATACTTTCTAATTTAGAAATCACTTTTATAGAATTTAATTTTACTAATAAAAATAACGCTTTTACCCTAAATGTAAGTAAAGGATAAGGTCCAGAAAGGTGTGGGAGCTATCAAAGCTTTGTGATTTTACACGGCAGGGTTTGGCAAAGCAGTAACTCTTAAGGGGAACAAACACAGAGGAAGTCTAAGGTTTAGAGAAGGTTTGGTATGCTGAAGGAAGGCTCAGCACTGTTTCGGGAATACAACGTTTACATAAAAGAGGTTGGGGTCTGCTGCTCTTGAGGAGAGTTGAGGATAGACTGGGAAACAGGAGTAAAAGGGATAGGAGGAAGAGGAAGAGGACAGATGATTTACATACTACATGGGCAACAATCAATGGACCCCTAAGGAGAGGAAGATAATAGTTGTTAAAAGGTCAGTTGCTAAAAAAAAGAAACCATAACAAGTAACATTCTGAGTTGCAAAGTGGCTGGGTCACTAACACACTAAATTCCTGGTAGAACAAACGCAGCAGTTTATTTGAAGGTGCTTAGGTAAATGGAGCTACAGTTTGAGGAATAAGGGAGCCAGGATTAGGAATCTGGGACATCTGCAGGCTGGCAGAAGCACCTTCTAGCAGGCTCTGTGAGCCACCCTGTTGTCACCCTCTCTGAGTCTATCTAGAGAAGGTCTACAATTAGGGCCACACTTCTTGAGCTCAGGATCCAGGGACAGTCTGTCAACAGCTGATGCACCCTCAGCAAATGTATCCTCATTTATTACCTTCTCTTCTTCCTCCTCCTCTACCTCCCACCTCCCCACCGCCCCCTTTTTTAACTTTTGGGAGGCCTCATCTTTGAATAAAATTCTTATATAACACAATTAAAGAAAGGGCCCAACTTTAACCAATTGACCAACTCTATCCTTGAGATATTCATACAATAAAACTATAAAAAGTTCTTTTTTCAACCACCTACATAACAGTTCTCCTATTAGATTATACTTCTAAATTTCATATCTCTGTTGTTAATCTTATTAAATACTTCCCTATTACCACCTGACAGGGAGATATTGCCAATTCAGGTCCTATCACTCAGAGACGGTAGATGGCATTTAAGTCTCCTTCCCCTTGGAATGGGGACAGTTCTCAGGTAGAAGCTGGGCCTGTGCTCAACAGGTCAGTGAAGAAGCCTCCCAGGACCCCTGTCCTTGGGAGAAGAACTTGCCCTTGATGATCCACAGTCCTTAACAACAAACACTGGAGCCTGGAATAGAACCCTCTGGTCATAGTGCCCACACGTCACTAAGCTCCTTCACAGGTCTGCTGACAGAACACTGGCTGCCAGGTCTCCAAGTGGGCAGAGAAATGTCAGAGCCCCAGACCAAACTGGGCATCTCCTGGAAAAGCCACCAACAGAGTGACCATCAGAGCTTGTTAGCACCAAAAATCAGGGACATAGGTGCTATTCCATATTAGGAGAGAACATAAAGCTTATGGAAACAGAAGTCCTACTCATTTCTGTCCTTCAATTGGAAAGAAGAGAATTTGCTGAAAAAGAAACTCAGTTTTCTGGACTCCAGGAAGAAATACGAAGCTAATGCCTGGCTAATGGAGCAGAAAGCCTTTTATAAACGATGCCATTCGAAGCTCTGAAAGTCAGAGCTGGTGCATGCTTGGTTGCTAGGCAACAAGGACTTGGTCAAACAGCTCACCTCCAAGAATATGTTGTGTAACTACACCACCAACTTGGTGGATGAGAGTGAGGCAGCAGTGAAGGCAATAATCCAGAACAGGAGAGAGGGGGAGAAGAACTAGATGCTCTTCAGACTTAGCCTGGACAAGGACAGACTCTACCCACCCACAGCTTCCAGAGCAACCTTAAAGGCAGACTCTAAAGATAAGAATGGGAGGGCAACTGTAAAAATAAGGGGGTCTCCCTCCAGAGGGGAGGGCAAACCAGCTCTGGTTTTATCTTTAGAGTCTTTGGATAATCCAGAGCAGGGAGAAAAACAGAGAAAGCTTCCTGTGGACAGCAGGCCACCATTCAGGGGAGAAGTGATCCTTAGAGACTCCCCTAGCAGGCCCTTCAGCACTGTGCAGAGTCATTTCCAAGATCCAGCCATTGGCAGGAAATTGAAAGGCAAGCTTCTTAATTACATAGTCTATGGCAACAGAAGTGGGGATCACCCCAAGAAGAAAAGGTCAAGACCCCAGAACAGCCCACATGGCCCAGAGGATATACAAATGGACTGGGCACTGCTAACCCAGATCCAACTCAGCCTAAGGCAGGAGTTTCTCATGAGTGAAAGAGCCAAGTATCTGGAGGACAGAATCCAAAGTCTACCACAGCCCACATGTTTTCTCTTTCAAGGTTATTCTTCTAACAGCCCCTGGGAGAAAGGAAGTGAAGGAGTACTGCATGCTCCAGGAATCAGAACACAGGGTGCAGGAAGAGGGCAGAAAATCATTCATGAAGAGATTGGAAAACAAACTGGAAGCAATCCCATCACCGAGAACACCTTTTTTCCTAAGGCACCCTTCCCCTTTCCACCCCTTTATCATTCAGCAACTACTTCTTAATACTTACCAAGAAAAATCTTACCCCTGACCTCAAGACTGCTCCGGAACTCAGGGAGAAAATGCTTTTCCTCTTCTATAAAAACATGACAACCAAGGCAGGATTTAACAGTAAGAAAGTGGACCTGGGTCACGACTCGCCCTGCAGCCCTTCAAATGGAGACACGGAGACAAGCAGCGAGCACGAGCAGCAGAGGCAGAGCAGGCTGGACTGGGCCCGCATCTGGAGCTTCCCACGCAAGCCTTCATATCCACATCAAGGAGGAATATCTAAGAGGAACATGATTCTGGGAAACTTTTTGCCAGTAATGCTCTTACTGTAAAAAGAGAGAGTAAAAGACAATAATTTGGGGAATGTTAGCAAATTTGTTTCTTCAGTAGCTTGGGGAGGGAACAGGAATAGGAACCTGGCTCTAATTTTTTATCTTTTTCAATAAAATCAAACCAATGAAAACTAGTCGACTTGAAAACTAGGAGAGAGCTCTCTCTTTTACTCTCCCTCTGCACCCCATCCTCAGCAGGCAAGCCCTATGGGGAGCCTCCTTACATTTAGTTAAGCAAAGAAATGCTGACTTAAGCAAGCAAGTGGCCTGATGATGTGATAAGAGCACCAAACAGGAGGCAGAGGTTCTACTTTCTAGCTTCATATAAATTCATATAAATGTAATGACCAGAGTAATCTTGGGCAAAGTGCTTCACAGCTTGAGACCTAAGTTTCCTCATCTATAAAAAGAGGGTTGGAGAAGATGATTTTTTAGAAGGTCATTTTTATCCTTACACCTCTACAATACAATTACGTTAACTTGTCACAAAAGCAGATGTTGGATGACTGCCCTTGAGCAAAATAAAACATCTTCAGTCTTTTTTCCTTCCAGTGGTCAGTCCAGTGGTTGGTTAACATGTCAGACTTTTTTTCTGAGGTAATATAAGGAAGTTGAGGTCTTCATTATCAATTAGATGGTCATGAGGTAAACATACAGAGAAGTGGCAATTTTACATTAAAATGAATAATGGTAGGGCTCTCTTTAAATGTTATTTCTTTGTATTTCCTAAATACTTAAGTCCCATGATGACAGCAACATAAGTGGAATTAATGTTATAAAGCACATGGCTAAATAATTGCAGGCTAATGTCACCTGAAATCGTATCTGCAGACAGAGGCTACTCCTGTCCACTGCAGTGGTCTGCACTGTCCCAAATGACTGCATCCACTTCATGTGGATTCAGTGTGAATTTTACTAATTTCTTCTATGGGTTACTTGCATAGAAGTATTGAAAGCACACAGGTGGCTGTGATGAGAAACAAAAAGCCACCCTTATATAAATAATGGGATTACAAGCATGATTTTAGAGTGGGGAGTGGGGTGGGGACCTGCAGTAGAGAGAAAGAAGCTCATAAAACTAAAGTTACTTAGGAAAACATGATTGTTTACTCACCATCTTCTTAGGAATATATGGAAAACTGGTTTCCCTCTTATTGCTTTCCAAAACCAGCTACATTTATAAAAGCAGTATAAGGTTGTGCTATCCCTGAACAGTGGAACATGTGAGGGGCACCTGAATGCCAGAAAAGCTCCATCCAGGACCCCCTCTTCACATGCAGGAACAGCTCTTACACTACTTTTACTGGTAGCTTCTGTGGAGATCTGGAAGTCCAGTTGACAAATCAGGCCCTTTGGTTTTACAAGCATAATTTCATTCATACAAGCATAATTTCATTCACTCAACAAATACGTTCTGAACATTGGGGTGAAAAAAACAGACACATTCCTACTCTCATGGAGTAGAATTTAAGCAAAGAGTTAGGCAATAATGAAGTAAGCAAAATAATACACTGTGAAAGGCACTTTGGAATTATGAATGTTTTAGGGACTATAGTTTAAATTTGAAAAATATTTCAGTCCTTTTAACAATACATATTGAAGGCAAATGGCATTTTCTTTGGGTCTGGGTACAGGATGCAAGCACATGGGGGCAATTCTGAAATGCATTTTTAGGTAATAGGCTAACTTCCATTTGACAGGCCCAAGTATACACTGTAGTTGTGGTGAGCTGGGATTCTCCTGCTCAATCTCAGCTTGAAGCACTGGAGGTTATTTTCCTGCCCTTGGTGATTATCTCCAGAGCAAGGCTGCCTTCTTAGTTGCCTCAAGAAACCGATTTGATCTCACTACTGTGAACTTTTTGACCCACTGGTAAGTGGGCCGAACCCAGCAGTGTTAGGCAGTGATCAGTCCTGAAAGCTGGACATTTGCTGTAATTGATGATTTTCAAGTTAATATATATCACATTTCAAAAGTTTTGAAATATTTTCACATAGCTGATATATTTCCTGGGATGACCTTCTTAAAAACTGCGGTAAGAATTGAGGTGGGGGAGGGTATCAGCCAGACGTGTGCGAGGGACAGAAGGGAAGAGGATGGGAAGGGGTTTCTGAGGCAACCTGGTTGCTCTGTAGCTCTACAAAGCTTGTTTACATTCTGCTCTAGGCACTGGGGGCACAGCCATGATTAAGACAAGGTCCCTGGGCTTCCCTGGTGGTGCAGTGGTTGAGAGTCCGCCTGCCGATGCAGGGGACTCGGGTTCGTGCCCCGGTCTGGGAAGATCCCACATGCCGCGGAGCGGCTGGGCCCGTGAGCCATGGCCGATGAGCCTGTGCTTCTGGAGGCTGTGCTCCGCAACGGGAGAGGCCACAACAGTGAGAGGCCCACGTACCGCGAAAAAAAAAAAAAGAAAAAAAGGACAAGGTCCCTGCCCTCATCAGGCTCGGTTTCTAGTAGAACACAGATAAAAATGAGCAAATAAGTGAACTGCTTTTCATTTTCCTTTCCTTGTGTAACCCTCAAATGCTAGCGTTTTCCAGGGATTCTGTCCATGTTCTTTCTTCCTTCCTTTATTCCCTTTCCCTGGTGATTACCTAAGGGCTCATCTATACTGAAGAACCATACATTTTAATCTTGTGTAGGCTTTTCTTTAAACCCTTATTTTTTTTTAACTGCCTCTGAACAGCTCCACTTGTGTATCTCTCAGACACTTCAACTGAAACATAATCCAAGAGTATTAATGTTCCCTCCAAAACCTGCTTCTCTTCCCTGTAGACCCCACACCACCACTACCAACCCATTAACCCAAACCAGAAATGTGGGATTTATCTTTGACTACTCTCTCCCAGGAATATCTAATCAGTCACCCAGTCCCAGTTCCTAATATATCTTAGACTGTCCCCTCCCTTCTATCCTCAGGCTCTTATATACCATTCTAGAATTATGGCAGTGGTCTCCTAACTACAAAGACCGCGTGGCACTTATGCTCCTCCAGTCCGTGTTATAATACATATAAAATGCAAAATGAATTATCTTTGTATTACAGTATCTGCAAAATAAAAGTCCAAAGTCATTGGTAAAGTCTACAAGGTCTTTCATGATCTGACCTGTCTTCCTTTCCAATCCTGTCTTGATCCCTTTGAGCCCTACACTCAGGCATACTGAACACCCTCCACTTGTCTGCCTAGTATACACCCACCCACCCGTTAAGATTCAGCTAATCCTTCACCTCCTAACTGAAAATTTTTTGGATCTGAATTCTCTGTCCGAACTGTATTTCTACATACATCTATTACGCTTTGTGGTTTATATGTATGTCTGGCCCACTAGATTCTGTCTCCCCATAAAAGATTCCTTGACTGAAGAAAGCAGCTCTGAAATCAATCTGAAACCTCAGCAAACCTGTAACATGATTAGCATTCAACTGCTATTTGCCAGGTAAATGTTAGTGAACAGAAAAAACTTCACACTTCATTTGGAATAGGACTAGAGGTAGGTTTGAAATCTCCCTTAGAGATCTTTCCTTAGCACCATCCTAAGTGTGCCTAAGTCCTTTCTATAGGTCTGATTTACTACATAATGAGGAACCTGTGTGTCAGGAAGGAAGTAAGGGGGATGGTGCAGCAGAACACAATGTTTTTCTTTTTGCAAGTCTGCTCTCTGGCTCTGGATTTGTTTTTCTAGGAATGAATTCTCAGGTCATGTAGTTTTTCTGGTCACTTTCAGGTAATAAACAAAGCATCTATTTTTCTGGGTATGAAATCCGCACTAGTGAAACGTCAAAAGGCCACTCTCTCCCCTAATTGAAGACATAACTCTTGCTCAGGGCTTCTTCTGAGTGGGAAGCCTGAAGATAGGCTCTTCCTCACTTTACCTACTTTCTCACTCAAAAGCTATGTCTGGCCCTTCTGGAAGGGAGGGAATTAGAAAAGAATCCTGCCTTATCCAGTTGGTGCAACTGTAATAGGATACTGAGCCTTCAGGCAGAGGTGGGGGTTAATGTCTATCTTTCATGAAGCAGACTCTCCAGGGAACCCCAACTGAAACATCTGGCTTGGTTGGTAGCTTCCAATTTCTTCTCCTCACACAGCTTCTACATCTGATGGTACTCAGATGTTGGATGCCTTGCTCCAGAGCAGGAAGCCCACTTGTGCAGGGTAATTTTCAAGACGGCTCATGACCAGTCTCTTACAACAGACCCCATGTGGGTGTGGCCTATAGGAAACATACACTTCAGCCTCATCATTGGTAAATGTGCCCTTTATTCGGCAATATTCTAAACAAAATACAAACAAACCAAACCCAGCAGCATATTAGAAGGTTTGTGTACCATGGACCTGTAGGATAACCCCATGAATGCAGGGTTGGTACAACATACCAAAATCCATCAATGTGATAAAGGACAAAACCCACATGACCATCTTAACAGAAGCAGAAGAAGCATCTGACAAAATCTAATATCCTTTCTTGAGAAAAAACACTCAAAACTAGAAAGGGAAGGAAAATTTCCTCAACCTGAAGCAGCTATGAAAAACCTACCGTTAGCATCACACTCAATGGTGAAAGATTAAATGCTTTCCTCATAAAATCAGGACTAAGATAAAGATATCTGTTCTTGCCACTTCCATTCAATATTGTACTAGAGGTGCTAGCCAGGGCACTTAGAAAAGAAAGAAATAAAAAGAACCCAGAGTGAAAGGGAAGAAGTCAAACTATTTCTATTTGGCAGATGCATGATCTTGTATATAGAAAATCCAAAAGAACAAAAAGAATAAAATACTTAGGAAAATATTTAACCAAAGAAACCAAGATTGTACACTGAAATCTATGAAACATCAATGAAAAAATTAAAGACCTTAATAAATGCAAAGACAACCATGTTCATGAATTGAATACCTTTATATTGTCAAATTAGCGATATTCCCCATATTTATTTACAGATTCAACACAATGCCTATCAAAATCCTAGCTGCCTGTTTTGTAGAAACTGATAAGCTGACCCCAAAATTCACATGGAACTGCAAGGCACCCATAATAGCCAAAATGACCTTGAAAAAGAACAAAGAAGATTCACACATCCCAAATTCAAAACTTACTACAAAGCTACAGTAATCAAGACAATGTAGTACTGGCATAAGGACTGACATATAGGTCAATGGAATGAAATTGAGAGTCCAGAAATAAAGTCTTATATTTACGGTCAATTATTTCTCCATAAGGGTGCCAACACTAGTCACAGGGAAGTAAGTCTTTCAACAACTGGTGCCTGGACAATTGGATATCCACATGCCAAAAAATGAAGCTAGACTCCTACAAGGCACCATATGCAAAAAATGTATTAAAGATCTAAATATAGGAGCTAAAACTACAAGACACATATGATTCTTTAAGATATGACACCAAAAGCACAAGCAACAAAAGAAAAAAGATATAATTTGGATATCACCAAAATTGAAGTCTTTTGTACTTCAAAGAACACCATCAATAAAGTGAAAATACTATCCAAAGGATGGGATAAAATATTTGCAAATAACTTATGTGGTAAGGGACTTGCATCAGAATTAAACAACTCAATAATAAAAAGACAACTCAATCAAAAAATGGGGAAATGTTCTGAATAAACATGTCTCTAAAGATGATAAAACAGCCAAAAGCACATGAAAAGATGCTCAACATTAGTCATTAGGAAAATGCAAATCAAAACTGAGATATCGCTTCACTCCCACTAGGACGGCTGGAATCAAAGTCAGATAATATGTGTTGGCCAGGATGTGGAGGAATAAGAACTCAAGTTGCTGGTGGGAATGTAAAATAGTGCAGCCACGTTGGAAAACAGTTGGCAGTTCCTTGAAAGGATTGGGCATATGACCCAGGAATTCACTCCTGTGTACATAGCCAAAAGAAATGAAAGCTTATGTCCACATAAAAACTTGTACACAATGTTCATGGTTGTAGTACTTATAATAGCCAAACAGTGAAAACTACACAAATATCTACCAAATGAACAAAAATATGGTATAGCAATACAATATTATTCAGCTATAAAAAGATATGAAGTGCTGAAACATACTGCAACATAGATGCACCTTGAAAACATTGTTCTAAGTGAAAAAAGCTAGACACAAAAGGCCACATGTTGTATGATTCTACTGATATGGAATATCCAAAATTGGCAAATCTATAGACAAAAAGTAGATAAGTAGATTAGTGGTTAGTACTTGGAGAGCGGGGAGAGACAGTCACTTTTAATGGGTACAAGATTTTTTTCTTTTGTTGCAGTTATGAAGATGCTCTAGAATTATATGTGATGCTTGCACAATCTTGTGAATATTCTAAGAGCCACTAATTATATACCTTAAAGGGGTGAATTTTATTATGTGAATTATCTTAATTAAAAAAACAAAGATGAGGGAAAACACTCCTCCTCCATTTTGAGGTAGATGAGGGTCAACTCCTGTAAAAGAAATCACTACAAGCATCTCCAGCCTCTCAATGGATTCCCTCTTCTGTCTTGCAACAGGTTGCCTAGCATCTGTATCTCAACTTCACTGAGTCTTGGATATGATAATCCAAGCTGAAGGAAGGGCAGGGCCAGGACTGAGACCCAGTCATCCAACTCTGAAGGTTGTACCCTCAATCTGTGCACTATTTACTAGACACATGCCCATCACATTTTCTATGGTTTCCTGGAGACTGGAAGATAGGATAATTATTCCAGATCCTGTTCAGCTGAACATAAGAATCCTGATTTAAGGGTCAATTTGTAGCAATGGTTATAAGGTTCTGGCAAAACAGGTATTCATCATGGTGAGTGCTTCATTTAATATAAAAAACACAGTATTTAGCAAAGAATAGCTCCTTGATGTGAGGGTTTGGCAACAACAGGATGGTGTAAGACACCCGCTCCCATCTCCACTGGGAGAGGAGTGTAGCCACAGAGGCTGGCTGCACAGAGGCTCCTGGTTGCCAGAGCACATCCATAAAGCAGGAAAATCTTGCCTTCAAGGACTTTGTTCTTTTCATCCTTCCCCTCTTAGTAACCTACAGTTTCACAGGCTGAAATGACAGAGCCGGTTATTCTGGGGAGCCACTTCCTCCAAGAGCAAGTTCTTTAGCCACTAAATATTCAAATATTTAAAATAAAAACCTTTTTGGGGGAGGAGGGAGAGGAGACAGGAGACTGAGGCCATCTTTAGTGGAAAAAAGAGAAGCTTCATTGAACATTCTACGGCACGCTGAGTCATTTTCAATCATTCATCAGGTAGTGATTGACAAGCTAGTGGAAAAATAGAGCTAATCCTTTAACAAAGTTATTATGCAACTACTACATGGCAGAGGCACAAAGATAAACAATCTTCCCCATGAATCTGCCCACATCAGGTAATGATTATGGGAAAAAAAGAAAAATCCCAGTGATTCCTCACTGTTCGATGTGCCCAACCATGCATGAACTACCATGGAAGTTTGGGTTGCTGTTAGGTTACAGAGGCACTCTGGGGGTTGATGAAGAAGTCTTTATGGGTGAGGCGCTTTTAAAATTTTGGCCTTCAAGGTTACTTGAGAAATATGAAATAATTAAACACAGCATGCTAAGATGTGGGTGGGGATGCAGGGAGACATGCCTGTAACTGATGGTAAATAAGATGTGGGTGGGGACGCAGGGAGACATGCCTGTAACTGATGGTAAAATTGGAAAAGGAGGTGGGGCTGAGTCTATGGAGGGTTTTGGATGCAGGCTTGCAGATTTATTCAAAGGGGAACAAGTTTTGAAGCAAAGGATATTTAAATTAGCAAAATTGTGTTTTGGCAGAACAAAAAAGAATGCAAGAGGACGTTAGTCAGGCAGATGAGTTAGGAAGCTACTAACAGCATCCAGGTGAGTCAGAGGATCAGGGGCTGAAAGGAAGTATGTTGAAGGATGGAGGGGGAAAGAAATGATACAAGCAGTGATAACTGAGGGATGAGGGATTCTGAGTTGAAAATGATGCTTTTAAGGAAGAAACAATAAATGGTAGGTACAGACATAAGAGTTTCATTTTTAAGTGCATTGATTTTGAGGTACCAGAAACATATTCTGGGGATAGAGACTGAGCAGAAGACATGGATTTGAGGAAGAATCTTTTTGAGTGGTGGAGGAATAACAGACAGAATTGGGCAGGTACAGACCAGAACTTTACAATTATAGTAGTATCCATCCAACTGAAAAAGGGACAGTAACAGATGAACCAAGTTCAGGGTGCTGCCAAGGTTACTGGAGTTCTCACTGGCAAGTAGGAGGCTATGAGTATCTTTCAGGAGAGCATTTTTAGTGGCACAGCAATAGTTTAGCAGCATTTCTCACAGGGACACATCTGCACCAAAATCTTCCTACAGTGGTTAACAAAAGTCAACTACTGGATTTGAATAGGGGAAAAGAAAAAGTCTTGAGACTCTGCACTAGTAACACTCTCTAGCCTCCCCAGGAAATTATACACTAACACTGTGGTAAAAGACAACAAGAGAGAGAGCCAGAGGAAGCTGTGCTTTGAATTCTCTGGCGGCTCAGGGAAGGGGTAGGGAGAGTTAAGATGGTCCTTAGAAGTCAGTGGAAGGTCAAAAAAGAAATTTAAGGTAAACAGGTAAGGGGAGCATGACTACAGAGAGCAGCCTTGGGAAGACACTCCTTCCAATGACAGTTTGAATGAAATTCTTGAGAAAACCCCTTAAAGGGGCCTGAAATCCCAGCACAGTCATGGTATTATGGGAACAGGGAGTCATGTTGCCAGGTTACAATCATGTCTTTTCTAATAAGATGGACCTGTGCCAATGGGGAAATGAATACCATCAGCAAGTTCTGTTTGAAGTCTCATTTCGTGTATCTCCCTGCTTAGGTATGTATCCCAAAATAAAGCTAGGGAAGTTGTCATTGGATTTTATCACACAACTAAGCACAGCCCAGGAAAGTATATAGGGGAGGAAATCCAACTCAATTTGCTGAAGCGGCCGGGCTCCAGAAAAGTTTGGCTACAGGCCGTGTTTTTATTGTATGTTTGAAATACTCAGTAACAATGATATATAAGAGAAAGTTTGTATTTTATTTGGAAAACCAATTACTTTAGTTTATGGTTCTTTATTTCCTCCAGAGCTTCCTGCTGATCCAGGCAAAAGAGTACTTTATAACATGACGTCTGGGGTAGATATCTACTACAGTCAAAATTTCTATTTTTTTTCCTCTTCCTAAAGATATTGTTCCGTGACAGTTTTGTAAACAGTAGTGAAAAGGAGGCAATGATAAAAAGAAGTGGTAACATGCCCAGGATAATTAGTTACTAAGCAAGTGAGAGCAATTAGTCTAGACAACCAATAAATTTTTCTCTTAAAATATTTTCAAGAGTAGGTTTATTTTCAACTGTTTGTTAAAAGTCTATTTGATGTGAATTCTATGTCTCATAACCTATACTCAATTACTATTCAAAAACTTCACACAGATATTATTACAACTGTAGAACTTCAATACTGTAGTGATAATAAAACTTGAGAACCAAAGAACACAAATTTCTTCATGAATTTATTATACAAAACGCCCCCAGAGTATTTGATTTCTCTTATTCTCACTTTCATTATACACAAGAAGCACAGGAATGAGAGGCCTTTTAAGATGACTGTAGTAGCATGAGGGTCCCTTGCATCAAGGTAGTGTACATACCTTAACAGTGTTCTAAAGGCTGGCCCAGAAAAACCCCATGTTACTTTATCACAATATGGAAAGCAATGTCTTCTTTTTCCACTAAATTATGGTGAAAAATGTCACTTTTATTTAGCATTATGGTACATAACAGTTAAGTCTCAATTACTAAAAGAATTAAAATAATTCTTAAAGACATCCTCTTTCCCCCTCCAATTATTTGAAAGCTGTATTTTTCCTGCCAATTTCAAACAAATCATCAAATTGATCTGTCATAGTCAGTTAAAACAATCATCGAGGCACAAGCTCAGCACATTAGCTGTAACTTGTAGTAAAAGGATATATCAATATGTCTCTTCTCAGTTAAAAATACATAATCCTTTTATTTTATATTGCAATAAAAGAAATTAACAACACAGACACAGAAGACTAGAAAGGGGAAGAAACTACTTACTTCTGAATGTCCAGTAATTTAAACCAACCTGTACTTTTCCATAGTACATGAAAGTATTATTTAACACTTACTTTTTGAAATAAACTTTAATCTTTGGGGATAGACAATGTAAATAGGACTAAAGAGTAATAGTTCCATTCACTTCCAGGTCTCTGCTTACTGTATGATTAGGTAAAACAAGGCACAGTAGCCATCCTTTCCATTATGTTCCAACACTGATCATGTGCCTTGATAAAATGGCTGATTAGATATGATGGCAACATGAAGGGAAGACTTTGGATTGTCTATTTAAAATGCGGGTAATAAGCAATTAATAAAAAATTTATTTTAAGTGCACTTTCACATGCTTTATGTTTATAATAAACAACAAACTTCCTACCTTTCTTGCAAAGGGTTTGACTACCATTTCTTTTGGCCAAATGCACTTTTCCCCAGTAAACTTAAAACAACAACAACAACAACAACAGTGACGACAACAACAAATCCCTGTCCTTCCATATACTAAGAAAGAGGATTGGCTACTGAAACAGTTCATTGCAAGACACATGAAGACAACATACTGTGGCATGAGTTGTTTTTAATTCGTTGTGCTGTTACTAAAGTAAAGTTCTGAGGGCTGCAGTTAAACATTTCAAGTTCTCCCTTCCATCTTTATTGATTTTAAGATTTTGCACAGAAAACTCTTTGGGGACTAGAACAGCAGCAACTGCATCACACTGTTTTCAAGACTTCAAGTTTCAAAAGCAAATTGTTTAAAAAAAAAAATACAGCTCCTGATTTGAGTTAGATACAGGGACAAAAAAAGTAGCACATACTTGAAGGTTACATGGTCTACAAATGGTGGCAATATTTTCCTTGGGAGAGTAGTTTGTTGGTATATATTTTTTAAATATGCAAAAAGGCTCAACCTCAAGCAGTAATAAACACAAGCAAAAGTGATTTAACCCTTAAAATAAATATTCAGAAAAACCTCTCTGTACATACAAGTGAAAGAAAAAGTAACACTTTCACGCAAAAAAATAAAATAAAATAATAATAATAATAAAGGATTTGTTCATATAAGTAGCTGAAATCTGCTGTTCCAGCCCACATATCCCCAATAAAGAAGGGAGGCACAGACATAGGTGACTACTGTGGTTCACTATTTTACAGCCTTTTTGTACTGGGTCACTATCACCACCAATTTTATCCCTCTTGTTATATTTATTAAAATTTAAAATTTTTTTCTCCCCCCCCTTTTTTTGTTTTTTTACAGCATGCCAAATCCTTTGGCATAAGTGATGGCCTTCAACAATCTCTCTTTAAGTTTTTCTTTGCTTGAATATTCCGGAAGTAAAAGGACATTAAAGCAAGTATGAGATGTAGGTAACCTATATAGAGAGAAAGGGGAAAAATAGGAAAATAAGTCATGGGAAATACGCTCAGTATTAAATGATCCTACTTTAGATGGTATATATGTTGAGATGGTTTGCAATGCAGACTATACATTAATACAAGTCATGGATAATCTTTCTGCTCTTGCCATACAACTACCAAACTGCAGTTTGTCTCTATCTCATAAATTACTCAGTGCTAATAATGATGATGGTTGATGATAACATATTGCATCCACAAAATTATTACTACATACCAGATACTACTGTTTTAGGTAGTTAACCCTGAGAGCTCATTTAACTAAATTTTCTCACAATAAACCTACAGACTGGGTGTCAGTTTCCCCACTGTAGAGTTGAAGTCACTGAGAAATTAAGTAACTTACTCAAAGGTGGAGGTAATATATTCAAACCTCGTTTCCAAAATTTCAAAGTCTGGGCTCTTTAATGCTTATTAGAAATATTCTTGTATGACTATGTAATTGATTTGATAACCAATAAACTTACATTAATACCAAATAATACAGACAATACCAAATAATATCAAATAATGTAGAAAACTAATAGAAATGTTTCTATACATTCAAGCTATTAAATATACTACTGCTCACATACGGTCACTATGCACCAAATGTTAACTTACACGACGGAGAGGAAACACAATGTAAGGACTATGAAATTCGTCATTCTAGCATAATATAGGGCTGAATAGACAATCTCCTGAGCCTCAACTTTACTATTCTAAATAGATGACATAATATGGCTTTCAATTAAAAAATTCTCAACCAAAAACTAATCACACCAATTTTTAAAATTTCAAATCAAGTGAACTCCATAATAATTTTTAACCTGGCCAGTGTTTAAAAATTTTCTCAAACATTAACAGCAAAATATTCTCTGAACTAATGTTTCATGTGATTTGGAGATTTCTATATAAAATTGCAAAAGTGCTCAGAAACTTCTGGATACGTCACACATGTGTAATGTGGAATGCAAGGTTTTCAGTATACAGTCACAATTTAATAATTACCTTTCTGTGTCTGGGCCATTTTTGGCTATAATCATCTTTAATTTTCCTAGTCCGCCCACAGGTGCCCTGTCTGTGCCCGTTGTAAACTGCAAGAAGAGTCTTTTCTGCTCATCTGTAAATGAATGAACGATTTCCCAGAACTCCCTAATAAGAAAAGATAAAATACTGATTTTAGTTTGGCATTCATTATAACGAGCACTAATGTAAATTTATGATTTGCATTAAAACCATAATAGGAGATAACCTGGAAGTTAATATCAAGTACCCTGAAGATTCTTTTCTGGTCATCTAGGACCTAGGAATTCCACTACGCAAATTTATCTTAAGGAAACAGTTTTTAAAAATATAAAAGCTTTTGTTCATCACTACATTATCTACAACAGCAATAACTGGTAAACCTAAGTGTCCAACAAAAGGAAATAATTATGTAAACTGTAAATATATAATCAGTAACAAACAAAAGACAAAATGTGTGTACTGTGAAAACTTAACTCCTGATGTCTTCGGGGGTGTGTGTGTGTGTATTTTATTTACCCCTCCTTTATTTTCTTTGTCTACGTGTGTGCATGTGTGTATACATTGTATTTACCCGTCCTTTATTTTCTTTGTCTGCTCATATCTTACACAACTTTGGGGGAGAAGGTGATACAGATAAGAGACAAAAGAAAAGGAAAAGAAAAAAATAAAAACAACCCACACACCTAAAAGTACTAATAAAAAAGTATACAATTATTATATAATCAATATCAATAGTGTGTGCTGGGGAAGGGGAGATGGGGTATTATTCTGATATATCTGTCATCTGCAGTTATTTTAAGAGAATAATTTAATCCCTGGCATTCCTAAAACCTATGTGATAAAAGTCATGTTATAATGATGCTTGTTAAACTTACTCTAAAAACAAAATGCAAGCACATTAAGAGCAAACCTGGCATGCTTGTTTGAATAATAATCCATAAATTTAACATACACACTACTTCTCAGATAAAAATTTTTAAGATTTTGGAAAACAATTAAAAACATTTTTAATTGGTGAAAGAATGCATTTTTTAAATTTAATTTTTATTTTATATTGGAGTATAGTTGATTTACAATGTTGTGTTAGTTTCAGGTGTACAGCAAAGTGATTCAGTTATACATATATCCATTCTTTTTCAGCTTCTTTTCCCATATAGGTTATTGCAAAATACTGAGTTCCCTGTGCTACAGAATAGGTCCTTGTCGATTATCTATTTTATATACAGTAGTGTATATATGTTAATCCCAAACTCCTAATTTATCCCTCCTCCCACCTGTCCCCTTTGGTAACCATTAAGTTGGTTTTAGAAGTCTGAGTCTGTTTCTGTTTTGTAAATAAGTGCACTTGTATCATTGTTTTTTAGATACCACATATAAGTGATATCATATGGTATTTGTCTTTCTCTATTTGATTTACCTCACTTAGTATGATCATCTACAGGTCCATCCATGTTGCTGCAAATGGCATTATTTCATTCTTTTTTATGGCTAAGTAATATCCATTGTACATATGTACCACATCTTCTTTATCCATTCCTTTGCTGATGAACATTTAGGTTGCTTCCACATCTTGGCTATTGTAAATAGTGCTGCAATGAACACTGGGATGCATGTATCCTTTTGAATTATCCTTTTCTCCAGATATATGCCCAAGAGTGGGATTGCTGGATCATATGGTACCTCTATTTTTAATTTTTAAGGAACTTCCATACTGTTCTCCATAGTGGCTATATCAATTTACATTCCTACCAACAGTGTGGGAGGATTCCCTTTTCTCCACACCCTCTCCAGCACTTATTTTTTGTAGATTTTTTGATGATTGCCATTCTGACCAGTGTGAGGTGATACCTCATTGCAGTTTCTATTTGCATTTCTCTAATAATTAGCGATGTTGAGCATTTTTTCATGTGCTTTTTGGTCATCTGTATGTCATCTTTGAAGGAATGTCTATTTAGATCTTCTGCCCATTTTCTGATTAGCTTGTTTTTTGATATTCAGCTGCATGAGCTGTTGCATATTTTGGAGATTAATCCCTTGTTGGTCACTTCGTTTGCAAATATATTCTCCCATTCTGTGGGTTGTCTTTTTGTTTTGTTTATGGTTTCATTTGCTGTGCAAAAAGCTTTTAAGTTTCATTAGGTCCCATTTGTTTATTTTTGTTTTTATTTTCATTATTTCAGAAAGATATTGCTGCAATTTATGTCACAGAGTTTTCTGCCTATGTTTTCCTCTAAGAGTTTTATAGTATAGTCTTACATTTAGGTCTTTAATCCATTTTGAATTTATTTTTGTGTATAGTGTTAGAGAATGTTCTAATTTCATTCTTTTCCATATAGCTGTCCAGTTTTCCCAGCACCACTTACTAAAGAGACTGTCTTTTCTCCACTGTATATTCTTGCCTCCTCTGTCATAGATTAATTGACCATAGGTATATGGGTTTGTATTTGAGCTTTCTATCCTGTTCCATTGATCTATATTTCTATTTTTGTGCTGATACCAAACTGTTTTGATTACTGTAGCTTTGTAGTATAGTCTGAAGTCAGGGAACCTGATTCCTCCAGCTCCATTTTTCTTTCTCAGGATTGCTGTGGCTATTTGGGGTCTTTTCTGTTTCTGTACAAATTTTTAAAATTTTGTTCTAGAAAATGCCATTGATAATTTGATAGGAATTGGATTATCTGTAGGTTACCTTGGGCAGTATAGTCATTTTGACAATACTGAATCTTTCAATCCAAGAACATGGTATATCTTTCCATCTGTTTGTGTTGTCTTCGATTTCTTTCATCAGCATCCTATAGTTTTCGGAGCACAGGTCTTTTTTCTCCTTAGGTAGGTTTATTCCTAGGTATTTTATTCTTTTTGATGAGATGGTAAATGGGATTGTTTCCTTAATTTCCCTTTCTGATCTTTCATTGTTAGTGTATAGAAATGCAAGAGATTTCTGTATATTAATTTTGTATTCTGCAACTTTACCGAATTCATTGATAAGCTCTAGTTTTCTGAAGAATGCATTTTAATATTTATTTGAAAGTTCTTTCCAGAAACTTGGCAGAGAATGTCATACTTCCTACATCCATAATTACAATTCTAGTTTTTGATATTCTAGTATTCTAGAATACAATTTCTATTACCAAAATGCTAGTATTTTTGTTGGTGCAATGCCATTATTTCTAACATAGCTTAGCAGCTTTATTAGCATTCTTGGCTCTCTCCACTTCCCTTCCCTGACACTCTAATATCCTCCCCACCCTTCAGTTCTTGCAAACCCCCTATTCACCTAGAGAAAAGAATTTTAAAATAACTACACAAGAGGAAATTGGACATGGAATGTATAGGCACATCTCTCAGGAAGGAGAGAAATCATACCACAGTTTAGGTCATTCCTTTTGGGTGGCTGGCAAGAAAAAGCAAGTCTGCTGTAACCCAGAGCCCTTTGTCAGGGCAGAAAAGCTTCCTCACCCTTCAGGAGTGTTCTAAAGCCATACTGAATCAGCCACACCTGAAGAGGCAGACCAACGGGTGCCCTTGAGTAGAGGAGACAAACCCTGAAGGAAACAGCAGACCAGCAGTGGTCACTGTGACAAGTTTAGCTGTTTTTTTGGTTCTTTCTAAAAAATTAGAACTTAAAATATTAGGGTTACTCCTATCAGTTTATATAATGAAAACACTTACTGAGCAAAATTCTTCTTTTCCTATAAGTGTTACGTTCTACATTAAAACTGTGAACTAAGAATGCAACTATTTAGAAAACTGAAAATGAAAAAAAGAAGCTTTTGTGTTTCTACATTAAAGTGGTAGCTGTATGGATTGCATCCCACTCACATCTTCTAAAACCTATCCAGTACATAAAGGAGACAAATTCCAATAAAAACACCCATAATCTATGCCTAAGTTAACTAGAAAAACAGAGTGGAAAACTCAAACTGACATGTAAACTGGAGTTTATATACACTTGAGTCCACACCAGCAGAGTCCAGCAGCAGCTATGTGGAAGAATGGGGTGTGCAGAATTACATGGGCTAGGGTTCACCCCAAAAGGGCACCCCAAGAGTGAACTACTAAGGGCAGCTAAGAGCACTGGCAAGAGGAAAGTATCTTGGACCAAATATGGCAGTCTTAGGAAGACATCATGCCTGAAAGGGATAGGGGGCACCCTGGAAAGCAGAGGTGTCCCCTAAAAGTAGCTTCTGGTTGTAAAGGGATGAAAGCAGGTGACAAAAATTGGCCGTAGTCAGGTAGAAGGCACTGGGCCACATAAACACACATGGAACTCAGTGAGAGATGGACAAATCTGAAATAGAAATTAGAAGTCTCTAAAATACTCAAGAAATATGCAAAATAAACTTGGAAATAAAGCTAATTTATGTGGTGACTAAAGGAGAAACAGTATGACTAAAATTTCTACTATGGACATAGGAGGTCAGAAACAGAAGAGCAAAAATAAAAAGTATTTTAAAAAAAACTAAAGAAATACAAAGTATTTAACTGCATAAACATAATAGTTTTCATTTGCAAAACACCCCTGTAAGCAAAGTCAAATGACAAACTAGGAAAAAATATCTGCCAATTTATTCAAGTGCTGATGTCCGTAATACAAATATAAAGTTTCTAAAAATCAAAATGACTGAGCAGCAAAATGAGCAGAACTATAAAAATTACTAATAGCTTAAATATAAGAAAAGATGCCCAACCTCCCTCATTCATAATGAGAAAACCACAAATTATAACTACACTGAAATGCCATTTCTCAACTAACAGACAGGTAAACAGCTGAGTTTAACAACACAATGGGTTTGGGAAAATTGTAAGAAATGAGATACTCATATATTACTGGTGGGAGTGCAAAATGTCACAATTTCTGTGAAGGAGAATTTGGCAGTATTTAACAAAATTACATATGTATCTACCATTTGGTTCAACAATCCCACTTTTAGCACCAATTCCCAATTTAATGATGTCTCTACATATGTATGGAATAATCCGTATGTAAGATGATTCACTGTGACTTTCTCCTAACAGGGTTGGAAATAACCAACATGTCTGTCTACACAATACGACAGTATTCAGACACACTTTTTTTTTTAAACTGCTAAAGTAAAAAATGTAATAGGACCCAGGGTCTCCTAACAAAACAGCCATAATGTCCACCATACAATCCAAAATCACCTGTCAAACCAAGAACCAGGAAAATCACAAGGAAGAAAGAGAATCAACCAATGTCAACACTGTGATGAATAAGATACTGGAATTAACTGACAAAGATTTTAATGAGGTCGTCATAAAAATGATTCTACAAGCAATTACAAGTTCTAGTGTTTCAAAACTGAAACATCAGAAACTCTCAGCAAAAATTATAAGTTATAATAAAAAAGAGCCAAATGGAAATTACAGAACTAAAAAAACAGAGTAAGAGAAAAATACGAGATGGGCTCAATAGTAGAGTCAAGATGACCAAGGATAAAAATCTGAACAAAAGAGAAAATAGACTGAAAAAAGATAAATAGAGCCTCAGGTACATGTGAACAATGACAAATGACTGAATGTTGGTATCATGAGAGGCATAGAAAGAAAGGAAAAAGAGGGATTTCTCTGGTGGTACAGTGGCTAAGACTCCATACTCTCAATACAGGGGGCCTGGGTTTGATCCCTGGTCAGAGAACTAGATCTCGCACGCATGTAGCAACTAAGAGTTCACAAGCCGCAACTAAAGATCCCACATCCACGATGAAGATCCCGCATGCCACAACTAAGAGTTGGTGCAGCCAAAATAAATAAATAAAGGAATATTTAAAAAAAAAAAAAGGAAAAACAGAGTGGTACTGAAAAAGTATTTCAAGAAATCATGCCTGAAAACATCCTGTGTTTGGAAAAAGACACAAACCCAGACTTAAGAAGCTAAGAAACCCCAAATAGCACAAACAAAACTGTTCTTCAGAAATAAAGGGGAAGTCACCCTCAGGCAAAGGAAAACTAAAAGAATTTGTCATTAGCAGATCTGCCTTTGAAGACTAACTAAAGGAAGTGATAAAAGATGGACTCTGAGGCAAACAGAAGAAAGAACAGAAATAGAAGAAATACAGGTACATAAAACAGACTACCATCCTCCTCATGAATTTTATAAATCATATGTGATGACTGCTACAAAAATTATAACAGCAGTAATATTCAAGACAACGATATTTAAAGGTGGGGTTTCCATACTTCACAGGAAGAGATTTTGATAGCAATATCACATATGTACAATGTAATACCAACAGCAACCATGAAGAACACTATACTAAGCAACATACACAAAAAAAGAACACTAAAATCATGAAATCCTTAAAATGTTCAAATAACTAAGTATCCCACAGAAGGCAAAAAGATATCAACAAGGAACCATAAAGAAGAAAGAAACAGAAAACAAATAAAATGGCAGACTTGAGTCCTAACATATCAATAATTACCTTGAATACAAATGGCCTAAATATACCTAAAGGCAAAGATTGACAGACATGACTCAGCTATTTTTAAGAAACTCATTTCAAATTCAGCAACATAGATAGGTTGAAAAGTAAAAAGACATTAAAGGATATATCATGCAAACAAAAAGCAAAGCAATACAAAACCAGGAATGGTTACAGTCATATCAGATTCAGATCAAAGAAAATTACAAGACATAAAGAGAGACCTTACATAATGATGGGGGGTGGGGTGGGGAGTCAAATTAGAAGTATGGGATTAACAGATACAAACTACTATACATAAAATAGATAAGCAACAAGCATTTACTGTACAGCACAGGGAATTATACCCAATCTTATAATAACCTATAATGAAATATAATCTGCAAAAAAATATCACTATGTTGTACACCTGAAACTAACACAACATTGCAATACTGCAAATCAACTATACTTCAAAAAAAATTTTTTTTAAGCATTCACATATGATCTTAAGATATGTATCAAGTAGCAATTATGTTATTATAAAAGATAGAAATAAAATTAAGACCTTAACTTAAAAAGTAATTTCTCCATAAGGAGGAGCACAAGATATCTTCAACTATTCTAAGGGAAACATTAAGATGCTACACAGTCATAACTATCTGTGATCAATAATATCACTAACAGAGATGCTGCTGTGATAATACTCACAAGTGAGGTTATCCTTTCATCATGTTATCTCAACCCTTTTATGGGTCACCTTTGAACTTCAAGTAAATAGCAGAACTGTGGTTGCTAAAAGTAAAAAAAGCTCACGACTGCTGCTAGAAATGACCAAGGGTGTGCTAAATAGAGGAAATATCAGTAACCTCCCACAAACCAGAATGAAGAATAAAGTAACAGAACAAAAGTAAACAAGAGAACATAAAATAACATATTGTTTATTTCTAGATACAACTGATATTCATTATGGTTTTCACACACTTGAGTCTTAGAGTAATAACCTTCAGAGACAACCTCCAGGAATGCCTTCCCACCTCACTCCACCAGTGACTACCAGAAGGGCATCTTTGTCCCCTTAAGCCCACCTTAGTAGGAGAGGAAGAAGCCTATGTCTTTCAGGACTGGACAGTAGTAAAGAAAAGAAGACAATAGCATTTGCTTGGAAGCAGTTAAGACTGGGAATCTCTGCTTCTTTCTGCGAGAATCTGGAGGCTTCAGATGTACAATAACAATTCTAGTATGTACCTTGCCATGTTGTAAGGATTAAATCAAAGAATGTACCATTTCACACAAAAGATGCTTCATATAGGGTAGGTAAGTAACATTTCACAGAGTTCAAAAGAAAGGAGAAATACTCGGAAGTGATAGTTCTATTTTCCTCATCATGTAACTGGCAGTAAGCACATTCTAACCAGAATTACTAGGAATATTAGATACGTTATACCCCCAATGCAGAAAAAAACATGCCACTTACATAAAACACATTAGTCAGGAAATAAACCACAAGATTAACAATAAGAACTGGTGACTGATTATATTACAAATATACCTCCAATTTTATAGATTGAGAATTTGTGAGTTTGCTTATTTGGGAAGTAAAACCTGGAGACAAAGGTCTAAAGCATAAAGCACACATCCCTTTGGTGAATTAAATCTTCCTTTTAAGAATTAAGCACTTACCTAATCACAACAGAGTCCCTGGTATAGCCACCGTCATATTCTGTAGTTTCTTCTAGTGCTTGGAAATCTAGATTCTGCAAATTCAAGAAAACATGTCTTAACATCTACACCACACCATTACAAACAATTAATCAATAGAAGATATTTTTGCAAACCCTTGCTTTCTTACCCGGCTTCCACATATAAGCAATTCAATTTCCTCTGGTCTGAATAAGTACTTTAAAGGAGATTCATTGGTCACCATATGAAAACCTCTCCGAAAAGCCTTGAACTGTTTTTCTACTGATTTATTGAGAATGTAGTCAGAATAGAGATTGACAAATTCCTGCAGAAAATATTAACCACAAGAGCATCTTATAATATGCAGTACAACAAAACACAACGAGCTACAGGGCTGCATAACTTTTTTGTTTTTATTTTCCCAAAGAAAAAACATTCAAGAATATTTTTTAAAATTCAAACTTTACACACACAAAGGAAAATACCTTTAACAATTTCACAGCTCTCTATTATAGTCAATACTGAACTGTAAAAAGGCCATGCACAAATAAGTTGATACAATTTTAAAGTTCTCTCAATTAGGTATGCAAACAAAGAGACATTTAAACCATTTATACATCAATTTATAAAAATTAACATTTTTAATAAAGTGCAATGTACTGGATATGTATAAGCAAACAAGGAAGTCTCATGTTTTCTATTCTAGAATATTTGGGGAGCTGCCTACTGTATCCAGTTCAACAAAAATATTGGTGTTTTAATTGATGCACAAGCTACTATACCAAATCATAAATGGAAAATATACTTTTGTATCCTAACTTAGTGAATATAATATTTTATCAAAAATTATATTAACATAAACACACACTTACTAAAGGTTTTATATATATCATAATTTCCCTGTTATGCTCTGGGTTATTCCCCTCTGTTTACAGATGCATACTTTTCTAGTCAACAGAAAACACAAAACTGATTTCTTTAAAGTATTCTTTAATACTTTTCAGACGTATACTTAAGGCACATGTATGTGTGAGTACATTAAATGCAATTATCATCTGTTTGGTTATAAGGACCTTATAATTACAAGGTCCCTGTTTCCCTCCCCTCTACAGCTTAATATGAGAAACACCCCACTTCATGCTTTATACCACAGCCACACTGAGCCATTCACTACCTCCTACGCATGCCTTCTTTCTCTAAAAGGGGCTTAATGCCCAACCATGTGCTCTCATACAGCTTACAGCCAAAATTTAGGAAACTGTGGTTATTTCCTTTATAATAACTTGGTTACTTGATTTCTTGGGTCTCTGTACGGATATTAGATACTCCTTTAAAAACTAGAAGCATATATGATTTAAAATTCTGTTAATAAAGAGAAAAGACAAGGATGACATAAAAACATTTATTACCTTCCTGTTTTCATTTGTAATTGGAATTTTATCACCATTTTCCTTTAGATCATACATCATTGGATTACCAAAAAGATCCGTCTGAGATATCTGGAAAGTGATCATCATATCATCTTCCACATTCCCTTCATACTCCAGTAAGTCTTTTAAACTCTGATATAGAACCTAACAATCAGAAATGGAAAATTAAGGCTACCACAGAACTACAAAATACAACAGTTTGTATCACTCTTCTTGGGAAAAGATTAAAAAAAAAAAAGCCTTTAACAATAAAAATTAAAGCATAGATAGTATTCCTGCCCCAATAGTTTATATGTAGAAACTAAAGAAAGACTGTCAGTCATTGGTGATGTCCCATTCTCTGCTGAGAAACCCCACACTAGCTACTTAGCAATGGATCTCACACTGTGCTCTTATGAGAACCTTAGAGGTGTGTCTCAAGGTTAAAGAGCGGCTGTAGCCACCAGCCCCTTACTCAGCGCAGCTCTGATTTAACTGGGCAATTTCATGATTTCATTAAAAACAAACAAACGAACAAAAAATTAAAAACACTTTCCTACAGAATCAATCTTTACAAAGCCAGCTTGCTGACAGCAATATGTAAAAAAGTTCCCCTTCGAGTTTTTAAGTGTTTATGGTACTTCAGACAGATTAAAGCAACTTTATCTTACTAGGTATAGATATTAACAAAGGTTCCAAATGAAAGCTTTAAAATTTTTATATAAATGAAACACTGTATTTGCTTTTAAATAAAATCTAAAAGAGAGAAGAAAAAATGACCAAAGACTTACAGGGTGCGAGTCTCCCAGGTCAAGAAAAGTTCCTTTTTTCCCCATTAGCTTCCTGTAGACAACCATGGGAAAATGTACATCCAGTATACAGTTATTGTAAATAGCCAGACCCAGTACTATGCCAATCAGAGTGAACTGACCCTCAGTTTCAAAAGAGGATGGATTAAACCAAAACAATTTTGTAGATTCATCATACGTGAACATACCTATAAGAAATGATTTTTAAAAATATATTACTTTCACATTTTATTACAGACTGATGAACAAATATTTATACATATAAAATATAAAAATATACAATAATTATACATGTAAGCTTATGTGCACTACGTATAGAAATATTTTTTCTCTTAGATTAACACTTGAGAAAACAAAGTTCAAATACATATGAATGTTATAAATTGTGGCAAATGGTAGCATATATTTTTAAGAAGCCAAAGAAATAAAGTAATAAGGCATTTTGGTGGCATTTTCTAAGAAGTTAGAGAGAAAATGTTCATTAAATTCAAGTTCTCTAATCTTCTACTAACACAAATGAAAAGTTAATCTGCATTCACACTTTATCTACTCAATCGTTGAAAAATAAATGCAAAAGGAAAAAAGGCTAATCATACTTTGAAAATGTTTCACTTATAAAAACATATTCAATCCATACATACCGTTTTAAAAAACAATTTTGAATTTCATTAAGTAAAAGTCTGTTTTCTCCCCAAATTGCACAACGGTTCCATGAAGTTTTTCCAGCACCTTTCTGACAAAGATGCCAAGTACTTAAACTCAGGTAAACTTGATAAACTTAGATTATGCCCCAAAATCAAACCCATTTAATACACACATTAACTGTGAGCCAATAAGTAAAACAAAAGTAATTTGTATTTGTAGTCTTCTTTCAGTTTCACATGGTCTTCACTATTTTAAACGCAAGTTTGGAAACCTTTTTGATATCACTCATTTAAAAATAGGAATCTGAATAGCCATTACCAAGGTAGATTTATCTCCCCTTTAAAGAAATATCTAAGATAAAAGTTAAATGATATTTTAATTGAATTAACAATTTCATTTTACTAAAATGTTTTTCACTTGCTACTGTGAAACTGAATGAAAATATTTTAAGAATTAGGTCTGGAAAAGAGGGGGAAGTTCCAATAGAACAAACTTTAGAAATCAATAGAGCATATAAATCAATTTATAAGTTTTTTAAAAGTTTGGAAAATGTTTCTTCATTTTCACATGCAGTTTAAGTTAAATGTAAAGGGAAATTTAAAAGGTCCCCTTGATCATAAGAACATGAATTAAACTAAGACATTTTTCTAATGCAATTTAATGTTCATGAAATAACATTTTATAAATTATCCAATTCATACTTGAATTTCACAGTTTACATCCAAATTTTTTTACAGGCCTAAGTTACAACATCTACTGAAGTGCTTAAAAACTTCATTTAATTATAAATATGGTATTAACAGGGTCAGAACAGTTAAAAATAATTACAATTAATAACTTTGATGAAATATCACAAATGCATGTCCTTGGTCTCAAGGGCAATAAATTACAAATTAATCAGAATGTAAATTACATAGGTCACTACTCTCATCTTTCTGTGTGAAAGATAATAATATTAAAGTTCAAGGAGATACCATTTGGGGCACATTTATTTTCAGGTCCCTGGAAGAAAAGCTCCATAAAGCGTGGCTCTTCTAAAATATTCCTTTTTGATATTTCTATTGTCATCATTTTAATTGTTTTACTATCAAGTGGATCTGTTTAATGTATGGTTTTTCTTAAAAGTATTTCTGCATATAATGTAAATATACTTTATAGCTAATGTTTAACTTTTTTAGATACATCAGAACCTACAGCTAAAGTTTACCAAATTTATGAAGGTCATAAATTTTCTGTCTCAAAAAGGGCATGGTTCTATGTGTCTAGGTTTACTTTGAATGAATTACATACAAAATGGCATAGCTTTCTGATTAACAAACATTAGCTAAAATACAAAGTCTTAACTATTATATTTATGTCATGAACTCAAAATGTCTATTTTCATTTGCAAGTAGACTATGAACAATTACAGAAAAGTCAATTCACTGTACATACTGAGAATCAATAGACTTTAACGGTTCAATTCTCAAAGCTTAAGGGAAATGATCTGTAGTACTCTCTGCCACATTCTTCACAATTATGATGGTAGCTTTTGAGAAATTCTTTTCCTATAACTGTCATGCAATCAATTTTAAAAGTAAGCAAACCCAGTAATCAAGTAGTTATACTGTAGAAATTGAATCAGATCACAATTATACAATAGTATACTACCTAAGAAGCTGTTATCTTTTTCCTGTTCTACTTTGCCAAGTCTGTCTATTACTTTGTCTATCAGTGAAACCCAAATTCTTCACTTTTAGACTGATATATTATAGATCAGTTTTTCCCAAACTGTGTTCAATGAAAACTCTTCTGGGAAGCAAATACTATTAGATACAGGATAGAAGAAGGGTTCTGGAGTTCAAAAAGTTTGGGAAAACATTACAATATTAAGCCCAAGAAATCCTGTAGCAAATAAACCAAATTAATTTGATATCAGCCAGTGTTTCCAAACTTTGAGCATGATACACTTGTGAGACATTCTCAACAGTCTTCAGACCATTATTCTATGAAACTCTTGTCTCAGAAATGCTATGGGTCGGACTTCCCCGGTGGTCCAGTGGTTAAGAATCCACCTTCCAGGGGCTTCCCTGGCGGCACAGTGGTTAAAAATCCACCTGTCAATGCAGGGGACATGGATTCACTCCCTGGTCCGGGAAGATCCCACATGCCGCAGAGCAACTAAGTCCGTGTGCCACAACTACAAAGCCTGTGCTCTATAGCCCGCGAGCCACAACTACTGAGCCCGCGTGCCACAACTACTGAGCCTGCATGGTGCAACTACTGAAGCCCACGCACCTAGAGCCCATGCTCCGCAACAAGAGAAGCCACTGTAATGAGAAGCCTGCGCACCGCAACAAAGAGTAGCCCCCGCTCGCCCCAACTAGAGGAAAGCCCATGCGCAGCAACGAAGACCCAATGTGGCCAAAAAATAAAAAATATCTGTTTAAGTTATCTAAATAAGAACTTGAATAAATGAGTGATGCAGGACCAATCCCCAAAGTCCACAAATTCAGTCATTATCTGTGACTCTAGGTAATCCATACCAAAATCTCCTTCTGCTGCTCTTCATAACTGAAAATATTTATAAACCTAGGTAAATAAATTCTTAATTCAAAAAGATATGACACCATGATCACATCACTAAAATATTTACCAATATCTGGATTGAAGATTTCCTCCACAACCAGCTGAAAAAATTCTTTGGAAACACCTCCCTCATCAACTCCTTGTTCTCCTTCAAATTCCACATACAACTGTTTCTTCAAGTCTGCAGGATTTTCCATAGCGATCATCTCTAGCTAGTGAGTGAAAAGATAAAGTGAAAAGGTGAATGCCAGTATTAGGATGAAAGAAAATAAAAATAAGGTGTAGGGGTAGGGAGCAAATAAAAGATAACGTTTTTGATATATTTTAAATGGAAACAGGAAGCAAACTGGTAAAAAGCCAGCGAAGGCAAAGATTCAGTCTCACAGATAATGGAAAAATAGGACAGAAGAAAAACCGGCATCGAATTCTAAAGGGTTACTTTCTAACTACTGATCTCTTATGAAATTAACATACAGTAGAAAATTAGAATTAGGTTTTCTGTTAATTATGTATATAACAAACCTGGGCAGTAAGATTAGGACATGGAAAAAAGTCAAGATAACAAAAATGCCTTAAGTAACTACTCAAATTATTTCAGGAGAAACAACGGCTTATAGAAGTTTGACTTCAAAACTGTTCACTTGTAGTTCTTTATGTTTACTAAAATAGAAACTCAAGAATTAAGTCTTAATATCTATTAAACCATAAATAAAACAATTTCAATTAAGAAAAATACATTTAGGGAAGCAGTTTATGGTCTCCTAATAGCACCTTAGGTACAAATTACCATTTTAATGGATTAGAACATATTTTATATCCACTTTTTTTTTAAAGCAGATGAGACATACACTTGCCTATATCCTTACTCTTAACTTCTAACAGTTATCAAACCCCAGTTTCAACATTTCTTCAACTATAAATCTTTACCAAATACTTTTTGTATCTATAGAATAATATAATGATTGCTCTCAGTTATTGAGATTAATCATAAAATCAACACTGTATTCTAATGTGAAATATTTATACTGTAATTTGTTGTCTTATGTGTCTGAAATTTACTAACAGCATGCCTGACTGATCATCCACCTTATTTGCTAAAGTGACTTTAAATCTGCCAAAACAGAACATATTTAAGGGTGTTCAGGTTTTTGCAACTATTCCAATTAGAATCTTTAAAATGGTTTTGAGCAATGCAAACATCATCAGAGTAAGTGTACTATAGTCAGTCCTAAAGTAATTACTTTAAGTAACAGCACTATTTTGTACATTCTAGTGTGTCTATAAAAAATAAAATAAAATCTCACAAATTCATGATTCAGGTCAGTTGCCCTAGATCAATGTTTTTCAAGCTGCCAACTGCAATTCATTAGTGGGTAGTCCAATCCATGTAATGAAAACCAAATAAGGGAAAAAATCAGAATGCATTCCACAAAGTACTGGCACCTACTGTTCTGTGAAACTTTTGCTTCAATTATATGTACAGGCAGATATGCACATGAGTACCGGAATGCTATGTAAAATATCTCTTACTAGGGGCTGCAATCAAAAACATTTGAACAAAGCCAAAATGATCTCCTGGATATCTTCGACTTTTGGATTCTATGATTCTGTGAATTTAGAATCTTTAGCTTTAAGGAATGTCTATCCCGTACAACAGTGGTTATCTACCATTTGCAAAATCATTTTTATGCCAAGTTGTATTAAGATAATTTATCTTTGAGACAGTGCCGTTGTGGAAAGATTGAGTCAAATACTCTGTATTAGTCCCAACTGTCACTTAACATAATTTTTAACCTTTAAATTTTAGCAAGGAACTCAGCTGAGCCTGTTTCCTCATCTGCAAAGGGGGAAAAAAATTAGGATGGTATTCTTCACACTGCGAAGTTGTGAAGGCTTAATAAGAATGTATGAGAAAGAGTTCTAGAGTGGGTGATATTAAGATAACACATCATACTGTTACCTTTTAAAACACCTCTGCTCTTTGAACAAAAAATTCTCAATTTGATTTTATAGCCTAGTCTCAAATTTTGAAAATAACTTAGGGGAAAAAAATAGTTCCAGTTGGAAACCTGTTTCAAGTCACTGGCTATAAAGAATTCCATGGACTAAGTCAGAATTATCATCTTAGCTCAAATGTGGTTTACCCATCAGGCCAATATCCTGTATTGCCATGAAATGCATTGCAAATTTCCTTCTCCCAGTTTCCACCTGCCTAGGTGTTATAGAAATGTACATCAATGTTTATGTACACCCTTACAACACAAAGACAAACCTGCTTCTATCAGGTACAGCTATTCCAAGGTGGAAAAAAATAATTATCTGTTATTTAATTATGTGTCCTGTATCTCTTCCTCACTAACATTTGTAACTGAGAGCTGACTCTGTGTCAATGTGACTGATACTTTTTAAAGAATTTGGTGTAGTTTCTAAAGAATTCAGAGGCCCCGTGTTCTAGTCTTAGCTCCACACAAGACACTTCGTATCACAGGTGAAGCAAATTTATCTTCAGTCTTAATAAAATATTACATGTCTCTCCATTCCCACCAATCTTCACTCCATTCCACACCTTGAATGCCAAAATAATTTAATGCAATATGTTCTATTATTATGATAATTATAAACAAGTCACTTTATCTCTTTTAGTTTCATCTGTAAAATGAGCATAAAAATATATCAGTAAGTTAATGTATGCGAAGCACAGATGAATTCCCTGCACAACAATTCTTTATAAATACTAGCTCTTGGGCTTCCCTGGTGGCGCGGTGTGGTTCAGAGTCCGCCTGCCGATGCAGGGGACTTGGTTTCGTGCCCTGGTCCGGGAAGATCCCACATGCCGCGGAGCGGCTGGGCCCGTGAGCCATGGCCCTTGAGCCTGCGCATCCAGAGCCTGTGCTCCACAACGGGAGAGGCCACAACAATGAGAAGCCCACGTACCACAAAAAAAAAAAAAAAAAAAAAATACTAGCTCTTATTATTACGTTTGTTTTATTGGCTCTCAAATTTTTTTCAGGCTTGGCTGAAAATTTAACGACTCAGCTATAACAGAACAAAAATATTCCGGTATTAACAACAAAACAATATATAGCACTTAATATGCCAGGACACTTTACACGTATCAACTCATTTAATCTTCATAAGAATCTTATCAGGTCGGTAATATTATTAACCCTATTTTACAGATGCATACCCTGAAGTAATGAGATTCATAAACTTGCTCAAGTCAGTCAGTAAATGGTAGAACAGAAATTCTAGTCCAGGCACCAAGCTCTTTACCATGCTTTACTGCCTCTCCTCAATGACTAGCAACAATCTTTTTTAAAATATTGAGTGATTTTCATTGTTATGCTCTTCTGCATGTTTCAATCTTTTTTTTTTACAATAAATATATATTATTTTTAGAATCAGGATATATTCAAATGTAAATATTCACAGAAAGAATGGCTTGAAAAATAGACTGCAACTGAATTCCGTGGATGAAAATTTCCCATTATTATTTATTTTAGATTATCATTCTCAGATATACTACATGGTTCTCTAAAATATGGTATAATTTATGACATCAGTAGCCTATCTTTTATAAAAATTACATTTGTGGTAACAAACACATAACAAAATTTAGCAATAATTATTTTGACAAAGGCCATTATGAATGGACTGCATTTATTTTTATTTTTCTTAAAAACAAGCACTTCTAATTCATTGTTCAATTAGAGAAGACTTAAGAATTAAATAGTAAAGGTATATCACTTTATGTAATAGACACATACCATTTAAAATTCAATTTTTTTAATCAAAAGCTATCTTGAAGGCAGGAGAATATTTGGAAATTGGAAGCATATGTCAATGAACAGTCTGAAAAAGGAGAATTTGCATGCATCCTTTAATTAAATTCATTTAGTACACAGACCTGGATTTTTACATATAGGTTTTCTTAGAGTACACTTTGTATTAATTTAATATGGAGACTGGCAAAAGACAGATTATGTCAAATGTATCCTGATTCATAGTCGGAAAAAAAAATCCTAATGGTATGGATATTTAAGTAGAAGTAGCAGTATTCAGATAAAACAGACCTAATACTTAAGAATGCTTAGGATCCATAAGAATGGCTGGCTTAAACTACTTCAGTCAACTTACTAGAATCTACGTTTAAACACTTTGCTAGTGAGTACATTAAAACTATTGACTGGAATGAGATTTTTAGATCACCTGGGTATATTTAGTTTTTTCATTTCTCTGTAAAGAGATTAGGAAAAGTTGTTTATCTTAAATATAAAGTTTAGATGTCTGGGTAACAGCCAAATCATATAATCACATCTGCCTGTGAGACCAGGAACCCTGAGTTCTACTTCCAATTCTGTTATTAATTTCTGTAGGTCAGAATCTGAGTTTCATTTTCCTCGCATGTAACAACTAAGAAGTTTGACAAGTTTCATTGCTTTAAACTATTTTACGATGAATCTATGTAGATCTATTTCACTCTCTTGTTCTAATTAAAGGACAAAAATCAGGTATGAAATTCTTCAATTCAATCAGAATAAATCTTAAGAAACTATAATGGCCATTGCATTAAGCACAATATAGTGAATGTAGATGATACAATTAAACATACCTAAAGGAGCACAGAATAATCTTACTCCTAAAGCACTGTAGGTCAATTGACAAGAATCAAGTTTTGTTTCAATAATAACTAAGGGTGTCTATCAAGAAAAATGCTGGGGACTGGGTTAGACAGTATTGGTATAGCAGAGCCCAGAATAAAATGAGTGAGTGATTTTTAGAAGAGATTGAGCATAACCTCTTGGCAGTAGGGCTTGCATTTGTACCTATCACCTTTAATATGTTCTAGTTCTTATTTTTGGACTTTCCTATCCAATTCTACATCACAGCCATTTCTTTTGGTCTTTAGATCTCTACTCAAAATTCTAGGACTCCCTGACTAATCTGAACCAAGTCTCATATCACCCCTTACCCCTATGCCTACAATCCTCATCACTCTCTTAAAGCCTGCCAGTTCCTAAACATGTAATTGTATATAAAAATGGCCTCAATAAATATGTATATATAAACTTGTACAAACAGCCATCTCCCAAATACTGGTTTCCAGTCTGGCTTTATCAGAATACCTGGGGTTACTAACAGAAATATATATTCCTAGGCTATACACGAGAGCTCCTAATCTGAATCTCTAGAGGGTAGAACTTTGGATTTTTTTTTTTTTTTTAAACAAATCTCTCATTCAGATACGAAGGCAGTTTGGGGCACCTCACAGACAAGCAATACTGTCTTCCAAAATACTCATACCCTTAACTCAATTTCCTAACATAAAAGGTAATTTTAAAAATTTTTTTTACATCTTCTTACCTTGAAGATGTTTTGTCTAAGAAAAAAATGACAAATTATCTAAAAGATAATTTAAAAGAACACACAAATAGATAAATGTTATTAGCAAAATACCATAAAAACCTCATCACATTAGGATCGTTCTCATTCAAATGAAAGCTGAGTTCTGAGCCCGTTTATCACTGTACTATTTCCTATGGAACAACAAAAAGTAGTGAAAATAAGTCCTAGGGAGAAATATTCCAGTAATTTAAGGGTGTAGGGGTAGTTTTTTTTTCGGTACGCGGGTCTCTCACTGCTGTGGCCTCTCCCGTTGCGGAGCACAGGCTCCGGACGCGCAAGCCCAGCGGCCATGGCTCACAGGCCCAGCCACTCCACGCCATGTGGGATCTTCCCAGACCGGGGCACGAACCCGTGTCCCCTGCATCGGCAGGCGGACTCTCAACCACTGCGCCACCAGGGAAGCCCCTGTAGGGGTAGTTTTTAAACGATTCTGATATCTATTTGTGGAAAGACAACTTATATATTACATTTCATTGATTTTTAAAATTTGCTTTTGTTTTCATATTTTAACGTCTCTGAAATCAGGATACAACATAAAATTGACAGCGTCTCAAAACTAAATTGGCAGCATTTGTTTTTTTTAGCTGTATTAAAATAACAAGTGTGTCCTACAACCAGTGAAGATATCTCAGGTTTGATAAAATATTGTAAACACTAATACTCTTATTGTCATCAAAAACAGTTCCTCTAAAAACTCCAGTTAGGAAACAATTTGCTACTCTGGTTTGAATTATATGGTACATGAAAGCAAGGAATATATTTTTCTTTAAATAAAAAAAATCTATAATCATTAAGTTACTACCGCTCCCTCCAAGCTAGTCAGTCTTACAATTAATAACTGAAAAATAAGACCCAATAGAAATACTCAAGAGTGCCATAGTTTCCAGGAAATAGTCACTATTTTCCAGGCCTCATTTATAAACTAACGAGTAGATGAGCTCCAAGGCTCCCTTTAGCTCTTAAAGTCTAAGGTCCTATAACCTTGATTATTTAATTATTAATATTGAGCACAGCACAAAGTTTCTCATTTCCTCTTCTCTTCCTGACCCTACTCTGTAGTTCAAAATTAGCAGGTCATAAGAAAGTGGTCAATAGGTTTATTTTGTTTGTCAAACTGTTATATAAAAAGATGAGGCTTAAAAAAGGCTAAGTAGGGCTTCCCTGGTGGCACAGTGGTTGAGAGTCCACCTGCTGATGCAGGGGACACGGGTTCATGCTCCGGTCTGGGAAGATCCCACATGCCGCGGAGTGGCTGGGCCCGTGAGCCATGGCCGCTGAGCCTGCACGTCCAGAGCCTGTGCTCCGCAACAGGAGAGGCCACAACAGTGAGAGGCCCGCGTACAGCAAAAAAAAAAAAAAAAAAAAAAAAAAAAAAAAGGCAAAGTAGATCTTACTGGGGAATAAGATGTTGAAAATCCATCAGTACTTCTGAGAGTGTACCTGAGAGGATCACCTTAAACTACTTTTTGTTACTAAAACACTATAACTTTATCATGATCATCACCTGCTAGGAATGTTTCCCCAAAATTGGCAGATTATCAATTTGACTTCCAAGACCTATTTTGATGCTTTTTATTTTTTAACCTTTTCACACTGTGTTATTAAAGAAGGAAAGAAGGGGAGGGAGGGAGGGAGGGAGTGGGGAGGAAGGGAGGGAGGGACGAGATGGGAGGAAGAAAGTTAGCAGTAAAATCTGCTTAATGTGTACCCCTAAGAAGCTCCTCAGTGGTCATGATTCATCTTTACATCTCTATTGCTTAGCAAAGTGCCTCACACAAAGGGTTTCTGAAGTGGTAATATTCAAGTACAGATATTATCTAGTGAATCCTAGTTTATAATAGGTAAATTGATAATATTTAGCTTTGACATAATTAAGCTGAACTCACTAAAAAAACAATTTGTTAGCATAATTTAAAAGCTCACAGTTAACTTTACCCTAACACTTGCTCAAAGGACATCCTTATAAACTAAAATGGTTGTTTCCTCAAAATTCTAGAGGATAATTTTAAAAATAAAGTAAGTATACAATAAGCACCTAAAGTTTCGTAGGTTCTTAGTCTTGCTTTACTGGGGGGGGAAATGGGATGGTGTGGGGGAAGACAGTAAGGCTCAGTAGATTTCTGAGAAGGCAGCTAAGAAAGGTAGACATTTTTTTTAAATTCTGGATTGAATGTCACAGAGAGTAATTTCATTGCTTTTAAAGGCCAGGTACAGCTTTTGGAAACAGATGAAAAGATCCTAACCCAAGAAGACAAAGATAAAATGTGTAGTTTGGGGATTTGTAGTTCTGCTCTAACAATGGAAATTCATAGATAGACCTCAACGTGCTTTCCATAAAATATCATCACACCCTTATACAATACCCTATCATTCTGCTAAACTATGGAAAATAAGTTGCTGGCTGTGTGATGATCTGTTATTAAGTATATTAAGTCAGACTTATTCATGTAGCTCAAAACTACTAAAGTAAAATTAAAAGGGCACCAGAAAGCAAGCAAGCAATGATAATTACTCTAAGCAACTACTGCCCCTTTCTGTCTCTGGTGAAAAACTGCCTGAGTTGCTTAAATAATGAAGAATCCTTTTTCAACATTAGAGACCTATTTGGTATTAAAAAAAAAAAAAACGGTAACAAAGAAAAGAAGCACAGAACCTCTGCAACTTTTAAATTTCTAAGATGTCAAACAACTTTTTCCACTGGTTTAGTTTTATAAATTCTCAGATTTAGATAAATCCATTCTAAAACTAAAATATATTTTGAAATAAATTTCATTACTTTCTAGTTATCTGTGTCATGGGTTCTTTTCCTTTATTAGTATAGAAGACTGACTATATCTTAATGTTAGTTGCCATTAAATTTTACTTGAAGTTGATGAAAAAGAACTAGCAATGCCAGGTACATCTAATATTATAAATACAATAAAATCCTGTGATAAAGAACCCTATAACAAATGTAAATGTTGGTACAATGTGATTGGCAATTGGTTTCTGTCTTCTGGAAAGGCTTACATTCTTAAATGGGGGCACTAAAATTCTTATTTTCTGTGGAGGGAAGGAATGAACAAAAAGCAACCCATCTGGAGAAACAGGGAACTAGAAGGTGGGTACCTGTGTTCTCAGTATTCTCCCAGTTCAATCTCCCTGGATTGGGTTGATAATACAGACACCACTAATTACAAGATTCCTGGAATAGCTGTTTTCCCAGAAGTTCCAACCAACTCCAAGGCCTGGTGTAGTCCATATGTATATTTAAGTAGGAAGAAACTACTACAGTCAGGCAGTGCCAAACAGGGACCTTCTGAGTGACCCCGCAGGAACTCCTACCAGCAGCATGCACCACCTGCCCGGGTCACTTCATTAACCTCACAATAATGCAATACTCAACCTCACATGATGGCATTTTTAGACACCACTTATTTCATGGTGTGGTTTTATTCTACCATTTCTCCCTATTAAGACTTTACATTCATACTTATTATTGGGTATCTCCACAACCCCCTAGTTTCTGTGCTCTGCAACATCCACTTCTCTTCTGAATGACAAAACTTTGGGGGTTAGTTGTCAAGATTTAGAAAATTTATTCTTTTTCAAAGAGAGAGTGATCATGACACAAGACAACCAATATTTTGTGGAACATTTATGAACTTGGACAGGAGCAACAAAAATATAGTACTTACATTTACAATAAAAAAGTCCATGTGTTCCTATACTATATAATCATATACATACATTTTCCCCCCAAAGAGTCACTTATAAAATGAATTCACTGAACTGTATCACAGTCTCCCCATCATTAGGTATTCAATCTAGTACTAATTTTTAAACAGTAGCCCAACTTACCCGGACGAGGGCATCATCTATGATGTGGTCACGTCTGACTTTGAGTCTCAAATATGGATTCAACTGCTGTCCTTGAACTAAGCTGTAGAGAACAGTGATTCTTCGTTCACTGTACATGCGAATTCTATTGTCATAATACAATCCCAAATTCTTTGTGACAGCATTCAATATAAAGGGACATGTCATAAAAGAGAATTTGTTCTCTGTTTCTACTTTGAAAAAAGTATAATCTTTATCCATTTCTAGAACATCATTCAGTGGTTCATTAATAAACTCTTCAAAAGGGATAAGTGGTTTTCGACAATCCAGAGTTTTAACAGCAAGTTCAGTTTCTAGTGGGTCCACTCGAGGACCTTTCTTGTTCCTTCTTTCTTCTCCCAATAGCTCCTGAAGTGTCAATTCACTGGACTCAGGAATGGGCTCTTCATCATCTTCTTCATTATGATTTGTGTCCACTTCCCCTCCCACTACATTTGCATAGTAAACCATTTTCAAGCACTTGGAAGCAGCAACAATAGCATCATCATCGTTCACTAGATTTCGATTGTTAAAGTCAGTGCTTATGACTTTGTATGTAATAAGCTGTTGAAATGTTTCCATCATTCTCCGAATCTGGTCTGCGCTGTATTTAGACCACAGTCTGACCAGTTTTCCTTGGGCTGCAAGGGGTAGCTTACTCATTGCTTTGCAAAACAGTGGCAAAGCCATTTCCAGATATTCAGGACTGTGGAGATTTCTATTCTCCATGACAATAATGAATAAATTCAGATAATTAGGATCTCGGGAGTATACATTGTGATATGTCAAGTCACATTCCACATTAGGTGACAAATACACAAGTGCATTGAGAAAGGCAGTTTCTATTTTTTCATTAGAGAGCAATCTGGTGTAGACCCTTCTAATGGCCTCAATATCCACAGACACATCGTCAGGACCTAATTTTTGTAAGTTGTTATCTCCTTGTGAGCTATCACTTATCCTTGAGGAAGATGCTTCTGAATCTTCTTCCATAGCTGCAGCAGAACATGCAGCTTTTTCCTTTTCATCTTCATCTTTGTCTTCATCCTTTCCTTGAAGAGATTTCAGTTCTTCCTTGGTGTGTTGTTTGACTTTCCGAAAGCTTTGTACCAATGCCTCAGCACTAGAAAAAACTCTTCCAATAACACGAATTAAAGGGGAATAATCCTCCCTCTCTCTACATAATTCTAGAATTTCATATACCGTCTCTTCTGTTAGGTAAGTCACATCTAGAAAATTAGGAAAAAAGAGAACATTTATTTTCATAATATATATGTATGTTTGCTTTCTTTTAATAAGTTCTAGTGAAAAATAAAATTGCCAAACATTTTGCAATAAATACCATTTATGATTTACAACTCTTAAAAAGTATCTTAATACTTAGGTTCAACCAACAAAATATGCTTACCTATTTTTTTCAATGTACTACTAATATTAACAACTTTACTCATTCTTTTACATTCTATATGTATTCTTATATATAGCTTTTAATGAGCTCAAGCTCATTTTCACAATGATGGTATATATTAACGTGCAGTTTTAACTGTAAATATGAACCACGATATCATGTGCCAACTCATCACAATATACCTCTTACAACTTCGCTTTACTTTAGAGCAGAAACACCACTATTTTTCTGAGAGGTTTCTTCCTTATTTCACTACTCTGTTTCAAAAGACTAGGAAGGCAAGGTTTTAATAAAGATTTCTTCAGAGTCCTCTTTTGGAAACAGCCCTTGTCCTAAAACCAGACTAGTTCCTTTCTGAGTCTTCCTTTCTGAGTCTTAGTTTTTTTTCAGGGTGGCCATTCTGTGGGTGACTGAGAAGGATTAATATATCATTTCCCATAAGCTCTGAAGTTGACAGACACTGCCATCTGCAGCCAGGTTGGAATAAATCTTACACAGTGACAGGAAATAGTTACAAAGCAGTGAAAACAATAGGGTGGGAAGAAGGCAACTTATGAGCAGACAAGTGAAACAGACTACTATGTAGTCACCAAAATCTGTTTCCTCTCCTTCCTGGGCACAGAGTTGGACACATTCTCCAGCTTTCCCAGCTTTTTGAGATAAGTGCTACTTTCAGGCTAATGCTTTTCTCCTTCTGGCTAATGGGATGATGCTTCCAGGATGGTTCTGAAAATCGTGTGTTAAAGATAGTGCCATTACAGCTGCAACTCTGAATGACTGCATGAACCAGAACTCTCTGCCAGTCTAAAATATTATGGCTGTTAGATGAGCTAGAAACAAATTTCCACTGTTTGTAATAAGCTAGTATTCTTTCTGGGGTCTACTTAATATTGTATTCTAGCTGATCCTTACAAGTAGAGAAGCCTTTCATTTTCCCCATCTTGCCTTCAGAGTCTTTAAAGTACAAGTAATGACCATCTCCCCCCTAAAATGATATATTACCACTGTTTTTACAGCTTGTAGTATTCAAATCCATGGGAGTTTTATTATGATTTTCTATTATATCCATTCTTCCCCATAAAGAAATAACATCATAAAAGGCAAAAATGACAGCAGGCCCTGAAAGGCCAGACTGAATATCAACTTACTACATATTTTCAGAGTTACCGTAATGTTAACAAATTAAAATTCTAATGAAATCACAGAAGAAACAAAGAAGAAAATACTTCAAGGACTTTTTGAGATAAAAATCTCTGGAGCCATGGACAGTTGCAGGGGTGAAAGAGTTTGTTGCAGTTTGCTGGAATTCATTTTACTTCCTTCTCATATCTGTCTTTAAATATAGTGGCTTAGGCCTCCACTGTCAGCTTTTGCCATTAGACTTTTTACATTTGCTATTATTCGCTTTCAGACAAAACCAGATAAACCTACAGCTCCCATTCTCTTTAACAACAAAATTTAAATCTATACATATACTCCCTTGAGAGGAACAGAGTAAGTTTGGAGGTTACAGAATGCATGAGTGCTTAAGGTGAGTGCCACTGCATGAAATACATTAGAAAAAGAAAGAAAAACTCCATGTGTTCCTTCTCTTACACTTTTCTTACTCGAGAAAATACAAGCACACACACAAAAATGAATTTTAACATGCTGTTTCCTAAAACTGCAAGTTCTCATCTTACTCAAATGTTGATTTATTTTGTGCAGTTTAATATGAGCTTTCATAATGTTTGACTTTTTTCAAAGAAGTTACCGAGTACAATGACTGGAGTGAAAAACAATGTAAAACATTCAAACTCAAAGAGTAGTAAATCCCAATGGTTGGGAATATCATACAATAGGCAGTGGGTTGATTCAACACCTCATATCATAAAACTCCCTGGCACTTACCATGAGTTTCAACTAAAAAAAAAAAAAGAAAAAAAAAGAAAAAAACTAACAATTTTAAAATGAAAATTAGCTTAGCTATAATGTACTCTACCCTCATAATGTTATCAAAAAAACCAAACCCACCCTACATTCTCTCACTTATTTTCTGAGATAAGCCTATATAATTACAAAATTTCACCTACCAAAGCTGAGAAATATAACCCAATAACACTATTTTTTGTTATGACTTGCATGAATATTAGATTACTAGATATAAAATAAAATGTTTTAACAGTCAACAATTTATTGCATGCAATAAACAGGAGCATAAACGATTGTATTTTAAATGAAAATACAGAAGTAAAAATATTTCAATCCTGTAGTCAAATAACTACATTAATAAAAGAAGTGAAAACAGCCTTTAAACAGAAGATAACCAAATTTCACTTTATAAATCAATTCTAATAGCAAAGAAAACAATGAATGCTCTGGGCAGAGATAATTCAAAAACCCTGAAAGGGCGGTGGCTGGGAGTGCGCATGCGCGCAAGCGTGTGTGCGTGTGCGCGCACGCGCGTTGTGTGTGATCCCTAATGACTATAAAACATGTCTGGCATTACTCAAAGTACTCAAATGTTTGACAGGTAAGACTAACCGATTACCAAAAGGATATGAAACCTCTAATGACCGACCACAAGATCTCATTCTCAACTAACAGAAAGCTGAGTAACGCTGGGTAATACCCCAAGACTTTTGTGTCCTGATTAATAGCAGTTTAGTTTACATGGCTATATCAACTTAAATTTTCATTGCAATTACTTCTAACTCCAAAGCAAGTGCTATCATTGTTCTGTATCTGAAATGTGATCCTCTGAAACTGCTCTCTCAACCTCCAGCTCTCTAATATATCTGGGCAGACACTTTAGGCTGGCTAACTCCAAATCTATTCACCATCTTTACCCCGACATGCCATTGTGATAGAAACTGAAAACTAAACACTAGTATTCCAATCCTCACTTGCATTGGGGGCGGTATGTGACACAGGTCTGCCAGTGACCTAAGTGGAAGCCTACTGGTGGACTTCTCAGGATTTGTTTTCCTGATAAATGAGACAAATATGACTAACTCATACTTTGAGTAGAAAAAAAAATCATTTATTCTTATTAGCAGATGTACAAAATAAGCTAATATAATTTTCAAATTACCCAAGCAAAGACTATACAGGTCTCTACGAATTATAAAACTGTCCTTCAAATTAAAAAAAAAAAAGTGTTTACTGATATTTTGAGACCACTTTTCATACAGGCCAGTAAAAATTATCGAACTGTGGAAGAAATAAAAATGTAGCACCCCAAATAAAGAGGTTTTGCCATTTTGAATTAACTATTCAGATATGTTATTTTACAAGAAAGAGAACAAATGATATATTTTGTCTGTTAACTCTAAGAAGATGTACTGGTAAAACAATATTACTGACAAAAGTCTTAATCCCTTTAATCAAAAGAGTGACAGCCTTGTCATCAAATACTTAGGCAGAGGATAATTTTAGAGTCATGTAGATAATCCTATCTTCATTGTGTCAAATGGACCCTTATACTTGAACACATATAAAATTTCTGAATATGATTCCTACTTCTGCTTTTGTATTTGCTTCATAGTAAAAGATAATACAAAATGCAAATGGTCAGTGAATGAGCAGCTTCCAAAAACTGAACCACAAAAATACCAAATTTTATCACACCACGAATCTAATCTTTGGTCCTTGCTACCAGACTGTCAACACCTTCTTTTATGGGCCATAACTCTTTAAGAACGGATCCTTAAGGTTTGTTCTATTCAGGATATTTAGGCATCTTCTGCTAAACTTCAGTAACCTCTTCCTGAAGTGTGTGAAACTGCTAACTGGGAGCTTATTTCGCACTACTTTAGTTGGAAAAAATTATAATATGTTCTTATGAGACCAGGCCCAAAAAACAAAAACAAAAAACACCTAATTTCTTAAAATGTAACCAAAACATAGTAACTATCTATTATAAATAACTATCCAGTTAGGACATAGGACACTCTGTATCCTAATCATCAAATAATAACGTTAACAAAGAGTTGCCTTGCATGTAGTAAATATGGCTTATCTTACGGATAAGCAGCGTTCTAGACCCACGCACCCTCTGTTGGCATGACATGCTCTTCAGAACATCTTCAAGTGATTCTGACATTCTACTAATTCTACATAAAATATACCAATACTTTATTCACGTGGTGTTTTGTTTAAAATGTTAAACTGAGTTTTTCAGACATAAATGTAACTTAGTTAAAAAACACTGCATTTTGAAATATAAACATTCATTAACGTTTGGGTATCAATAAAAGGAGGTATTCTACTGAGAAAACAATAAATGAGACATTTTTGTATGACATACCTGTATATTTTATGATATATGTGTATTTGAAAAATACTCAATCTATAAAATTTTAAACTTAAATTCTTATGCAAAAAGAGAGTTTGGGGCAGACTATTCAACACCTGAAACTTTGTAACTAGAGCTAACATATATAATTAACACTCAAAATAAAAGTACTAGTGCAGTTAATATATTTATAATTCCTAGTAAAAATATACTATAGTAAATACAGATGTTGCAGGAAAAAGGGCGCAGGGAGGAAAGAGTGTAGTATGTTGGAAGAAAGTACAATGAACTGCTAAATTATATAAACTTGAGCTTAAACAGTACACAAAGACTGAGGATAATCACCCAATAAGTACCTCTAAAATGAACCACATAGCCAAAAAGAAGATGGGTACGTCCATCCTGCACTATAACCCCCATATGGCCTCCTGCCTTCAACTGTGGCAGCACATCCTACATTCACAGTAACGGTTGTTCTTATGGTGCACACTTGCTGGGGAAATGTGTATAATGCAACTTCCACATTAACATATTGACAACGTTCACTTATTTATTTGGTGTGTGAGCTAATTCATGGAATAGAAATATTCATGCAATAAGCTGTAATAAAGTTATGAAAACAGCTTTTTTATGGAAACAGAGTAGAAGCTATTAACACAATTCCATTTCACTAATTAATTTAAACGTGATTCAAATGACGTTACTGAAAACTTTAGAGGTAGTATCTAACTTCTATATATCCTAAACAAAAAGCTTCCTCTTTTAAAATACAATTACCTCTGGTAGGACTGTCAGTCATTCAAAAATCTGATTAACTTGTTTCTAATACCGATTTGCCTTCACTGGGAAAAAGAAAGCTTGAAGTTTATTAAAAAGAGAAAAAATTTTAAAAGTATTGAAATACAGGATCATTTAGAAAGAAAAATAAGGCTTGGGTAAGACCACCATTGTTAGGTAATGATTCTTGGCAGTATGAGCGTGCCAAATGCCTGGGAGAAGGTGAGCAGGATATAGGAAGAATACATTAGAAAGAAAAATTGATTATTTCTCAGGTAACTATTAACAACATTTTGCCTTGCCTTCAGAAACAGAAAAAGACCACTAATCAGTCTGCTACTTTCACTGTATAGTGCTCGGGTTCCAAAATGCATGCCAGATATTTAGTCCAGCTATTCCAACATCTAAATGACTTTGTGGCCTAGTTTAGGTTATTAACTACTACTTAATACATTTTTCCTAGTGGAAAATATTTAAAATTTCTAATCAATCCATTAGCAAAGGAACTTTGGGGAATATAATCTGCTTCTAATTAAAGATCATCGGAACAGTAAAACAGAGTGAAATCATTAACTCAACTATTAGTTCTGTCCTCTATCACAATAAAAAATTGATTCCACCATACTATCATGTCCGAAGGTGAAAAATGAGACAAAAAAAGCAAACAGCAACACCTCACACATTTTGAAAATCTCCGATGTGGTTTTCAGTCCAAAATTCTCAATTAAAAATAGAACGTCTTACCTTTAAAATCATCTCTTGCTCCTTGTCCATCCTTCTTGTTCATTTTCATGTCAGAGCAGTTGTTAGGGGCACCTTTAGAGTTTTCAAGGTAAGCTGAGCTTGCTCCTTTCTTGGAGGGATGAGGATCACAGAGTTTTGCATTAATCTTATAAAGCTCAAGGGCTTTAATAGCTGCTGCATTGTTATCCATACGACGAAAAGTTGGACAGGAAGCACAAAACTCATTCGTGCAGGCCTCATTTCCACAGCCCTCAGTTAACTGGTGGTAGTAGCGTTCTATTAGATGTTTTGCAGCTGCTCGCTTCCTGTACCAAACATTCAAACAATAAGCACAGTGATTAGTAGAGCTCTCAGGTACAAAGCTCAACAGATCATCAACAAGGCAGAAGTTAGTCAAGCACTGAAGTAATAAACCTGCGTATTAAGATGAGGTATAGAAAATGGAGATACACTATTTACACAAAACTTTTAACTGGTGAAATATGTGATACTTATTTCCTAAGACATATGATAAAGAATATCAATGCTTGTCAAAAATCATTGTTTTAATATAATATGCTTTCCTTTGGTTTGGGGCACAGTGGAAGGGCGCTTGTTTGATGTGCTTCAATTGTTTAGCACCACAGCTGAAAATCACAAGTTTTAATGACTAAGAGTTTTAGTATTCTATCACTTTAAAAATTAACATTAAGAAAATGAGAGTCTATTTAAAGTATCAATCCAGCTTTCCTTTACATAATCACCATTTTGTTTCAGCAGCCTGTAAATACTTGACTTATAGTTAACATAGAACTTCTATGTGGAACAAAGAAGGACCCCCCCCCATTATCTACTATACGGAAGATTTAAAAAGAAATTTATAAATAAAATATCCAAACCTTGTGTTATATTACAAGAAAGTGGCTCAAAACATACAATTTTGAACCCAAAAGGTATCAGTAAACTTCCTCATTAATACCATGTCATAGGAACATGGAATATTTTAAATTCCTTTTAGAGCAAAATCTTATGTTACTCTTACTTTGTGAACATAAAGTATGCGAATTAATGTTCCATTATGGCTCTTCTAGCAGACCTAGCAAGGATATTGAAGAAGGGGTTATTTCATCAAGCAAGAAGCTGGACTAATTTCTATCTCTATGGCTTATTCCAACTCTTAAGATCTATACTTCTACTATTGATGATATGAGATCACCATACTTGAGTAGTTGACTGGATCCAAAAAAACATAATTCACAGCTATTCCTTTTGTTTCCAAATAGACATGCAGGAATAAAAACTACAAATAATCAAAACTATTTAAAAAATAATTTATCTAATTTAATTCTCAAAATGTTCCTACAATGATCTCACAAACATGTAGGACTAAATGGCAAATGGTATTAGAATTTACATCTTGTTAATCGGGAGATACATCTTGTTAATCATGAGATACATCTTGTTAATCATGAGAAACTGAACAACTTACAAGAAGACAAATAAGAGACACATTAATAAGTCCAATTTTGTCTCAAAAGTAGGACTTTGTCTCTAAACTATCAAGGTAAGTGACAAACAGTAATAACTCAAACACATTCAATTCATTCTGGTGCTGTTTTTCATATGTTCCATGCAAATTTACCACTCAATGCATGCGAACAGAGAAAAAAGAAAAACCCACAAAACGCACTTAGATATTTTATTATATGTAGCTATAAACAATTCCACTCCTGAAAATTAAAACGTATTATTTCAGATATATCACTGTGCAAAATACTAAAGTGACAACATGTAAAGAAAGAGAAATATAGAATTTACAAGGCTTATACCATACACTGCTATTCTTCTTCCAAAACGCTATAGCTTTCCCTAGTGAGAATGTAAATAAGTATGTATTTCCTTTCTGGAAGAAAATTATGAACATTTATCAAAAGTCTTAAAAATGAATCAGAGGATGAACCATATGAATCAAAGATCCCATATTGGGTGAAAATAATCGGACAATTTTGTTTCTACAAAACCTGGAAAAAAAATTGTCATGCCCAAAAATAGATTACTAAAATGAACTGATAACCATTCACACAATGGAATAAACAAAAATTATCAAGATCTGAATTTGGCATAGATCACTAATTGATCTTTTAATTGTAAAAGACTGTTACAAAGTAGTGTCATATGAAGCCATTTTTATTTCAAAGTGTTAACAGTCATTTCCCTGAATAATGTGATTGAATCAGTTTTTTAAATTATTCTATCATTTTGCTTGCAATTTATTTTTTCTATAACATGCTACTTGTATATTAAAATTAATGAATATGAAAAGGGAAAATGTTAGTGGTTTCAAAACTTCATATACATGATTTGAATGGCCTCAAGGTTTACTAAATTGTCCATATGAGTTTTTAAAGATTAGTTTCAAAAATCAAAATACCAAAACAGTCTAGCTATTTTTCTTATTGTCCTAAAAAAACAAACAAACCAAAAAATACCGGTCATACACATAATGCTTCTGAATGTAATACATAAACAAGTGTGAACATTAAAAACAGAACAAGACTGAGAAATCAGAAAACCGGCTTTAAGAATCAAAGTAGCTGTACTATCTGAACAACTCTGGGCCTAAGTTTCCCATCTTTAAGACTCCTTTCAGTTCTAAATCTGTTAATAGGGAGGTGAGCAAGGAACTATAATTTGTTGAATGCCTGGTAACATACTGGACACACTGCAAGGGACTTTCACATAGGTTATCTCATCTGAATCCCATGACTTTGAGGATGATCTTCAGGCCACAGCCAAAAAAGGAGACAGAACTGAAAGAGTCAAATCAAGTATCCAAGGTCGCACAAAGGAAAGTGCAAAACTAGGATGAGAGCAGGAGTCCAGAGGTCTTCCAGCTTCAGAGTGTAAGTCGTTTCTACTATATTGTCTTACAGGTGATACATTTCAAAATAATTCTTAACAATAGTAGTACTAAAAACTTTTATGGAAAAAAAATCCCATAAATAATGTGTAATTGAAAAAAGTAAAATGCCTTCTGAAAAATCATAATTTGAATCTCAAATTTATGCATACCTGGTATCACACAAGAACACAGTTTCCTGAAGAACAGGTAGCACTATATTCTGTAAATTTAATATATTTATAATTTGTTGAAGACCTACGTGCTAGGCTTACAGATGTTCTTGCTTTAGACGACAATAAACCCTAGAAGTTAAAAGTTCACACTCTGAGGCCAGATTGCCCAAGTTCACATGCTGGCTCTGCCACTTAATAACTATGTCACCTTGAATGAGTTTACTTAACTTCCTGTGTCTCAGTTTCCTCATCTTAAAAATGATGGCATACAGAAGAATTATTATGGCTGTGAGAGAATTAAATGAGTTAATATATAATAAAGTGCTTAGAACACTGCATGGCACATAGTAAGCACCATTAACTTATGGCACATAGTTAGCCACCATTATTGTTACAATTTTTATTAGCATCCTCACAAGTCTATGATTAGCTATATTAACCTGCATTCTGCTGATGCTCAGAGCTGCTACCTAACAAGTTACATATCTAGTAAGAGATCTGAACTCAGGTTTGACTCAAAACTTGGGCTTTTAATACCACTAAGGGTAGATTTAATATAAAAGTAGGCCCCTCTATTTGATCTGCTTTGCTGCCCCAAGACTTAGAAACGGCAGCTAGACTGATGAAACAGGACTGAAAGGAGGCCAAGACAGAACCTCCATGTTATTAGTGGAATCAACCACACCAAGTATTTTTCTTCTTTCCTCACTTCAGTGACACCTTGAATTACCTGTATATAATTCTGTATCCCCATCTAATTTAGAGCACATAAAAAAGCTCTACATTGGGAATATGTACACTAATAATGACATTTTGGTAAATAACCTGTACAAGGTTAATCCCTATACATCAAGTTGCCAAATCATAGCTTATGGACCAAATCTAGCATGCCACCTATTTTTTTATAGCTTGTTTGGTTTTTAAATTTTAAATGGTTGAAAAAGTCAGTAAAAGAATAACATTTTGTGACATGTAAAAATTACACGAAATTCAAATTTTAGCATCCACAAAGTCTTACTAGAACACAGCCAAGCTCATTCATTTACATATTGTCTACTGCTGTTTCCACATTACAACAGCAGAGTTGAGTAGTTTTAACAGAGACTGTACAGCCTGCAGAGCCTAAAATAACTACCACCTGGCCTTTACAGAAAAAATTTCCCAACTCTTAATTTAGAGACTGTGCTTTCTGCCCTCCAGTGACACTTCCATCCAATCACATGGCCTCCTACTCTTTCTTTTCCCTCAGCAAATCATTTTATGCAGTAAAATGTATAACTCCCTCAAGTATGATTTCAAAAAACAAAGGAGAGAGGGAAAAAGAAAGATAAAAAAGAGATGAGGAGTGAAAAAGAAGAAGAAAGTGAAATAGAAAAAAGGAAAGAAATGAAGAGACATCTTTTCCCAATGGGGTCCCCTTTAGTGACACCTTATCTGTCATTCAAAACTACCCCAAGAGGGGCTATGGCTAACTTTCTATAATTTCCTCACATCTCACTGCCTTTTCTTCTATGTAAAAAACAAACCAAGTATCATACTTTATAATATACTGATTTTTTATAAAGGGATTTTTTCTTATCAAGTCAAGTGACATTTAGTGATAGTGCTCTCAACGCTCTTGAGATTACTTACACATTGAAAACAGGTAATACTTTCCACTGACTTCTTTTACTTCTATGACTGAATCAGTGAGACAGTCCTACAAATAAATGTTCTGTGGAATAATAATATAGAGAGCCAGAGTTACTCTAGAAAACTTGGCGGAAATCTTTTAAAAATGGTTTCACCTTAGGGGGAAGTGTACTGATGTCAGCAATTAACTTTGAAATGTATGGGGGGGGGGAAGATGGATTGATAAATAGAAGGGTGGACATATGATAAAGCACTGTAAATATTAAAGGTAGAATGTAGATGACAGGCATATGGCATCAACTGTGCAATTCTTTCAATTTACCTGCATGTTTGGAAGTTTTCGAAGTAAAACACTAGGGGAAAATACTGTTGCCGTATTGTAACTTTTTATACAGCAGATCAAATGGCAGAGGAAATGGTTTCAGCCATCAGGGGAGGAAAAGGAAAACCAATGTCAACATCATCAATGGTACTAATACCACATTTGCTGACTCTGTTTTTGGAACAGTCCGGTACTTAACAAAAACAAACAAAACCCTATAATAATAATGATAAATACAAGAGTTAAACTCTGACCACATTATACACAGCAACTTAATTTGCCTGTCAAGGAAACAAATACTAGGAAAGTATGTTTAATGTTCCTATACCAATGGCAAACCACTGGAATCAGAACCACTGAAACAGCTGCCAACAATATAAGAGATGTTAGTGGAAAATGATCTTAAATTGAACTTAGTAGGAAGTTGGAAAATAAACAATGAATACAAGAACAAAGAAAATGAAGAAATAAAAATAGTAACAATCAGGGGACTTCCCTGGCAGTCGAGTGACTAAGACCCCGAGCTCCCAACACAGAGGGCACAGGTTTGATCCCTAGTCAGGGAACTAAAGATCTCACATGTTGCATGGCATGGCCAAAAAAAAAAAAAAGCAACTGTCAGAAAGTGAAGATGTATCAGTGAACAGTGAGCAAACAAGACTGTAATTATAATACAAAACGACAGAACTTAAAAGAAATATTAACTGTGACGTGCAACATAAGAACTATTGGTGGAGGAAGTACAGAATAATGAAAGGAGATTAAAAGGCAAAGATCAAAAGAACATGTGAACGTTAAGTAGAGGGGCTTTAATTGAAAATGAAGTCAAATGAAGACGTGAGCAATCAAGAAGCCAGAGATAAAACAGAAAAGGGCCCAAGGCTTATATAATCAGTCTATAAAGCTAATAACCACTGCTTACTAGCCTCAAAGAAAGTAGAACACCTTTGTTCCTTCTAGGATGTTGCCTTTGTAAATCCTCCACCCCTTCCCCAAAGTTTTATTTAACATAAAAAAATTTTAAGAACGACCAATGTCATCCTAGATAGTATTAGGCCTTACAGAAATAGATCCAACCAAAAATACATCTGTGACACAGCCATGATCAGGTTTATGGCTGGGTCTATTACAATGGATTTGAGTGAATTATTAGATTATTTCAATTGTGAACTCATTATTACCATGATCCAAGCAACAAGCCATTAACTATAGAATAAGATACAGTTTTCACAAAAAAAAGTTTTTATTTAAATTGGTATTTTTTTACTGTTAGAAATATGTTTACTGTAATAACTCCTGAGTATTCTTTTATTGAGGCTTATAATCTCAATGCCTAGAGAGTTTATTATACAGTAAACAAAACTGTACAACTAAATATTTATACAAAATTACTCACCTTAAAAAAACTTTTTGTTTTTTAAAACAGTGTGACATTTTAGAGTGAAGAATAAACAAAATAAAAAATATATCCATCCACCTCCCTCCAATTAAGATCCTAAAGGGAAAGGAATACAAAGTACACGTTGGCATTAGTGTAGAGCAACTACTAATTCTCTGTGATGATCATGAAATATGGTCTTTGATTTTTATTTCTGATTCAAAGACAATCAAGACAAAACTTGTACCTTGACTAATTATACACTTGAGTGTCTACCATGGATCAGGCAATATGCTGTAAATTCTGTGATAAAGATCTGGTTGGCAGAGTATTCTGCATTCTAGATAACTGGATCACTCTTATAAAATAATCTTTTCTAGGAGGTTAGGGAGCTAAGAAAACCTTGGAGTTATTAAAAAACTTAATAGCTTTTATAAATATTGTTGAGAAACACCTAGAGTTCTTTCAGTGTTAGGGTGAGAAAATTCTTAAGACTTAACATTGAATTTATACTAAAGATTCAATACACATGAAAGTTAGCTTTGTATAGGTGATAAATGAGCTTATAGGTGCATTCCTATCAACTGAACTGTAGAATTACTACATTTATCTGAACAAAGATAAAAAAAAAACTAACCAGCCAACCAGAAAGGACAGCAGGATGGAGAAAAAAGAAGCACCAGAACTGATTCCCCCACAGAAACTCTGACTTATATGTGATCCCAAAACCTTTTAGGAAACCTCCAAAACCAATTAGAAAGTTGCAGTACCTCAAGCAAGCTCAAAGCCTAAACCAGCCAGAAATGTGTAAAAAAAGTTGTTTCATATCAATTGCCTCAACCCCTCCTCAAACTGGCACAGTTCACAATAGTGATGAAAAGCCCAACTTGCAGCATCACCCTTGGGAACAGAAAAAAAAAAGAGAAGAATTATGTCCAACATTCTCAAGGGGGCTGCCCAAAGAACTATTTTCTGTCTTGCCTAACTCAGAAAACTGATGGAACTAGCATACACTGGATGCCTAGGGAAAACAAAAGACAGTTCTCTGGCTTGCTCAGAGAACCGTAAGTGCTACAGAAAGACACAAGAGAAGGCAAAATACTATAAGCTCTTGAAAAAACACCAATAAACCTCTTCAATTGGGAAATTACAAGCACAAGTCCAGAGAAGATGCACTCCCTAAAAGGTTTTAGAGGTACCAAGAATCTCTAGCTAGGCTGAATGATGGTGATCTTCCCCTCTATGAAGCCAGACCATAAAGACTGGGAGAGAAGCTGTTTTCCAAATGCAAAATCCACATCAATAACAACAAAAAAAATAAGGCACATAAAAAAACAGGGAATCATGACCCAGTCAAATGAACAAAATAAAGTTCTAGAAAATGACCTAAAGAAACAGAGCTGTGTGAATTAAATGACAAAAAATTCAGCCTAATTGCTTTAAAGAAACTCACAGTACTACAAGAGAACACAGAGAAAAATAGATGAAATCATGATGCATGAACAAATGAGAATATCAAAAAATATATATATAAAGAACCAAAGATTCTAGAGTTGAAGAATACAATAAATGAACTGAAAAATTCTCAAGAGGTAATGGCAGATTTGATCAAGCAAAAGAAAAGAATCAATGAACCTGATGGGCGGGTCTTTGAAATTCTTGAGTCAGAAGAAAAAAAGAAAAGAAAAGAAAAAGAAAAATGAAGAACGCCTAAGGGACTTATGGGACATCATCAAGAAGACTAATATATGCATTAGGGGAATACCAGCAAGAGCAGAGAGAATGAAGCAGACAGCTTATTTGAAAAAATAATGGCCAAATACCTTCCAAATAGGAGGAAGAAAAAAATGGTATCTAATTTTAAGAGGCTCAGAGGACTCCAACTAGGATGAACCCAAGGAGGCCCATACTAAGATGCATTATAATCAAACTGTCCATAGCCAAAGGTAAAGAAAAATCTTGAAAGCAACAAAACGGAAAATACTGGTCATGTACAAGGAAGCTACCACTAGACTATCAGCAGATTTCTCAGCAGAAACCTTCCACACCAGAAAGGAGTGGGATGACATATTCACAGTGCTGGAAAAAAATACCTTCCAACCAAAACACTATTTACTATCTGGCAAACTGACTTTAAAAATGAAGGAGATATAAAGACCCCCTAGCATAAACAAAACCTGAGATAGTTCACCACCACTAAACCCACCTTACAAAAAATGCAAAAGGGAGTCCTACAACTTGAAACAAAAGGACACAAAACACAACACAAAAGCATATGAAAGTATAAAGCTTTCTGGTAAAGGTAAATTTATAGACAAATACAAAATCCTGTAATATTATAATGGTGGTGAGTAAATCACTTTTAATTCAGGTAGAGAGTTAAAATATAAAAACATTTAAAAAACTCAACTATATGTCAATGGATATGAAATATAAAAAGGTGTGATTTGTGTCATTAACAAAAATGGGAGAGATGTAAAGAAGTAAAGTTTTTGTACACAACTGAAATTGTTATCAGTTTAAAATACTTCATTACAACTGTAAGATTTTATGTAATTGCCATGGTAACCACAAAGAAAATACCTATAGAAGATGCACAAAAGAAAGGAAGGAATCAAAGCATGTCACTACAAAAAAAAAAATTAACAAAACACAAAGGAAGGCATCTCAGAGAAAAAGAGGGGAAAAAATAACTACAATATATACAAAAAAAACAATGAACAAAATGGCAATAGTAAGTCGTTCCCTATCAGTACTTACTTTAAATGTTAATGGATTAAACTCCCAATCTAAAGACATAGATTGGCTAAATGGATTTAAAAAAGAAAAGACTCAACTATATGTTGTCTACAAAACAGTTACTTTAGATACAAGGACATACACAAGCAGAAAGTGAAAGAACAGAAGAAACATCCTATGCAAATATAACCGAAAGAGGGAAGAGATACATATGATCAGAAAATAAAGAAAATATTTATATATAAGGAAATAAAGTCAAAAACTGTCACAAGAAACAAAGGACACATTATATAATAATAAAAGGGTCAATTCACCAGAAACACACTACGATTATAAATATATATGCAGAGCACTGAAACATACTAAGCAAACATTAACAGCATCAAAGGGAGAAATAGACAGTAACACAATTACAGTAGGACATTTCAGTACCTCACTTTCAATAGTAGATATATCAACCAGACAGAAAATCACTTGGGAAACAGAGGACTTGAACATCATAATAGACCAAATGGACCTAACAGACAAATAAATGACACTCCAACACAACAACAGCAGAATCTACATTTTCTCAGTTGCACATAAAACATTTTCCAGGAAAGAGCACGAGTCTTAACAAAATTTAAGAAGACGGAGATCATACCAAGTATCTTTCCCAACCACAATGGAATGAAGTTAAAAATCAAAATCAAAAGGAAAACTTGAATATCCACAAATTTATGGAAATTAAACAACATAGTCTTGAACAACCAATGAGTCAAAGAAGAAATCAGAAAATATCTTGAGACAAACAACAATGAAACACAACATACCAAAATGTATGGGATGCAGCAGAAGCAGTACTGGAGAAGTTTATAGTGGTAAACAGCCACATTAAAAAAGAAAAAAGACCTCAAATCAACAACCTAACTTTAGACCTCAAGGAACCAGAAAAACAGACTAACTCAGAAGAAAGGAAACAAAGATTACAGAGAAATGAAATAGAGCATAGACAAATGAAAAAATAATCAATGACAGTAAGAGTTGTTTTTGGAGAATTTCAAGAAAATCAACAAATCATTTGCCAGACCAAGAAAAAAGAGAAATGACTCAAATAACAAAATCAGAAATGAAAGAAGATAAATTATAATTGATGCCACAAAAATAAAAAGAATCATAAAAGACTACTAACAACAAGTATACACCAACAAATTGAATAACCTAGGAAAAAAATGAATATATTTCTACAAAAGTCCAGGATAAGATACCTTCACTGGAGAATTCTACCAAAGATTTAAAGAAGAATTAACACCAATACTTCTCAAACTCTTCCCAAAAAATGAAGAGAAGGATACATACACTTCCAAACTTACCTATGAGGCCAGCATTACCCTGATACTGAAATGAGACAGAACTACGAGACAAGAAAAATACAGGCCAATATCCCTGATGAATATGGATGCAAAAGTCAATAAATTACTAGCAAGTAGAATTTGACAACACCTGAAAAGGATTATATACCATTGCCAGGTGGGATTTATTCCTGGAATGTAAGGATGCTTCATCATATGAAAATCAATCAATGTCATACACCAAATTACCAAACTGAAGGACAAAAATAACATGATCATCTCAACTGATGCAGAAAAAGCATTTGACAAACACCCTTTCATAACAAAAAGTCAAACTAGACACAAAAGGAAATTACCTCAACATAATAAAGTCCATATAAGCAAAGCCCACAGTCAATATTATACCCAATGGTGTAAAACTGAAAACCTTTCCTCTAACATCAGGAACAAGGGAAGGATGCACACTCTCACCGTTTCTTTTCAACACAGTACTGGCAATCCTAGTCAGAGCATTCAGGCAAGAAAAACAAATGAAGGCATCCAAATAAGAAAGGAAGAAACAAAATTATCTTTGTTCATAGATGACATGAATATGGAGGAAACTATAAAGATCCCACACAAAAAAATGTTAGAATAAATGAATTCAGTAAAGTTGCAGGATACAAAAATCAACTTGCAAAAATCAGTTGTGCTTCTATAAACGAAAAATGAACAATGTGAAAAGGAAATTAAGAAAATATTCCCATTTGCAACAGCATCAAAAATAAAATACTTATGAACAGACTTACCAAGGAGGCAAAAGACTTTTACAGTGAAACTGACAAAAAATTTCTGAAAGAAGCTAAAGACACAAACAAATGGAAAGACACCCTATGTTCATGGACTCAAAGACTTAGTTAATGTTGTTAAAAGGTCCATACTACCCAAAGCAATCTACAGATTCAATTCAATCCCTATTGAAATCCCAATGGCATTTTCTCAGAAACAGAAAAAGAAATCCTAAAATTCATATGGAATCTCAAAGGACCCCAAATAGCAAAACTAATCTTGAGAAAGAAAAACAATGCCAGAGGCCTCACAATTCCTGATTTCAAAACATCTTTACAAAGCTACAGTAATTAAACAGTATGGTACTGGTATAAAGACAAGTCATACATACCAATGGAATACAACAGAGAATACAGAAATAAACTCTTACACATACGGTCAAATGATCTTCAACAAAGATGCCATGGGTACACATGGGAAAGAACAGTCTCTTCAACAAATGGTGCTGAGAAAACTGAATATCCCCAAGCAAAGAATGAAGTTGGACCCTTAACTTATACTATACAATATATAAGTTAATTCAAGATGGATTAAAGACCTAAATATATGACCTGAAACTATGAAACTCCTAGAAGAAAACATAGTGGGATAGTTTCAGGACACTGGATTTGGGTAATGAATTCTTTGACACCAAAAGCATATGCAATGAAAGCAAAAATAGCCAAATGGGACTATATCAAACTTAAAAATAAGAAATATCAAAGGAAACAATCAATAGAGTGAAAAGGCAACCTATGGAATACAATCTATTCAATCTTCTGGGCTCAACAGTCTATGTCAGGAGTACAGAAACCAGAGGGTTGAGGCTGGAAGATAGTAGAGGGGCCAAGGGACATCTCTTAAAGACAAGGAAGGACAGATGGGATGAGAGAAAGCAAGTAAGAAAGCACACAAAGTCTGCAACCAGAGGTGGGTGTTTTAATTAAAGGTTTCAGGGGTAAAACAGTTCAGACCTACCTGCCTATGGGAATGGGAAGGAGCAGGAAGCAGAGGTGAAGGTTTTTGAAGATAAAATGGGTGGGGAACTGAGATGTTGTTAGAGGTTACCCATGTAAACAAAGACAGCGGATCTGCAGCAGAGTACAAAAGTATGAGTTCTTCAAAGACTGAGAAAGGCCTGGGAGATAACTAGATAATGAAGAGAGAAGATGACACAGCCAGAAAAGCACAGCCTCAAAGGAACAGGGATTCTTATACTGAGAAAATAACAGAAACAGTCCAGAAGCATTAGTGGAAAAAATGAGTAACAGTGTGTAGGAAACAAAGTCAAGGCTTACAGCACCCTGTATCCAGTAATGTAGAGACTGTTCTCACCAAGTCACCACTTTTCATTCCTTATTTTACTTAACCTTGCTGAGAAATGTAGGCCTTTTGGAAATTGTTGACTGTGGGCTTTCAGGACACTATTTCCTGATTTCCTCCTTTCTCTCTGGCTGTTCTTCAGATACTTCCCTTCCTAATCTAGAAATGCTTATTATACTCCCCAGGGACCAGCCATTAGACACTTTTTCTTTTGTACTTCTCTTTGGACAGTTTCATCTTTCAAGGCTTTAGGAACACCTGATGACTTCCAAATGTCTCCTTCAGTATAGTTCAAACTTTGCTTGAGAAACTAGTACTATTCCAGCTCCTATGGCTATTTCTATATGGGCTCTTTCTTCAAGGAACTTACTGTTTAAAGGGGAAAAAAACCAGAAGATTTTAACATCATAGGGACTCAAGAGGTATGGCAATATAAAGAGAGGCAATTTGATCAAGATGAATCACAAAGGATGACTAGGAACTGACAACACAAAGGGTGGGAAGACTGGTTCAGATAAGAGGGAAATGAGTGAGTGAAGGCAGAAGAGCCTAAGAACATGGTCTTATGACAACTGGAAGCAGTTCAACAGTAAAAAGTTCAAAGAAGGACTCAAAAAATATGAAGAGGCAGGGAGAAGCCACATTATGGGAGACTTTATAAGATATGATAAGAAATTCAGATTTTAGCCAGCAGAGGAGTAATCTTACAAAGGCTAATAACTTTCTCCACATAAAAATTCATGCACATATACTCCATCTGGCAAAAAGTTTCAGAACGTTCACACACTATTCATAAACCACTAGATAAGAACACTTGCAGCAGGAGTCACTAAAGGGTTTTAAGCAGGTCACTGACTAAGTCAAATCTGCCTTTATGATAATTCCATTTTCTAAACTGGGACCAAAGTTGGCAAAACTGGAGACAGGCAATCGAGTTAAGTGATGACTACTATTATAGACCAGGCAAAGAATGAAGAAGTAGCAGGAAAGAAGAGGAAACTGATGCAAGAAACATTTAAAAGATACTGCTACTACATACTGCTATGTAGGGGCAAATGAGTTGAAACAGCTAATACCTAGGTTTCTAAGATGGACACCTGGGTAGAAGGTAGCGCTACAAGCTGAAATGATAACGATAAACATTCATTAACATACAGTGAGTGGTTTTTGTAAATTATGTCCTTTAATCTTCACAAATTATCCTAAGAGCGAGGATTGTAAACTATTCCCACTAACATTTCTTAAACTTTTTTTAAGGACACGTAAGATATAATGAATAAAATGCAAAATTCACACTGATTCTAAAAACTGCTTCATTGGAATACTTCAACAAAACAGCAGAATTTTGCTCATTCTGCCTTCTGAGAAGACTCAGTCAGAGGCAGTTCATCTATTCATCCATCCCTACCATGAACCAGAAGCATGTTTCCTTGTATTCAAAACAGAATATATAGGTTTCTACAATGCTTTGTGGTAGAAAAGTGGACAGACTATGACTCATGTCACTTCTATGCCTAACACCTTTCATTAGTTCCCATGTCTATCAGGAGAAAACCAGGGACTTTTCAGTAGTGTCAAGGCCTTTCACTATATGGTTCTAGCTTTCTAATTCCAACTACATTTTTCACCTTCTCTCGTCTCTTAACTCTGTATTCCAGCATGACAGTTCAGAGGATTTGTTCTGCTGTCTTCCTTGGCTCCAGGTCTTAAAAAAGTTTTTCTTCCTGCCTAGAATACTATGATCTCAACATTTATAACTAATCATCCTCAAAGATTCAGCTTAGCTATCATTTCCAGGATCACGACTGCTGCTCCCACAGTAACCTGTACCTACTCTCAGTACACCTTATAATAACTGCCTATTAATTACATGGTAAGCTCCCTGAGACACATGATCCGGTAATTTATTTATTAATAAATTAATAAATAACCCAGTGAATTTCAGAGCCTCAATGAGGAGTCTTCAATTTCTCTCCTGATATTGTGTAGATAACAGTGTCAATTAACTCTATCTTTTTCTAGTACTTAACCATAAAGGGAAACAGATGTCAGGATACCTCCCAGTTTCTTAGGTATATCAGATGCACACAAAAGAATATGCAAAGGCTCAGTCTGAAGAAGAACGTGCTATCAGAACCCATAGGAGAGAAACCTGAAAACAGAAGAGCTATCTTTATTTGGTTGAAGAGATTTGTATCTTTTATTTCAGAATGTATTTCAAGATGTTACTTAATCCATAAATGTTTTTATACACATGTAAGTATATTTGAGTTGAAAGTCGTATAGAAATATTTTCTCCCACTCCACATTGAAAACAGCATCCAAGCTATATCTCAACTTCTGATTTCTGGTTCCACAAGTAAGGAGCTAGGAAATCACTTCTCCAATCCAATAACAAGTAAAAAGCTAAAGAGACTAAAAAATCCACAACTCTTCTTGAATCCCTAAGGGAGGGAGAACATAAACTGCAAACTGTTGTCCCTAATACTGAAGAGACAAACACAGTTTTACTGAAGCAGAGATCCACAAGCAGGAATCTGTGACAGGACATGAGACTGAGCATAGGTAAGTCTAGAGTTAAAAACTCTAGGGGGGCCCAGTCACAGGGGAGCCCCCACAGTTCTTATGAGACTTACCCCAAGAAGCTCAAGCAGATTCCAAAGCAAGTACTGGGGATAATCCTCTCATACTTCCAGCAGGGATAGGAGAAAAGGAACCATTTTGAGACACACCAGAGCCCTCTATTCTTCTTACCAAGGCCTGTCCTCAAGCAAACTAGTTTACCAGAGCCTACCCTGATGGGATATTATCAAATGCTTCCTTTCCCCTTATAGCTCACTATCACATTACTAAAGCCCTATTTATAGCAATTCCTTTACTTGGGAAATCATGTGCAGCTATTAAGAAAAAATTACAAAGCATACTAAAAGGCAAAAAACACTATTTGCAACCACAGAGCAAGCATAAGAACTAGAAATGGCAGGGATGTTGGAATTAACACACCAGAAATTTAAACCAACTAAGGGCTAGTAAATATATAATTTACTAGTTTTAATGAATAAAGTGGACAGCATGTAGGAACAGATGAACAATGTAAACAGAGAGATGGATATCCTAAGAAAGAACTAAAACAAACAAACCTGGAGATCAAAAACACTGAAACAGAATTCAAAAATGTCTTTTATGGGCTTAATAGTAGACTGGAAACAACTTTTCTCAGTAGACTGAGAAAAGACTCTCTGAACTTGAAGATATATCAATACAATCACCAAAAACTGAAAAGCAAACAAAGACTAACAAACACAAAACTGACTATCTAAGGACTGTGGGACAACTATAAAAAGTGTAGCATACACATACAAGGGATACCAGAAAAAGAAAAGACCATCAGAAATACTTGAAACAATGACTGAGAATGTCCCCAAATTAATATCAGACACCAAACAACAGATCCAGGAAGCTCAGAAAACACCAAGCAGGATAAATGCCCCCCCAAAAACCCTACACTTAGGCATATCATTTTCAGACTATAGATAATCAAAGGTAAAGAAAAAATTCTGAAAGAAGCCAGAGGAGGGAAACTCCTTACCTACAGAAGATCAAAAATAAGAATTACATCTGACTTCTCCTCAGAAACTATGAAAGGAGAGTGAAATGAAATATATAGAGTATTAAGGGGAAAAAAAGAAAGAAAAAAAAAAACCAACTTAGGGCTCCCCTGGTGGCACAGTGGTTGAGAGTCCGCCTGCCGATGCAGGGGACGTGGGTTCGTGCCCCGGTCTGGGAAGATCCCGCATGCCGTGGAGCGGTTAGGCCATGTAGGCCCGTGAGCCATGGCCGCTGAGCCTGCGTGTCCGGAGCCTGTGCTCCGCAACGGGAGAGGCCACAAGAGTGAGAGGCCTGCGTAGCTCAAAAAACAAAAACCAAAAAACACCAACTTAGAATTCTGTACCCTGTGAAATTCTTCTTTAAATGTGAGGAAGAAATAAAGACTCAGACAGATAAAAATTAAGGGAATTTGTTGTCAGTAGACCAGTCTTCTTGTTACAAGAAGTTCTCTAGAGAGAAGGAAAATGATACAGGATCAGAACCTCAAATTTACATAAAGAAGGAAGAGCACTGTAAAAGAAATAAGTGGAAAGTAAAGTAAAACCTTTTATTTTTCTTTATCTTAACTGACCTATCAGGTAACAGTTTGTTCAAAATAATACCACCATGTATTTGGTTACGAATACTTATGTGTGTGTACATATATGTGTGTGTACATATATGCTCATATATCTGTATATATATGCTTATATATGTATTTATGTGTATGTATGCTATTATCCAAGTGAAATGTATGACCGCAATGATACAAAGAATAGGAGGGAGGAATTAGGGTTATTTTGTTATTACAAGGTACTCACATTCCCTGTAATGTGATATAGCATTATTTGAAAGTGGACTAAGAGTAGATGTAAATGCAAACTCTATGACATCCACTAAATAAAGTAAAAATGTAGGATAACTGATATGCTAACAAAGGAGAGAAAATGGAATCATACAATATGCTCAAGTAAAAACCACAAAAGGCAGAAAAAGAATAGAAGACAAAAATAGGAACAAAAAACAAGGGCAACAAATAGAAAATAGTAACAAACATGTTAGATATTAAACCAACTGTATCAATAATCAGTTTAAACATTAACGGTCTAAATGCACCAATTAAAAGAGATGTCAGAGTGGATCAAAAAATAAGACCCAACTATATGTTTTCTATACTTCAAATATAAAGACACATATAAATTTAAAAAGATAGAAAAAATATATGCCATGCTAACAATAATCAAAAGAAAGCAGGAGTAGCTATATTAACTTCAGCCAGAGGGCTTCCCTGGTGGTGCAGTGGTTAAGAATCCACCTGCCGATGCAGGGGACACGGGCTCGATCCCTGGTCTGGGAAGATCCCACATGCTGCGAAGCCACTAAGCCCGTGTGCCACAACTACTGAGCTTGTGCTCTAGAGCCCGCAAGCCACAACTACTGAGCCCGCGTACTGCAACTACTGAAGCCCGTGTGCCTAGAGCCTGTGCTCTGCAGCAAGAGAAGCCACCACAATGAGAAGCCTGTGCACTGCAACGAAGAGCAGCCCCCACTCACCGCAACTAGAGAGAAGACCATGCACAGCAACGAAGACCCAATGCAGCCAAAAATAATATAAAATAAATAATTTCAGCCAGAGCAGATTTCAAAGCAAAGTAGTTATCAGGGTTAAAAAAAGGGGCATTACATAATGCGAAATGGGTCAGTTCTCCAAGAAGATATTATAATCCTTCATGTGTATGCCCCTAACAACAGAGCATCAAATTACATGAGGCAAAAAGTGATAGAACTGCAAGGAAAAACAGATGAATCCACTACCATAGTTGGAGACTTCAATACCTCTCTATCAGGAATGGGCAGATCTAGCAGGCAGAAAATCATTAAGGACACAGATGACTCAATAGCACCATCAATCAACTGGATATAATCGACATCTCTGGACTACTTCATCCAACAACAGATTACACATTCTTCTCAAACTCACATGGAACATTCACCAAGACAGACCACATTCTGGGCCAAAAAACACACCTTAACACATTTAAAAGAACAGAAATCATACAATGTCTACATTCAGACTACAACGGAATTAAACTAGAAATCAGTAACAGAAATATAACTGGAAAATCTCAAAATATGTGGAGATTAAACAACACATTTCTAAGTAACACAAGTCAAAGAAAAAAAATCACAAGAGAAACTAAAAAATATTTTGAAATAAACACAACTCATCAAAATTTGTGAGATGCAGTGAAAGCAGTGCTTTACAGGGAACTCATAACATTAAATGCATTTATTAGGAAAGAAGATCTTAAAAAAAAAAAATCAATCATCTAAGCTCCCACCTTAGTAAACTAGAATAAAGAGCAAATTAAATCCAAAGTAAGCAGAAGAAATAATAAAAGTTAGAGCAGAAATCAATGAAATTGAAAAAAGGAAATCCACAGAGAAAAACCAAAATCTGGTTCTTTGAAAAGATCAATAATAAAACTGGTAATCCTCTAACCAGGCTAATTAAGGAAAAGGGAAGGCACACAAATTATTAATATCAGAAATGAAAGAGGGCACATTGCTACAAATCACATGGACATTAAAAAAACAATAAAGGAGTACTATGAACAATTCTATGCCCACGAAATTGATAACCTAGATGCAATGGACCAATTCCTTGAAAGACACAGTCTGTCAAAACTCACAAGAAACAGACAACCTGAGTAGGCCTATATCTATTAAAGATATTAAATCAATTAAAAAATAACCTTCCAGGGTTTCCCTGGTGGCGCAGTGGTTGAGAGTCCGCCTGCCGATGCAGGGGACGCGGGTTCGTGTCACGGTCCGGAAAGAGCCCACATGCCGCGGAGTGGCTGGGCCCGTGAGCCATGCCCGCTGAGCCTGTGCGTCCGGAGCCTGTGCTCCACAACGGGAGAGGCCACAACAGTGAGAGGCCCGCGTAAAGCAAAAAAAATAAAAAAATAAAAAAAATAACCTTCCAAAACAGAAAGCACCACTACCAGAAGGGTTTAACAAAAATTTAAGGAAGAAACTATACCAATTCTCTACAATCTCTTTCAGAGGACACAAGTTATATCACCATAGTCTACTCTGATAAAAGGCTTACTTCTCCCATGATATAATGCATGTACAGTACTGAGCACTATGGCTTGTCGTATGGTAAGTGCTCAAGATGTTATTACCCAAGTTCTGTAGGCTATGTACATATATCAGTTTATTTATATTTAACTGATCCTAGAATATTCTTCCTACATTTCTACAAGGGAATTGAAAAGGTAGAAATAAACATTTTACATAAATGTAGTCATTTCACTCTTTCACATAATAAATACTTACTACCTCTTGTATGCCCGGCACTCTCATTAGGCTTCCATGCTACTGACAGTATTAAATGAGCCAGACAACAAAGAAATCAATAGGAAACCAGTCAGATGACATTAAATCCCATGAAGATAAATACAGCACAGGAAGGGGCACAGGGAAGACAGAGCATGACCATTCTTTGAAGAAAGTTGGTCAAGGAAGGCCTCTCTGATAAGGTATCATTTAAGAGCTCTAAAGCAAGTAAGAAAGGAGGCCATGTGGATATCACAGAGAAGGGTCACAGAAAACAGGCACAAATCTTAAGAACACCAAAACATTAAGGGCAAGAGCATAAAGCCAGTGTAGACAAAAATGGTCAAGAGAAAATGGAAAGGTCACAGAAGTGAAAGGAAGTTCATACAGGGCCTTGTAGATCCTTTGATTTTACTCTGAGAGAGACGGGAAGCCTTTGAAAGGTTTTGAGTATAAGCAACATGGTTTAACTTCAATCTTAAAAAAGATCACTCTGGCTGCTACACAGAAAATACCTTGGTAAGGGGTAAGTATGGAAGCAGCAAGACTACTGGGAAACAACTTCATTCTTTTGGCAAATGATGGCTTTAATCAGAGTGGTTGAGGTGGAAATGGTGTTTAAAAAAAAAAAGTTGTTGAAGTATCAATTAATTTTAAAGGTGGAGTCAATAGGATTTGCTGATGTGAGTAAGACAAAGAGAAAACAAGGATGCTTCCAAAACAAAACTTTGGATGAACTGGAAGAAAAAAAGAGTTGCCACTGATTAAAATGGCAAAAAGATTACAAGAGAAGCAGATTTGAGAGGATGAACATCAAGAGCTCTATTTTGTTTTGGACTTAAGTGTGAGAATCAGGCATCCAATTATTAGATATATATGTCTACAGTTCAGAAGGTAAGTCGGAGTTGGAGATGAAAATATGCAAGTTGTCATAGTATATATGTTAAAGTTCTTACCTAGAGAGAACAGATAATGATGGCCTGAGAACTAGGTCCTTGGTCATTATCCAACATTTAGAAAAAATAGGCTTTCCAAACACTGAACCATAAATCACTTGATACATTTACCCTTGGTTCCACTTACTGTATTAGTTATAGACCTGAAAACATAGCCTAAGTGTTAGAGATAGGGTTGGGGAGTAACTACCAAAGATAAGAAATCTGAAGTTACTAGAAACTGCTTTGAAATCATTAAGAAAATTAAAGAGTCTAAATTAATATGTGCAAAAAGACTACTACATGGTATATATAAATTTAAACAAAATTCAAGTATATAATACATATATAATTGAATAAACAGATCTGGGTTATTGTGTTAGTTCTATTTCTAGGCTAAACTATAAATTAGCATGCAGCTGTTAAAAACTTTTACTATGTTTTTCTGCACTCTAGGAAATGGGTGACACTAGGAATTCCTAAAAACAGGCATATTCTTTAATTTTATATAAATTACTATTTTAAATGTACTCAAGGTGTTCCCTAGTTAAAGGATGTCAAATGCAAATGCATCTCAAAGTGCTAAAAAAAAATCATGCTTCAATAAATTTAAGATGTTGCCATTAATAAAACACACTAGCTAATTCTTAGGTAAAAACAAGATTCCTTCATCACCTATTTTGTAAATCAAGACCCACAAGATTAAGGTAGAACAAATCTTACTAAACTACTGCCTGGTTACAATTTCTACAGGTATAGGAATTTGAGAAACTGTATCAACCTCACATTCTTGCCATCCTTGGTTTTTACTACAAAATGCAAGCCTCCATCTTTCCTTTTCCATTCTTTACTCTTGATTCATCCATCTAACCTCCTCCACCAAGATGTCTAGAAATACATTTATGATATAGGCTGTCACCTATCTTCAACTGCTTTATATAATAGTTCCTCAATCTCTTAGCTTTCACTAAAACCTGATTTACCCCCAAAGGCTTTTCTTACGTTGCAATCCTTTTAGGTGAGGGTTCCATAGACAACTCAAACCCCTAAGTGCACCATTTTTATTCTAATTGCTTATATTAAAAATAATGCCCATCCCCCCCAAACAAAACAAAGCACAGCACAAACACAACTTATTCTTTGAAACTCATGTTATCTACCTGAAATCCTTCTTCCTTCCCTCTCTGGCCTGGTAAATTATACCCATATACTAAAGGCTCTATTTTTCCCGAGTTATATTGCTGGCATTGTGACTTCAATGTCTGTGTGCATGATCTATCCCAACACTCTAGCCCCCAAAATATTTGACTTTCTTAACTTGAGGGTCCCTCACCTCCTCTCAATTTCAGCCAATCACCACCTTAGGCTCTGATCATTATCATCTATCTTTGTAAGAGTTTCACTTATACTGAACTATCTCTTTGACCCATCAGGCTTTTTGTAACCAACCCAACATCTTCACCTGGCATCACAACCTTTCCAACAGTGGCCATCGCCAATGACATATAAGTTCAACTACTCCAATGTTAACACTCTACACATATGCCACTTCCCATATGCTCTAATAGCCAACCCTGAAATACCATGCATCTTTGTCTAGCTATTAAAGAAAAGTCTTTAAACTGCAAGTATGCAGTAAGCTAACCTTAGCTGGCCACTCAGTAGCATGAGACTCTCAATAATATCTGGTCCACTTCTTCACCCATTTCCCCCAGTAACTTTCCAAGTTTTCAGTCTTCTCAAATCCCCTAACCAAACTCCGTGTTCCATGAGAACTACTTGAAAATATTTCTTAAAAAGTTACATAGTCAGGACTTCCCTGGTTGTGCAGTGGTTAAGAATCCTCCTGCTAATGCAGGGGACATGGGTTCAAGCCCTGGTCCAGGAAGATCCCACATGCTGTGAACAACTAAGCCCGTGTGCCACAACTACTGAGCCTGCCCTCTAGAGCCCACAAGCCACAACTACTGAGCCCGCATGCCACAACTACTGAAGCCCACGTGCCTAGAGCCCGTGCTGTGCAACAAGAGAAGCCACCGCAATGCAAAGCCCGTGCACCGCAATGAAGAGTAGCCCCTGATCGCCGCAACTAGAGAAAGCCCACAGGCAGCAAACAAAGACCCAACACAGCCATAAATAGATAGACAGATAAATTTATTACAAAAAAAAGTTACAGGGTCACAAAAGTACCAAGAAATATCACCTTACTCCCATTAGGATGGCTACTATGAAAAAAACAGATAATTACAAATGCTGATGAGAATGTGGAGAAATTATAACCTTTGTGCATTATTAGGTCAGAATGCTAATTTGGTGCAGCCACTGTAGAAAACAGTACAGAGGTTCCTCAGAAAATTAAAAATAGGACTACCATATGATCCAGCAATCCCACTTCTGGGTATATACCCAAAGAAATAAAAGCAGGGTCTCAAAGAGCTATTTGTACATTGCAGCATTATTCACAATAGCTAAAACATAAGCAACCTGTGTCCATCAACAGATGAACGGATAAACAAAATACGGTACATACATACAACAGATTATTCAGCCTTAAAAAGGAAGAAAATTCTGACATATGCTACAACAGGGATGAACCCTGACATCATGCTACATAAGTAAAATAAGCCAATCACAAAAAGACAAATACTGTGGGCGCTCACAGTAAATGAGGTAGAGTCGTTAAAATCATAAAGACAGAAAGTAGAATGGTGGTTGCCAGGGGCTAGGGAGAAGGGTGAATGGGGAGTGATTGTTTAACAGGTACATTTTCAGTTCCGCAAGATGAAAAGAGTTATGCAGATGATGGTGGCAATGACTGCACGACAATATGGATGTACTTAATACCACTAAATTGTATACTTAAAAATAGTAAAGATGGTAAATTTTGTTATGTGCATTTTACCACAAAAAAATTTTTTTAACGGTTACATGGACACATAAATTTGAGAAATAAATTTTATAGTCCCTTCTTGGAGATGCACAATGTACATCAGCATTTTAAAGGATTTCCACTATTTGCAGTAGAGAAATCTGCTGTTTAAGTCTGCATGTCCCAAGCTTAATCCACAACCACTTTTTCAAGAAGCACACAGTGGTGTAGCTACCTAATTTACTAAGAAAATTGACAGTTCAGACACAAATGACTTTGACTTCCCCATTCTTACCTACCAATACATTTCACATCACATATCCATTTTTACCTCCTCCTTCTAGTTTCATAAGATCTGGGTCTTTGCTCTTATTCAAGAGAAATCCCTACACCTATATTCTTCATTCCAACCCTTACTATCTTAAAAACCTTGCTTCAACAATTATCACTTCTCATATTATCTTAAACTTCTTATATTCTCACAACTAATCACTGAAGTCTTACCTACTTTACCTTCTATTTTTCTTTCATCCAGAAAACTTTATCTTGAATTCCTAATATACCACTGCCCTTATTTAGGCCCTCATTGACTGAAGCCCTGGTCAACGTACCACCACATGATTTCTCCTCAATCCTGCCTCCCTGTTGGCAAAGTTATTAAAAATATACACCTAACAAGGTTACTACCCCTACTTAGCAAGTTCTTTACTGACTCCCAAATACCTATGAGAGACAGGCCAAGGTCCTTTACATAGTATGCAAGCACCTAGTCCTTTCTTTCAAGTCTCACCTCCTTCAATTTCCTACATTTCAGTCAGTCTATGATCTAAAAATCCTCAACTGCCTACTGTTCCCTACATTCACTATGCTGCTTTGTAACTCTGCTCCTGCTTCTGCCTAGAACGTGCTACCTAACTCCCAGTCACACTTCAAGACTTAACTTAGCCTTCCCTGATCACCCCTATTTCCCTGCCATCTGGATTAGGTCCCTATTGCATCAGGGTACTTGAGTACCCTGGTACTTCTTTATGTTCATGTTCCATCCTGGGTATCCTTCTACCACAATGATTGAAATGATTTGCTTCTGGGTCTTTCACACTGACTAGACTAAATTTATGTAGGTTAATTTAGCTTAACTAATCTTATGCATCTCTGTATCCACAAAACAGCACCCAATATCTTATACACAGCAGGCACTTAATAAATGATTGTTAAGCTGAACTCCTCCCCATCTATTTCCCCAAAACTGCTAGGTGAGCAAAAATATGTAAGAATCCAGGGGCATGCAATTATCTATCCAGAAGTAGAAATCTAGTAGCATGTTACCAAGATTTAGAGGTATTTATTTGGTAGGGAAAATATTAGACATGCGTATTCCTATCTTCCAATTTACTTTTTAAAGCATTATACTCTCTTTAACTGGAAATTATTTTCAAATAATGTGATACCATTTAAAGCAATCTAGAGCAACTTAAAAGACACCACAGCCTCAACCAAGTTATACTTACATTCGGCTAGCTTCAATGTCGTCAGACTGAGGTTCTCCTGATGATCTGTAAAATGCAATTCAGTAAAGTTAAGCAAAATATTCCATATTTCAAAAAGGGGCAAACATTTTATTTTGGAAGACAAATTTGACAACAAGATTTAATGGTTAACAGTTTTAAAAGTTCAACATGTGAAAAAGTGATCAAATCAGATTGCCATACAACACATTTATTGTAAGGGCTAGACTAATAAAAACTCAGTTCTCTTTTTTTTTTTTTAAGGAAAGGAAACTGTAAACACTATATTTAGATACAAACCAGTGTAATAAATCATAATTACTCACAAAGTCAAATATTTATAATAAAAACCCACAACTATGAAACCTTCTACAGCCAAGTACTGGTTACCCACAATATCAAAAGTATTCACTGGTATTAACAGTCCCAAACTTTAGATGAGGGATCAGCAAACTACTGCCTGGGATGACAAACTAAGGCCTGGGTTGGCCGCCTATTTTTGTAAAGTTGTACTGGCACAGAATCATGCTCATTTATTTACGGCTGCTTTTACATTACAAAAGCAGAGCTGAGAAACTCTGTCAGAGACATGTGGCTCACAAAGCCTAAAATATTTATTACCTAGCCCTTTAAGAAAAAGTTTGCCAACCTCTGCTGTAGATAATTCAAATTTCAATCTAATACCCTTCTGAATTTTGAGACACTTAAGTCTGTTTTACCATTCTAACCATGATTACCTTATTTCAACAATGAAAGCAGCTTTCCCTGAAAATACACGGGCAGGATGTACTACCTGTCAAAATTGTACCATCCTAGGGTATTAAAATTTTGCTGTGGATAACTGTGAATTGACTTCAGTTATAAATAGTTGCCAGTTATTTTCTTTTTTTTTTTTTAATATACTGCTGCTATTTTAAGTAGAAATACTGAAAATTCTAAGACACTAAGAAGCCTTTTATTTTCATTTTGGGGCATGAACCAATTTTGCCTACCCCATCATGCTGTTAAAAATAAATTCCTGTTACTCTATTCACTTTTACAACCAGCATCAGTCAATATATATTGTATTAAGGTGAATCAACATAATACTGATTCCTAACACTTCTAATTCACAAAACAGGTAAAATATTTTTTAGAGGTCAAAAGCTAAATTTTCAAACTGACATTACAAGGACTTGATTTGTAAATTTATAACTGACTTGAGACTTCAAATTCTAAACAACTTTTAACAAGAGAATCTTAAAATCAGAGCCACCAGAAAAGAAAAGAATCTGTTTTCCATATTTCTTAGATTTTAAAAAACTCACTTCTTTATCAGACTTTCAAAATTACCCCTCACTGCAGTGGTCCAAGGACAAGAATGCAAAAAATAAAAATAAAAAATAAAAAAAAAATCCAGCAGCTCAAATATTTATTTTAGATCTTCTTTGCAGTATATTTACATTTTCAATTTTGCACAAAATGATATTAGAACTAAAAACTGGGGCATGCTGGAGGTGGCAGTGACTTGGCAGTGACACAAATGCAAAAATTTCACTCCACCCTCTCCCCCAGGGAGCAAGCAAATCACCTTTGTGACACACCTGGTCTCCACCAGCCTTGTGGGTAAGTACCCCAAGATTGCTTCCAAACTTGTATCTCTCAGACAGAAGAGCTAAAAAGTGATGATAACCCCATGTACCAGCTGACTCATTTTTGAAAGTGCGACCCTCCAGCATCAGATGTCATACTGTAAGGAGGCAGAGCAGGCTTGCAAAACAAAAAATAAACCTGCTGGCACTAAGGGAAGAGAGGCAGATTAGAAGCTTTCATACATGTAGGCGGCAAAACTTTCAAAATTAACAGGGAAAGAGAGAGAGGGGAAAAACTGAGGACACAATGACAGGGAAATTAAACTACTACTGCAAAAAGGTAAGATACAAGCAAGAGGAAAAACAAATCCAAGTCTCAGAAGCACAATTTTTAACTGCTGCAAAGTTTTGAGATTCTGAAATGGGATAGAGGTTAAATACATCAAATGGTAACTACATTCTATTTTCCAAAGTCTATTCTCTAAACAAGAGGATATGTAAACATTAGCACCAAAATGTCATGAAATTACTGTAAATAAACTAGATCACTTAACATTAACATATATTAACGTGAGCTACCAAAAACCACTTTAAGTCAAATCAAGTAATTTAAATTCAGTCAACAAGAAGAACAAAAGAATAAGGACTGAAGATTATTACCTTAAAACGATCTATCCTAGGTCTCTTAAACAGTTAGCATAATTGTTTTTTACTCAAAACAAAAATTGTTTTTTAATCAGAGAAAGGTGAATATACACTGAACAAATAGAAGCACCTTTTACCTTACAGTGAGCAATAACAGTACCTGCCTGAATAAATTTCTAGTCATTCTGCTTATTGTATTCTGTTTTATTCTAAATATTCTAAATAATTAGAATATTATTTATTCTAAATACTTTACTAATTTTCTAAATAATTTACTAAAGAATATCCTAAAATTAGGATCCAAACTGTCAAAATTATAAAATACCTAAGATCTAACAATAGTTTCCAAGCTTCAATTTAGCCCCTGAAGAGTCTCTTTATTCTTTACTCTCAAGTTCTTGGAAGTAAGGATCTGGTACATATTTTAATTTTACCAAATTGAGGACATATAACCAAAGGAGAAAAAAACCCAAAAAGTATTGACTTAGGTTAACCTAAAGTTCATCAGAATAACAAATCAGAAAAGAGATTTCTATGAGGTCCAGCTTCTCTAGCCTGCAAGCCAAGCCCTTCTACTGTAACTCTCTAGGAGACAAGTATACTAGATTTATTAAAACTCTCACCACGTAAAAAGCACACTTTAAAAGGCATATTAAGAATTTTTCATAGTTTTTTTTAATGTTCATAATAAAATGTTTATTTAAAAACTAGAAACTTTTTAGAAATACTTTCCTGTTTATTCATACAGATAGGTCTGGGGAAAGGGCACAAAATATTTTAGGAAGGAGATTAAATGGAGAAACAGGTCAACTCTTAGGTCCACTATTCTTAGCAGGCAGTATTCCTGCCAACTGTACATTTTCTTCATTTTTTTTACAGCACGTATTTTACAATGACAGCCTTTTAAAGGCTGTAAAATAACATTCAAAATTACCTTTTACAAGCTGTGGCCATTCGGTGACATCAGGGTGATCACAGCTTTGAGTCACTGATTAAAAACAGGTTGTCACACCAGTCTAGCTGCTAACTTGATCTGAGCGTAGGTTTAATAACTCTAATAAATTAAACAAATCTTTAGTTAGAACACTTTAATATATAAACCCAATTCATTGTTCAAAAATAATCTTCAAAGGTTCAAATTAGGTGCCAATGCAACAACCATCAGAAGAGTAATTATAGAAATGCTTTTAAGGACTATTTTAAAGCATTTTTTTTTTCCTTAATGATTTCTTCACTTGAGAAAATATAATAATCTCCTGTACTTTTATGAAATGTTACAGTTTACAAAGCACTTTGGTCAATGGCATCTTAAATCTAAAGATAATTTGGGCTCTACCTATTCAGAGCAGATACTATAGAAAGAATTTAAAAGAAGAAAAAGAAAAAACCAAGCAGCCTTAGAGTGATTAATTGACTTGCCCAAGATTTTAGTATTAGCGTTGAAGCCAGGACTAGGATTAAAAACCCAGATATACTGACTGCCTATCCAGAGTTAGTATTCTGTGATTTTATTTAGTTTTGCTATAGAGTCTCATGATTTAAATATATGAACAAAGATTTAAAATATGGATTGACACCCCACCATTACAATAATTTAAATGGGACTAATAGTAGTACAGTTTTCCAGGTAGTCAAATGCTTAATGGAACAGTTATACACCCACACCCACACAGATACACACACACACACACACACACACACACACACACACACACACACACACACACACACACAGTCTATTCCTACTTATTCCATATTAAAATAGGATAATCTAACATTAGCCAAAACTCCTTGGGTATTTCATGAAAACATGTTCTCCACATCAGCCATAAACCCACTAATATTCAATTTCATGAGAGAGAATGGCAAAATATGAAAACATTTCCTCCTCCTTCAACCTAGTATCTTTTGATCCTCTGACTTGGCCTTAGCTGAACTTTCCTGATTCCTGATTATCATGGTTCACATTTATCAGGCATCCTAATCACACTGTAGTTTCAGGCAAAGATACACATCCAAAATATCCCAGAATCAAGAACTCATGTCCTGCAACTAGTTTTTCCCCTGATGATTTCCCTACCAAACTATATATCCCGGCCAAATCTGAAAAGTGAACTGAGGAAAGATGAGAAAATTAGGAAAGAAAAAAAAAGATCCTTGATAGTTAACACCTTCCAAGTGACAACAGACAACCACAGACGGTGGTTTACTGCACGGATCCAGAGCCCTATATAAAATAGCAAGTTATCTGAGAACCCTAAGAGAAGGGATGAAACATCAATGCTTGAGCCCACACCTCTGCAGCCTATGAACTTGGGCTTCAAATTCAGATAAGGGTGAGAGTTTGCCTAAGAATACATTAACTTCAGGGAACTCCAATACAGGCATACTTCATTTTATTGTGCTTCACAGATATTGTGTTTTTTACAAACTGAAGGTTTGTAGCAGCCCTGCATCAAGCATGTCTATTGGTGCCATCTTTCCAACTGCATTTGCTCTCTTCATGTCTCTGTGTCACATTTCGGTAATTCCTGCAATATTTCAAACTTTTTCATCATTATTATATTTGTTATGGTGATCTGTAATCAGTAACTTTTGATGTTACTACAACAACTCGCTGAAGGCTCAGATGATGGTTAGCATATTTTAGCAATAAAGTATTTTGTAATTAAGGTATGTACATTACTTTTTTAGACATAATGCTATGGCACACTTAATAGACTGTAGTATAGTGTAGACATAATTTTTATATGCACTGAAAAGCCAAAAAATTCACCTGATTACCTTTATCTGCCTTATTGCGGTGGTCTAGGACTAAACCTGAAATACCTGAGGTATGCCTATAACTGGGATTTTTAATATATATATTAAATATATATATTAATATATATTTAATATATATATATAAATATATATTCAAATTCCCCAGATTTTCCTATCATAGTTGCATGTTTTCTAATAAAAACCTAGAATATTCCTGAGGTCATATGGGCAAGAGGTAAGGCGCCCCTGAAATGAACAGTGTTTCCTGTGGGGTCCTCATAAGACTAATAGTGTATGTGGATTTAAAAGATGCAAGTCTAACTTTCCAACCTGTAAACATAAAAATGAGAAAGTCAAAATACCTTTTAACTGATTAATTGAGATGAATTAATTCATTAAAGAGCTACGTGTATTGTGAAAATTACTGAGGCAAGTCCTCTCTTCTAGACCTCCGTTTTCATGAGGTCCAGTGCTCCACAGAGCAGAGGTTCCAGAGTCAGTCTGGATTCAAGTCCCTGTTTGGTCACTTACTAGATGGAAAATCTTGGGCAAGTTACTTAACCTCTCCAAGCCTAAGTATCCTGATATGCAGAACTAAGATAACAGTAGTATCTATTTCAGAGGGCTGTCATGAGGATGAACAAACATATATATTGTTCACAACAGTGTCTGGCACATAGTAAGAGCCCAACAAATGGAAGCTATTATTAACTCATAGCCTAACAGCCAAACTTACCCTCTCAACCTTCTTATGCAATTATTTTACTTCTCATAGCATACTAACCTCTTCTAAAATTCTTCAGAATCCCACCTGGATTCCTCATACAGTCTACCTGGTAGCACAGTGATTTAGCACCTAGCACATGCTTTAAAAATGGCAGACACCCAAATTTGCTGAATACATTTGTCATTATTCTAACCATGGCATTAAGATATACATGCAATTTTGAATTCCAAAAAATAAAACGGAAACATACCATATTTCGCCAAACTTCTGAGGAGCTGGTGAATTCTAAAATCAGGCTCTTACAGATTTTTAACCTAAAATATAAAACACCTTACTCAATTCTTTTTACACAGACAACTGGATGGACAACTTTCATAGAAAAAATTTTTTCTAAAATTTATTATAAAAGCAAATTCATTTGTAATACTTATGAATATCCAGAAACATATTAAGAGACAAATGCCCCTAATGCTGTTGCCAGGATGCATGGAAAGGTGGTTAGGCAGGCCCTGTGGTCTGAGTGCTTTCAGCTGGCAGAACCATGATACCCATTTTCATCCAAAGAACTTACTGCTTGCCGTTTCTTTACTCTTCCCTCCCTCCAAAATGGCTGAAAATATATGAAAACTGTTTAACTACGTGCCTCTAATTCCTTCAGATACCTACAGCAATTAAGCTTTTAATTAAATTCCCTATGCTGAGGACCTGCTGTATTAGGTACATATATGGGCATCTGCCCAACTACCTCCTGAGTAGCAAGCAGCCTTTGGCAGGTCCCTTGACCTGTAAGTCTTAGGTGTCAGGTGGTTGTAATAGAGAAAATATTTTTAAAGTATGTAGGACAATGCCGCCTGGAGCATAATAGGGCCTCAGTGTATGGTAGCAAATATTATTTCTTAAATCAAACATTTCATATATCTATCAGAACTTAACTTATCAAAAACCAAATTCTGAAGCTTAAAGCATGCATCCAAATAATCACCGTAAATTCTTAACTCATCTGTATATTATCAGATCATTCCTCAGTTGAACAGGAACTAAAGTCTTTTAATACATTTCCTCTTATTGCATATGAAGAAACCAAGTCCCCCACCAAATAAGGAAACCCACCCAGCATCCTACAGGTTGATGGCAGAAAATGAATATATTATACTGCATATAAATATTTTTTTAAAATTAACCAAGTGTTAAGAGGACTGAGTCTCAAACTCTGTTCTATAATACAATCACCTAAGGAACCTGTAAAAAATGCAGATACTGGGCTTCCCTGGTAGCGCAGTGGTTGAGAGTCCGCCTGCCGATGCAGGGGACACAGGTTCATGCCCCGGTCCGGGAAGATCCCACATGCCGCGGAGCGGCTGGGCCCGTGAGCCATGGCTGCTGAGCCTGCACGTCCGGAGCCTGTGTTCCGCAACGGGAGAGGCCCGCGTACCGCAAAAAAAAAAAACAACAAAAAATGCAGATACTTACTTGATCTCAACCCCCAGAGACTGTGATTCAGTACATAAAATGGGGGTGTGTGAATCTGTATTTTTAACATACATTTCAGGTGATATGCATACCCCAATTTGAGAAACTTTGCCTTAGAAGATTAGGAACACGTAATCACAGAACGTACGAAATCTACGAAGATATAGGATAAGTAACAGAAACTGTAAGCACCAGAAATGTTACCTGCACTCTTGGCAAATTTAACCATTAGCACTCTTACACCAGACCTAGTGCCTTTATTTTATTTATATACACATTCCTTTCCAACAGAGGGCTCAGTCTAATAATCTAATAAGAAAGGAATCAAATAATAAGAAATGCCTATACCAATCCACCTGTCCCTGTAACGTTTTCACTTATCCTTAAAATAGCCCATCTGCCTGCTCTCTTTCTCTCTCCCTCTCTACACAGGTGCATACATATTATTATTACATCTGTCATGTCCTTTAGCTCCTCTCCAACAGCCTATTTCCTTCACCTCCTTGTAACCCTAGGTCAAACTTAATTTCAGACTACCTTTTCTATCACTTTTTTATTGTGTCCACTCAGCAATCTTGTTCTCCTTTATGCCATGTTTATGGTGTCTTAAATTTATGGGAAAGCTACTTGTTGAAACTCATTAAGTTTTGTACATTTGTAAATTTCACAACAAAAGACTGTTCCAATAACTTTCTTGTGTAAATTTTCCTGTCTTTAGGCTCTCCTCATTCTAGTCCATTCTGCAGTTAGACTAAAATTTCAAAACACTGCTTTCATATAGTACTTTCAACATAATTCCCTCAACTCCATTAACTCTTTACAGTACCATTTCCTTACTCTCCTTCCTTTAACTGCCAGAAAGGCCTGAAAACGGTTAGCTCAGATGCTAACATACAAAACCTTCCACATACTGAAACTTTTCTTATAAAAGTCATCATCATTCTTATATGTCCCAAATCCTGTGGCCTCTTAATCCTACTTTTTCTCTGCAGCATTTCACACTGCTAACCATTTCTCACCCCTCCTGGACTTCCATAATGCTGTACCTGCCTGTGTTCTTCTACCTCTGACAGGAACTAAGTCTTCTGCTAGTTCATCTTCCTACCCCTCAATCATAGCCACTCTCCAAGTTTCTATCAATAGCCCCTTTTCGTAGGTTAAGAATTAATTTTCTGTGCAATGTCATCATCCATTCCTATAGCACCTCTCTATACTTAGGATCCCTAACTCTACATCTTTAAGCCTTCATCTCTTGAGTCATAAGCCTGCTACTCTCAATTACCAATAGTACACATGCACTTGGTTGTTTCATTAGCATCTAAAATCAAGCTCAATTATTCCCAAAAAACGTACTCCACCCTGAATGTGCCTAATCTTGTTGTCCTACTAGTTACAGAATGAAAAAAATTGGTGCCATTCTTTATTATCTCCCCCTCATTTTTATTTAGCCTAACCAATGTATGGTTTGATACTAAAGGTCATTCAAAGAATGTCTACTAGCTAAAACTAATACAATGTTATATGTCAATTATAACTCAGTTTAAAAATATGTTTGAGTGTCTACTAAGTGGATGAAGACATAGTGGTAAAGAAACTAGCCAATCTTGTATCCCCATGTAATGGGGGAAATGCGCACAATAAAAATCACAATAAACTAGGTAACTGCAATGCATAGTTAAGTGTTGTGAAGAAGAAATCAGGATATGGTTAAGTGTACATATACAGTACTCTGACTTAGTCTGGGGAAAAAGGGAATACGTTCTTCATGAAGTAACATATAAACTGAGCTTTGAGGCATGAGCAAGATTTATCCCAGACATATTAAGAAAAACCGTGGAAGGTATAACAGTACCACTGCCAGTCCAGTCACCCATTAGAAAATTCTGAGTCATATTCTAAAGAGAAGGCCCCTCTCTTTGCAGTACAACAAACCGTTCACCCAGTGCTATCAATTCTACCTCAGAAATTCCCCCACACTCCAACATTGCCCCCAATTATTCCTTTGTTGGCTTTGTTCCAGAGTAACATTTCCTATGAAACTATACAAAATTTGGCCAAAACCTGCCAGTCCAGCCTCTTCTCTCAGACTAGACCACACTTGTAGAGAACACATATATCATTCATTTTTATTTTTACACTTCCAGTGCTTGAAAATGTTCACAAAATATACTTCACAGGATAAACATCTTATGAAGAGGAAAGTTTTCTTTTACATGACTTGCTTTAGAGGTCATTTAACTAGTGAATACAAGATTAAAAACAAGTTGTCTGATTGTAAAGGCCATGCTCCTTCCCTTGTACACTTCTAATTTATACCCAAATCCTGTAAATTTTTTCTTTGAAATATCACTTGCATCCTTTTTTCCCCATGCATAGTCATGTTATAGATAGATGCTCATTACTTCACCTAGTTTTACTTTTTCCTCTATCCTTGACTCTTCCACTAGAATTATCTTCCTAAACACCCAAATTTGGCCATATCACTCTCATACTCAAAATCTATACTTTCCCAATGCCCACAGGATAAATTTCAAACTATCATATGAAGTCCCTGCCACTGGCTTCCACCCATTCGTACAAGCCTTACTGCCCACTCTATGACATCATTACCAAGTACTTGATCTAGTCCCATCATTGGATTACTGGCTATCACATACTGGCCATCTGTATTTCTAATTTCAATGCTTCTGTTTCTCACGACACTTCACTCAGAAATACTTCTCTCTCCTTTGCTAACTTCCACCCCCCACCCACCTATTATGCCCTGTTTAAAAAAACTCTACTCATTTTAAAGGCTGTATCTCACAGAGTGCTCTAAGCTCTTCTGTAAATAACCAGTCTTGTCTGGGAACTATATGTTCCTAATACTATAAAATAATTTCTTAATTTCCACCCTAAATTTATTATTTTATACATTATAGCTATCTGAATAGGTTTCTCAGTGCCTCTAGCTATAAGCTGGTAGAAGGTAGTGCTCATCTCATCCATGTTTATTTTCATAGTAATGGGGATTGTTTTCTTGACACCACACCTCCCTCTACAAGGAAAAAAAAAGGAATAAGGATCATGGCCTAACAAAGGATTCTAAACTAGCTCCAAATGAATTCATGGATGCACAAACAAGGGTATCCTTTAATTCCAAATTAACACAAATTTAACCCAATGCCAACCTAACAAAAGTTTATTTTGAAGGTCAAACATGTAAGAATAACCATGAAACTTTCATTTTTCTCAAAGAAGAATAATGCCTCTCTCCCAAGAACTTGTTCTACCAGGGACTAAAGCATAAAATATTTTAGTATAATTAAAATCAATACAACCCCTTCAAAAAACTTTGACAGTATCTATTAAAACTAAATCATTTAGTTTAGTCATTTACCCTATGACTTAAAAATTCCACTAAGTACACATCAAAAAGAAATCAGTACATATGTTCACTAGAAGACGTTCAGTGGAATATTGAGAGTAACTATATTCTTAGTAGCCCCAAACCAAAAATGACTAAAATGTCCATCAACAGCAAAATGAAAAACAAAATATAGTTGGCCCTTAAACAACCCAGGTTTGAACCATGCAGGTCTACTTCTACGCGGATTTTTTTTTTCAGTAAATACATTAATACAGTACCACACTATCTCCAATTGGTTGAATTCACAGATACAGAAATGTAAAGTTCTCAAGGCCTACTGTAAAGTTATATATGCAGATTTTCGACTATGCAGGGGATGGGTACCCCCAGCCCCTTACCTAGTTCAAGGGTCAAGTGTACTATACAGAAATTATAAGCAACTGACTACAGCCAACAATGTAGATGAATCTCACAAACGTTATTTGAGAGAAGCCAGACACAACTAAATGTGACTGTTTCTAATTACATAAAATATAAAAACAGGAAAATCTAATCTATGCTAGTAGAAGTCAGGATAGTGGTTACTCTTGGGGAAAGAGAGGTAGTGACAAAGAGAGCACAAGGGGCTTCAGAAGAGCTGATCTTGTTTCTTGATCTGAATGCTGGCTAAACGTGTGTGCTCAGTGTGTGAAAGTTAAACAAGCTACGTGCACATTTATACACTTTTGTATGTGTACTAATACTTCAATTAAAAGTTTATTTTAAAAAGCACAGTACAGTATGAGCATTAGCTAAATGTTTAAATGGAACAGAAAGTTAAGTCCAGAGAAAGATCCAAAAGTATATGAGTTGCTTCTAGTCAAAAACAAGAAAACTGTACAACACATGAAACAGCTGTTTTCAGACCCTGGATAACAGGCAGTGTGAGACTGATCCATGAGAACGAACAGAAATGAGGTGAACCCTTCCAATGCTTGAATTTCTTCATGGAGGAGGCTTTCCAACCTGAGTCAATGGAGGGGAAACCCAGTCAGAGGACAGCAGTCTCACTGAGGTAAGAAGCAAGAGGTCAGAGTTGAGGCTGAAGTGGGTGGCATTTTTAATAAGACAGACTGCCACAGAGGGGAGCTATGCAGAGGAAAGTCCAGAAATCTGTCACTTGGGGGTCCTTTCGAGTCTGCCACTATACACAAAACTGCATGAATAAAGGGAAAGACTATATGAAGCCGGGGAAAGAGGAGCTGTGAGCTGAAATATCCCCAGTGCTCATACAGGACTAGGAGATCCCTAAGTTTCTCCCAACCAGAGTGAAGAGAATATGCTGACACTGGGGACATTTAGTAGAGAACTAAGAAGGGCCATGCATTTGTAGTAGCTACCAGCCTTAAAGTAAAGCCTTCTCTAGATACACCCTAATAGAGCCTTGAAGGGATCAAGCTGACCAGCGAGTTACTTAGCTCGCTGGCACAACAAAGTTTAACACTTTAAAAGACAACAAAATTCAGCCACTCAACAATAGACTATAACAATGTTCAGTATCCAATAGGAAAGTACTAAATATGTAAGCAGGAAAAGACGGCCCATAACCAACAGAAAAACCAATCAATAGACCCTGAAATGAAAGAATTGATAGAATCAGTAGACAAGAACTTTCAAACAGCTATTATAAATATGCTCAAGGATTCAAAGGAATACATGAAAACAAATCAAACGGAACTTCTAGAAATACAAAAAGTAAATAAATATATACATATTTATATAAATATATAAAATATCTGAAAGTATTTGACCCTGCAGGGGGAAAAAAAAAGGACAGTGAAATACAAAACAAAGTAAACTAAAGCACAGAGAGACCAAAAAAACTAAAAATGTTAATGATCTGAAGATAATATCAAATAGTCTAACATTATACATATAACCAGAGTAACCCTGGAAAAGAATGTAGAAGGAAGAGAGCTAACTTTAAAAAAATACATGTGAAGAAATAATGACTAACACTTTTCCAAATTTGATGAAAACATAAACACAGACCAAAAAAACAAAACCAAAAACTCAATAAATCCTAAGCAGGATAATCACAAAGAAAACCAGCAATGAAGAGAAAATCTTAAAGAAAAGCCAGAGGTAAATAAAAAGACTTTAAGTACAGGGGAAGAAATAAGTATAACCGCAGACTTCTCATCAGAAACAAATGCTGAAAAAAAAATTTGTCAACCTAGACATATTTATCACTTGATATATCACTTATATATCAAGGGATAAATATCCTTCAAAATATGAAGATAAAGCTCTATACATCTACCAGAATGGCTACATCAAAAAGACTGACAGTCCCAAATGCTGACAAGAATGTAGAGCAACTGGAAACTCTCATATAATTGTTGGTAAGAGTATAAAACAAAACAACCAATTTGGGGAAAGATCTGGCAACTATCCTATAACCCAAACTGCACTCCTAGGTATTTAGCCAAGAGCAAAGAAACCATACATATCTACACAAAGTCTTTCATACAGCTGTTCACTGAAGGCTTTTCACAACAGCTAGAAACTGAGAAGAATGTAGTTACAAACTACTGACACATGCAGTACCATAGATAAATTTCACAAACATTATGCTAAGGGAAACCTTATATAAATAAGTACCATGATTTATATTTATATGGAATTCTAGAGCAAGCTAAACTAATCTATGTTAAAGTGATCACAACAATGATTGACTTAGGGGTGTGGGTAATGTGGGGGCAGGAAATGGCTAGGAAGGGGTACAGATTCCATAACTTGATAGGACTTTGTGTTGCAAAGCTGTAAGCATTTGTCAAAACACATGGAATGGTATATGTGGCAGACTGTATATTCTAAAGATGGCCAGCCACAATATAATCCATCCCACATGCTCTTCTTACAAGGTTAACATTGGCATTCTCCCATCAGCTGGTAGGGTCTATGTGACTTCTTGAATTTGAGCAGCCTCGGTGACTTTCAATCAAGAAAGTACGGTGGAAGTGTGTGCTCTTTTATAAGCTAGACTTTTGATGCTAGGTTATAAAAATGCCATGCACTTCTGCCTTGGTCTCTTGAGATACTACTCACTCTTGGAACGTAGCCACTCTACAGTGATGAAGCCAGCCACTTGGCAATGAAGCCAAGCAACCATATACAAAAGCAACATCTAAGTGTTCTAGACCAGAGCTCCAGTTGAAGTCCTGACAGCCAGCATCAATATCCAGATGTGTGAGCAAGACTTTAGATGATAACAGCCTCAACTTATCAGGTAACCTCAACTCCAGCTCACATGCTTGAAGTCAAGACAAGCTATCCTTGCCAGTCTCTGCCAAAAGTACAGATTCATAAGCAAAAGAAATGACTGCTGATGTTTGGGGTACAATGTTTGGAGTGATCTGTTAGGGAGCAATAGATAACCAGAACAATATACTAAATTCAGTTAATAATACTAAATTTAAATAATACTAAATTTCTAAGTTTTAGTTGACTATATATGATGACTATATGACTATATATGATGAAGTTAAGGATGAGATATTCTACTATATATGATGAAGTTAAGGATGAGATGTTCTAACATCCACAACCTACTTTGAAAAGCATCAAAAAAAATAAGACAAATTAATAGATGGATAGATATAAGACAGTAAATATAGTAAAGTGTTAATTGTGGAATTACATTCTGGAATTATTTCACATCCATGTAAGTCTGAAAATTTACCTAATAAAATGTTGAAGAGTGAAATAAAGTCATTTTCATACAAATAGAAGCTGAAATATATTTTTGGCCAATAGACCTGATGCTTTAGAAATTTTTTAATTCTTCAAGTAGAATGAAAACAACACCACATAGAAACTTAGGTCCATGAAAAAAGTCCACACAAATCTACACAAAGGAAAAGAAATGAAAATGGAAAATATGGGCAAAACATCAAAGAATGCTGCTTTTCGTTTTTAAATTTCTTTATAAAACAACTGACTGTTTAAAGAAATAATCAGAAATTCTATTCGGGAATTAATGGAAGACTACAATGGCAAAAAGGTAAACGAATTTATAATGTATTAGAATTCTTACATTATACTCTAAGAGGTCTAATTTTGAAGGCAGACTGAAATAAACTAAGGTGCATACTGTAAATACTAGTGCAACCACTGGAAAAAAAACAGAGGTAGGTATAAGCTAATACTGGAGATAAAACAGACTTCCGAAAAAATGCTCAATCCAAAAGAAAGCAGGAAAGGAAGAAAAAAAAGAAGGTAGTATAAATGGTACAACTAGAAAACAAATAGTAACCTGGTAGTGTTACTATTGAAAATTACAATAAATATAAGTGGACTGAACGCTCAAATTAAAAAGCAGAGATTGTAAAAAATCCAAAAAATGCAACTATACACTATCTAAAAGACTTATTAAATATAATGGCATATAAGTTGAAAATAAAGAGACAGCAAAAGATATAATATGCAAACACGAATCCTAAGAAAGGAGAAGTAGCTATATTAATACCAGACAAAGCAGACTTTAGGACAAGGAACATGACCAGAGAACAGAGACATTTCTTAATGATAAAGAATCAATTCATCAAGGAGATCTTCCAGTCCTAAATGTGAATGCATCTAATAACAGAACTTGAGAATATATGAAGCACGGGGACTTCCCTGGTGGCACAGTGGTTAAGAATCAGCCTGCCAATGCAGGGGACATGGGTTTGATCCCTGGTCCGGGAAGATCCCACATGCCACAGAACAACTAAGCCCATGAGCCACAACTACTGAGCCTGAGCTCTAGAGCCCACAAGCCACAACTACCGAGCCTGCATGCCACAACTACTGAAGCCTGCATGCCACAACTACTGAAGCCTGCATGCCCTAGAGCCTGCACACCGCAACTACCACATCCCGCACGCCCTAGGGGCCCACATACTGCAACTACGGAGCCTGTGTGCTGCAACTACTGAAGCCCGCCTAGAGCCCGTGCTCTGCAACAAGAGAAGCCACCGCAATGAGAAGCCCGCATGCCACAACAAAGGGTAGCCCCCACTCGCCGTGACTAGAGAAAGTCCACGCGCAGCAACAAAGACCCAACGCAGCCAAAAAATTAAAGAATAAATAAAGAAAATACATGGAAGCAAAAATGAAGAGAAGTGAAAGAAAAGATAGCGGGTTCACAACTATAGTTAAAGATTTCAACATTCCTCTTGTTAATTAATAAAGTAAGTATCCCCCCCCAAAAAAATCAGTAATGATACAGAATACATGCCTGTCTAGAAAAGGACCTGTATCCTGAAAAGAAAAAGAATGTGCAAAATATTTGGATACTCACAAAAGAAGACATACATGTGACCAATTAATACATGAAAACATCATTAGTCATCACGGAAATGTAAATTAAAACCACAATGACACTGCACACCCATTATCCGGCAATTATTTTTTAAAAATAAAAACAACATATTAGCAAGGTATTAGCAAAGATGTGGAGAAATTGGGACCCTTGCAGGAAGGTAAAACAGTACAGCTGCTATGGAAAATGGTATACTGGTTTTCAAAAAAATTAAACACAAAATTACTAGATATATTACATTCCTAGATATATACCCAAAAGAACTGAAAGCAGGGACTTGAAGAGATCTATTTTTAACACCCATGTTTATAGCAGCACTATTCACAATAGCCAAAGGAGGGAAGCAACTCAAGTCTCCATCAATGAAAGAATGATTAAACAAAATGTGGTATATACACACAATAGAATATTATTCAGCTTTAAAAAGGAAATTCTGATATATGATGTAACATGGGTGAACCCTGAGGACATTATGCTAAGTGAAATAAGCCAAAAGCAAAAGGACAAACATCATATGGATTCCACTTACATGAGCACCTAGAAAAGTCAAATTCGTAGTCAGAAAGTAGAATAGGGGCTGGAGGGAGGAGGAAGAAACTGGGGGGTTACTGTTTAATGGGGATGGAGTTTCAGTTTGGGATGATGAGCAAGTTTCAAAAATGGGTTAAGAATGATGGTTGCACAATGTGAGTATAATTTATGCCACTGAACTGTACAGTTAAAATGGTTAAGATGGTAAATTTTATGTTATGCATATTTTACTACAATTAAAGAAAAAGAAACTGCAGTGGGATACCACTACACATCCATAAGAATGTCTGCAATTTATTTGAGAGTATCAAATGCTGACAAGGATTTGGAAGAAACGGAACTCTCATACGTTGCTGGTAAGAATGCAAAATGGTATAACCATTGGGAAAATAGTTCATCAGTTCCTTATAAATTTAAACATAAAACTACCACACACTTCCCTGGTGACGCAGTGGTTAAGAATCTACCTGCCGGGCTTCCCTGGTGGTGCAGTGGTTGAGAGAGTCCGCCTGCCGATGCAGGGGACACAGGTTCGTGCCCTGGTCCGGGAGGATCCCACATGCCGCGGACCAACTGGGCCCGTGAGCCACGGCCGCTGAGCCTGCGCGTCCGGAGCCTGTGCTCCGCAACAGGAGAGGCCACAACAGTGACAGGACTGCGTACCGCAAAAAAGAAAAAAAAAAAATAACCTACCTACCAATGCAGGGGACATGGGTTCGATCCCTGGTCCAGGAAGATCCTACATGCCACGGAGCAAATAAGCCCATGCACCACAACTACTGAGCCTGCGCTCTAGAGCTCGTGAGCCACAACTACTGAGCTCGCATGCCACAACCACTGAAGCCCGTGCACCTAGAGCCTGTGCCCCGTAACAAGAGAAGCCACCACAACGAAAAGTAGCCCCCACTCGCTGCAGCTAGAGAAAGCCCACGCACAGCAATGAAGACCCAATGCAGCCAAAAAAATAAATTAAATAAATGAATAAATAAATTTTAAAAATAAAAAAAAGATAGGTGCACTTTACTGGATATAAATTCAGTACTTCAATAAACATGATTTTTTTCTTAGTTTATGAAAACAATATATAAAAAGATGGTAATTTAAATCAGTGGGGAAAGGATCCCTTAGGTGGTCTAGAGCAGGGGTCCCCAACCCCCGGACCAGTACTGGTCTGCAGCCTGTTAGGAACAGGGCCACACAACAGGAGGTGAGCAGCAGGCGACCAAGCGAAGAAGCTTCATCTGCAGCTCCCCATCGCTTGCGTTACCGCCTAAACCATCCGACCCACCCCCACCCCCTGTCCGTGGAAAAACTGTCTTCCACAAAACCGGTCCCTGGTGCCTAAAAGGTTGGGAACCGCTGGTCTAGAGAATTAGCTGCCCAAGTGGGGATATTTAGATATTAGAACTTAGAAAAGTTAGATATTTTCACACAACATCCAAACATATGCCAAATGCAATCCAAATCTAAACCTAAATCATACAACATTCAAAAAAATGCTGAATGTATTCAGATCTAAATCTATAAATCTAAATCTATAAAGTAACCTCATAGAAGTCCTAGAAAATATGAGATTTCTGTATTATCTTTGTAAGCATGGTGAAACTCAGAAGCCATAAAGGATAGATTTACCTATATCAAAAAATTCTAATTTCATGACTAGATACTATATAATAAGCAATGAGGTAAATCAGCAGTCCTACACAATGTGCTGGGAATGAAACTTGATTAAAAAGCTTTTTTTTAAAGAGTAATTGACAGTATCTATCAAATCTTTAAGCTGACATAGCCTCATGGTCTAACAGTCATTTTATAGAAATCTACCTTACAGAAATAATATGTACCATTATTTGTAATATCAAAAATTGAAAACACGGCTTCCCTGGTGGCGCAGTGGTTGAGAGTCCGCCTGCCGATGCAGGGGACACGGGTTCGTGCCCCGGTACGGGAAGATACGACATGCCGCGGAGCGGCTAGGCCCGTGAGCCGTGGCCGCTGAGCCTGCGCATCCGGAACCTATGCTCCGCAACAGGAGAGGCCACAACAGTGAGATGCCCGTGTACCGGAAAAAAAAAAAAAAAAAAAAATTTTAAACAACCTAAATTCCACAATAAAGAGTTTCAAAATATATTATGAACTCTGAGTTAGTTTCCTAGTTCAGTTCTAAAGGCTGATAGAAGTCAAAAGATTGATAGTCTTCTATCAAGTTTACTTCAGGACATATGTTCCACATCTAACATTCTTTTCCTTTCTTTAGTTTTTTCTTTTGCTTCCCTTTCCACCAAGCTGATACGGTAAAATTACCTGTAGTTATGTGGGCATGTGATACCACACATAGATTTAATGTAGTAACTAAAAAGTACTGTTCAACTCCATACTTTCAGTTGTTCTAGCCAAAACCTCAGTGTCATCTTTTACTCCTCCCTTTATTTCACACTTATATCTGACCTATTACCAAACCCTACAGACTATAATTTCAACACGTATCAATAATTCAGCCACTTCTCACCAACCTGATAGGCCTCACCTTGTCCAACCCACCGTCATCACCTCCTATCTGTACTGCTGTAATAGCCTGCCAACTGGTCTCTTGATTCTGCCCTTCTCTTTCAATCTACGATCAACATGGCAGCCAGAGTGATCTTGCTAAAATCTAAGTCAGAACTTTCCACTCTGCTCAAAAACCTTCAATGGCTTCCCATCTCACTCAAAGGTAAACGTCAAACTCTTTATTAGGACCAAATGATCTGCATCCTACATTCCCTTTCTGACTCGATTTCCATCATTAACTTTTCTACAGCCCCACAGGCCACCTCACTGTTCCTCAAACAGATCAGGCACTCTCCCACTTCAGTGTTTCCTTATTCACTACACTCTTTGCCTGAAATGCTCTTCCCCCAGTCATCCATATGGCTAGCTCTCGCATCTCCTTCAGTTCTTACTCAAGTTATCATCTCAGCGATGTTTTCTCTGGCCACACTAAAATTTGCACTCATCCCCTGCACTCTCAAATACTTCATATACCACTTCCTTTATTTTTCTCCTTAGAAGTACTATGCAACATACGATATATTCTACATATCTTGTTTTTGATGTTTATGATCTCTCTTTCCCTACTAAGTATAAGTTCCATGAAAACAGGAGTTTTGGTGGATTTTGTACACTGCTGTCTCCACTAGCACCTAGAAAAATGCCTATGACATAGTAGGTGCTCAATAAATATTTGCTAAATGAATGAGGTAGATGCACATGTAACCACTCACATGGAAAAGATTTCTATAACAAATAGTTAAGAGGGAAAAAAAACAAGTTGTACAGAATACAAGTTCAGGACAAAAATCTATACACAAGCAATGAATAATCTGTAAATAAAATTAAGAAAAATTCCATAAGCAATAAAATCAAAAAGAATGAATCTTAGGAATATATAAAATACATTTCTTTTGAACAGAAGAAGTGTAAGACCTGTACAACGAAAACTACAAAACACACAAAAAAAGTAAAGACCTAAACAAACAAAGACATCCCATGTTCATGGATCAAAAGACATAATACTAAGGTAGCAATACTCCTCAAATAGACCTACATATTCAACACAAATCTTATCAAAATCCCATCTGCCCTTTTTGCAGAAATTGACAAGCTAACCCTAAAATTCACACAGAAATTCAAGGAACCCAGACAGCCAAAAAAAGAAGAGCCAAGTTTGAATATTCACATTTTCCAATTTCAAAACTTACTACAAATCTACAGTAACCAAGAATGTGTATTAATGGCTGAAGAACAGACATACAGATTAATGGAAGAGAACTGAGAGTCCAGAAATAAATTCTTACATTTATGGCCAGTTGATTTTCAACAAGGGTACCAAGACAATTCAATGGGAAAGAATAGTCTTTTTCAGCAAATGTTTCTGAGACAGCTGGATATCTATATGTAAAAATAATAAAGTTGGACCCCTACCTCATATAACACCATATGCAAAAATTAACTCAAAACAGATGACAAACATAAATGTAAGAGCTAAAACTACAATACTCTTAGAAGCAAACAGGTATAAATCTATATGACTGGTCAGACAATGGTTTCTTATTGTGTTGGCCAAAAAGTTCATTCGGGTTTTTCTGTAAGATGTATGGAAAAACCTGAACAAACTTTTTGGCCAACACAATAAATAACACCAAAGACAACAAAAGAAAAACAAACAGGACTTCACCAAAATTTATAACTTGTGTGCCTCAGAGGAAACAATCATGAAAGTGAAAAAACAACCTTTTGGGGGAAAATACTTGGAAATCATATATCTGATAAGGGACTTGTATCCAGAACATATAAAAACGCTTAAAAGCCAACAATAAAAAGAAAAATGACCCAATTTTAAAACAGCGAAGGATCTAAATAGATCTCTGAAGATGGACAATTAGGGCATGAAATGATGATCATTAGTCATTTAGCAAATGCAAATCAAAATCACAAAGATGACTTCACATCCACAAGATGGCTAAAATAAAAGGGACAGACAATTGGTTTGGCAAGGAAGTAATTAGAAAGAACCCTCATATACTGCTGATGTAACTGTAAAATAGTGCAGCCACTTTGGAAAAAAAGTTTGGCAGTTCCTCAAAATGTTAAACACAGTTAGCTAAGACCCAACAGTTTCACTCCTAGGTACTTACCCAAGAGAATGAATTTATATGTCCACACAAAAGAGCTTATATATGAATGTTTGTAACATGATTCATAATAACCAAAAAATGGAAACAATCCAAAGTTATCAACTGATTACTGAATAAACAGTAAGTGTATACTCATACAATGTAATATGAACCTCCAAAATATCATTTAAGTAAAGGAAGACATACACAAAAGGACATATATTTTATGATTCCATTTATATGAAACGTCCAGAATAGGCAACCCATAAAGTAAGGAAGCAGATTAGTGGTTGCCACTCTTCAGGGGCTGAAGAAGGAAAGAATGGTGAATGACTGCTAACAGGTACAGGGTTTCTTTTGGGGATGATGAAAATGTTCTAAAATTAGATAATGGTGATGGTTGCCAATTGAATATACTAAAACCCACTCTAAATGGTGGATTTTATGGTATGTGAATTATATCTCAATTAAGTTGGAAATTATAAAAAGTGTATGGAATGATTTTTTATAAACCACCCCAAAAAAGAATAAAACTACAAGTATCTGTTACACAGATGTATTTGTTTGGTATTCACCAGATGTTTTTATGTTTTTCTACATTTAAATTGAACAACAGTTAAGTTTTGGAATTGGCTAAGAAAGGAAGAGAAAACTTTCACTTCTTTTTATACTTTAAAAATACGTATTTTTTTCTGTATTTCCTTATTCTCAAAAATAATTAATTCTACACACCAATATTTGAGGGGAGGGGCAACCAACCATGACATATAAAAGGCTCTCTGGAAATATGAAAGTTCTAGGATTTCTGGTTTTATGATTTACAGGAATAACCTAACATTTAAAATTGAGGCCATGCTGGCAAATCTCGGTGTATGGTCAGTTTATATACAGGAGTAAAATTTTAGGATCACAATCACTGTGCATTAGAAAAGAACGGAACTCTCTAATGTGACCCTTGGCCCTCCCCTCTCTCTGGGTTCTGTGAACATTTTCAAAAGTAAACAAACTATGCTTATTTACCTGTCTGAAAAACTATAAAAGGTAAACCCATGATCTGCCAACATTAAAATGCTCTTTCCCCAGTGTTTACTTAAGTGTTTATTATGTGACTTACTAGCAGTGAGAGGATCTTATCTCAGTGTAGATCCCAAGTGTCATCTATGGAAAGCCTTTAAAAATTCCAAAGTACCAGAATTATTTCAATTTCCTGACTTTAATTATAAATCACTTATTGCAATCAACAATTCCATGATCTGAAAACAGAAGCAATGTGCCACACACATAGTCCCAATGACTTATTATTCTGAAATTTTCCTCTGGGTTCTTTCTGCACAATAGTTAAATTGAGTTCAATCTTACATAGAACTTAACCGAAAATTAAACACAGAATTACATTAGTATTCAGCGCACACACAAAAAATATTTATAATGCAATATACTAAAATAACTAAAGGTAGGTGAGTTTTCCTAGAAATAATCATGAACACTATTTTATGTTTAATTTATTACATTTCATCTATCAAATGTAGCATCTAAAGTCATAAAATCTGAATTAAGGATAAAAGACCATTAGCTTCTAATTTAACTTCAAAATGCTTTTAAAAATTCACAACATATGGGCTTCCCTGGTAGCGCAGTGGTTGAGAGTCCGCCTGCCGATGCAGGGGACACGGGTTCGTGCCCTGGTCCGGGAAGATCCCACACGCCATGGAGCGGCTGGGCCTGTGAGCCATGGCCCCTGAGGCTGTGCGTCCGGAGCCTGTGGTCGGCAACGGGAGAGGCCACAGCAGTGAGAGGCCCGCATACCGCAAAAAAAAAAAACAAAAAATTCACAACATATAATTTTAAGTGAACTAGATTGCATCTGTTAAAAGACAGAAAATTGTTTTTCTAAAGACCATCCATACTCGAAGGACATAAATATTAAACATTGAGAACATTTAATTTTCTATTAATGTCTAGTAAAATACTAAAGTGTAGCCTAATTACGAATTTTCTTTTGAGCAGTTACCAACTGGAGTAATATTTCTCTAACTGGAAAAAAAATGCAATTCTGATCAATCAGTAAACATCCAACACTGACAAATGCCTGAAACTGCACGTGAAAAAAAAATGAGACCGACATTTGTTTTTCTCATTGAATCTTCAATTCAAAAGTAATTATTTAATATCAGTTGAGCTAAGTACTTATCCAGGAAACACAGAATTCAATAACCATACCATACAAGAAAGCCCTAATACTAGTAAGTACAAAGAGATTCTAAAAGGAAGGCTTCCCTGAGTAATATTTAGGCTGAGCCCTACAGGATGGATAAAATTTGTTGGCTAACTGTGTTCTAGGCAGACTGAAATGCACTGGCAAAAGGTTTGCAACAAGGAGCCTGGATAGTTCAAAAAACTGAAAAAAAGGCCAATATTGTTAGGTGGTTCCAAAAAAAGGAGAGTGTGAATTAAATCTTAGGAGGCAGAGAGAATCCAGATCAGATGGGACCTTGTAGACCAATTAAGGATTCTGCATTTTATTCTAAAAGCCACAGAAAGCCAAAGAATAATTTTAAACAGAAAGTAACAAAGTTAGACTTGTATTTTTAAAAGTTCACTGGAAAAGACAGAATTGTTGTTTATAATAATCTAAAAGAATTATAAACTAATAAAACTGATGGAGTTCACCCAAGTTAATGGATACAAAATTAACATCAGCAATGATCAAATGTAACAGAAAAAAGATCCTATTTACAGTGCAAAAAAATATGTATAGATCAAATATCTAGGAATAAATTTAACAAGGTATGTATAAAAGGAATTTAGGAAGAAAACTGTAAAATACAGAATAAATGGCAAGATAAACTATGTCAATTCTCAAGTTAATTGATGTATTCAATGCAATTCCAATTAATATCCGCAAACAAACTTGATACACTGGTTTTAAATTATTATGGAAGAGTGAAAGTCTAAGAATAAAAGTTCTGAAAATGAATAAAGGAGTAGGCTTTGACTCACACTTCAAAGCTTAACATAAAGCTATTTGAAATAAAACAATGTACTACCAGTGTTTAAAAAAAAATTAAAAACCCAAGCATTTGGCAGATGATACAGGTGATATTTAAAAAATTTAATGGGGAAAAGATTCAATACTTAATGTTGGGACAACTCGTTTTTCATTTAAAAAAAAAAAGATTCCTAATTCCCTCCCAGATGGACCTAAATGCAAAAAAATAAACAACAACAAAAATCTCTCAACTATTTGCAGACAATATTAAAAGGGATTTCTTCAATAAAAAACAGAAATCATAAAAGAAAAGACTCATGAGCTTCACTTCAAAAATTGAGATATATCCCAAAAGAGAATATCACAAAGGACAATAAGTAGGGTTTTATATTTTATTCTTATTCTGATAACTTTCCCGGCTGCATCATAAAGAATGCTGGATGAGATGATCTCCAAGATCCTTTACAACATAAACGTTGTATAACACGTTGTCTCTTACTTTCTTTTAAACCATTTCTTTATGAAACATTTAAAACATACAGAAAATAATAAAATTCATATCCATATATCCACCACCCAGAATAATCAAGGAAATACTAAAATGAGAGTAATATTTTGCTAAAATTTCACACCCATCAAATTTGCAAAAGTTTTAAAATCTGACAATCTCAAGTATGGGCTAGGATGCTGGAAAAAGAAATGTCCGTACACTGCTGATAAAGTATATACTGGCATAACCGGGCTTCCCTGGTGGTGCAGTGGTTGAGAGTCCGCCTGCCAATGCAGGGGATACGGGTTCGTGCCTCGGGCCGGGAAGATCCCACATGACGAGGAGCAGCTGGGCCCGTGAGCCATGGCCGCTGAGCCTGCGTGTCTGGAGCCTGTGCTCCGCAACGGGAGAGGCCACAACAGTGAGAGGCCCGCGTAAAGCAAAAAAAAAAAAAAAAAAAAGTATATACTGACATAACCATTTTAGAGAAGAATTTAGCAACATCCAGTAAAGTTATTCACAATCTATTTCCCAGCAGTTTCACTTCCATGAATCTTCCCAAAGAAATATGTGCACAAAGAAATGTGTCAACATGATCACTGCAGCATCATTTATAATAGCGAAAAAGGAAAAAACTCAAAATATCCATTAGTAGTGGGACACATATATTTGATATACAATGGAGTACTATACAGCAGTTAAACTAAACTAGAGCTACATGCATCAACATACATATCCCAAAAAATAGTTAAAAAAAAAAAAAGCTGATGAAAGATATGTACAGTAACAATACCATTTTGTAAAAATTTTAAAACACAAAATCCAACACCATATATAGCATTTACAGATACAAGTACACATATACAGTAAAAGTATAAACAAGGATATGAAATTCAAGAACCTCGGGATAGTTATTACCTTGGGTAAAGAGAGAAGGTAATAGGACTTGGGGGTGAGGTGGCTACAAGTGCATATGTAAGACTGCATCTGGTTCGCTAAGGATCAAAATTGGCGTAATTTATAGTTCTGAGTGATGGGTAAATAAGTACCTGATATATTATTTACTGTTTTAAATGTTTTTTTAATTAAAATATATACATATATTTTAAAAAGAAAAAAGTGAGCATATAATATACAAGCCGAAAATTACTTTGGAGATCTTCTAATCCAACCTACTTCCTTGATAAAAGAACTAAGGAAAGATATCAGAATAAGAACACAAAATAAATACTATTGGAGTCATCGCCATTTTAAACACATACTACATAGCTAAAAAAGCACTTAAGGGGATTAGACCTTGTTCGCTGGAGAGAAAACCTTGGTAGGCTGAACAGCGATCAGCCCCAATTTCTCAAAATCTGGTGTCAGCTAGTAATATGGAATGGGCATGTGAGAGCACATGCGCGCGCGTGTGCGCGCGCGCACACACACACACACACACACACTCTCTCTCTCTCTCTCTCTCTCTCTCTCTCTCTCTCTTTCTCTCTCCCTCTCCTAGGAGTGCCTTGTCAAATTCAGCACAGGAATAGGCAGTAAAGTGGGTCTCTGGCCCACTATCCAGGCTGACCCCTAGTCCATCTTTACTTAAAATTACTTGAAGTTCTGAGGTCTAGAGGATTGTTCCAGATCATACTTCATTATATCCTGATCATAGTTCATTAGCCCACAGCACATATCTAAAAGTAGTCCTGAACTAACTAAAAAGTAGCTCATTCATCCAGCACTTATAAATACCTAAAACAGCACACGGAAAAAAAAAAAAGAGAGAGAGAGACAGCAAATATTTAGTGTTCACACAGAATCTTCAATCCAGGAGTAAATAGTTTAATTTCAGCTGAGATAAGTGACCTATCAATATTTTACAACTTGGATCCATCTATTTTTAAGTTCACCCCTCCCTACCCTTCATCTCCCAAAACATGTAAGAGGAATTTTGAGGAGGGAGGAGACTGACTCAGATACTGAGTTAAATGAAACCCTAAGATTTTACTTTTTATTTTGAAGATAATATGAAATATAGTACACTGGGTAATAATTAAATTTAAAGAAATAGATGATTTTAAATGCAGAAATCTAGTTTTATGTATATGAAAGTCTAATGTTTGTTCAGCTTTTCTAATATATTATACTTAAGTGTTCTCATGTCAACATTAAAGTCAACTTTTAAGAAGCAGTTCCACCCGTTTACAGGGCAGAAATAGAGACAGATGTAGAGAACAAACGTATGGACACCAAGGGGGAAAGTGGCGGGGGCGGTGGTGGTGGTGGGATGAATTGGGAGATTGGGATTGACATATATACACTAATATGCACAAAATAGATAACTAATAAGAACCTGCTCTATAAAAAGTAAAATAAAATTCAAAAAAAAGCAGTTCCATTTTATCAAGCACAATGTACCCCTACGTTAGCTACCAAACTTTATCTATTTCCTATTTTCCTCCTCTGTTCTTTAAACATGTTTCATATGTGTCCTAGTCCATTTAGGCTGCTTATACAACAAAACACCATAGACTGGGTGGTGTATAAACAACAAAAATTTCTCACAGTTCTGGAGCCTAGGAAGTCCAAAATCAAGGCACCGGCAGATGTGATGTCTGGCAAGAGTCACCTTCCTGCTTCATAGATGGCCATCCTCTGGCTAGATCCTCGCAGTGGCAGAAGGGAGGGAGGGAATTCTTTGGAGTCTTTTAAAGGGCATTAATTCCATCATGAGGGCTCCATTCTCATGACCTAATCAACTCGCAAAGGCCCTACCATCTAATGCCATCACAATGGGGGGTCAGGATTTCAACATATGAATTTGGGGGTTGGGGGGGACATAAACATTCTATAACAATACGTTACAGACATAGCAAAATGTGTAAGAAATTGAATATGAATGAAGCAGCTTAACTAATTAGGGAAGGTTTTCATTTCTTAGGAGCTCTAAATTTGGATTATCTTTAACAGCATAGTTTTCTATCACCAACATGGAATATGGCACATTATCAGCTCACTTCAGAAAACTAGAAAAAATGTTACCTAAATATTCTTTGTGTGAAATGGGATTTATCAATTAGTATACATGTCACATACAATAGGTGTTCAAAAGACAGGTATTTTTTAATTCTCAAAACAAAAACTTTATTTAGCAAAGGTAAATATTTAGTATCCTTATTCATGACACACTGTAAGGTTATCAATATTGGCAAATAGAAACACAAGGCACAATAAGCAGAATTCCTAAGAAAAAAGTACTAAGGTAATTAATAAGTTGGAAATAACCCAAATTTCTCCCTGTGACCCATTAGCTTTATATAGAAAACACTGCTGGGCATCTCATCCTTTCCCTTCCAAAAAACAGGATTATGCTTTACATATGATAAAAGATAGGAAAGTATTTGTTGTATGAAGAAATTCCTGTAGTGGTATCTGCAGTGCTAGAGCTATCATCTGAGAAGAAAATAAAGAACATCCCTTTTAGAAAGGGTGCTAAAGAGTGCAAGTGACAAAATGTGACATTTGTCCATACTGAGTGGTACATACATGGTTGTTATATTATTCTTTCTACTGTTTGTATATTTAATTTGTAAGGAAAATTCAGAATTTACGCTGCATCACAAAGAATATAAAAATAACCGAGTTAGCATATTGGCTACAGCTCACAAGGGCAATTAATCCTAAGACTATTTCTCACATTCAAGGAGACTGCTGAGGTAGACGTCTATTAGGGACTTGAAATGGATAAGCCATTCTTTTTGATACAAGAAGACAAAAGTCAACAAATGAAAAGAATATGTGTAAAGTACTGGTAGCATCTTCATTCAGCCCCTAGCTATGTAATTTGTGTGTAGCACTACTTGTCTCAAATGTGAAAAGGAACATTCTGAATTACTGAAAGTATGAAAAAATGGACACCTATTAAGACCTAAAAAAAGAGCTACAAGCCTGCATACCACAAAGAGACAGGTCAAAAAAAAAAAAGTTTCATGTTTTATTTCTGTAACATAAAGGGATCTGTGCTTGACTAACCTCATCTCTTCCCAAAGGGTACAGAAGATCAACTTCTGGAACACAATGAACTGTTAAAGAGTCACCACAGTAGTCTCCACACTGGCAAGCCAAGAGTTTCATTGAAAGAAGATTTTTATCCTACTTGGGTTAAGTGTTCAGGGCTCATACACCACCTCCTTGCTTTATCTGCAGCACAGATATTGCCTTTAATTAATGAAGTCTTACTTAGGATTCTCTTCCACAATCCACATATGACATCTTATGTGAGATTCCAGAAGATTTCCTAAAACTGAACTTCAGGAGTAATTTAATCTAGTAAGGTTCTAAGTCTCCAAAACCTCTTTTCCTTTCAGGTCAACCTTATGATTCACTTGCCTTTATCACATTAACAGGAGAGGTCAAAAGTAAAGCAAATTACAGAAGTGATTTGACTTTGGACTAATAATACTGAATAATGCATCACTAACTATTAAGATCTACTGTTTATTTCAAATGTAGTTACCAAATATAAAATAAATTCACATACTAAGTATTTCCAAAAATAATATTTCTATGGAAAGGTTAAAAATGTTAGTAAAGAAAAGCATGAAAATACACCAAGGTTCCAACAGTCTGTCTACCACTAACCAAGCTGTTTTCTTGGGCAAGTCACTAAATCAGTTATAAGGTCACTTTATAGAGTACCATTAATTTACTTTTTCAAGAATGATCTCATTTGAAAATCATTCCTCAGAAACAAAGCAAGTATCACCTTTACTTGACAGAAGGAACAGAGCCAAGGCTTAGAAAGCTAAATGGCCTACTCATGCCCAGCTAGGAAGCTAGAGAAGAAGGATGAACCCACAATCTTCCGACACCAAAGTTAGTGTTTCTTCCTCCACATCAATGGTTCTCCATGACTTTCGTTCACAGAACCTGTTGAGACTCTAAAGCACTTAAATTTTTATATATAATTTTAGGGCGTTCACAGTCACAAGGCTTAGAATCAAACAGTAATAACTGTCAGCTAAATCTCATGTGCAAACAACAGTAAAAAAAAAAAAAAAAGTACTAGCCTTATTTCACTTTCAGATAGACCTTATACTTAATGATCTTTTTTTTTAACTTACTATCCATAATGGTATTTATGTTAAAGATAACAGATAACTCAGATCAAAGCACTGTGACAATTTTGAGATTAAATGAAAAGTTGGCAAAGAAATTTATCATGTATTTGTAAGTAATCTCATTAAAAAACTATTTATAGGGACTTCCCTGGTGGTCCAGTGGTTAAGACTCCGCACTTCCACTGCAGGGGGCGTGGGTTCGATCCCTAGAACTAAGATCTCGCACCTTGCATGGTGCAGCCAAAAAAAAAAAAAAGAAAAACCTATTTATGTAGCATCTTTAAGTATTTCAAACATCTCATGTTTTGGACATAGATATAGGCTTGTAGATTAACACTATTTCCACTTACTGTAATTTTACTTTATTTTCTTTATTAGAAGAAAAAGCCCCACTTCCTCCAGTAACTGCTATGGTCAGAAAAGGCATCTTGTTGAAGGCTGCCTTCTACTAATATCATAGAAAACACTCACTTAACTGCAATAAGGTGGGTGGGCATTCTCAAAGCAAAGTAACACTCCTCCTAACTGGTAAGACAGAACATGTACCATTATGTGCAGAGTCCTGACCTGGAGTCCAGAGGCTCAATTTGTGCCCTGGCTCTGCCACCTGGTGACTTTAAGAAAACCATCTTAAAGCTCTGCACTTCAATTTCCTCATGTGTAAAACAGGAATAGCCCTACTCAGGCTCACAACTTCTGTGAATTTATAACCAGAAGACAGAATGATGACTGTCCCAGAAAAATACCAGAGTATTTACAGGCAACTTGCCAAAGTAAATTTATTTTTTTATACATATACATACACACAAACACTAACATACTATGTGCCAGACACTGGGTGGAGGATTGGGACCAAGATATGAAGTATCTAACATGTGCCAGACAGTGTATAAAGGAAGCAGTAAAATAATATTCTTTAGAACAGGAGCTGGGAGTAGGAGGTGTTGAGTCCATAGAACTGCCTGAGGAGTGGAAGGGCACCAGGAGAATGGGGCTCCATTATTTGACAGGGTTTCAAAAAAGTGTTATATGGAGAAAGTCACTAGACTATACACTTCCAAAAGACAGAGACATGAGTCTTGTCTTTATAGCCCCTACACCAAGCTCAGCTCAGAGTAGCCACAGTAGATTCCTAATAAATGTTAGCTGATAACTAAGTCATCCATGCTCTGGTAACACACTCTCTGGTAAACACTAGAAGTCCTTGTCCTTAAAAAGTGAGTTCAAAACCAGTAAGCAAAGTAACAATGTAAAGGATAATATGTTAGAGTCCACTGTCTATAAGGTGCTTTGAGAACATTCGGAAAAACTGGGTAGGAAGACTTCAAAGGATAATACTTATTAAGTGCCTATGTGTTAGGCATTGCACATGCTTTAATCCTCACAGCTCTGAGTTAGTCTCACCACCCCATTTTACAGATGACAAAACTTGCGGCTCGAGATTAAGTAACTTGCCAAGGGTCAGACAACCAGGGTAAGCCAGAATTAAAAGCAGGATCTAACTCCAAAGCTATTTCCACTATACATACCATAATGTCTTTGGTTTTTATACTTTACCTTTACATTTGCAGTGGGGAGAGAGCAGGGACTATCACAATCAGCCAAAATTTTGTCATCCTGAATCATTATGAAAAGAGCATCTAAAACTTTACCCAAGTATTTTACTTAAAAAATCACTTCTGAAAATTGGTCTTCACTCATAAAAATCATAAAACTAATTTTTTAACAGCTGCATATGTATATTTAATGTCATGTTTCTACATTTTGACCTATACAACTACAGGTCTAAACAAAAGGGCAAAACATGACTGAAGAACATGACCAGTAATCATTTAAGAAAACAGACACTTCAAGTGTTTGGGCTGAAAAATTTAGGTATGATCCATGGTTTTATATTATTCCACTGACTGCATATTGAGAGAAACTGCAAATTATTCCAAATATTTTTTTAAGGGGAGAGAGGATTGTTTTTGGAGGGGAGAGAGGAGGAGTCATTTAGAAATGATCTATGGTTTAAGGAATAAAACATTAAATGTTACGTGTCAAAGACACTGTAGGTACCCAACAAATCTTGTTAAATGGACTGGGCAAGTTGGATGAGAATGTGTCTTCCTCTCGCTTCTGACTACTTACTTAAGAAGCTTTTTTTTAAGCCATGAAAAAAAGTGTAAATTTAAGAGATATGAAATACAAGCAGCATATAAAACCTGTGAAAATGAATCAGAACATTGTAATTTGTGTCTCTGTGTAAACTCCTCAGTAACCCAGCAATGTCAGAAGATGGTGTACATGCTACTCAGCACATTAACGCTACTTAGTAAATACTGACACAATAAGACTTTCATAGTTTACGTTCTAATTTTTAAATTTTTTTAAAACTGTTTTTGGTTTGCTATTTAAAGCATTCCTTTAGTGCCACAGGAGTTTAAGTCTTTTTTTTTTTTAATATTTATTTATTTGGCTACGCCAGGTTACAGCTGCGGCATGTGGGATCTTTTAGCTGTGGCATTCGGGCTCTTAGTTGTGGCATGCAGGATCTAGTGCCCTGACCAGGGGTCAAACCCCAGCCCCCTGCATTGCGAGCCCAGCGTCTTAACCACTGGACCACCAGGGAAGTCCTGAGATCATTATTTCTTCAAGCTACTTCTTGTTTCTGTTTTGTCATGATTAATAATTTCTTTAATGGGCTTCTGGTCATTCTTTGGATTTAGCAGCACCATCATTAATATTGTATTTTTTCATTAAAAATGTGATAAGCAGTTCAGATTTACAAGCAGGGTCTAATTCCAAAGTTATTGCCACTTCTTTTTATCTTCCTAAACTCTAAACTTTTTTACATGGTTTACAAAATAATCTCTTAAGTAAGGGTACTTACTCGTCAGAGGTGTGAGATAAACACTTCTCAGCCCTCTTGTCCAAATCACTTGACAACATTTACTGGGTATCTCAAGTGTCTTTCACAAGTAACTTTTTAACAGTTGTACTTCTGAACTTTAGGTCGTTTCCATTTCAATCCCCCTTCTCCCCCGACCCCAGACAAAATTCTGGGGTAATCTGCTGCTTCTCTCAATATTGCAGATAGTGGAATGATCTGAAATTATGGGTCATACCTGTATTCCTTTCTGATTGATGGAGGGTAACTTCGGACTGTAAATCCCATATGCCATTAGCTGACATTTTCGACGGCACCCTAGCCACTTAATAAATATAATAACAGACTTTGTAATGTTTCTTTTTTAACATATCCACAGAACGTTTTAAAAAATTCGGAAACTAAATTATCTTTCAAGAATTCTAAGATTAACCAACCAGCGTCATATTAAAATTATTTTTAACAATTTTATGGATCAAAACATCTGTCGCATTAAATTCTGACTTTACCAACAAAATCCTCCACACCATGACGAGTCCTTTTCATTTGCTCAACTGTAAAAAAATAAGGGCCAACTGTTTGCAGGTTTGCATTTAATAGTCTCCAGCAAACCCAGTAGCTCACGTTTAATTTCAGAACCTCGATGAGTAATCTGTGAACACAACCCTTGGGCTTGATTTAACAATTCATCCGCCCTCCCTCCCCACCAGTCCACCCCCAAAACCCCAACCCACCAAAGCACACGTCTAAATATTTCTTCACCAAGAAGGCCAAAACCTCTAAAGCAGCGAGGAAGAGCTCCCCTTGGAAGGAAAAGGCCAGCCCTTCCCAGCCTGAGGCCCAGGCCGGCCCTGCTAGCTCCACTCCAAGAAGGGCCACCTCTCGATCGCCAGCACGCCCCGCCCCGGGCCCGCTCGTGTCCCCTCGGGCGACAAAACCCTCCCTCCCTGCGGCGCCCAGCCAGGACTGACAGTCACGGCAGGAGCAGCAGCAGCCGCTGCTAGCAGAGGCCTACTTCTGGCACCGGCCTCTCCAGACCGCGCGCGCCCCCAAACACTCGCCCCGGCGGGGGTGGGGGCGTCCCTACCCTCGCCGGAGCCTGCCCCGAAGGGGGACTTGGGCGGCCGAGGAGACGATGGGAGATGCCACCCAGCCGCCCCCGCCCAGGCCCAGTCCTCAGCCACACTGACCTGTCGTCGCCCCCGCGCCTGGGCTGCGGCCCCCGCAGCAGCAGCAGCCGCTTCACTGGTCGTCGCAGCCCTCACCCGCCGCCTCCGCCCGCCACCGCCTCGTTCCCTTTCGCTGCCGCCACCGCCGGCGCTCATGCGGGACCCGCGCTTCCTTCTCCGGAGACCGAGACCGGGAAAGGAGGCGCAGGGGCCGCAGAAAACCCCGCGCTCGTCGCCAGCCGCCGCTCCGCCGCTGCCTGTCCGCACCGGGGGGCTACGAGGCCCGCCTGGCCAGGGCTAGGTGCGAGGTGGTCCGAGCACAGCCCCGAAGTAGAGCCGAGAGAGGTGCCGCCGCCCGCGGCCGTGAGCGCCGGGTCGGCAGAGGTGAAGCGCAAGTCGGCGCGGCGGCGGATGGCGGGCGCCCGAGCCGGCGGAAGGCTACGCGGAGGCGGGGTGCGCGAGCAAGAGAAGGGCGGTGTGTCGAGGTTCCGGCGAAGGCGAGTCAGGCTCTATCGTCTCCTACAGTCACCCCGAGCCCAGCGCCACCATCTTGGGAAAAACGCGGATCTCGCGGCCGCGGCGTAAGCGGGGAGGACTGGCTGGGCGGGCCGAGTATCCCGGCAGGCAGCGCGCGCCACCCGGCCGGGCGAGGGCTCCAGGCCTGGACGCACGGACGCGGGGCGGGGCCGGTGTGCGGCGGGAGGGCGCCGCGCTCTGCCCCGCCCTCCACCGCCAGCTCCGCTCCCCTCCTGCTTGCCGTCGTCGCCAGCGCAGGGGCTGTTGGGAAGGGGAAGTAGCTAGCGCCTCCCGGAGTCCCACCAGGTTGGTCGCCATGTTGGCACTGGGAAGAGGGGGCGATGCCTCTTTTGAGCCACCGTGGTCTGTGGCCCGACAGAAAGCAGGCGGTACACTCCGGAAACGCCCTGGAGCCCTCTGGAGTGTTGGCGAGTCCCGTGGTCAACCCAACCGAGGAACGTGCCTGAACTTGGACGCTCCCGATTTTGTTGGGGAATGAATCGGCTCCGAAATTGCGCCAAGGGGGCTTTGATAGCTGCTAGCCCCGCGGTGGGGCAGAACACTCCATATTCTAGGTCTCCGATCCCAACCCTTTTACGCCCTGAGCTGCTTTGTAAACATTGCAGAGGTAGCCCAAGAGTGCGGACCAGCTTTCAGGGGACCAAGGTCATCTGCTTAGGACTTTTGCCAACACACGATGTGTCACTAGTTTACATGAAGGTGAAAGCCTGTCTCCTGCAATTTTGACCTTCAGTAGGTTGTCGATAAAGAGAAGGTGGCCCCTTAGTTGACCCCAGCTGGATACAGGCTAATTGTGATCCGTATGACGACTGAATCCATTTAAAGCCGTGCGCCTTCATATTTAGCACCAAGGTCACCATCTTATTTAAAAGGATTTTTTTTATGGCTCTGCAAGACTTACTAGCAAAGCTGCAATGGGGTCACTAACAATTCATATCCTTAAGGTTTGCGGCTTTTGCTGCATAGAATACTGTATGAGATCCCATTCATCTAGTATTCAAACTTTTTATATCAACAATGGTACATAACAGTGAATTTAACTGTCATTCTTAGAACATCTTTTATATATTTATATGTATATATATAATATAATATATATTTGTATACTGCTTCCCAACAACAAAAAATAAGCTAGTGGAATTTAAATTATTCTAGGACAACTGATGATAAATGACAATATTAAAGCATGCCCAATTTTAACTCAGTTCCTTATTTTTTCATTTTCTTCCATTACAGATTCTCATTTGGAAACTTTGCAGTTATGTTTTATGGGAGAGATTAGTTAAAATCAGTCTCTTAAGGATTTATCTTTGCATATTATCAAAATAGGCAAGTGTAAATCTTTAAAGACTTCATTAAAGTAAAATATTACTACAATATCTAGCATATGAAGATTCTTTTAGCAATTCTACTTCCTCTTACGTAAAAATTGTCTGAATAATGTAATTTTTTTTGTAATAAACTGGTATATCAAATGTGGCAGAAAACCATGAGTTCCAAGAAAATTAAAGACAAGAGAAATAAACCTCTTAATTAAATGTCAGTTAAATGCCAGTTCTTTACTAAGATCAAAGAGGATCCCAATTCCTCCTTGAAATCTGGAGAAATTACCCATAGCCCTTTTAGCTCGTTAATATTAAATAGGCATTCTTATGTGTGATGCTAGTGTCAGACTTGTTTCAAGAACCCACTGTGCTGTTTGCCTTGTCCATGTTCAAATTTCAAAATGTTTGCTGGTAAAAATTACCAGTATGGAACATTGTCAGGAATCCTTAGAATACTAATAGTGTTCCATCTCCATATATATCAGTTTTTATGAATAATTTTTTTTCCCAAGTCAAACCCGTATTTTTCTTCAGGTACGTTTTCCCAGAAAAACAACTTAGTAGCTACCAAGTTAAGTAGTAAATTTGTTAGACTATTGTAGGCAAAATGAGACCCAGTAGTTTCTAAGTTTCTCATTTCAGGTATAAAGTGAAAGGAGCAGTTTAATTTTTTTAGCATAGTGCATTAATTCCTTTAACAAACTTTGAACTTCTACTATTTACCCAGAACTGTGCCAGGCTTTGGAAAACAATAAAAGATCAACAATCCCTATCCTTGCCCTCAAGAACTCACAGTCCAAGAGGAAATCACCAGTAAAATGAAATTTATTTTGGAGTAACCCAACAGTTTTTATAGAACAGTGTTCCCCAAATTGCTGATGAAGTTGGTTTTTCAACAGGGCTGTTTTGTTGCTCAAGATTTCTTTTTGATGTGAGTCACAACAGATGAATCAAAATGCAAAAACACAATTTTTTATTACCTAGCATGCCCCTGGGATCAGGAAGAAGCTGAAAGAATGGAACAAAAAATGGTTGGATATGGTGGGATAAAAGTTACTATTGCTATATTTAGGTTGCATCAAAATGTTACACACTCAACTATTGAAAAAGACTAGGCTTTCAGTATATGAGTAGCTCTCAGTATTTAAGAAATACTGTTGTAGCAAAATTAATTCCATGAAAAACGTTGCCTGGCATATGACAAGTGCTCAGTAAATGTTAGTGCTTAGTAATAGCTGTAGTGATATTAGCATTATCTGTATCATTGTTTATCATTACGGACTTCAGGCATTAACTCCTTCACACCTTCACCCTTATCCCTACAGATTACCCAAATCTGTACTCCCCCTGATCTCCTGTCCTAAAGTATGAGCCATCTTTCTTCCTTTCTACAGCTAATATATATATTATATATATATGGGGAGAGGTGCCCCTCAAGACTTAATCCCTCAGTCATTCCCTCTCCTGTTCATTAATTCTCCTATTAACTTTGTCCTTTCTGTTTGGAAAAGCTACCAGATTGCCATTTTCTTCCAAGTCCCTCTTCAACTACTGAAATTTAGCATGTGCCCCCACTTTACTAGCAACATATACATTGCTAGTATTAATGTCAGTAATGGCATAATGATCAAATTTAAAAGTTGCCTCTCAATTTTCATGGTATATGACCACTTTGCAGCCTTCCACACTGCTAACCACTACCTACTGGAAACTGGTCCCTTGGTTTCCATCACCGTGAATTCTCCATCTTCTGTGTCTTGGACCACTCTTTCTCAAGTCTTCTTTACAGAATGCTTATCCTCTCTGCTTTTGGTTCTCTTTACCCACCATTATAACAGTCTCTCACAGAACTGTTTATGTATACTCTTTCTCTATCACTTATATAAGTCAGGAATGAAATCTGAATCTTGAACACTGACCTCACTCAGAAACTTGAGACATGTATCTTCAGCCCCTTATTGAAAATTTGTATTGAATATCCTACAGGCACCTCAAATTCATCCACGTCTGAAATCGAACTGCTGACTGTGTCCCATTTTTCATCATTAGCTGAGATGTGGAGAATTGTGGAGAGAAGCAGGTTTTGGAAGAATAAGCAGGAATTGGTTTTTGCAAATGTTAAATTTGAGATGCCTATATCTCTGTAGTACAGACTGATTGCTAGTTGGCCCCTAATATGCACTCTACTCTTCATACATGATAATGGAATATCTAGCCAGATACACAGTTGCCTGTAATAAGCTCTCTAAGTGTGGCCATGTCACTAAGTTCTGACTAGTGAGATGTGAGCAGAAATGATGTGAGCAACTTCCAGATCATATTCTAAAAGAAATGAGATGCTCCTTTCCCTTTGTCCCTTTCTGATGATTGGAATGTGGGGTTGTGAGCTAGAGCAATAAGATGTGTCCCTGAGGACTTCCTGAGTCACAGTTTGTATACCAGTGAACTTTGGTGTGAGACAGCTACTAACTTCTATAATCTGCCATGGTTATTCTAGATACCTTTCACTGCAGCTGACCCTGTATCCTAATATCCAAATGAAGAAATCAAGGAAGCAGGTGGACATAGGCATCTGGAGTTAGGGGTGAATGAAACCAAATCATCCTACATTCTTTGACTTGATTGATGACTCTACCATCTGTGGCAGTCCCCAATCATAATGTTAGTAATCCTAGATTTCTTCCTCTTCCTCACTCTCCTGACATTTAGGAGGCAAAGTTACATATTCCTTAAAGAATTGATTTTAGAATTAGGTAGCATAGCAAAGTGGTTAAAAGCATAGGTTAACAACTGCAAAAATGCTGGGCAAAATCATAAACTCCTCTGTGATTTGGTTTTCTCATCTGTAAAATTGGGTTGTTGTAAGGATTACAAGTTAGTATACATAAAAGCACTTAGAGTAATGCTGGGTACGTAGTACAAGCTCAGTAAAGGTGAGCTTTTTTTTAATCCCATGCAAATTCCAGTTCTGCCGCTTACCAGATATAGAAACTTCAATTAAATATTCAATTAATCTTTCTGTTTCCTCATCAGTGAAGCAGGAAAAATAATAGTACTGACCTCATCCGGCTACTGTGGAGAGTGAACAGGGACAATATATGTGGAGTGTTTAGTGCCTGGCATATGGGAAGCGTCCAATAAATGGGAATAGGCACTACTATTACTATTAATAGCTGTTATTGTCATTATTATTATAACATCCATTTCCTTCTGTATAATCCCACTACTGCTACCATAATTTAGATCCTTAGTGTTTCTTACTTGAACCAGAATATAAGCTCCAGAAGGGCAGCGCCATTTTATCTTACTCATTATTGTATCCCCAACACCCAACACAATGCTGGTCCAATACTTTCCTACTGAAGCATCTCATCATGGAATGTTTTTTAAAGAAACAAATGTGAATCTTATTGCTCCCTTGCTTGAATAGAGCAGTGGCTCTTCATAGCTTTCTGGAAAATGTTCAAACTCCAAGAATAAGGCCCACTGGAGGTGGGCTCTGCCTCCCAGCCCCATTTCCTTCCACTCCCCTCATGGATCCCTTCCTGGAGCAGTACTTTACAGTCATTTGGAGCCCTTTTGCCTGCAATTCGTTCTGTCTTTTAAACAATTTCAAGCACCTCCTCTGAGAAGCCTCTCTAATCTTTCCAGGCAGGGTTGTTGCTCATGCCACTTCTTCCTATCATGTCACTTTTCACATACTGTTGGTTTATGTGCTGTGCTTACAATTCTGTCTCCCCTTAAGTTCCTTGAGAGAGGAGAGTGCCTTTGGTTTGCTTTTTGTTCCCAGTATCTATCTCCGTAGCTAAAACCTGGCAAGTCCTCAAAAAGTGTTTGAATGAATGAGCTAATATATGGGAAAGTAGTGTATCTTTGGATATTTCACTTTTCAACTGTGCCAAGCAGAGATACAAGGTGCAGAAGTGCCTGCCTATACAATTTAGTGGGGACAGAAAAATCAGGCAAATAAATTTGTTTTGATAAATTATCAAAGTAATATATTTTAACTTGTGAACTCCAGCAACTAAGTAAGCAACAATATATGTCTTTTAATCTTTTGGGACCTTAGTACTATTATGTATAAAATTAAGATAGCAAGATAACCTACAAAATTCTCTTAAATCTACAACTTATTCAACCACTAAGTTTCACTAATTGCACATATATCCAAGACTACTTAAGAAGTCATTCAAGGGCTTCCCTGGTGGCACAGTGGTTGAGAGTCCGCCTGCCAGTGCAGGGGACACGGGTTCGTGCCCCGGTCCGGGAAAATCCCACATGCCACGGAAAGGCTGGGCCTGTGAGCCATGGCTGCTGAGCCTGCGCGTCCGGAGCCTGTGCTTCGCAACGGGAGAGGCCACAACAGTGAGAGACACGCGTACCGAAAAAAAAAAAAAAGTCACTCAAGCAAAACCCTGCAAGTCATTAAATCATGCTTTTACTATGGTCATTTCAGTCTTTGTGCCAGCCTTACCCAGCTGGAGAGTAGATGGAAAAGAGGAGTTTTATTGAACAGCGGTTGCTGCTTTCACACTGAATTCATGCGTCTAATACAATTTTTAAGACATATCATACTGATCCTAACAGAAATTCTAACAATTTTTTAAAACTAAGGAAGTGCGTTGTTTAAATAAAATCTTGGTTAGTAAAAATAGTGTAGACAACTATACTTACTGTTTTTCTTTGGGATACCTCAACTAAAGAAAATATCTAGGAAGGGAAGAATCGTGAATATAGTTTGAAATTGATAAGCAATATTTTCTTATTCTTACTCAACACAAGAGAATAAAAAATTATCAAAATGATAAAATTTACTTTTGGAATTTTTTGGTATTCCTTGAAACAAAGCTTGCCTTCTTTTTGTTGTTTTTATTTTTTCGTTGTGACAGTAAACCATCATTATAATATAAAAAGACAAAGGTTTTTAAAAATTCTAACGCTGATATTATTCTTGACATAAAATATTTTATATTGCTTCTTTTTTTAGTTCCTGCTAAGCATGATAGTGATTGCATATATATTTCAGTACTTAACGCAAAGTTCCTGAAAATGAATTCATTTCCACAAATTGCATTTCTGAACCAATTAAGTGCTAGTTGCTTAAATACATTGTACTAATACTGACAACAATCTTTGCTATTATGCATTTCATGGATTAGGAAATTGAGCTTAAAATAAGTAACTTGCCCATGTCCCACACCTAAAACCTAGTAGAGCTAGGGTGTAAATCCGTGGGCGGGGGGTGGCGGGGGGATGGGGGTGGTGTGTGTGTGTTGCAGCTTTCCCAGAAAACAAAGATAAGTTTTTTCAATTGCAAAAATATGTTTCCTTGAAATGTTTTCTCAATTTTCCAGTCATCACTTTTATTCATTGCTTCCTAAAAGTATTAAAAGGAAAATATTCTCCTTCAGCAGTTGTTGTTAAGCTAGTTTGGTGGTGCTGAACTCTCTCAGCTTTTGCTTGTCTGTAAAGCTTTTAATTTCTCCATCAAATCTGAATGAGATCCTTGCTGGGTAGAGTAATCTTGGTTGCAGGTTTTTCTCCTTCATCACTTTAAATATGTCCTGCCACTCCCTTCTGGCTTGCAGAGTTTCTGCTGAAAGATCAGCTGTTAACCTTATGGGGATTCCCTTCTGTGTTATTTGTTGTTTTTCCCTTGCTGCTTTTAATATGTTTTCTTTGTATTTAATTTCTGACAGTTTGATTAATATGTGTTTTGACGTATTTCTCCTTGGATTTATCCTGTATGGGACTCTCTGTGCTTCCTGGACTTGATTAACTATTTCCTTTCCCATATTAGGGAAGTTTTCAACTATAATCTCTTCAAATGTTTTCTGTCCCTTTCTTTTTCTCTTCTTCTTCTGGAACCCCTATAATTCGAATGTTGGTGCATTTAATGTTGTCCCAGAGGTCTCTGAGACTGTCCTCAGTTCTTTTCATTCTTTTTTCTTCATTTTGCTCTGCAGTAGTTATTTCCACTATATTATCTTCCAGGTCACTTATCCGTTCTTCTGCTTCAGTTATTCTGCTATTGATCACATCTAGAGTATTTTTAATTTCATTTATTGTGTTGTTCATCGTTGTTTGTTTCCTCTTTAGTTCTTCTAGGTCCTTGTTAAACGTTTCTTGTATTTTGTCCATTCTATTTCCAAGATTTTGGATCATCTTTACTATCATTATCCTGAATTTTTTATCAGGTAGACTGCCTATTTCCTCTTCATTTGTTAGGTCTGGTGGGTTTTTATCTTGCTCCCTCATCTGCGGTGTGTTTTTCTGTCTTCTAATTTTGCTTATCTTACTGTGTTTGGGGTCTCCTTTTTGCAGGCTGCAGGTTCATAGTTCCCATTGTTTTTGATGTCTGTCCCCAGTGGCTAAGGTTGGTGCAGTGGGTTGTGTAGGCTTCCTGGTGGAGGGGACTAGTGCCTGTGTTCTGGTGGATCAGGCTTGATCTTGTCTTTCTGGTGGGCAGGTCCATGTCTGGTGGTGTGTTTTGGGGTGTCTGTGGACTTATTATGATTTTAGGCAGCCTCTCTGCTAATGGGTGGGGTTGTGTTCCTGTCTTGCTAGTTGTTTGGCAAGAAACATGAAGGAAAAGACCTACAATAACGAACCCAAAACAATTAAGAAAATGGGAACAGGAACATATATATTGACAATTACCTTAAATGTAAATGGATTAAATGCTCCCACCAAAAGACACAGATTGGCTGAATGGATACAAAAACAAGACCCATATACTTGCTGTCTACAAGAGACCCACTTCAGACCTAGAGACAAATACAGACTGAAAGTAAGGGGATGGAAAAAGATATTTCATGCAAATGAAAACCAAAAGAAAGCTGGAGTAGCAATTCTCATATCACACAAAATAGACATTAAAATAAAGACTATTAGAAGAGACAAAGAAGGACACTACATAATGATCAAGAGATTGATCCAAGAAGAAGATATAACAATTCTAAATGTTTATGCACCCAACATAGGAGCACCTCAATATATAAGGCACATACTAACAGCCATAAAAGGGGAAATCAACAGTAACACATTGATAGTAGGGGACTTTAACACCCCACTTTCACCAATGGACAGATCATCCAAAATGAAAATAAATAAGGAAACACAAGCTTTAAATGATACATTAAACAACATGGACTTAAATAATTTTTATAGGACATTCCGTCCAAAAACAACAGAATACACATATTTCTCAAGTACTCATGGAACATTCTCCAGGGTAGATCATATCTTGGGTCACAAGTCAAGCCTTGGTAAATTTAAGAAAATTGAAATTGTTTCAAGTATCTTTTCCGACCACAACGCTATGAGACTAGATATCAATTACGGGAAAAGATCTGTAAAAAATACAAACACGTGGAAGCTAAACAATACATTACTTAATAATGAAGTGATCACTGAAGAAATCAAAGAGGAAATTATAAAGTACCTAGAAACAAATGACAATGGAGACATGACGACCCAAAATCTATGGGATGCAGCAAAAGCAGTTCTAAGAGGGAAGTTTATAGCAATACCGTCCTACCTTAAGAAACAGGAAACATCTCGAATAAACAACCTAACCTTGCACCTAAAGCAATTAGAGAAAGAAGAACAAAAAACCACCACAGTTAGCAGAAGGAAAGAAATCATAAAAATCAGATCAGAAATAAGTGAAAAAGAAATGAAGGAAACGATAGCAAAGATCAACAAAACTAAAAACTGATTCTTTGAGAAGATAAACAAAATTGATAAACCATTAGCCAGACTCATCAAGAAAAAGAGGGAGAAGACTCAAATCAATAGAATTAGAAATGAAACAGGAGAAGTAACAACTGACACTGCAGAAATACAAACGATCATGAGAGATTACTACAAGCAACTCTATGCCAATAAAAAGGACAACCTGGAAGAAATGGACAAATTCTTAGAAATGCACAACGTGCCAAGACTGAATCAGGAAGAAATAGAAAATATAAGCAGACAAATCACAAGCACTGAAATTGAAACTGATTAAAAATCTTCCAACAAGGGCTTCCCTGGTGGCGCAGTGGTTGAGAGTCCGCCTGCCGATGCAGGGGACACAGGTTCGTGCCCCGGTCCAGAAATATCCCACGTTCTGCAGAGCGGTTGGGCCCATGAGCCATGCCCGCTGAGCCTGCGCATCCGGAGCCTGTGCTCCGCAACGGGAGAGGCCACAACAGTGAGAGGCCCGCGTACCACAAAAAAAGAAAAAAAAATCTTCCAACAAACAAAAGCCCAGGACCAGATGGCTTCACAGTCAAATTCTATCAAACATTTAGAGAAGAGCTCACACCTATCCTTGTCAAACTCTTCCAAAATATAGCAGGGGGAGGAACATTCCCAAACTCATTCTACGAGGCCACCATCACCTTGATACCAACACCAGACAAGGATGTCACAAAGAAAGAAAACTACAGGCCAATATCACTGATGAACATAGATGCAAAAATCCCCAACAAAATACTAGCAAACAGAATCCAACAGCACATTAAAAGGATCATACACCATGATTAAGTGGGGTTTATTCCAGGAATGCAAGGATTCTTCAATATACGCAAAACAATTAATGTGATAAACCATATTAACATATTGAAGGAGAAAAACCATATGATCATCTCAATAGATGCAGAGAAGGCTTTCAACAAAATTCAACACCCATTTATGATAAAAACCCTCCAGAAAGTAGGCATACAGAGAACTTTCCTCAACATTATAAAGGCCATATATGACAAACCCACAGACAACATTGTCCTCAATGGTGAAAAACTGAAAGCATTTCCACTAAGATCAGGAACAAGACAAGGTTGCCCACTCTCACCACTCTTATTCAACATAGTTTTGGAAGTTTTAGCCACAGCAATCAGAGAAGAAAAGGAAATAAAAGGAACCCAAATCGGAAAAGAAGTAAAGCTGTCTCTGTTTGCAGATGACCTGATACTATACATAGAGAATCCTAAAGATGCTACCAGAAAACTACTAGAACTAATCAATGAATTTGGTAAAGTAGTAGGATACAAAACTAGTGAACAGAAATCTCTGGCATTCCTATACACTAATGATGAAAAATCTGAAAGTGAAATCAAGAAAACACTCCCATTTACCATTGCAACAAAAAGAGTAAAATATCTAGGAATAAACCTACCTAAGGAGACAGAAGACCTGTATTCAGAAAATTATAAGACACTGATGAAAGAAATTAAAGATGATACAAATAGATGGAGAGATATACCATGTTCTTGGATTGGAAGCATCTACATTGTGAAAATGACTCTACTACCCAAAGCAATCTACAAATTCAATGCAATCCCTATCAAACTACCATTGGCATTTTTCACAGAACTAGAACAAAAAATTTCACAATTTGTATGGAAACACAAAAGACCCTTAATAGCAAAAGCAATTTTAAGAATGAAAATTGGAGCTGGAGGAATCAGGCTCCCTGACTTCAGACTATACTACAAAGCTACAGTAATCAAGACAGTATGGTAGTGGCACAAAAACAGAAATATAGATCAATGGAACAGGATAGAAAGCCCAGAGATAAACCCACGCATATATGGTCACCTTATCTTTGATAAAGGAGGCAGGAATGTACAGTGGAGAAAGGACAGCCTCTTCAATAAGTGGTGCTGAGAGAACTGGACAGGTACATGTAAAAGTATGACATCTGATCACTCCCTAACACCATACACAAAAATAAGCTCAAAATGGATTAAAGACCTAAATGTAAGGCCAGAAACTATCAAACTCTTAGAGGAAAACATAGGCAGAACACTCTATGACATAAATCACAGCAAGATCCTTTCTGACCCACCTCCCAGAGAAATGGAAAAAAAAACAAAAATAAATGGGACCTAATGAAACTTCAAAGCTTTTACACAACAAAGAATACCATAAACAAGACCAAAAGACAACCCTCAGAATGGGAGAAAATATTTGCAAATGAAGCAACTGACAAAAGATTAATCTCCAAAATTTACAAGCAGCTCATGCAGCTCAATAACAAAAAAACAAACAACCCAATCCCCAAATGGGCAGAAGACATAAACAGACATTTCTCCAAAGAAGATATACAGACTGCCAACAAACACATGAAAGAATGCTCAACTTCATTAATCATTAGAGAAATGCAAATCAAAACTACAATGAGATATCATCTCACACCAGTCAGAATGGCCATCAAAAAAATCTAGAAACAATAAATGCTGGAGAGGGTGTGGAGAAAAGGGAACCCTCTTGCACTGTTTAGTGGGAATTAAAATTGATACAGCCACTGTGGAGAACAGTATGGAGGTTCCTTAAAAAACTACAAATAGAACTACCATATGACCCAGCAATCCCACTACTGGGCATATACTCTGAGAAAACCATAATTCAAAAAGAGTCATGTACCGGGGACGAGGGAAAGATGGCGGAAGAGTAAGACGTGGAGATCACCTTCCTCCCCACAGATAGACCAGAAATACATCTACACGTGGAACAACTCCTACAGAACACTTACTGAACGCTGGCAGAAGACCTCAGACCTCCCAAAAGGCAAGAAACTCCCCACGCACCTGGGTAGGGCAAAAGAAAATAAAAAACAGAGACAAAAGAATAGGGACGGGACCTGCACCAGTGGGAGGGAGCTGTGAAGGAGGAAAATCATTTCCACACACTAGGAAGCCCCTTCGCGGGCAGAGACTGTGGGTGGCGGAGGGGGGGAGCTTCGGAGCCGCAGAAGAGAGCGCAGCAACAGGGGTGCGGAGGGCAAAGCGGAGAGATTCCCGCACAGAGGATCAGTGCCAACCGGAACTCACCAGCCCGAGAGGCTTGTCTGCTCACGCGCCCGGGCGGGCGGGGCTGCGAGCTTAGGCTCGGACTTTGGTCTGAGCGCAGGCAGAGGACTGGTGGAGCGAGCACAGCCTGCAGGGGTTAGTGCGCCACGGATAGCCCGGAGGGAGTCCGTGAAAAGGTCTGGAGCTGCCGAAGAGGCAAGAGACTTTTTCTTCCCTCTTTATTTCCTGGTGCGCGAGGAGAGGGTTTTAAGAGCACCGCTTAAAGGAGCTCCAGAGACGGGCGCGAGCCGCAGCTAAAATCGCGGACCCCAGAGACGGGCAGGAGACGCTAAAGCTGCTGTGGCGCCAGCAAGAAGCCTGTGTGCGAGCACAGGTCACTATCCACACCTCCCTTCTGGGGAGCCTGTGCAGCCCGCCACTGCCAGGTTCCCGGGATCCAGGGACAACTTCCTCGGGAGAACCCATGGCAAGCCTCAGGCTGGTGCAACGTCACACCGGCCTCTGCCACCGCAGGCTCGCCCCACACTCCGTGCCCTTCCCTCCCCACGGCCTGAGTAGCCAGAGCCCCCGAAACAGTGGCTCCTTTAACCCCGTCCTGTCTGAGCGAGAAACAGATGCCCTCCGGTGACCTACACGCAGAGGCGGGGCCATATCCAAAGCTGAGGCCCTGGGAGCTGTGCAAACAAAGAAGAGAAAGGGAAATCTCTCCCAGCAGCCTCAGAAGCAGCAGATTAAAGCTCCACAATCAACTTGATGTACCCTGCATCTGTGGAATACAAGAATAGGCAACGAATCATCTCAAATTGAGGAGGTGGACTTTGAGGGCAAGATTTATGATTTTTTCCCCTTTTCCTCTTTTTGTGAGTGTGTATGTCTATGCTTCTGCGTGAGATTTTGTCTGTATAGCTTTGCTTCCACCATTTGTCCTAGGGTACTATCCATCCATTTTTTAAAAATTTTTGTTAATAATTAATTTTAATTTTAATAACTTTATTTTATTTTACTTTATCTTCTTTCTTTCTTTCTTTCTTTCTTTCTTTCTTTCTTTCTTTCTTTCTTTCTTTCATCTTTCTTTCTTTCTTTCCTTCCTTCCTTCCTTCCCTCCTTTAGACAACGAATCATTCCAAATTGAGGAGGTGGACTTTGAGGGCAAGATTTATGATTTTTTCCCCTTTTCCTCATTTTGTGAGTGTGGATGTGTATGTTTCTGTATGAGATTTTGTCTGTATAGCTTTGCTTCCACAATTTGTCCTAAGGTTCTGTCTGTCCGTTTTTTTTTCCTTAATAATTATTTTTTAATTTAATAAATTTATTATATTTTACTTTATTTTATTTTACTTTATCTTCTTTCTTTCTTTTGTTTTTCCATCCTTCCCTCCTTACTTCCTTCCTCCCACCATCCTTCCCTCCTTCACTCCCTCCCTCCCTCCCTTCCATCTTTCCTTCTTTCTGTCTTTCTTTCTTTCTTTCTTCCTTCCTTCCTTCCTTCCTTCCTCCCTTCCTTCCTTATTCCCTTTCTTTCTTTCTTCCTTTCTTCCTACTTCTACTAATTCTTTCTCTCTACTTTTTCTCCCTTTTATCCTGAGCCGTGTGGATGAAAGGCTCTTGGTGCTACAACCAGGAGTCAGTGCTGTCCCTCTGAAGTGGGAGAGCCAACTTCAGGACACTGGTCAACAAGAGACCTCCCAGCTCCACATAATATCAAACAGCAAAAATCTCCCAGAGATCTCCATCTCAATGCCAGCACCCAGCTTCACTCAACGACCAGCAAGCTACAGTGCTGGACACCCTAAGCCAAACAACTAGCAAAACAGGAACACAACCCCACCCATTAGCAGAGAGGCTGCCTAAAATCATAATAAGTCCACAGACACCCCAAAACACACCACCAGACATGGACCTGCCCACCAGAGAGACAAAATCCAGCCTCATGCACCAGAACACAGGCACTAGTCCCCTCCACCAGGAAGCCTACACAACCTACTGAACCAACCTTATCCACTGGGGACAGACATCAAAAACAATGGGAACTATGAACCTGCAACCTGCAAAAAGGAGACCCCAAACACAGTAAGATAAGCAAAATTAGAAGACAGAAAAACACACCACAGATGAAGGAGCAAGATAAAAACCCACCAGACCTAACAAATGAAGAGGAAATAGGCAGTCTACCTGAAAAAGAATTCAGAATAATGATAGTAAAGATAATCCAAAATCTTGGAAATAGAATGGATAAAATGCAAGAAACATTTAACAAGGACCAGAAGAACTAAAGATGAAACAAACAATGATGAACAACACAATAAATGAAATTAAAAATACTCTAGATGGGATCAATAGCAGAATAACTGAAGCAGAAGAACGGATAAGTGACCTGGAAGATAATATAGTGGAAATAACTACTGCAGAGCAAAATGAAGAAAAAAGAATGAAAAGAACTGAGGACAGTCTCAGAGACCTCTGGGACAACATTAAATGCACCAACATTCGAATTATAGGGGTTCCAGAAGAAGAAGAGAAAAAGAAAGGGACAGAAAATATTTGAAGAGATTATAGTTGAAAACTTCCCTAATATGGGAAAGGAAATAGTTAATCAAGTCCAGGAAGCACAGAGAGTCCCATACAGGATAAATCCAAGGAGAAATACGCCAAAACACATATTAATCAAACTGTCAAAAATTAAATACAAAGAAAACATATTAAAAGCAGCAAGGGAAAAACAACAAATAACACAGAAGGGAATCCCCATAAGGTTAACAGCTGATCTTTCAGCAGAAACTCTGCAAGCCAGAAGGGAGTGGCAGGACATATTTAAAGTGATGAAGGAGAAAAACCTGCAACCAAGATTACTCTACCCAGCAAGGATCTCATTCAGATTTGATGGAGAAATTAAAAGCTTTACAGACAAGCAAAAGCTGAGAGAGTTCAACACCACCAAACCAGATTTACCACAAATCCTAAAGGAACTTCTCTAGGCAAGAAACACAAGAGAAGGAAAAGACCTACAATAACGAACCCAAAACAATTTAGAAAATGGGAATAGAAAGATACATATCGATAATTATCTTTACCGACCACAACACTATAAGACGAGATATCAATTATGGGAAAAGATCTGTAAAAAATACAAACACGTGGAGGCTAAACAATACATTACTTAATAACGAAGTGATCACTGAAGAAATCAAAGAGGAAATTAGAAAATACCTAGAAACAAATGACAATGGAGACACGACGACCCAAAATCTATGGGATGCAGCAAAAGCAGTTCTAAGAGGGAAATTTATAGCAATACAATCCCACCTTAAGAAACAGGAAACATCACAAATAAAAAACCTAACCTTGCACCTAAAGCAATTAGAGAAAGAAGAACAAAAATACCTCAAAATTAGCAGAAGGAAAGAAATCATAAAAATCAGATCAGAAATAAATGAAAAAGAAATGAAGGAAACGATAGCAAAGATCAATAAAACTTAAAGCTGGTTCTTTGAGAAGATAAACAAAATTGATAAACCATAAGCCAGACTCATCAAGAAAAAAAAGGGAGAAAACTCAAATCAATAGAATTAGAAATGAAAAAGGAGAAGTAACAACTGACACTGCAGAAATACAAACGATCATGAGAGATTACTACAAGCAACTCTATGCCAATAAAATGGACAACCTGGAAGAAATGGACAAATTCTTAGAAAAGCGCAATCTGCCAAGACTGAATCAGGAAGAAATAGAAAATATGAACAGACCAATCACAAGCACTGAAATTGAAACTGTGATTAAAAATCTTCCAACAAACAAAAACCCACGACCAGATGCCTTCACAGGCGAATTCTATCAAACATTTAGAGAAGAGCTAACATCTATCCTTTTCAAACTATTCCAAAGTATAGCAGAGGGAGGAACACTCCCAAATACATTTTACGAGGCCACCATCACCTTGATACCAAAACCAGAAACAGATGTCACAAAGAGAGAATACTACAGGCCAATATCACTGATGAACATAGATGCAAAAATCCTCAACAAAATACTAGCAAACAGAATCCAACAGCACATTAAAAGGATCATACACCATCATCAAGTGGGGTTTATACCATGAATGCAAGGAATCTTTAATATATGCAAATCCATCAATGTGATAAACCATATTAACAAATTGAAGGAGAAAAACCATATGATCATCTCAATAGATGCAGAGAAAGCTTTTGACAAAATTCAACACCTATTTATGATAAAAACCCTCCAGAAAGTAGGCATACAGAGAACTTTCCTCAACATTATAAAGGCCATATATGACAAACCCACAGACAACATTGTCCTCAATGGTGAAAAACTGAAAGCATTTCCACTAAGATCAGGAACAAGACAAGGTTGCCCACTCTCACCACTCTTATTCAACATAGTTTTGGAAGTTTTAGCCACAGCAATCAGAGAAGAAAAGGAAATAAAAGGAATCCAAATTGGAAAAGAAGAAGTAAAGCTGTCACTGTTTGCAGATGACATGATACTATACATAGAGAATCCTAAAGATGCTACCAGAAAACTACTAGAGCTAATCAATGAATTCGGTAAAGTTTCAGGGTACAAAACTAGTGAACAGAAATCTCTGACATTCCTATACACTAATGATGAAAAATCTGAAAGTGAAATCAAGAAAACACTCCCATTTACCATTGCAACAAAAAGAATAAAATATCTAGGAATAAACCTACCTAAGGAGACAAAAGACCTTTATGCAGAAAATTATGACACTGATGAAAGAAATTAAAGATGATACAAATAGATGGAGAGATATACCATGTTCTTGGATTGGAAGCATCAACATTGTGAAAATGACTCTACTACCCAAAGCAATCTACAGATTCAATGCAATCCCTATCAAACTACCATTGGCATTTTTCACAGAACTAGAACAGAAAATATCACAATTTGTATGGAAACAAAAAAGACCCCGAATAGCCAAAGCAATCTTGAGAATGAAAATGGAGCTGGAGGATTCGGTCTCCCTGACTTCAGACTATACTACAAAGCTACAGTAATCAAGACAGTATGGTACTGGCACAAAAACAGGAAGATAGATCAATGGAACAGGATAGAAAGCCCAGAGATAAACCCATGCACATATGGTCACCTTATCTTTGATAAAGGAGGCAGGAATGTACAGTGGAGAAAGGACAGCCTCTTCAATAAGTGGTGCTGGGAAAACTGGGCAGGTACATGTGAAAGTATGAGATCTGATCACTCCCTAACACCATACACAAAAATAAGCCCAGAATGGATTAAAGGCCTAAATGTAAGGCCAGAAACTATCAAACTCTTAGAGGAAAACATAGGCAGAACACTCTATGACGTAAATCACAGCAAGATCCTTTTTGACTCACCTCCTAGAGAAATGGAAATAAAAACAAAAATAAGCAAATGGAACCTAATGAAACTTCAAAGCCTTTGCACAGCAAAGGGAACCATAAACAAGACCAAAAGACAACCCTCAGAATGGGAGAAAATATTTGCAAATGAAGCAACTGACAAAGGATTAATTTCCAAAATTTACAAGCAGCTCATGCAGCTCAATAACAAAAAAAACAAACAACCCAATCCCAAAATGGGCAGAAGACCTAAATAGACATTTCTCCATAGAAGATATACAGACTGCCAACAAACACATGAAAGAATGCTCAACACATTAATCATTAGAGAAATGCAAATCAAAACTACAATGAGATATCATCTCACACCAGTCAGAATGGCTATCATCAAAAAATCTAGAAACAATAAATGCTGGAGAGGGTGTGGAGGAAAGGGAACCCTCTTGCACTGCTGGTGGGAATGTGAATTGGTACAGCCACTATGGTGAACAGTATGGAGGTTCCTTAAAAAACTACAAATATGGGCTTCCCTGGTAGCGCAGTGGTGAGAGTCCGCCTGCTGATGCAGGGGACGTGGGTTCGTGCCCTGGTCTGGGAAGATCCCACATGCCGCGGAGCAGCTAGGCCCGTGAGCCGTGGCCACTGAGCCTGTGCTTCCGGAGCCTGTGCTCCGCAACTGGAGAGGCCACAACTGTAAGAGGGCCACGTACAGAAAAAAAAAAAAAAGCTACAAATAGAACTACCATATGACCCAGCAATCCCACTACTGGGCATATACTCTGAGAAAACCATAATTCAAAAAGAGTCATGTACCAAAATGTTCATTGCAGCTCTATTTACAATAGCCCGGATATGGAAACAACCTAAGTGCCCATCATCGGATGAATGGATAAAGAAGATGTGGCACATATATACAATGGAATATTACTCAGCCATAAGAAGAAATTAAATTGAGCTATTTTTAATGAGGTGGATAGACCTAGAGTCTGTCATACAGAATGAAGTAAGTCAGAAAGAGAAAGACAAATACCGTATGCTAACACATATATATGGAATTTAAGAAAAGAAAATGTCATGAAGAACGTAGGGGAAAGACAGGAATAAAGACACAGACCTACTAGAGAATGGACTTGAGGATATGGGGAGGGGGAAGGGTAAGCTGTGACAAAGTGAGAGAGAGGCATCGACATATATACACTACCAAACTTAAGGCAGATAGCTAGTGGGAAGCAGCCGCATAGCACAGGGAGATCAGTTCGGTGCTTTGTGACCGCCTGGAGGGGTGGGATAGGGAGGGTGGGAGGGAGGGAGACGTAAGAGGGAAGAGATATGGGAACATATGTATATGTATAACTGATTCACTTTATAATAAATCAGAAACTAACACACAATTGTAAAGCAATTATACCCCAATAAAAATGTTTAAAAAAAAAATAAAAGAGTCATGTACCAAAATGTTAATTGCAGCTCTATTTACAGTAGCCCGGAGGTGGAAACAACCTAAGTGTCCATCATCGGATGAATGGATAAAGAAGATGTGGCACATATATACCATGGAATATTACTCACCCATAAGAATAAACGAAATTGAGCTATTTGTAATGAGGTGGATAGACCTAGAGTCTGTCATACAGAGTGAAGTAAGTCAGAAAGAGAAAGACTAATACCGTATGCTAACATATATATAGAGAGAGAATTTAAGAAAAAAAATGTCATGAAGAACCTAGGGGTAAGACAGGAATAAAGACACAGACCAACTAGAGAATGGACTTGAGGATATGGGGAGGGGGAAGGGTAAGACGTGACAAAGCGAGAGAGAGTCATGGACATATTTACACTACCAAACGTAAGGTAGATAGCTAGTGGGAAGCAGCCGAATAGCACAGGGAGATCAGCTTGGTGCTTTGTGACCGCCTGGAGGGGTGGGATAGGGAGGGTGGGAGGGAGGGAGACGTAAGAGGGAAGAGATATGGGAACATATGTATATGTATAACTGATTCACTTTGTTATAAAGCAGAAACTAACACAGCATTGTAAAGCAATTATACTCCAATAAAGATGTAAAAAAAGAAAAAAAAAGAGCAATATTCTCAAATTATTACCTGAACAGAAAGCCCCTTTTCCATACTCTTCAGTTCAAAACCGGGCTTCTGAGAGCCTCAGTCAGCCAGCACTGCCACCACTCCCTTCCAGTACTCAGTCCTAATTGTGTGATTTGGGGCCAGCTGCTTATCTTCTTTAAGCCTCAATTTCTTCATCTATAAAGGGGATGATATTGTGATGATTAAAGAGACAATGTTCTGCTAATGACTTGGCTCAGTGCCTAGCACAATATAAATGCTCAATAAATGTTCATGAATAAATGCGTGAATGGATGAAATTGTCTCAATTTGGGATTGCCCCAGAAACAGATCTTGAGAAAATGATTCGGGTACAAGTAGTTTATTTGGGAACTGATCCCCAAAAAAAAACATTAGTAGGGAAGTAAGGAAGTAAGTTAGGGAAGGGAGACAACCAATAAAGGGTGGATTATGAATCAAGCATCCAGTATGGGCAACTAATATGTATATGTTGTAATTAGTAAGTAATCTGAGTGGTGATACTTTGAGAATTGAGTAAATATTTCAGTATTTTACCCACTAGTTTTAGCATCCATGGGTGATCATTGCCTAACTCAACTTTACACTGGTGATTGTACAATGATAAATTTTCCTCCATTCCTTCTAGGTTTATTAGTCGTGTTCTTCAGAAAGGAAGAAATTTTCTGCCTAACCACCACTTTTCTTTAGTATTAATCTGGATTCATAGCTTCCCTTTTTATCCATATGGCATAATACATTACATCATTATTCTTTTTGGTGCTCAAATTGTCCCAGATTTGTCCAGTTGGGGCCCCTCAAGCCAACTGTGTATCCTTTTGACATGTCCCTATCCGCCTGAGCATTTCTTTGATTTTGGCACAATATAATGTTCAGATTTATTCTGCCCCATTTCAGCCATTTCTCAGAAACCTGGTTCCTTTTAGTAAATCTGGGCACTAGTCATTGCATCTAACTTGTCACTTCTTCAATGGCCATACTTATGGAGTATATACATATACATATATATATATTCATAATGATATTTCATATCCAATGCTGGATTCTTTTGCATTTCCTCTCATTCCATATTTATTTCTCTTCTCCCACAGTGAGAACCCAATATATTTATCACAGGCTCTATCTTACAATACACACAAATTACCAATACCACTATCAACAACAAATCTACTAAGTTTAAGATTTCTTTGCAATTCTTTTAGTCCTTAAACTAAATTCCCATAAAGATGTTCAGAGTATTATGTTCAGAAGTTTCTTGAATTAATTCTTATTAGTTTGATACATAATTAGATTTTTTTGTTTCTGTCTGTAGGAATTTTAGGGCTTGATTCTTTCATCTACATTAGTTTAATTTTAGTTTTTGAATATGTAAAATATTTTGATGTTTCAAATATGAAAACTACATAAAAGATATACCTGGAGATGTTTCACTCTAATTCCCACTCCTTCAGCCCCATTCCCACTCACTCTCTATAAGTAACCACTTTTATTTTTTTAAGGTTATCCATCCTGAGTTTCCTTTTACAGAAATAACCCCAAAAACACACACATTTTTATATGTATATGTAATATATATTATACATCCTTATAATTATTTTTCCTTTTTCCTTTATATTTACTAAGTTTATCTCTTTTGGTATTTAAGAAACATAAATTATGACAGAAAACTTTACACTCATACTTTATATAATCCCCTTAGGATCCTTTATTGAGATTTCTACTATTTGATTCAACAGCTATGCAATATCCTTTGAATTCTACCTATTGTCTATGTAACAATAAATGAGCATATTCTTCTTTCCCTGTTCTCTCTCCCCTCCCTTCTTATTTTAAAAAGGGTGTTAGTTCTACTTTGTAACAACATATTTTTACAAACTATTCTTACACCTAATCAACAGTTTGTTTTAAGGTTAGAGCTATAATTAAATATATTTAACTATTATAATCAGTCCTTTTACTGATGTTTCTTCAGTCATATCTTGGTTTAATAAAGGCTGTCTTTTAGTAAATTCCTCAGGAAGAGATCAGGCATACAGTATTCCCTGAGTTTGTTTATGTTTAAAACTGTTTTCCTACAGCTTTGATATTCAAAGCACAGCTTGGTTGGCTCTAAAAAATTCCTTGGTTCACATTTTATCTTTGATCTTCATGTATATGTTGCTCCACTCCTTCTTAGCTTTTGTTGCTTTTAAGAAATCTGATGGCAACTGGATTTTCTGTCCTTTGTCTGGTCTTTTAGTGTGGAGTCCAGATTTTTCTTTATTTTTAATGTCTAAAGGTTTTACTAAGATATGATTTGGAGATGACCAGTTTTCCAAGTTCACAGTGAGGACCTTTTCAACATACAGATTCAGATCTTTTATTTCCATAATATTATTTTGAAATGTAGTCATAGGATCAGATAGGACTAGCAACAGTTCATCGCAACAGTGGAAGTGATATATCCAAGATCAGTCTTAAGCAGATCCAAACATCACAAATAAGCTGAAAGAACATCTGTCTCTCACCCCCATGTTATTCACCACTGTTGCACTGTTCCCACTCCCTGAGCTCACACCTTTGACCCAGTAAAGTATTCCCTATAGCCAGCTAACAAAGAAGAAAAAGACCTGAGCTTGATTCACTATGGGTCAACTTGTGGTGTTGGTATGATCAGAAAATGAAAAACAGTGGTGTAGGGTAGTGGAAAGCCTCTCAACGGGTAGAGCTTTGGGTGGTACGTCATCCATTTTGGGGGAGAGAGATACACCTGGACTCGTGGGCAATAGCAAATGACTTAGCTGATTGCAGGGGCTATAGACAAAATTGTTCTAAATAACAAGAGACTAAGAGCATTCCCTCTAAATTAAGACAAGGATTTTCACTCTCATTATTTCTCTTCAATATTTTCCTGGAGGTCCTAGCCAGTGAAATAAGGCAAGATGAAGAAATAGAAAGCATACAAATTAGAAAGGAAGAAGTAAAACTATTATTATTCATAGATGACAAAATTATATACTCTGCTATAATAAAGAGAATCCAAATGAATCTGTAAGCCTACCTTTAGAATTAGTAAGGAATTTAGCGAGATTGTTTGAAACAAAACCAATATATAAATATCAATTTTTTTCTATATGTTAGTAACAAGAAATTAGAAAATGAAAAATTTTGAAAACATTATTGATTATAGCATTGAAAAAGCAACAAATACTTAGTAATAAGTGTAATAAGTGATATACTACTCCTTAACATAGAAAATTACAAAACATTGCTGGGAGAAATTAAAGATCTAAATAAATAGAAATTTATTCCATCTTTATAGATTAATTGACTAGTTTTAAGATGTCAATTATCTTTAAATCAATGTACAGATTCAATGCAAATGTGATTTTAAAATCTCAGCATTATTTTGTGGAAATTAGCAAACTGATTTTAAAATTCACGTAGAATAAAATATTTAGGATAATTTTTTTTTTTTTTTTTTTTGCGGTATGTGGACCTCTCACTGTTGTGACCTCTCCCGTTGCGGAGCTCCGGACGCACAGGTTCAGCGGCCATGGCTCACGGGCCCAGCCACTCCACAGCATGTGGGATCCTCCCGGACCGGAGCACGAACCCGCATCCGCTGCATCGGCAGGCGGACTCTCAACCACTGCGTCACCAGGGAAGCCCTAGGATAAACTTAACAAAAGGAGTGCAAGACATGTACACTGAAAACTACAAAACATTGCTAAAAGAAATTAAACAAGAACTAAATAAAGGGAGAGATATATCATGTTCATGGATTGGAAGATTCAATCTTCTTAAGATGTCAAGTCTCTCTCTAATCTATGGATGCAATGAAACTTTTTTTTTTTGTAGAATTAACAAGATTATTCGAAAATTTATATGGAACTAACAGCAAAATAATTTCTTGAAAAATGGTTCTTCTGTTTTTTTTTTTGTATACTACCTGATTTTGAATTTTATGATAAAGCTAAAGTAAACAAGACAGTTTGGTATTAATATAAGGATAGATTTATATAGATGGATGAATCAGAATAGAGAGTCCAGAAATAAATTCACTTTTATGGTCAACTGATTTTCAACAAAAGTGCCTGAGAAATTCAGTGGGGAAAGCATAGTCTTTTAAACTAATGGGATTCTGGGGCAATTGGATATTCATAGGCAAAATATGAACTTATACTCTTACCTTATACCATATACAAAAATTAACTCAAAATGAATCGTAGACCTAAATGTAAGAATTACAACTATAAAACTTCTAGAAGAAAACATAGGAGAAAAATTTTTGTCCCCAGAATGGGTAAAGATTTCTTGGATATGACAACACCAAAAGCACAATCCATAAAAGAACACAACAAATTGAACATCATCAAAATTAAAAATTTTTTTTTATCAAAATACATTATTAGTAAAATGAAAAGCCACAGACTGGAGACAATATTTGAAAATTATCTATCTAATAGAAGATATATTCAGAACATATAAAGAACTCTTACAAATCAAAAATAAGAGGACAGGGAGACTTCCTTGGTGGTTCAGTGGTTAAGACTCTGCGCTTCCAATGTAGGGGGCACGGGTTTGATCCCTGGTCAGGGAACTAAGATCCCACATGCCGTGGTGCAGCCAAAAAATAAAAATAAATAAATAAATAATAATAAGAGGACAGATAATCCAATTTGAAATTGACCAAATATTTGAATAGCCCTTTCACCAAACATAATATTCAAATTGCTAATTAACACAAGATATTCAACATCATTAGTTACTAGCGAAATTCAAATTAAAACCACAAAGAGGTACCACTTCATGCCCACTAGGATGACTACAATTACAAAGGCTGATAATATAAGGCTGTTGTCCAGAATGTGGAAAAATTTCTGGTGGATATATAAAATGGTGCAGTCACTTTGGAAAGCAGTTTGGAACTTTCTTGAAAAGTTAATCATGTGCTTGTCATATAACCCAGCAATTCTTCTCCTAAGTTTCTATCCACAAGGAATGAAAACATACATACCCACCAAGACTTGTATAGCATTATTCATAATAGCAAAAACTGGAAGCAGTGCAAATCTCCCCCAGTTTGTATATCTGTACAACAGATAAACAATAAACAATAAATAGGATCAAATAAACAATAAAAAGGATCAAACTACTGATACATACAACATGGATGAATGTCAAAACATTATGCTAAAGTGGAAGGAGCCAGACAGAAAACACTGTATATTCCATTTATATAAATTATATAGAATTCCATTTATATAAAATTTCTAGAGAAGGCAAAACTGAAGAGACAGAAAGATGATCAAAGGCTGCCTAGGACTGGGAGTGAGAGCAGAGATTGGTTGCAAACGGACATGAGAGAACCTCATGCAGTGATGGAATTGTTTTAAAATTATACTGTGGTGATGTTTGCAGAACTGTATACATTTACTAAAAATTGTTTAACTGACACTTATGAGTGAATTTCACGTATGTAAATTATACTTCATTAAAGAGACATGAAAACATAAAATATTTGACAATCATTAGATTATTTTTACTAGTAGGCAAGGCACTTGTATTTTTTTTTAAAGATTTTGTTTAATGTGGACAACTTTTAAAGTCTTTATTAAATTTGTTACAATATTGCTTCTGTTTTATGTTTTGTTTTTTTGGCCATGAGGCACGTGGTATCTTAGCTCCCCAATCAGGGATTGAACCCACACCCCCTGCATTGGAAGATGAAGTCTTAACAACTGGACTGCCAGGGAAGTCCCAGGGTCATTGTATGTTAAAAGTTGCTTCTCTCTCTCTCTTTTTCTCTCTCCCTCTGTGTCTCATTCCATGTGCCAGGATATATACGTTCACTTGGGGATCCCCTGGGGTCCCAGCCATTGTACTCTGTATATTTGGTTGCTTATTGCCCGACCAAACTGGTCACAGGAGTTTAAATATAAAGGACAATAGGTAGTCTAAGCTTCGTGTTTTAATATAGCATTTGTTGGAATCTATACTGAGAGTTATTAGGAATACGTTGGTGTGTTAATAAAGACACACTACGATTCTATTTTAGTTAGGATTCCATTGTTGATTACCACAGTAGGAAAATAGTATTCAGGCAAGGGAAATTGGTAAGGCAGGATTTGGGCATGCCTGGGTTCCTAAGAGATATAGTATGAGAAAACACCATAATATCTTTCTTAGCCACAATGTTGGGCTGAGAAGATACATGCATAGGGACTGGCATTTGGAAACAAGTACCAAGAGGAGAAGTTGAAACTGCTAGTGGCACCAGCAGGTACATAATTAGGGTTGGATTAGTAAGAAAGAACCTTCATTTTGAGAGTAGAGTGAGATTGTACCTCAATGGTTCATGGCCTCAGCCTAGAGCTATCTTTATTTGGAGATTTTGTATATATATATATATATATATATATATATATATATATATATATATACACACACACACACACACACACACACACACACACACACACACATATATATCACATTTTCTTAATCCAATCATCAGTTGATGGGCGCTTGGGTTGCTCATTGTTTTACATGTGGCTGTCCAGTTTTCCCAGCACCATTGAAGAGACTGTCTTTGCTCCATTGTATATTCTTGCTTCCTTTGTCATAGATTAATTGACAATAGGTGTGTGAGTTTATTTCTGGTCTCTCTGTTCTGTTCCATTGTGTCTTTTTTTGTGCCAATACCATACTGTTTTGATTACTGTAGCTTTGTAGTATAGTCTGAAGTCTGGGAAGGTTTCTTCTGTTTTTCTCAAGGTTGCTTTGGCAGGCAAAGCCCCCTCACCTGCCTGCTTTTATCCCTCACTAGCATCCTATATTAATATATCTACTTCTTGACTTCACTTTGCCTCTTGCTGAATTCCTTCTGCTCAAAAAAAAAAAAAGATTGCTTAGACAATTCAAAGTCTTTTGTGGTTCAAAATAAATTTTAGAATTATTTGTTCTAGTTCTGTGAAAAATGTCATTTTGATAGGGATTACATTAAATCTGTAGATTGCTTTGTGTAGTATGTTCATTTTAACAATATTAATTCTTCCAATCCAAGAGCACCAGATATCTTTCCATTTCTGTTAAGCCTTTTGAAATTGCCCTTCATCTCTTTGAAACTCTATCCATTTGTTTTTCAATCTCTCTTCTTCATATTATATGATTACTACTGATTTATCTTCAGGTTCACTGATTCTTTACTCTGTCATCTCCATTCTGCTATTAAACCCATGTAGTTAATTTATTTCAGATACTGTACTTTTACAGTTCTAAAGTTTTCTTTTTTAAAGAAAAATTAATTTTTTTAAATTCATTGCAAGTGTATTTTCCTTTACTTCACTGAGTAAAGATACAACAGCTGTTTTTAAATTCTTGTTTGATAATATCTGGGTCATCTCTGGTTGGCATCTGTCAACTTCTTTTCCCCTGAGGCTAAGTCATATTTTCCTGGTACTTCATGTATCAAATAGTTTTGTATTATATCCTGGACATCAGGAAGACTTATGTTATGGAGACTCTGGTTCATGTTATATTGTTCTGAATAGTGCAGGCATTTAACTTGGTTATACTCAAACTGAAAGCTGTCATAGCTGATGTGGGGAGCATGTGCACACTGTTTTCAGTTTGCTTCATCCATTCATGTTTCAGTGATCAGCAAGAAAGTTTGGCTGAGTTTAAACACGGAATTTGCGGTTTGCCTTCTCTCTCTTCTTTATGGGGTTCCCCCTTATTCTCTGATGACCCTGATTACTTTGGTCTCCTTTTATTGGTTCCTCTCTCCAGAAGATAGCAACCTTTCTATCAAATGTTATCTGCCCCACATTGTCATCTCCCTAACTGTGGCTGCCCTCGGGGCCAAGCTGGAAAACATGGGAACTCTCTCCCTTCATGTCACTTGTTCCCAATTTCAGCTCTTTCCCCAAATCTATTTGTTCAGTCTCTAGAGCCCTCAGGCATTTTTGTATTGTTGTTGTTATTGTTCAGAGTTCATAGCTATTATTTGCAGGAAGATTAATTTATCAGGCTTTTGATCTTATATAAACTGCTTCCAATTTCTGATGGAGTGCAGCTGGGCACGGCCAACTTTATGGCTTGGTAGATTAAATAATAGTCCACCATGGAAATTTCAGTTCATGAAGTAACTTGATGTCCCCTTATCACGCATTTAGTCTCTTTCAGAACCAAGTAGCAAGCTAATTGGAAAATTTCAGAATAGGATAAATATCATTTACTGTCTACTCAAGAGTCACCATGGCTTACAGTTCCTGACTGAGAACATGCATCTTCCCAAGGTGATAAATGTTGGGAAAGGCCTTCCTTTTAAAATGAAATCTCACTTATCTACTCTATTATCTCTATGTCTTACCCAGGCATCTTTGGTATCTGCCACTCCCAGGTTTCCAGTGTCTCTCAGTAAGATGTCATCAATGTAGCAGACAAGGATGATTTCCTGTAGAACGACAAGATAAGCAAATCCTCTGCAGGTTGTTCTGGCACAGAGTTGTAGAGGTTACTCCTGCCAGACACAATGAATTCATTCAGATGTTTTCTGGTCATTGAGACACAGAACTTACATCTTGCAGATTCATCACTATGTACCAGTAACCAAGAACTGTATTTATTTGCTCTGGTAAAGAAAATATACCTGGGATAGCAACTGTAATTGTAATCACTATTTGATTGACATTATAGTAATCTGCTGTCATTCTTCAAGATCTATTTTGTTGCAGGAAGGGGGACCTCTTCTGGGGCCCGAGAGTGGGCACTTGTCTAACACTCAGAAATGAATTGTCCAAGGAGACACATGTACTGACAAAGCAAGAGACTTTGTTGGGAAGGGCAACCCAGGTGGAGAGCAGCAGGGTAAGGGAAACCAGGAGGACTGCTCTGCCACGTGGCTTGCAGTCTCAGGTTTCGTGGTGATGGGATTAGTTTCCGGGTTGTCTCTGGCCAATCATTCTGACTCAGGGTCCTTCCTGGTGGCCTGCACATCACTCAGCCAAGATGAATTCCAGCAAGAAGGATTCTGGGAGGTTGGTAGGACATATGGACTGGCCTCTTCTCTCTCCTTTTGAGCTTTCCTGAATTCTTACCATTGGTGGTGGCTTCTTATTTCTGCGTTCCTTACCAGGACCTCCTGTCACAAGATAACTCATGCAAACAGTTACTGTGGGCCTGGCCAGGGTAGGCAGTTTCAGTCAGTGGTTCCCCTAACAATTTGATCTCCGGAGATGTGATAGGAATCACCAACTACTATATATTTCAAGCCTTTGAATGTGGTATGATCTTTGAAATTTTCACAGGCATGTGTTTTTCTGTTTTTTTAGAGAGGCAGCTCCATAGTTTCCTTTGGTCTTTCATCCAATAATATGCTTTGCTCCACTGACTAAGGAACCAGTTGAGGATTCTGTCAATTGCTAAGGTTAGTCCAATCACACTCTCAAGATCTAGGAAAATAATTTCAGCTTGTTTTCATGGTCCTCTGAGACTTAGACACAGGCTCAAAGTCTTTTTTTTTTTTTTTGACCCTTAGTGTTACCTATCTGTTTAGTGAACCACAGAATTAATTCCAAGTGTCCACAGAAGACCTGGGTTTTTCTCTTTCTTCGGCACACAATTGGCCTTGTAATTGTCTGCTACTCAGACTGGGAAATGTTAGGAGGAATATTTACCATTTGTACTCATGATATTATCAGAAATTGCTTCCTCAAGCAATTCAAGGGGCTCTGGGTCTGTGAAATAACTACAACTTGGGACTTGGTGAAGGATTTTGAATCCTCATGGTATTTGTTCCCCAACTAAGAATTCCTTTTGCAATATGGATCAAGTTAAATTGCTTTATGGATTGCTCCTATATTTTTCTTTTATGTACCTTGTGATTGATTGCCCAACACCAAAGACCCCCTGTAGGGTAAGCCTTGCTAATTATCATTCTGGGCTTGTTGCATATTGTAGCTCCACACTCACCTTGTCTCTGGCAGTGAGTTGCTGCTACTCTGCCTCTGCTTTATCATTTTGCTATAATAAGTATCTGAGTGAAAGCAGAGAATTAATGAAGTCAGAAATTCAAGCACTGTAGTACTGGACTAACTTACTAAAATATTTGGGAATGGGGGAGTTAACACCATAGATTGGGATTCAGTAGGTCTTAGATGATTTTCAGGAACCTAAATTTTTGCCAAATGCTTTAGGTGATTTCAATGGTAATTATCCAGACACCCCCCACCACTCATCCTCCCAACAATAACCCACTTCAGAGAACAACTGTCATTAATCATTAATGGCTGCCCCCAATTCTTTTGAACTCCCTGCGGTCATTTTGATATGCTCTGACATTTTGAATTCTACCTCCCAAAGTGGAATTGAAACAATCTTACATTCCCCAGTCTTCTGTCTTTCTGTGCAGGGGGACTTAGGCTGTACATATTAGTTAGTGGTAGCCTTCCATTTGCAGCAAAAATAGTCTTGTCTGAGACAGCATCTCCATTAGCAGGCCATCTCTATGATATGGTTCTGAGAAATGTTCTCAGAAACCTAACCTAGAGGCAGTCCCTTCTGATTGTACTGTGATCTTTGTGATATTTCTTTATAAATCTTTAACTGCTGGGCAGGAATGGGTTAACTCAATAAGCCTGGGTAGTTCAAACACTGCACATTCTAAAGAAGGGCCTGCCTTCAAGACTAACCCTTGACTGGAACCCTGGGAAATAATCTTTGAGCCCTTGTAACAGTCTGTCTTGTAAGGCATTACATGTCTACATGACTGACCCTGAATAAAAAATCTGAACGCCAAGGCTTGGGTGAGCTTCTCTGGTTGGCAATATTTCATATGTGTTGTTGCACATCGTTGCTGGGGGAATTAAGCACATCCCCATGTGAATACATGGGAGAGGGCACCTGGAAGTTTGTGTCTGGTTTCTCCTGGACTTTGTCTCATCTCCTTTTTTCTTTGCAGATTTTATTCTGTATTCTTTTGCTACAATAAACTGTAGCCATGAATACAACAGCTTTTCTGAGTCCTGTGAGTCCTTGTAGCAAATCATCGAGCCTGAGGGTAATTTAGGGAAGCTCTGACACACCTGCCTAAACTGGTTACAGTGGATTCTGTTGTCTTCAATCAAGAACTATTACTGACACAGAATTGATCCAGAAAGATCCTCAAAGAAATAGAAATCTGGGACTAGTGTCTGAAATGGTTGGTTGACGGCAGTAAGAACACTAGGTAGTGTTAGAGAATGGGACAGTAGTCCACAGCAGCTAGTAACCAAGTAGTTACTTAAATGATAGCCTGTAGTCAACTGGACTAAAGTGGGTATTGAAAAAAAGACTTTGATGAACCAAGAGATTCTTTGTCCATATCATTAAGAAGGCTCCTAGATGACATTTACAAAGTCCAACTTAAGAGAAGAATTCTTACATAAAAGAGCTAGAATAGAAATCTGAATGGTTTGGCCTACATGGATATTTAACAGAGGCTAATTGGTCAGAAAGTACCAAGGACTGAAATAGTTGTGCAGTCCACTATGCCTTTTTTGATAAGTACAATGCTAGTTCTGGTTAACCAAAGCTTGACTGATGCCATCTGAATAGAGACAACATACTTCCTAGAAAGACACCATGGTCCCTCAATCAGAATGGGGACTTGTGAGCACCAGCTGCATCATTTCTCAGTGGTTCCAGTAGGTCCACAAGCCATCCTGAGATTAATTCTCCAGATTCTGAATGTCAGTTGTAATAAGCATGCTTGTCATCTGGCAGGATTCTCACATCAGCTCCCTGACCCATGGAGTGAGGGGCTATTGTGGTATAAACATATGCACCTACCCTGTACTCAAAACATAAACCCAAAGTAGTGCCATTTTACAATGGGAATGTTGGTGATTAGTGTTACCACCCAAAACTTGAAGGATACAGAAGTGTTGATTTTTACCACCTCTCCCATTTAACTTGCCTGTATGTCCTGTGCAAAAATCAGATGGATATTGGGGAGTCACAGTGTAATTATAATAGGTCTAATCAGATGGTGATTTCAATTGCAGTTGCCATTCCTAAAATGGTTATCTGCCTCCCTCCCTTCTCTCTCTCCTACCTCATTTTGTCCTCCATTCCTTCTCTCACGTTTTAAAATTTTACGTTGTAGAATATATCATACTTACAGAGAACTGTATAAACTCTATAAGCACTGTTTCATCAGTGATAATAAAGTGTATCCCCATGTAAACACTACCCAAGATAGTTTATGAACTAGTGCTAGAAACTTAGAAGTTTCCCACATGCCCTTCTCTAATGGTAAACCTTCCCTCGAACCTAGAGGGAATCATTATGCTGACTTAAGTGACAATCATGCCTTTGCTTTTCTTTATAGGTTTGTTATCCATATATGTACCTCCAGGGAACATAGTATTTTGAACACTACATAAATAAAATCATACTATATATTTTGTTTTGTGATTTCTTTCTTTACCTTAATATATTAGTGTTCTATTGCATTGTAACTAATTACCACAAACTTAATGACTTAAAAACACACACTTATTATCTCATAGTTTTCATGGGTCAGATCATCCGAGTTAGTTGAGTCATCTGCTCAGGGTTTCACCAGGCTGAAATGTAGGTGTCAACCAGGGCTGCAGTCTCATCTGAAATTCAGAATCCTCTTTCAAGCTCACTGGTTATTGGCAGAATCCAGTTCATTGCAGTTTTAGGACTGAGGTTCCCATTTTTTTACTAGCTGCCAACTGGAAACAACTCTCAGTTTTTACATCCCTGCCATGTGGGTCCCTCCTTTCACAGGATGACAGCTCATTTCTTCAAGGCCAGCAGGAGAATTTCTCACCAGTCTGCTACAGTCATATTACATAATACAGTCATATTACATACCATAATAAAGGGAGTGACTGTCCCATCATATTCACAAGTCCCATCAACACTCAAGTGGAGGGGACTATTGTGTGTATACTAGGGCTTTGGAATCTTGGGGCTATCTTAGAATTCTGCCTACAGCACTAAACATGATATTTATACTTCATTTATTTTAATTGCTGTGTTATCCCATTATATCTATAGTATTCATTTACCGTTCTACTGTTGATTTACAATTGTGTTATTGTCTAGATTTTTATTATGACAAACAAGTTACCATGAACATTTTTATTTACGGGTCTTGTTACAAACTTCTTGTGCAAGAGTTTCTCTATGGTAAGTAACCAGGAGTAGAATTGCTTGTTCATAGGTTATGTATGTGTCCAACATCACTAGGTGATGACATACTGTTTTCAAAGTCATTTACCAATTTATACTCCCTCCAGCAAAGCATGAAAATACTCACTAGTCTACAGCCTTTCCAATTCTTGTTTTATTCAGACTTTAAATTTTTTGCCAAGTTGGCAGAGTAGTAATTTTATATCATTATGACTTTGCTTTGCATTCCTGTGATTGCTAATGAAATTGAGCATCTTTTTGTATGTTTATTGACTATCTGCTTTTTCTGAAAATAATCTCTTAACTGGAAGGGCTATGATGAAAGAGTGGTTGTTGGGCTTCTTTGGGTTTTGGAGGCAACATATGCCACATTTTAGCATACTGCTCCAAAAACTATTTACTGAGGAATCAATTAGGCTGCCAGCTCTTAGTGATCTTGAGCAAGAGAAGGCTCTCCAGCTGGAGGCTTCAAGAAAGCATCTCTGCCATCTAGCCATTAAGAGGCAATGGATCCAGTTAAACTTGAAGTGCCTGTGATTGACTAGATACTACATGGAGTCTGTGGCAAGTCACAATTAGAGAATCACTGCAAAGAACCCAGGGTTTTGAAACAAAGCTAAGTTTTCTTTGGTAACTGTTCTCCCTTTCAGAAAGAGCTCTTCTCTTGTAATTGAGCTTAGGTAGATGGGACATCATATGTCCATGCTGAGTGGCCTTCCTGTTCTGCAGGTTATCTGGCCCACTAAACAATAAAGTTCCACCATATGGGTGGTCTACAGGACAATGAATTCAAGCAGCTATGAGGGTGTGGTAAGTTGCTTGAGCAGCTGGCTCACATTCCCAGTAGGCCAATTCTTGACCCATTGCCACCTCTCATTCAACTTTCACCTACAGACTTATGGAAGGTTTTACCATTACCAGTTGATCTGAGCCTAGTATACAGTTGGTCTGCATGAGATGCTCTCACCAGCCAGAAATGATTAATCATTGCATTGTTTTATCTCTACTTCAGAGAATCTCTGAAGATTAGTGGGAAATAAATCTTTCAGATGGGAAGAAGCTTGAGTGGCTCACTGAGTTGTTCCTCTACTTATAGAGTCAACTGCAGTGGCTAAAGGATAGCTAGATGGCCAGGGACTTGTAAGGAACAACATGGATATATCAGTGACAAGATGGTTTGGTTTGAGGGTGGAACTCTAAGAATGTGCCTGCATTGTGAGCATATCAGTGTCCAATGTGAATGCCACCAAAAAGACCCCTTGTGCAGTGTGTCAGTCAGGGTCCAATCAGGAGAAAATCCACTTAATAATTGGAGCAGGGAAAGTTTAGTGTAAAGAATTATTAACTATATAAGGGATTGGAGTACTGAGGAATTGGCTAATTAGAAGTAAAAAGAACACTAAAGTATACATGGATAGTGGATAAAGAGAAGATCTGCTGACCCTGGGCTGATGAAGAGCCCAGAGCCTGAGGATGCAGACCTTGTTGGAGATGGCATGGCCATGGCTCACTGAAGAGCAGAGAAGCTGCTGTGGTGCTGTGCTGATGGTACCTTCTGCTCTTCAGGAAAGGTGTCTCACCAGAGGCACCACCTAATGGAGAGTGATGCTGATGGAAGTTGCTGGGTGGCTGACTACAAAGCACTACAGAAACTGGGCAATGGAAAAGTTGCCCACATTACAGGAGCTCACTGTGTCAGCACTAGAAACCTTTCCTCCTGAAATATCTCTTCAGTACCCTTTACTGAAAAAGTTTAATTTATACCAGCTGGCAAAATAAATAAATAAATAAAAGGAAGAGAAAAGAAAGAAAATTTAAAGGGTCCGGATCCATTTTCACAGAGTAGGCAAAAAAGAGTAAATTTGGAGCTGAGAGGCAATAAATCATAGGCCTAGGAGAAGTTGTCAACGACCTGGTGAACACAGCAAACTATTCTGTAGAAGTCAGTCTTCTCTCCTCAGCCACCTCAAGTGCTTCCTCAATGGACTCATGAACAATCAGCCAATGTGGCAAGGGTGGACATTATGCATGGACCCAACAACATGAAATTATCCTCACCAGGGTTGTCTGGCTATAATTAGTAATGAGTGCCTAATCTGTCAACAGCAAAGAACAACTGAACAACTTTGAGCCCTGCAAAAAGGCAAAAGCCACCTGATGGCAATAAAATATATTTGTCCTATTCCATCATGGAGAGGAAAATGAATAGTGGATTAGATACCCACTTTTGAAAGGAAATTGGAAATCCTTTATCCCAGCTCCAGTTTGAAAAATTACAGAAAATGTCCCTGATTGTCCTAATTTGGATCACAAACCCATATCCTGGTTTAATCACTGGGGCCTATGAAGTACCATGATTGGCCTACATCATGTCTTATGTCTGTGACTAAGAGAATAAGATCTTTATGAAAATGAAAGCTGCCATTCAGACCACATGGATAGAATCATGGAAGATGTGTTAGTTTGCTCAGGCTGCCATAACAAAGTACCAAAGACTGGTTGGCTTAAACAACAGAAATGTAATGTCTCATAGTTCTGGAGACTAGAAGTTCCAGATCAGGTTGTCATCAGGTTTGGTTTCTGCCAAGACCTCTCTCTGTGGTTTCCAATGGTCATCCTCTTGTTGTGTGTTCACAAGGTCTTTCCTCCATGCACATGCATCCCTGGTGTCTCTCTGTCCAAATTTCCTCTTCTTATGAGGACAGCAGTCATAATGGATTAGTGCCTCATTTTAACTTAATCACCTCTTTAAATGTTCTATCACCAAGTAAATTTACATTCTGAGGTCCTGGGTGTTAGGGCTTCAACATATGCATGGCGGGTGGGGGGTGGGGAGAGGCACACAATTCAGCCCATAACAGAAAAAGAGTGATTTCCCAAAGAGGAAAATTATTTTAGATTATTTGTGACCACTTGAACAATTATCTTGCACCAAGGTGGGAGGGACACAACTTAGAAGCAGGGAGAACCAGAAGCTGAAATTCAAATGTCACTGGACTCTGTCTCTTACCTACTTCTCTCAGTAGGCTGACTCCAAAATTTTCTACTTGCTTCATGTAGGTGTTACATTCAAGAGGCAGGCAAATTTACTTTTATTTTTATCGCTCTCTCTTTCCTTGCATTTTTTAATGTAGGGTTGTTTCTTCTCTGTCCCTGGATGAAATTTATGGAAGATTCAATGACTTCTTGGGTCCTTCTTGGGTAAGAAAATATTCCTTGATCACCCCAGTTCCTCCAAAGTCTCAGTTTAATAATTAAAATGTCTAATCCAAGGTAGTAATCAGAAATGCCAAACTTTATTGCTGTGGCATATTCTCCTCCTCCTCCAACTTAGGTTTATTGTAGACTGACCAACTGCATTGGAAAAGGAGGTGTGATTTCCATCCTCTGTCTTCATCCCCTTGAGCTTCTACTGATCCTCCTCTACTGTTCCTCCTTCCATCTCTCAAATCTGTTTTTACTTCACTCAGACAAAAGGAGCAGGGAATTCTTACCTGACTAGTTATGAGATGGCATGGAGATACGTGGATTTTTTTAACTGACTATCTCAGGGATGTTTCAGTGGGTTGCCTTGAGACTGTTGATCCACATCATTGAGGATCTCTCCCCTGTAGGTCCCTTGATATAGAAAAATAGATCTTCTGTGACTGATTGTTTTTTAGCTTCTGGGATTTTGGAATTTTGCTCTGCTGTTGAGTTCCTAACATATTGGTGGCTCTCTTGGACAGGATCTAAGATAACTCCACAACAGCTCTTTCTCAGGTATGACCCATCTCTAATCCCTGGGAAATGTTTATCCATTCTTTTCCCTGAGAAATATAGGCCTGAAGGTTGTCCAACCCAGTCACACTTTCTTGCCACACAGAGTGACTAGCTAACCATTTTCCCTTTTAAGATTTTTAGGTATGAATAAGTGTATTAGTTTCCTAGGGCTATCATGACAAAGTACCATAAGCTGAGTGGCTTAAAACAACAGAAATTTATTTTCTCATGGTTCTGGAGGTTAGAAGTCTGAAATCAAGGTGTTGATTGGGCTGTGCTCTCTCTGAAGTCTCCAAGGGAAGACCCTTCCTTGAGTCTTTGAGCTTCTGCTAGCCCCAGGTGTTCCTTGGCTGGTGACAGCATAATTCAGTCTCTGCCTCTATCTTCACATGGCCTCCTCCTATGTGTCTCTGTCTTCAGTTGGTCATCTTCTTATAAGGAGAGCAGTCATATTGGACCAAGGGACCATTCTATTCTGGTATCCCGTCATCATAACAATGACATCTGAAATGATCCTATTTTCAAATAAGGTCACACTCCAAGGTACTTGGGTTAGGACTTCAACATATCTTTTTGGAGGGGACACAACTCAATGCATAACAATTAGCTACCAGGTCACTCTGTGAGACTGTGAGGAGATGCATTAAGCTCAACTCTTGACTGATGATGAAGTGGGATGCAATACTCTGCAGCCTACCAACAGCTCTCTCCCAAAATTCCTCTAGTAATCTCCAATCTTTTTCACAGTCTCCCCAAATTCTTTTATAGTGGAAGAGTGTATTCTTGAAGGCATCAGAGGGCTGAGAAGTATCTGGGAATAAACAGAAATCTAGAGAGGTAAAATTGGCATTTGGAACTTCTTACCACGGAGCCTTTTATACCAGAAGAAATGGCTGAAAATAAGCATCACTTTTTAAAAACTTGTAAGCCTGGCAGACAAAAGTTAGACTCCAGGGCCTATCATGGATGGAGTCACCATGCTTTGAGATGAGACCCTGAAGGATGGAACCTTACATGTAAGGGCAAACATAAGTAAACCAAGATATTGCATAAAATTGCAAACCTGAAATTTAATTAAGTTGACCAAGGATTATTAGTATCCTCAGGAAGGATTTAAATATAATGTAAGTGGCAAATCTAAATGGATGATGAAATAATAAAGAAATAAGAAAATCTAGTGGGGTTTAAAAATATGTATAGAATTAAAATACATGACAACAATACCTATAGGTTTGGAGAGGGTTAATGGAGTTAAAGTGTTCCACAATCCCTGTAGAGTCCAGAAAGATGACCAAAACAAAAAATGTTACAAGGCAAGGATGCAGGATTATTTCCATCATGACTACTTATAGAATAGTAGAAAAAAAAACACTTCAAAATTTAGAGTGAAAATTGCAATATAAAACCAATCAATTAAATATAAGAGAAAAAGAGAAAACAGAAGCAGAAAAGATGGAAGAAAAAGATGGGAGAACAAAAATAATTTTGTTGGTAAATACATTAAATGAAAATAGACCAAATGTTTCAGAAAAGCGGAAAAAATGGTCACACTGAATAAAATAAAACCCAACTTATGCTATTATCTTAAATATAAGGATACAGATAAAAAGAAATAGGAGAAAGTTAAAGGAAGGAAAACATACACACTAATGAAAAGAAAGCTAATATTACCATATTAATACGAGATAAAATAAACTTTAAGGCAAAATACTAAATAGAGATAAACCGGGATACATCATGACAATAAAATTTCAAGTTACTCAGAGTGTAGAATTGATCTAAATATTTATGTGTCTAATAATAGAGCTTCAAAGTATGTAAAGGACAAATCCTCAGAGTGGAACATGTTAATATAATCCTCTCAGTAACTCATGAAACAAGTACACCAAAAATTGATAAGCATATAGAAGATTTGAATAACACAATTAGCAAATCCAACCTAATTGACATATATATCGGTTTTCCTCACAGGGCAGTTGTTGATTTATGAGGCAATGTATGCGACCAGAAACTTGAGCCTGAAAGGCAGAATGGAGTCTCCCATGGTCTCATGGTGCTAAATTCCATTAGAGAGAGAGACCTGCAATAAACAGATAATTGGTCTAGATTTTGAACTTCATGACATTGGCCAGATTTTGACCCTGCACAGGGTAAAATAATAGCTAAGTTCAAACCCTACGAAGGGCAAAATTTCCAGGTTTGAGGAGATGGAAAATTTTACAGTCTCTTAATCAAAGGGCTGGGAGGACCATCTATGATTAATAGATTTTTTTTTAAAAAGTAAGAGATGAAAAGACCAAAAAATTGAAGATTTTCAACAGAGAATTGAAACTATAGAAGGAATACTTTCAACAGAGACCTGAAACTCTAAAATATATATACATTTCTAGAAATGAATATTCTAGAAATGAAATGTATATTCTAGAAATGAAAAATACCACGTCTAAAATTAAGAACTCATTGGATGAATTTAACAGCAAACCAGACATAGCAGAAGACAGGAACAATGCAGTTGAAAATAAGTTGATAAAATGTATCCAAACTAAAGTGCACAGAGAAAAGAAGAATGGAAATAAAGAGCATAAAATATATGTGAAATAAGTAATCAACTAATCTAAACAGTCAACTAATTACTGTACATTTAATGTGAATTCCAGCAGAAAAGAAGAGAAAAAAAATGAAGTAGAATGAATATTTGAAAATAGACTAGAAACAATTTCTTCAAACTGTTGAAAGCTATCAACCCATAGATTGAAGATTGGTGAACCTTAAGCAGAATAAATAAAAATATATGACAACAATAGCACAATAAACAAGAACATTAAATAGATTAAAAATGCTACAAAGTTTTTGCATTGCTCAGGTGGTAAAAATAACTAACTTAAGGTAAACTATAGTAAGTGAGGGATTCATATTGAATCTCTAGGTAACTACTAAAATTTTCGAGAATAGCTAATAGAGATGAATAATCGAATAACAAAAAATGTTTAACTAATACAAAAGAAGCCTGCTAAGAAAAAATATGAAACAAAGAACAGATAGTATAAACAGAAATAAATAGCAATATTGGAGACTTAGATCCATTTATTTTATTTGTTGCATCATGTATGAATAACTAAATATTCCAACTAAAGACAGAGATTGTCACACTGGACACAAAACCAAGACTTGAGTATGTGCTATCTATAAGAGGAGAAGTTTAAATATAAGGACACAGGTAAATGGAAAGTAAAAGGATAGAAAAAATTATATCATGTAAACAGTAGCCAAGAGAGAACTGGTTATTTGTATATAATATCAAATTAATAGACTTTAAGGCAAAAAAAATCACTAGAAGCAAAGAGAAATATTTCATAACGATAAAAATATCAACTAAACAGATAGTCATTCTAAAATTTTCTGTACTTAATGTTTCACATATGTGTACGTAATAACTCGAAAATATACAATGCAAAACTTAACAGAACTAAAAGAAGAAACAGCTAAAATCATGTAATAGCAGTTGGTGATTTTGATACATATCTCTAAGTAAGTATTAGAACAGCAGTCAAAAAATCAACAAGGATATAAAATATTTGAACAACATAATCAAATTAATAAAATTTACCTATGTAAAATACCATGCTTAACAGCTGCATATCAATTTTCTTTTTATTGGAGACTTAGATCCATTTTTTTATTAGTTGGAACAATGACCAAAATATACCATATGCTGGTCCCTCAATCAAAGTCTCAGAAAATAAAAATAAATGAAAAGATTTAAGGTGTGCTCTCTGACCACTTTGAATTTAAACTGGAAATAAAGAACAGAAAGATAAATAGACAAATCCTTAATAGTTTAGCAATTAAACAACTTGCATCTAATTAACCCATGATTAAAAGGATAAATTATAGTGAATATTTAAAAAATAGTTTAAACTGAATGGTAACATGTAGGTCATATCAAAGCCAGTTAAATGCAGCTAAAGCAATGCTTAGAGGGAGATTAATGGCTTTAAATACAATGAAATTTAAAAATCAATGATCTGGGCTTCCCTGGTGGCGCAGTGGTTGAGAGCCCACCTGCCGATGCAGGGGACACGGGTTCGTGCCCCGGTCCGGGAAGATCCCACATGCCACGGAGTGGCTGGGCCTGTGAGCCATGGCCACTGAGTCTGCGCGTCCGGAGTCTGTGCTCCACAGCGGGAGAGGCCACAACAGTGAGAGGCCTGCGTACCACAAAAAAAAAAAAAAAAAAATCAATGATCTGAGCCAGAAGCCAACAAAATTTTTCTGTAAAGGCCCAGATAGTAAGTGTTTCAGGCTTTTGGGTCATATGGTCTTGGTCTCAACTACTCGTCTCTGCCATTGTAGAGTAAGAACATTCATAGACATTTAGGAAACAGGTGGTTGGCCAACAGGCCAGGTTGGCCCACAGGCCATAGTTTGCAGGCTAATATGAAAAAGAACTATGAATAATGCACACTCTTTAGATCTAGTGATCTAAAGCAGTTTATCTGTTCAACCCTAAGGACTAGGGCAAAAAAATGAACAAAATCACCTCATAGCATATACAAGGAAATCATGGAAAACTTCCATTGCCTCCTCAGAAAGGTCTCCCCTGGCTTGTAAAAATCGAAATCATATTCCCCCCCACACACTTTTACTTCTACCTCTTTTCCATGGTACATTTTTTTCAAGTCTAGCTACTACTTTAAATTACATCTATACATAATTTTTATTATTTATTATTTGCCTTTTATCTTCCCATCTCAATTGCAAGTTCTATAAAGGCTGAAATTTTGTCTCTTCCACATGTTGTATCTTTAGCACAGCCAGAAGACTGCCTGGCATCGGGTAGGTACTCATAACTATCAGTCGAGTCTGTGAATAAATGATGGGGAAGAGCACTTTAAGTTAGAAAGTCCTAAAAGCCCCAGAAATGACATTAAGGTATGTGCATGAATGAAGAATAACTCAATCACTTTCAATCATTCTGTAAGAAATGTGGCCTCAGAAGTGGGACATGATAAGTAAACCCTGGCAGATTTTTTTTTCTTTCTGTATGTATGTATTTTTTTATTGGAGTATAGTTGCTTTACACTGCACAGGGAACTCTACTCGGTGTTCTGGTAACCGTGGCAGATTTTTGACTGCTCACTTCAAACCTGCGCTGTCCTTTATACAAAGAAAGGAGGATTCGAATTCCCTTTCTAGTCAGGAGGACATTCACTGAGAATTGCTGATATAGCCCAAACACAGTATCCTCAGCTCCCTCATCAGCATAAACAGGCAAGATCCCTGGCCAGGAAAGGCCAGTATGAAATGATAGACAAACTTGACATAACCCTCTCTCTTCCCTAAAGGAGACATTTATGGAGATAATTTCCTTGCATTTTTTTATACTTTAGCTATCCAAGTTTGAATTCCTAAACACTGTAGTTTAGTTTTCTTGTTTTTTGAACTTCATATAAATGGAATTGGAATCCTATCTTCTTTCACTCAAAACTATGTCCGTGAAATTCATTCATGTTGTGTCATGGGTCTGTAGTTTATTTCTATTGTCATACACTGCAAATATACTACATTTTGCTAATCCACTCTACTGTTGATGGGCATCTGAGTTCTTTCTTATTTTTGGATATAATGAATATGCTGCTAGGAAGATTCTTGAAGTGGATGTAAACTGCTTCTGCTTGAATCATGACCAAAGGACTCTTCTGCCACAGAAACAGTGTCCCAGGTTCTCCAGGCTTGCTTATTACCATCCAGTTTTATGATCTTCAATAGCTATTTGACTGACTATATTCTTCCATAGACAGCATAATTCATCAACACAAAATAAGCTTTATTTTCCTTATTGTTCTATTAATATGTTTGCCCACTAGAGAATATTTTGATAATTAAGGAGATTTAAGATTCTTGAAGTCCTTTGAGCCCCTTGGGAGACATGCACTAGATTCACTCCCTGCTTACTTATACTAATGGGATCCAGGTGTAGGACAGATACATGATATCAACACATTAAAATCTCATTTCAGTCATACAGTTCAGTCATACAGTATATTCTCCTCCAACTTTCTCAATAAAGCTTCTGAGAGCAAAATTAATAGTAAGAACTAGCAATGACTGAATTGTAGACATCTGTAAGATTCACCTGGATAGTTTGCTGACATTCAGCTTCCCAGGCTCTACTCAGTGTCTGGATCAGCAAGTCTGAGGTAGAGCCCAGAAAACACACTTTTAACAAGCACCCAGAGGAGACATCAGTGCAAGTGTTCTTTGGACCCTGCTGTGGCAGAGCTGTCAATAAACAAAAACAGGAGGAGAAAACCATAGAAGACCAAAAAGATGTAGGAAGATTACAAGAAAACCAACTGTACTTCTTGCTGGTCACAGTGGTGAAGTCCTGACCGTGTGAAGTGATTAGTACCCAGGATTCTCCACTCTGGACACATCTCCCTCCCACACCAGGGCTGAGGCAAGTTAGGGTTTTACCTTCCACATTGCCTAGTAGATGAGCTAAAACTTTAATGTTACATGTACTTACACCAAAAGAAGTCATTTGAGGAACACAATTATTTCAAAACTAAAAATAACATACTCAATTATAGATTGTGTCAGATGTAGAAATATTAAAAGAGGACAAATAAATCAAATTATCCCAATAAATATACTCAGTGAGACAAAAGACAAAACTGGCAATGTGAGACAAGAAAAAAAAGTCTGAAAATAAGCAGAAATATTAGGTAACAAAAATAATACTTACAATAAAGAATACATTCAATGGGGATGTGTCTGAGGAATAAGTTAATGAGTGAGGAGACAGACTGAGGAAATCTCTTGGAAGAATAACCAAAAAAAAATTTTTTAATATATGAAGGAGAGGAATAGAAGTGCCAATATCCAGAGAATAGGAGTCCCACAAAGAGAAAATATAAATGGAGATGAGGAAATAATTGAAGGAATAATGGAGATTAAATTTTCCCAAATTAAATAAAGATGAAAGACCTCTGTTTCAAAGGCCTCATAGAGTGCCCTCAAAGATAGGTAAAGAAAAGCTGACATGAAGGTACCTTATAGTAAAACATAAGATATCAAAAGTAAAGAGAAATTAGAGGGCTTCACAGATGAAACAAATCACAGATGAGCCCAAGAATCAGATTGACATTAGATTTATTTTTCACTACCAACTAGCTGCAAGAAGACAATGAAGTAGGATATTCAACATATTGAAGGGAAACAAGTTAGGATCTAGAATTTTATATCCAAATAAACTGTCATTCAAACTTGGAGACATGATAAGATATGCTCTGAATAGAAGGTCTTAGAAGGTTTGCCAAACGAAGATCTGCATTGGAAACTAGGGTGAAGTATTTGTATAAGTGGAGAGAAAAGTCTAGGAGATGCTATAGGAGATATATGAGGGAACAAGAGATTTCATACCTTGGTAATATTTGTCTTTAAAAATAAGATCAAAGAGAAAGAAAAAAATACCGTAATATCTGTGAATTTTAAATCTAGGTATTACCAACATAAGGACTGAAGAGTCTGGAATATTTAAAAGTGTGTTAAAATTCTTTCTTTTGGGGGGTGGAGGAGATGTAAACATCAATATCCCTCCAAAAAAGTGAGACATTAAAATAATGGAAAATGTGAGAGAGAACTAAAATAATACACTGAGACTGTAAAAATAGGTTTTGTTAGATCAGATTCCCCCAAAGCACACTCTGATATGAGAATGGATCTGGACAGAACACGACATTGTCTGCTACAAATGTCCAAATTGATCAATAATGTCAATAAATATAAGTGATATAAACCTACAGTGAAAACTACATGGATGTGTAAAAGCTGAAAATATAAGAATGGAAAAAAGACACAATTGTATAGTGACCCTCTCCAACTCCACTAATACTTATGGTCTTAAACCCTATTCTTATATTATTAGATAAGAAAGGTCACTACATAATGGTAAAAACTTCAGCGCACCAGGTTGCTATCTCAGTTTTAAACATGTATGCACCTGATAAAACAGCTTCAAAATATTTCAAGCTGATAATTCAATAATGTAGAATAGCAGGTTAAATAGTTAAGTTGAAAGGCCAGCATAGTATGCATACAATTTATAAAACATGTTTATAGCAGAATTTCTCCAGGTCCTTAAGGTATTTAAATCATTAAAGCTATTGTAGAGTGGGTAGAATGGTCCCTGGAAAAAATTGTTTCTAGGTCCAAAATAATTGGGTATTAAATTATTTTCTTCATGATATGAAATTATTATATAAATGTAAGCAGTAGAAATTAAGAAGCCCAGATTGTTGCATGGAGAAGGGGTGTGAGGAAAGTGATAATAATCATGACAATTTATAGGGGTTTTCCTGGTGGTGCAGTGGTTAGGAATCCGCCTGCCAATGCAGGGGACACAGGTTTGAGCTCTGGTCCAGAAAGATCCCACATGCCGCGGAGCAACAAAGTCCACGCGCCACAACTATGGAGCCTGTGCTCTAGAGCCCACAAGCCTCAACTACTAAAGCCCGCGTGCCTAGAGCCCACACACCTCAACGAAGAGTAGTCCACGTTCGCTGCAACTAGAGAAAGCCCACGCACAGAAACGAAGACCCAATGCAGCCAAAAATAAAATAAAATAAATAAATGTATTTAAAAAATAATCATCATCATGACAGTTTAAAAGGAGAGCCTGGAGTCAGGACTACTCAGGGAATGATACTGGAGCAAACAGATGTGGTTCCAAATTAGAGAGGAAGCCTGAGGTTAGAGGAAGAGATACAACAAGTGTTTTTGATGGAAGAACTGCCAACACGGGTGGCTGATGGCATATTTGGACAAAAAGGAGGGAGAGAGTTCAAGGTCCCATCAAAGCTTTGCACTGACTGACAAAGAGCATGAGAATGCCATTGGCAGAAGCTGCCATCTTGGGAGGCCCTGACTGGTGAGCACTGAGATCCCATGTGATAACTCTGTTCACGCAGCCTCTTGGAGATAGTACCAGGGAGACATGTGTGGATTATAAACTATGAATTATTATTCTTTGGACCACCGGAGGGAGGGAGGAAGGAGAGAGCATCTCCACAGGGCATGGTGTGCATGGTGGGGCAGATGCCAACATCTTTGATAGGGTCGTGAGTGGCATAGGACAGGAGCACCTGCTGTCAGCAGGGGACAGGACAGTTGCTTTGCATGAACAGGTGGAGAACTGGGAAAAAGAGAATAACCGGGGCATGGATTCCAGGAGACTGGTTTTATAAGGCTTAAACATTTTCTCCAATCTTAAATATCCCAATAGGGAAAAAAAAGTAAGCATAAAGTTTATATAATGTAAAATGTGAGGGTTGTGCCAGTGGAAAAGGTCTTGAGGAAGTCAGTGAAGCTTAACGTATTGTCCACAGTTTTGGGGACTGAAATCCTATAGTATTGAAAGTTAATTTATATTACTTTAGATTGCCAGCTAAGACCTGGGATGTTTTGTATTATGTGGAATGTCACTTTAACCATGGTCTAGAATCAGATCTGAGTCCCCAGCACGTATTTTAGGAAGTAGAAGGTGAAGCCATTGAGTTTGGCACATTGCTGAAAACTGTGCCCGGGAAATAAACCCTGACATCACCCAGCCATCTTAGCTTACTAAGAATGCATCACACTTCCTTGATCCACTGCCAAAGAACACAGCCAACCTCTGGCACAGAAACCAGGAGAGAAGGCTGGGTGTCTAATGTTCTCTCCACCCTCAGAAATAATCCCAAAATAATTCCACTGGACCCAGCGTGAAGCAGCTCACAAAGCAGACAGGACCAGCCTGCAGGAAGGGTGTGTCTGCTGGCACTCTCTCTGAGCTGTTTTCTCAGGCCTGGCTGTGGTGGCTGGTATTGATGATTATGCTTTTTCTTAGATGAGGAACAGGTTACAGCAGCCTGGCCACTGGAGGATTTTTAAATAGAGGTTAAGAGATAGGTGATATATTATGACTCTCACACTAAAATCTGTAGTGGAATTGCTGGAAACAGAAACCACTCTCCAGTGCCCCATATCCTGAGTGATACAGTGCCCAGTGACTTGTGAAGGTCAGGTCAGCACAGAGCACACAGTGTGTCTAAATCAGTGACAGTGTCAAACAGCACTTGGAATCAGTAGATCTCAGAGAAGGGAACTGAATCAAGGCAATAAGACTGCCCTCAAAGGCAATCACTGCCCCGAGGGGCATCACAGTGATGGCTCGGCAGGGTCACCCTTGCCTGAGGACCTCATTGTAGAGGCCATGCCCACCAGCGGCAGCTTCTGTAGCACAGAGCAATTGGAGTTCTTTCTGATCAGAATCCTGAAAGTCATCCTGGTGTTTGCTCTGGAGTCAGCAGATGAGTCTATAAGGGCATGTTAGAAGATGTTGATGTAATTAAAGAAACTTATTTTAGAAACTCTTAGAAAGCAGTTAGCTAAGTTTTGTTTTATTTTGTTTTGTTTTTAAGAAGATGTTGGGGGTAGGAGTTTAGTAATTTATTTATTTATTTTTGCTGTGTTGGGTCTTCGTTTCTGTGTGAGGGCTTTCTCTAGTTGTGGCAAGTGGGGACAACTCTTCATCGTGGTGCGCGGGCCTCTGACTATCGCAGCCTCTCTTGTTATGGAGCACAGGCTCCAGATGCACAGGCTCAGTAGTTGTGGCTCACGGGCCTAGTTGCTCCGCAGCATATGGGATCCTCCCAGACCAGGGCTCGAACCCGTGTCCCCTGCATTAGCAGGCAGATTCTCAACCACTGCGCCACCAGGAAAGCCCAGTTAGCTAAGTTTAACATCTATCTGAGTACACAAAATTCCCCAGCAACATGCACCTTCTCAGAGCACTTATTGAAAAGAACTGTCCAGGATATGACTTGAACATGTATAATAAATGGAAGAGTAAAGAGAAAAGATGTGCTCAAAGAAAATAAAATAGACTTTGGAACAAAATTCTTTATCCTCAATGAGGATTATCAGGAAAATTTTAGGTTGGAAAGGGTAGATTTATGTGGGTATGTGTTTAGACTGTGTCATGTAATATTTAGTTATCAGAACATTTTTTATATTCTTATTTTTAGAAAAATACATTTTGAAGCATAAGTGTTAAAAATGCCACAAACCTTGAAATAATCGTCCAATTTTAGGACAAATTTTGTAAATGTTATAAATGATTATCGTTAATTTTTGGATGTTTATTATAAAAATAATTTATCTGATTAGAAAAGCAGTAAAGGCTTATATTATTATGCTTTTCTGATTATAAAAGTAAAACAGGGGGCTTCCCTGGTGGCGCAGTGGTTGAGAATCTGCCTGCCAATGCAGGGGACATGGGTTCGAGCCCTGGTCTGGGAAGATCCCACATGCCGTGGAGCAACTAGGTCCGTGAGCCACAACTACTGACCCTGCGTGTCTGGAGCTTGTGCTCCGCAACAATAGAGGCAGTGACAGTGAGAGGCCTGCGCACCGCAATGAAGAGAAGTAAGAAAATATCTTCAAAGAGATCTACTTCCCTAATATAGAGAAAATAATGTATTTGAGCATTCACACATTCAACAAGTATTTATTGATCCTCTACTGTGTGCTAGATACACTCTTAGATGCTGGGATACAAACTTTAAAATACACCATTCTAATCTTTCAGAAGTGTGCATCCTACAGAGGATACAGGCTGGAACTGGCCATGCTGTGATAGCAGAGAGGAAGATCAGAAGAGCGAGAGGTGAGAGAAGCTTCTTGGGGCAGAGAGAATTTGAAACAAGTTACAATGAAGTGGCATGATAGGGAGGAGACAGCCCCATCAGGCAGAGGGAACAGCATGTGAAAAGGCGTGGAGGTGCAAGAGAATCTGGCGAGTCCAAGCAGTCATTTTCTCTGGCTGGAGGAGGGACACTAGCATTTGATGAGGCTGGAGAAGTGAATCAGAGAGCAAGCTTGTGAAGGGCATTGTGTGCTCAAGAGCATGAACCTGATTTCAGATGCAAAGGGAACTTTCTAACAGATGGCTCAGATGACATAGCCATCCTCCAACATAGAGAACATAGGTTTGCTCTAGGCTTTGTTCCTAATCCCATTGACTAATCTGGGTTTTGTAATATGTGAGCTGCGGTAGCCTCTGTGTCCAACCCAATTCAAGGCAGTACCATTGCACCCTACAGTTAGCATCTTTCCACCAAAAGAAACCTTAACACAGAAAACAAGCCAGAAAAACACAATGTCTCAATGTTCAGCCTCAGGCTGAACATCCAAGGAACCATACCTGTCCCACCTGAAGAGAAGACGATGATGGGAGAGATATCATTAATAGGAAATGGGACTACTCAGAGTTAAAAAAATAAGATGATAATGAACTAGTACTGGGACAGAAATTCCTGGATTCTTTCCAAATCTTAATCACTCTTTAATCTGTTTAAACTACCTCCCGAATGATAGGTCAATTTTGTGGCTAAATAATAACAGCTGATGTTTACTGAGCATTTTTTCTGCGTGCCAGGTGCTGGCCAAGTTTCCATGAGATACTCATGCCTGAGCAAATGCTTGCCCCATTGTAACTCTACAAAAGATGGTAAAGGGGCTCAGTGCAAGAGTAAGAACAGTTTATTCTATTAATGTGGGGAGGTTTAGGAAAATTAGGAGATGAAAGTGATCCCAGTGAAATGACACCTGCAGGGGATGGTGTGAATCTAATTTTGTCTATGTATGAAAGGCACATCAAAGAACAAATTTGTTTATCTCTGGGAGGTAGGAGACAAGCAATGTTTATCCCTTCTTTAGACCTTTCTTCTAGGATGAAAACAAATGATTTTTATCATAAAATTGTTACTTTTATAAGAGGACAATTTTATCTGGCTGAATTGGAGCCCAGAACTATAAGTGAAAAAAAATCTCCATTATTTCTCTAACTGCCCCTTAAACTATTGAACTCTAGGTATTTATTTGTATCCATTGCTATGCACGAGCGTTTTTATTCTATTAGAGGGGAGTTCTTGGTTGAGTCAGTGGACAGAGGCTGGATTTGAGTTTTTGCAGCAGGAGGAGGGACACAAGAAGTGGACAGAGCAACTTTCCATGGAAGACTCAGTAGAGATGAGAGGTCAGAAGTGGACAGAACTACCAAAGGAAAACTTTGGTTGGGTCTGCCATAGGGAGAACTGTTTACGGGTCTGAGAGACTGTAGGTGGCACAACAGTGGGAGGAGCCCACTCTCCCCTCTACAAGAGCCAAGCGATTGTCTGGCATCAGAGCATCCTGAGACCACAGGCTTGGTGTGGGCATTGTCGGATGATAGGCAAGGCTGGGGTGAGAAGGTCAGAGTGAGGCCCCTTTGGGCAGGTGTCTGGACAAGTGGGAGCTGCAGCTGAAGACCAGGGCAGGTACAGCTCCTGTGGGGGTGAGAATGAGGTTCCTCTCAGGACCCAGAATAACAGGGCAAACCTTGAGGCCAACTCATTTCAAGCTCTCAAGGGTGGCCTTATTTTGTGATCAAAGACTGATGGAGGCTCAGTGAGAGGTTATGTTACTAACACCTGAAAGATGATGTATTTATGACTGAGCAAGGAATTCTACAACCATTGGAAGTCAGCCTAAAGCTTGGCACAGTTTTTAGTTTGTTATATGGTCCTGCTAAGTACCACAGCTGGCAAAGCAGCTGGTGGTTGCTGGGGTCCTTGTGAGGGAAATTGGCAGATGGGCCAACTGCCTGGCTGGCCCAAGAGACTTAAGGAGAGGCAGGCTTGCAGCATCAGGAAAACACCTCCCTGTTAAAGACAAGGTCATGACCATTTGCTACAGCCCATTCAAACCAAGGGCAGGTGCATTAAAGTGAAGCAAAAATTGATTGAAACGTTTGTCACGTGAATAAGAACTTCCTGATGTGACTGGGGAAGCCTGACTGTGCTTGAATGCAGATCAGGCCAGAGGTCAACGTGATGCCCACGGTTTTGGTGAGACATCTGAAGACCTGTCATCTTGATGTGGCCATAGGTGGCTTCCTCAGGACAGGTGCTAAAGTCAATGACCAAATCAACAAAAAGACTGCTCTCCTGAGAAAGAGTTTATTTACTGAGAGAGTACTATTTTCAGATCCCCCTTCCCCAGGACAGAATTTATAAAATTTCAGAAAGAACATGTTCAACCAACGTTTTAACAACTAAATGGATTCAGTAGCCATTACACTATTTCTAGACCCAGGAAAGGACTGCATTTAAAACAATCTTTGTATCCCGTTTCAGGGTTTATTGGCGTGATATGCAGATGAAATATAGCTGCTGATAAAAAAAAAAAAGAGAGAGATTTACTGTTCAATCAATGCAGGTAGACGTCACGTTGGCCTGACAACACTAGGCTCCTCCCACAGATGTGGTGACCTGGAGCCCAGATGTGCGGACCACCCTGGGGTGGTCTCCAGCGTGCTCCCAATTGTGTTCTCCACACCAGTGGCCCCTGGATAGCCCCAGGGTAGATCCTGTCAAATAACACTGATCGCAGCATTAGAAGCCTCCTCAGACATTCACAGTGGGCCCTGAGAAGTCCTCAGGTTAAGAAGTGTTTTTAAATCTTATTTAGCCAGAAATGCTCAGAGTTTCTGTTTTTGTTTTTCCCCTGGAAACGCCTCATAGCAAGGAACACTCCACTTTCTGGTAGGGACTTAAGAATCCCTTTCCCATTGTTTTCTGAGACACACTGTCATTTCCCTCTGGAACTAAACACAGAGTGTAATTATTTCTCTTTCTGTCTTTTTGATGTGATTTTTCGTCCTCCAGGACACAGACCAGGGCTAACTGATCGTCATGTTATTGCAGCATCTCGTCCAGGGCTTAGCCAACAACTGTCACAGCAGGAAGCCACCTCTTCGAGGTCTAGTGTCCACCTGGCTGGGGGGATGGGTTTGGCCAAGGAGACGGGACTTGGCCTTTGACTTTCTGTGGATGAGGACAGGCCTTTCCAGCTGCTAAATTGTAAGGTCTATGACAAAAATAGCTACTACACGATTTCCTGATAGCTATGCTGTTTGAGGGGTTCATATGGGAGGATGGGACACCTCGGTCCTGCGAACCCCCTTCCACTGGGACAGAGTTATGCATCAAGCATGGAGAATTGGGCTTCCTCTAGGCCCTGTGTTTCAGGGTTCAGTCTCCTGTTGTTGGTGGACAGGAATTGTGCTGGAAGGCAGCTCCTGGGGAAGGAGGCAGCCTACACATCACTCTGTCTTTAATCCGCTAGACAAATTGAAAAAAATGAAGAAAAAGAAGAAAATTCATTCACCTTTTTCTAAAGTTTATGAATCTTCAATTGATTCAATTAATCTTCAATTAATCTTAATTTTATTATAAACTATTTTGGAATTTCATGAAATTTTTATTTTAAACTGAATTTTTAAAAATTTTGAAATAACTGTAGAATCACAGGAAACTGCAAAAAATAGTACAGAGAGGTCCTCTCACCCAGTTTCACCCAGTGGTAAGATCTTGTATGAATAGACACAATATCACAATCAGGATAAGATGATGATGTTTCCTGCCTCATTTCTGAGGTGGGTAATTTGTATCTCTTCTCTCTTTATTTCTGTCAGTTTTGCCAGAAGTATGTCATCATTGAAGTGTTCAAAGAACAAACTTTTTGTTGGATTGATTTTCTCTATTGCTTTTCTGTTTTCAATTCCATTGATTTCTGCTCTATTTCTTTTTTCCTGCTTGCTTTAGGTTTATTTTGTTTTTCATTTTCTAATTTCTTGAGGTGGGAGCTTATTATTATTGATTTGAGAACTTTTTTTCTTAGTTCACTTAGTGCCATAAATTTCCCTCAGCAACACCTTAGCTGCATCCCACAAATTGTGATGTTGTATTTTTATTTTAATTCAGCCCTATGTATTTTAAAGATTTCCTCTGTGTCTTCCATTTCCATCCATGGATTATTTAGAAGTGCATTGTTTAATTTCCAAGTTTGGGGAGATTTTTCTCATATCTTTCTGTTTATTGACTTCTAGTTTGATTTCTTTATGGTCAGAGAATATACTCTACATGATTTTGATTCTTTTAAATTTGTTGAGGTTTGTTTCATGATCCAGGATATATCGATACATTCACCCCTCCATATTCACAGGCTCTGCATCTGCAAATTCAACCAACCATGGATCAAAAATATGAGAGAAAAAGAAAAAAATTCCAGAAATTTCCAAAAAGTAAAACTTGAATTTGCCATGTAGGCTGACAACTATTCACATAGCATTTACATTTTATTGGGTATTATAAGTAATCTAGAGATGATTTAAATTATATGGGAGGCTGCTGTAGGTTATACGCAAATGCTTCACAATTTTATATAAGGGACTTGAGCCTCCTTGGATACTGGTATCTGTTGTTTGGGGGCGAGGCATCTGGAACCAATCCCCCATTTATAGCAAGGAGCAACTATAGTCTACCTTGATGGATGTTCCACCATGATAAAGCCATCATAAGTTGAAAATATCACAAGTTGAAAATGCATTTAATATATCTAATCTGCTGAACATTATACCTTGTCCTAGCCCAGCTTAAATGTGCTCAGAACACTCATTAGCTTACAGTTGGGCAAAATCATCCAACACAAATCCTATTGTAAAGTGCTGAATATCTCATGTAATTTATTGAATACTGTACCGAAAGTAAAAACCAGAATTATTATTAAGTATAGATTGTTTATCCTCATGATTGCATGGCTGACTGGGAGGTGTGGCTCACTGCCACGGCCCAGCATCGTGGGAGAGTATTGTACTGCACATCACTAGCCCTGGAAAAGGTCAATATTCAAAATGCAAAATACAGTTTCTACCAAATGTGTATAGCTTCTGCACCATGGTAAAGTCAAAAAATTGTAAGTCAAAACATTGTAAGTCAGGGACCATCTGTATCCTATCCATATTGACTGTTATGTTGTTATTGATCATTATGTTCTATAGATATCTATTAGGTCCCATTGGCTGATGGTGTTGTTCATTTCTTCTATATTCTTAATAATTTTCTGTCTGGTAGTTCTATTATTAATGTTATAACCTTTGGTGTTGTTTCCTCATTACAACTGCTCTTGATATTCCACTTAACTTGATTTTACCACATACACATTTTGTGTAGGGCTAGAGCTGCATACTAGAATTATCTGGGAGCTTTAAAAATGCTGATGCCGGGCTTTCCTGGTGGCACAGTGGTTGAGAGTCTGCCTGCCATTGCAGGGGACACAGGTTCGTGCCCTGGTCCCCGAAGATCCCACATGCCGCAGAGTGGCTGGGCCCATGAGCCATGGCCGCTGAGCCTGCGTGTCTGGAGCCTGTGCTCAGCAATGGGAGAGACCACAACAGTGAGAGGCCCACGTACCGCAAGAAAAAAAAATGCGGATGCCTGGGTCACATTCCAGACTGATTAATCAGAATCTCTAAGGGTGAGTCCTGGGCATCAAGCTTTTTAAAAAGCTCCCCAGGTGACTCTATTGTGCAGCTATGGTTGAGGACTGCTCGATAAAGCAGCAGTGTCCACAATGTGATGCAACTCACACCTCCCAGGTAACCCACCTGGGTAGAGACGCAATGTCAAATGTAGTGTCTGGAGTAGCCCAGTGAGCTGAGATGGTGGATATGGTCTGTTACGGCAGTGTCCAATGTAGTAGCATGAGCCACTTGTAGCTACTGAGCAGTTGAAATGTGGCAAGTGAGACTGAAGAACTGAAGTTTTAGTTTTATTTTAAGTAGATTAAATTTAAATAGCCACATGTAGCTAGGGGCTACCATATTGGACAGGCAGCTCTGGATTCATAAGACATTTTCTGTCTTATTTTACCAGAAAAATAAATGTGTTTTTGCCTCAAATTTCCAGTGATAAATGATTCTAAGTGGAAATCTTCTCAGTTAAAAGGTATTTTTTTCATACTGAATAGTACTTTATCAGCAAAACACATGAATTAAAGTTATTTCTCTCTGTGAAGTAAAACCTTAGGAAACAGTTCAAAGCACCTCTTTGATGGCAAAATTGTACTGATGGAAAATATTTGTAAATGATGCTGCTAATGAACAACACTTGTATCAGAAAATAAACTTACATTTTCTTTCATGTACTTATGTGTTATCTGTGGCTTTTAAAGCAGACTCCCAATACCCCAGTGGGTACTATTAATCTCTCCATTTAGTAAGGCTTTTAGTTACCAGGAGCACAATTATAACAGTAAAAACATTCAAATCCAAATGTGTTGGATCCAAAGAATGCTTGCAATTACACTGCAAGCAGTAGTCAAGGTGCTGTGGTAAAATGCATGCATCTGGGCTTTTCAGTGCTTGCAGCATGATGGATGTGTTTATAAAGCAAGCCAGCCCATGAATTCTTCACCAGGGAGTAATTCCTCAGACAGTGACTTACCATGGCTAGGTTGGGCAATAATGGCTTGAAGATAAGTCTGAAATGTAGATATTTTACACACCAAATATAAGACAACAGGAAAACAACCTATTTTTAATTTTGAAGCATTTACTCATACTCTGGTTATATATATATTTTTTAATGTTTTGATTGGGTTGTTTGTGTTTTTAATATTGAGCTGCATGAGCTGTTTATATATTTTAGAGATTATTCATTTGCCCACTGATTTGTTTGCAAATATTTTCTCCCATTCTGAGGGTTGTCTTTTCATCTTGTTTGTAGTTTCTTTTGCTTTGCAAAAGCTTTAAGTTTCGTTAGGTCCCATTTGTTTATTTTTGTTTTTATTTCCATTACTCTAGGAGGTGGATCAAAAAAGATCTTGCTGTGATTTATGTCAGAGTGTTCTTCCTATGTTTTCCTCTAAGAGTTTTAGAGTTTCCAGTCTTACATTTAGGTCTCTAATCCACTTTGAGTTTATTTTTGTGTATGGTGTTAGGGAGTGTTCTAATTTCATTCTTTTACATGTAGCTGTCCAGTTTTCCCAGCACCACTTACTGAAGAGACTGTCTTTTCTCCATTGTATATTCTTGCCTCCTTTATCAAAAATAAAGTGACCATATGTGCGTGGGTTTATCTCTGGGCTTTCTATCCTGTTCCATTGATCTATATTTCTGTTTTTGTACCTGTACCATATTGTCTTGATTACTCTAGCTTTGTAGTATAGTCTGAAGTCAGGGAGCCTGATTCCTCCAGCTCTGTTTTTTTCCCTCAAGACTGCTTTGGCTATTCAGTGTCTTTTGTGTCTCCATAAACATTTTAAGAGCTTTTGTTCTAGTTCTGTAAAAAATGCCATTGGTAATTTGATAGGGATTGTATTGAATCTGTAGATTGCTTTGAGTAGTATAGTCAGTTTCACAATATTGATTCTTCCAATCCAAGAACATGGTATATCTCTCCATCTGTTTGTATCATCTTTAATTTCTTTCATCAGTGTCTTATAGTTTTCTGTATACAGGTCTTTTGTCTCCCTAGGTAGGTTTATTCCTAGGTATTTTATTCTTTGTGTTCCAATGGTAAATGAGAGTGTTTCCTTAATTTCTCTTTCAGATTTTTCATCATTAGTGTATAGGAAGGCAAGAGACTTCTGTGCATTAATTTTGCATCCTGCAACTTTACCAAATTCATTGATTAGCTCTAGTGATTTTCAGGTGGCATCTTTAGGATTCTCTATGTATAGCATCATGTCATCTGCAAACAGTGACAGTTTTACTTCTTCTTTTCCCATTTGTATTCTTTTTATTTCTTTTTCTTCTCTGATTGCTGTGGCTAGGACTTCCAAAACTATGTTGAATAATAGTGGCGAGAGTGGACATCCTTGTCTTGTTCCTGATCTTAGAGGAAATGCTTTTCACCATTAATCTCTGGTTATTTTTAAATGCTAATTTTTTAGTGATGGAATAAAACTAGAAAGAGAAGGAGTGCTGTCATAATTTCATCAAGAAAAAGGACACAGGGACTACCCTGGTGGCACAGTGGTTAAAAATCTGCCTGCCAGTGCAGGGGACATGGGTTCAAGCCCTGCTCAGGGAAGATCCCACATGCTGCGGAGAAAATAAGTCCACGTACCACAACTACTGAAGCCCGTGTGTCTAGAGCCCATTCTCCACAACAAGAGAACCTCAACGAAGAGTAGTCCCCACTCGCTGCAACTAGAGAAAGCCCAAGCACAGCAACGAAGACCCAATACAGCCAAAAAAAAAAAAAAAAAGGACTACAAGTGTTCAGTTATGCAAAATAAATAAGTTCTGGCGATCCACTAAATAGCATGGTGTCTATAGCTAGCAATAGCATGTGTACATTTAAACTCTGCTAGGAGAGTAGATCTTATGTTAAGTGTTGTTACCACAAAAACTTATAATAATATTAAAGGCATGGGAAGAAACATTGGGAAGTGATGGATATGTTTATGGCCTTGACTGTGGTGATGGTTTCACAGGTGTGCCCTTATCCCCAAGGTCATCCAGTTGTATACAGTAAATATGTATAGCTTTTTGTATGTCAATTATACTTCAATAAAGTGGTTTAAAGACAAAATAAAATAAAATTCAGAAAAGGGCTATAACTAAAATTATTGCTTTGATTCTTCCTTCTAAAACCATTTCTGAGAAACAGAAATTATAAAATATAGTATAGCCTGTCAGTGTGAGAATTGGATATAATTTTTCCATATTTTGTCTTTTAATAGAAAACCAAAAACAGTGCATATAAACTTGGCAGAAAATGTTGAAAAAAGATTCTAGATGGAAAGATTATGAATTCTTTCTTTCCACAGCTGCTTTCAGCTCTAGGAACTGAGAGCTGTAATTTTCACTCAGGCCTATCTAAGTCCTGAGAAAACTATAACCAATCCTAAGTCTGTATAAAGAGGCTCTTCACTAGTTGGTTAAATATGAAATCAGTCTGCAGTCAAAAAAGTCTGATATATGCATTGAGAGGAATGCCCAGACAAGTGGGGAGAGAAGTCCTCTGTGCACTAGCCAAGTCCTAGTTTTCCTCCGTTCCAGTGGAACTTACCTGGTTCTCTCCAGCTCCCACCTCTCCTCCCACAGCTGCAGTTGCACTTTTCTCTGCTCCTAAAGGTGCAGAAATCCAGCTCCAAACTCTGAACTGGCCATAGAGTCCTGGTGCCGGGCTGATGGCATGGAGGAGCTGGACAGAACCATGGAAGAGCTCATATGATTTTATGATAACAAGCTAGATAACAGGGTGAAAAGTATTTTTTAGCATCTTTATTGGAGTATAATTGCTTCAAAATGGTGTGTTAGTTTCTGCTGTATAACAAAGTGAATCAGCTATACATAAACATATATCCCCATATCTCCTCCCTCTTGTATCTCCCTCCAACACTCCCTATCCCACCCCTCTAGGTGGACACAAAGCACTGAGCTGATCTCCCTGTGCTATGTGGCTGCTTCCCACTAGCTATCTATTTTACATTTGGTAGTGTATATATGTCCATGTCACTCTCTCACTTCATCCCTTCCCCCTCCCCGTGTCCTCAAGTCGATTCTCTACATCTGCGTCTTTATTGCTGTCCTGCCCTCAAACAGATGGAGAGATATACCATGTTCTTAGATTGGAAGAATCAACATTGTGAAAATGATTATACTACCCAAAGCAATCTACAGATTCAATGCAATCCCTATCAAACCACCAATGACATTTTTCACAGAAATAGAACAAAAACTTTCACAATTTGTATGGAAACACAAGACCCAGAATAGCCAAGGCAATCTTGAGAAAGAAAAATGGAGCTGGAGGACTCAATCTCCCTGACTTCAGACTATACACAACGCTACAGTAATCAAGACAGTATAGTACTGGCACAAAAAGAGAAATATAGATCAATGGAACAGGATAGAAAGCCCAGAGATAAACCTATGCACATATGGTCACCTTATCTTTGATAAAGGAGGCAAAAATATACAATGGAGAAAAGACAGCCTCTTCAATAAGTGGTGCTGGGAAAACTGGACAGCTACATTTAAAGGAATGAAATTAGAACATTCCCTAACACCATACACAAAACTAAACTCAAAATGGATTAGAGACCTAAATGTAAGGCCAGACACTATAAAACTCTTAGAGGAAAACATAGCAAGAACATTTTATGACATAAATCACAGCAAGATCTTTTTTGACCCACCTCCTAGAGTAATGGAAATAAAAACAAAAATAAACAAATGTGACCTAATGTAACTTCAAAGCTTTTGCACAGCAAAGGAAACCATAAACAAGACGAAAAGGCAACCCTTAGAATGGGAGAAAATATTTGCAAATGAAGCAACTGACAAAGGATTAATCTCCAAAATATACAAGCAGCTCATGCAGCTCAATATCAAAAAAACAAACATCCCAATCCAAAAATGGGCAGAAGACCTAAATAGACAGTTCTCCAAAGAAGATATACAGATTGGCAACAAACACATGAAAGGATGCTCAACATCACTAATCATTAGAGAATTGCAAATCAAAACTACAATGAGGTATCACCTCACACCAGTCAGAATGGCCATCATCAAAAACTCTACAAATAAATGCTGGAGAAGGTGTGGAGAAAAGGGAAACCTCTTGCACTGTTGGTGGGAATGTAAACTGATACAGCCACTATGGAGAACAGTATGGAGGTTCCTTAAAAAACTAAAAATAGAACTACCATACGACCTAGCAATCCCACTATTGGGCATATACGTTGAGAAAACCAGAATTCAAAGAGTCATGTGCCACAATGTTCATTGAAGCTCTATTTACAGTAGACTTGACATGGAAGCAACCTAAGTGTCCATCGACAGATGAATGGATAAAGAAGATGTGGCACATATATACAATGGAATACTACTCAGCCATAAAAGGAAACAAAACTGAGTTATTTGTAGTGAGGTGGATGGACCGTCATACAGAGTGAAGTAAGTCAGAAAGAGAAAAACAAATACCATATGTTAACACATATATATGGAATCTAAAAAAAAAAAATCTTTCTGAGAAGTATTTCTAAGTGAATAGTTGTATGGTATTTTCATCCCGTTGTTTCAAAGCTTTTAAAACATATGCTCTTCTGTCTTCAATTACCCTAAATCTGTAGCTCCAGCCCACATCCCTCTCTTAAGCTCCTGATACATATTTACAACTTGCGTTCGTGCTTCAAAGCCTGCTCAACACATCCAAACCTCGATTCATGACACTTCCCATTCAAACCTATTCTTGTCCTTAATTCCCAGTGTTGATTACTGACTCCATCATCTATCCTGCGACTCAAACTGGGGATCTTAGAATCATTTATGACTTTTGTTTCTTTTACATTCTCCTCAAATTCATTAGATATTGGGAGTTGCCCAGGGGTTTTTATTTTTAACTAGCCCCTCAGGGGATCCTCCCACAGAGTTTGGTGGCCTTCCTTGAGAAACGCTTCCTGCTCCCGGGAGAGGAAACATCCATTCTGCATTCTTTTTATTTTTACTGACTCATTCCTTGGTCTGTAAGTATGCTCAAGTTTTCCCCACTAAAAAGAGAATCCTTGCTCAAACGTTTTGCTTTTATAGCCAAAATCTATTGAAAAAATAAGCCCATGTTGTCTCTTCAGTTCTCATTCACTCTTCAGTTCTCTGCAATCCAGTGTCTGTTCCCACCACGTCACATATACTCTTGATACGCTTAAAACAAAATCCGCCAACCAACCCAAACCCAAACTCCCTAATGAAGCCCCCAGAGCCCTGCATGACTCAGCCTGCCACCTCCCCTCATGTAGCTCTGTCCCATTTCCCATCATTTGCTGCCCTACAGCCCTGGGCTTTCTTATAGTTTCTTGATGTGCAGAGCTCTTTCCTGCCTCAGGGCCTTTGCACTGCTGCTGTCTGGACTATGATGCCCTCTCCCTGCTTCTTCCTCCCAGCTTGTCACTTGGATATCAGAGTGAGGCCTTGCCTGACCATCTGATTTAAAGTAAGGTTCCTTTTAATTCTCCTTTTTTTCAGCTCAGCTCCTGTTCTTTTCCTTGAGAGTGCATTTCCTAGTTTATATATATTTTACTTGTTTATCTATACTGTCTGTTTCTAGACTATGAACTTCAAAAGGGTAGGGGTTACATTAGTGTTGGTTATCACTGTACCTTGCCCGGTTCCTAGAACACAGTAGTTGCCTTACTTGTAGAAAGAGCAAATGAATTAAGCTGTTTTCTCAGAGGCCACCAAGGACCCCATCATTTCCAGGTTCTGTGCTTGGATGCATAAGTGAGCTAGCAGAAAATCCATGACTCAGCAACACCCCCACCTTCTCAACCCCCCACCCCCGCCCAGCTGGAAAAGCCTTTGGGAGTTTTGTTTTTAATGATTTCACTCTAAAAAAAAAAAAAATCCCAAAGTCTGGTTTCTTCCTCTGTACAGAAAGATGGTACTGCTGACGCTACTCTGTGATTACAGGATAACCTCAATAAATCTTTTGAAATTTTGGTTTGCTTGTTTTTGCAGAATGAATGAATGAATGAAACCAAGGGAGCACTGCAGCACCCACCAGGTGCCATCCTCCCATGTGGAGCTGTGATTCCCATGGTCCCCTTAGAAGTGAAGAGTTGCTGGATTCGAGGGCTTTGATGCTCAGCATCCCTGCATGTGCCACCCTGGCTCCCAAGTGCAGTGCCTACAATGTTCTCATTTTTGCTGCATTTACCTTTCCTTCTTTGGGGATGTAAATCTGCTAGCAATACAAATAGCCAACCAGGTAATAACATATGCAATGTACATTATCAGTGTTCCTAACAATGTTAAATGTTGATGGGACTTAACTGCTATTTTGAAGGGAGCCCTTAAAAACCTTTTTTTTTAAAAAAAAAAAAGCTGAGCCTACCTAGATCCCTAAAGTGTATGCACACACACATCCTACAACAAAAACTTTAATAGATCATTAGAACTGCCCTTCAAGATGCTTTCTTAGCAGATGAGACACTCTGGGTGAGACTGGACACTTTGTTGTTTCCTTTATTATTCAGGAATGTTTTGAAATGTAATACAAATAAAACAGAAATAAGACATATAATTATTCAAAAGAGGAAAGTAAATGACCACTATTGCTAAATAACAGGGCTGGAAAACCCATAAGAATCACTTGCCTAGAACTAGTTTAGTAGAGTGGCTGGATGTGAAATAAAACAAATATTAAAAATCATTATAACATGGCTTACTTACTATATGCTTATAGATATCATTCTATTATGCTGAACAGATAGAGGAGCTCAAAGCTTACACAAGTCAATTCCTTGTAAGTCTTTGATATTTCTTGCAATTTCCAGTATCACTGGCAACTTAATCCAGGCCTTTTGTATATTTTATCTGAATTATTGGAAGTGAACTATTCCCATTACTAAGACTTAATAGCTGATCAAATGAGGACAAAGGATCATTCATAAATATACTTAACATCATTGCTCTGTATTAGGCCCTGTGCTAGATGCCTGGACTGGAGTGACAAAGACCCAGTGCTACCCCAGGGACATACAGGGGAAGGTGTGCCGAAACTCCCAGATTTGTTGATGGGAACAGAAGTAGGATTCACAGAATAAGAAAGAGTTTTGGGGAAAGGTAGTGAGTTCAGACTTGGACACCAAGGACTTGCATTTCCAAAGAGCAATCCAGAGGGTGATGCCCAATAAACAACTGGGAACAAGGGACTGGATCAGAGACAGAGGCCAGAGTCTGAGATGGACTCCAGAGCCAGGCCCAAAGCCGTCACTGAAGTTCTGTTAGTTGGTGCTAGTTCCCTAAGGAAATTCACACAGAAAAGGGGGAAATTCCTGAGAACAGAAATTAAATAGAGCTTATGAGTTGGGGGCTTTAGGAAGAAATAAAACAGTGGAGAAGAAGCCAAGGTCATTAGAAAAGTTGTGAGGGCCAATAAAGTGCCCAGGAAACAGGGCCAGGGCGAGTTCCATGAAGGCTTGGGCAGAAGGACACATCAGTAGCAGGTAAGGCAGCAAGGCCAGAGAATGGCTTTGATGTTGTGATGAGAGATGCTGGAGACAGTTGTTCATCAGAGGGAGGAGGGGAAAAGTCTCTGCCAAGGGCTAAGGAGTCAAGGCTCGAAGGGTGGAGGCTGCAAGAGCTCTGGTCTGGGCGATGTTGGTGGTGGATAGAAGGGAGGATGTGGGAGTAAGTGAGACTGATGATGCTGGGAGATGATGGGTGATTCTCCACATGGAGGCTGGACTGCAGTAGAAAGCAAGGAGAAAGATTGGTAGAGATAAGAAGACATGAGATGAGATAGAGAGAAGAGAAAAGAGGGAAGGCTTTCCTTGGGTGTCCTCGATCACTTTACAAAACTGGGAAGACAGGTAATTTGATAGAAGTAGAAGGGGCAGAGGTGTTGCTGAGGGTATTGAAGGCAGTGACACATGCTTGGAGCAGTCACTTTAGACAATGCACAAAAAAGTTAAGAAAAGATGAACAAAGCTGTGCAGTTCCTCTGAGGGCCAAATTATAGTCAGCATACATTCTGAGAATCAAAACAGCAGAGCTCTGTGACTTCCTCCAGAAATTCTTGGACAAGAAAAGGATGGTAGGCTGGAAGAGCAGCAATTGTAGGATCCAAAGAGTCTAGTGATTTAAAATGACCTAGGCTGGGGAGATAAGTGGTGGCAGAAAGGGCAAGAAAAACCAAGGGGGAACAAGAAAGGTTTTAAGGACAGGAGACTAGGAGACTAAGACCTCTATATCCTTGGAAGGAGATATGCCATTTCAAGGGCCAGTGATGCTTCCCCTTCCCCCTCACCTGCTTGTCCCTTCCTCCTCACAGGTGCTGGTGGCGAGCAGGTTGTAGCCAGAATCAGCCTAGAGAAGCGCATATTCCTGGTGGTGTTTTCCCTGGGATGCCTGAGTCTCCCTTGCCTTATATCAATGTCTGTACTGCAGGAGAGGTTACTGCCCTAATTAAGGGGCAGGGATTGAATAAACTATATCCATAATGGCTGTCAATGTTAATAAACTACCAAATGCATAAAGGCAATTAATAACAATCCTATCCTGCTGGGGATACAGTCTTGCACCATAGTTACATATACACCAAGTCATTGATCTAACCTGTTAGACTTATGGAGAATTTAAGTGGCCTGAGGGGAAACCTGTGCCTTCTGCTTGTCCTGAAAATACAGACGGTTATAATTAATCATAAAGATGTAGCTGAACAAACAGTGTTGGTCCTTCTGTTGTTTCCTGTCGCCAAGAAAGGAGCCAGCAGCCCTGAAAGACCTGTAAAAGCAACTCTGTTGCCTGGTGCAGCTTTGCCTTTAAATCCTATTCTCAACCCTGCCTCCTTGCTGTCTTGGCTTTCCTCTCTCTGTTCTTTCCCCCTCTTTTGGCTTTCCAAATTTGGGCTTAGTCAGTGCTGTGGTGGTAATACCGCAGCTCTTAAGGAGCCAACTCATGCTGACTCAGAACCAAAGGGCCAGATCAGCACTGTACCTAGAACTGAGGACAGAAAAGGGACCAAACCCTTGGGCCAGACCTGCTTCTTAGAGTGCTTCTCTTTGTTCAATCTCCTACAGATGCCTGAGTGGAGAGGTCAGGGACAATTAGATAGGTGTGAACTCCCAAGGGGAAAAATACTGTTTCATTAAGAAGGGAAGATTGCAGGCTTTACTGCGGAGGAGGAAGGGGGAAGATGGGGAGTGCAAGAGCACATGCGCACATGTGTTTTAAAACAACTGAACGTACAAATTACTTTTAATTGAAAATTTGATATAATTATAGATTCACATGCAAATTATTATAAGAAATAATACAGAGAGACCCCCCCATATACATTTTCCCAGTTTTCCCCAATGATAATATTTTGCAAAATTATAGTATATCACAGCCAGTATATTGACATTGATAAAATCCACCATCTAGTTCAGAGTCCCTGGTTTTACTTGTACTCATTTATGTGTGTGTGTTTAGTTCTATACAGTTTGACTACTGTACATGTACGTGTATAGGTTTGTGTGTCCACCGCCACAGTCAAGATACGGAATGCCTTATCATCACTAAAATCCCCTATGTTGTCCTTTTATAACCACATTCACCACCACCTCTTTCTCCACTCCTATGCCGCCCCCTAACCCTCGGCAACCACTGCTCTCCATTTCTAAACTTACGTCATTTCAAAACTATTATGTAGGGACTTCCCTGGTGGTCCAGTGGGTAAGACTCCAAGCTCCCAATGCAGGGAGCCCGGGTTCGATCCATGGTCAGGGAAATGGATCCCGCATGCATGCCGCAACTAAGAAGTCTGCATGCTGCAACTAAAGATCCCACATGCTGCAAACTAAGATCCCACATGCTGCAACTAAGACCCAGCGCAGCTTAAATATATAAATAAATAAATATTTTTAAAAAACTATTCTGTAAATGGAATCATACAGTATATAACATGTGAGTTTTTTTTCCAGCATGCATAATTCTCTTGAGATCCATGCAAGTCATTGTGAACATACATAATTTGTTCTTTTTAATTGTTGAATAGTTATCCAGGGTATGGATAAACCAGTTTCTTTAATCATTCACCCATTCAAGCTACCTATGTTATATTTGAAGTGAGTCTCTTCCAGACACATATAAAGGGGTTATGTGATTTTTATTTGTTCTGCCGATTTCTGTCTATCGCTGTTATTTAAACCATTTATATTGAAGGTAAATATATGTTGATGCTTGAGTCAGCCATTTTATTATTAGTTTTATGTTTGTTTCTCTGGTTCTTGTTCCTTTATTTCTCTCTTCTTGCCTTCCTGGGGTTACTTGAACAATTTTTTTTATTCCACCTTGATTTATTTATAATATTTTTGAGTATATTTCTTTGTATAGTTTTTTTTTTAGTGGCCGTTCTGGGTATTATAATAGAAATATGTGACTTATCAGAGTCTACCAGTAACAACATTTTACTTTGTGTTAACTGTGGAGTTTCACGTCCATCTAGATCTCTTTACTTTCTCCTCTTTTAAATTTCATTGGCTTGAATATCAGGTGGTGTTAACATTTTTGTTTCAGTTATCAAACATGATTGATGATTTATAAAACCCATGAGGAGAAGAATAGTTCACTGTGTGTACACATTTCTGTTATTTCTGTTGTTCCTTCTTTCCCGATGCTCCAAGATTTTCTTTCATCCATTCCTTTCTGTTTGATGAATTACTTCAGTCAGTCTTAAAGGGTAGGTTTGCTTATCAACAAATTCTGTTAGTTTTCTTTCACCTGAGAATGTCTTTATTTTCCTTTCATTCCTGAAGGATAGTGTTCCCAGACATAATTTGTGGTTGAATTGTTTTCCTTTCAGTGCTTGAAAAGTGTTGTGCACTTTCTTCTGGCTCCACTGTTTCAGGAGAACTCTACTGTCATTTGTATCATTTTCCCCTCCAGATAATAACACATCATTTCTCTTTAGCTTCTTTCAAGATTCTTTTTTCTCTGTCTTCTGCATGCGTTTCTTTCAGTTGATCCTGTTTGGGATCCACTCAGCTTCTTGAATCCAGGTTTGTGTGTGTCACCAAATTTGGGAAATTTTTAGTTATTACTTCTTCATATGCTCTTTCAGCTCCACTCTCTTTCTCCTCTTTTTCTGGTACTCCAATGACAGAAATGTTCATTTGTTTGTTTTAATAGCCCCTTAGTTCTCTGAGACTCGGTTCATTTTTTGAAGTCTATTTTTCTCTGTTGTTTAGATTGGTTGTTGAAATTGGGCAAATTATTTCCTCAAGTTCAGTGATTCTATCCTCTGTCATCACCACGCTACAGTTGAGCCCATCCAGTGAGTTTTTCAAAATTTTCTGCTATTATATTTTTCAGTGCTCTGATTTTCCTTTGGTTCTTCTTTTGTAATTCTGTTTATCTGCTGAGCTTTTGTAATTGTTTTTGCTGTTGATTGTTGAAGCATTTTTATAACAGCTATTGCACTGCTGGTGGAAATGTAAATTGATACAGCCACTATGGAGAACAGTATGGAGGTTCCTTAAAAAACTACAAATAGAACTACCATATGACCCAGCAATCCCACTACTGGGCATATACCTGAGAAAACCATAATTCAAAAAGAGTCATGTACCAAAATGTTCATTGCAGCTCTATTTACAATAGCCCGGAGATGGGAACAACCTAAGTGCCCATCATCGGATGAATGGATAAAGAAGATGTGGCACATATATACAATGGAATATTACTCAGCCATAAAAGGAAATGAAATTGAGTTATTTGTAGTGAGGTGGATGGACCTAGAGTCTGTCATACAGAGTGAAGTAAGTCAGAAAGAGAAAAACAAATACTGTATGCTAACACATATATATGGAATCTAAGAAAAAAAAAAAAGGTCATGAAGAACCTAGGGGTAAGACGGGAATAAAGACACAGACCAACTAGAGAATGGACTTGAGGATATGGGGAGGGGAAGGGTAAGCTCTGACAAAGTGAGAAAGTGGCATGGACATATATACACTACCAAACGTAAAATAGATAGCTAGTGGGAAGCAGTCACATAGCACAGGGAGATCAGCTCGGTGCTTTGTGACCACCTAGAGGGGTGGGATAGGGAGGGTGGGAGGGAGGGAGACACAAGAGGGAAGAGATATGGGAACGTGTGTATGTGTATAGCTGATTAACTTTGTTATAGAGCAGAAACTAACACACCATTGTAAAGCAATTATACTCCAATAAAGATGTTAAAATAAATAAATTAATTAATTAAAATTTGGTCTTAAAAAAAGAATGTGAGGGGGAAGTTAATTCAGTTTAAACTAAAAAAATTTTTTTATAAATTAAAAAAATTAAAAAAATAAAATCCTTATCGGATAATTTCAGCATCTTAATTCATCTTAGTGTTAATGTCAGTTCATTGTCATTTCTCACTCAAGTTGTGATTTTCCTAGTTCTTGGCATGACAGGTGATTTTTTTTATTGTACCCTGGACATTTTGTCTATAGTGTTAGGAGACTCAGGGTCCTATTTAAACCTTTAATTTTAGCAGGCAGTCACCCTGTTTAGGTTTAGCACTCAAGTTCTGGCTTATTTTTCCAGGCTGTGGTTCCAAATCAGTTATATTTTAATCTTTGGTCTCCTGATTTATCTGCTGGTGCTGGGAGTCCCTCTCCGTCTTAGTGCTGTCTGAGGGAGTAGAACAGGATTCCCCAAGTTAGACTACCAAGTGTCTTGGAAGAGCGGGTGGTCTCAGGTATATGGGGACAAAGGAGCTTCCTGAGCTGGGCCACTTGCCATGGTGGCAGCCCTCTTCTGGTTCTGCCCACACACCAGGTATGTGGGTGAGTCTCTGCAGAGTGGAGTCTCTTTTTGTATTTTCACTGGGCTGTAAACCTGTGGGGAAATCCACGTCTGGCTGTAGTTATGCAGCTGTAGCCTCAGTGTGTGTGGCACAGGACATACTGTGTGATGGTGTGTGTGGTAGGCTGGCTGTGTATTGTTCCCCAACACCCAGGGCCTCTTTGAGAGTCAGCTTATTCCTGTGACTCACCTGCTTAATGAGAAGCAAGCAGGAATGATGAATGTCACTTACAGGCGGAAGCTTTGAGAGCCAGGAGGAGCTCGCTTCGTACTCTTCCCTGTCATGATCACTGACAATGTTTCAGATGGCAGCTGTTCCATCAGCCCACGTCCCAGAGTGGGGATGATGACAGCTTAGAGCAGAGCCCCCGCAGGGCTGGGAGGACATGTGATGTGAATGATGTAAATGAGCAGGAACCTTTGTGTGTGAACTGTGCAGATCTGGGGCATTGTTTGTCACCACCACATCACCTGGCTTATTCTGCAGTGAATTTTGCTTAAAGAAAAAATTGAGGGAAGAGGCAAATCTTGATAGCCCTGGAGGGTATTAGAAATGCATAAAACCATACATCTTAAATATTATATAAATTAAACATTTTATAATTTAGCTTCTGTTTCTTAGTTTACAATAACAAATGGGATTTTACTGTAGAGGAATGAGAATCCATAAATTTGGTGAGGCAACATCTGTCTGTATTAGAGTCCCTGAGAGGTCTATGAAGACATTTGCAATATAGTGTGTTTTCCAGTCAGAGAATGGAGGGCAGAACTGTTTTCCAGGAAAGCTTTATTTCTGTCTCCACCTGCTATGGTCTAAATGTGTCCTTCCGCCACCAAATTTATATATTAAACCCTAAAGCCCAATGTGATGGTATTAAGAAGTGGGGACTTTTGGGAGGTGACAAGGTCATGAGGGCTCTGCATTAATTATGACATTAATGCCCTTATAAAAGAGACCCAAAAGAACTCCTTTTCCACCATGTGAGGACATAGCAAGAAGTTGGCATCTGCGACACCAGAACCTGACTGTGCTGGCACCCTGATCTTAGACTTCCAGCCTCCAGAACTCCAGAAATTTCTGTTGTTTATAAGCCACCCCATCTCTGGTATTTTGTTATAGCAGCCCAAGTGGACAAAGATACTACTCCCAGGATGGACTCCAGCATTGACTTTGTGGCTCTGTGCTTATCCCCCAACTTTTTCCACCCATAGCATTTGCATTTCTTTGTCATTCTTCTGCAAAATTCTGTCTCCATCTCATAGCTTGTTTTGGGATCTCCACACGTCAGTGACAGGATCAGTTCAGCTTGTACCAGACCACAAGTAAAGCCTCCAGGTATGAACACGACCATAGGTAGGGAAACTGAATACCATCTTAGAGGAGAGAAATCAAGTTTTCTCTAGAAACCCTTAGGTAAACCCACAGCATTTATGTTATTACTAGGTGGTGTTTATTAGGTTAAGCTGGCCTTGAGATATTCTGTAATGCTCCTAATGTAATTTGTACGGAGGAAAGGATAGCCTGTTTTCTTTTATGAGGATGCAGAAATACTTTCTGTCAAATTGTGACAAAGGAAACTGCACCTTTTTACAATATTGAATTGGTGAAAGTGAAATCACTTCAAAATGAAATTAGATGACACTTGGACCTCTGAATCAGGGAACCACATCTACCTTGGCCTATTAAGCCCCTGGAGCAAACTCTCCATTCATGGCTGAACCCAAAGTGCTGTTTTTCCACACATGGAGCATCAAACCTATTATCTTTTCTCTCTATCTGTATTCTACAGCTGCTGCCACTTCCGCTTTGTTCTTGAGGTTTCTGTCTCCTCTAAGCCTAGCAATGGAATAAATTCCTTTTTCTGCATCTACCAGTCCTTTTCTGCTGTTCTGATCAAAGCATATTGTAGACTTTTAAATTTTAAGAATTTTATTATCCTTTAGGTGGAAATAAAGAGAAATAAAGTGAAAAATACAATGATGTGGGCAAAGTTCAACAGGTAAATAGACTCACAATGTCCCTATAGTTCTTATTTGGCATGCACAAAATGGAAATAGAAGCGGACACGTCAACCCCTTTACTCCATTCCCTGGCCAGACTATTGCTCTTTTAGTCCTGAAGGAGAAGCCTGATTCCTTCCTCAGCTCACTTATCTCCATCCATGTGTCCATTTCCTTTGTGAATGGTGAACATTTGAGAGCAAGTGCTATTTCTTTCCCACATTTAAATCTCTAGGACTTAATCCAGTGCCCAGCAAATACTAGCTGCTCAACAAACATTTATTAAGTAAACTACATGCTCTTTGTGGGTCTATTCTCCTGCAATTTAATGAATTAAAATTTTTTTTCTGGAGCGGTAGAGTGAGGAATTCTGCAAATGTACCTCTCCAAAGAAGCGATGAACACACTGACAAAAACTGTCAAAATCAACCATTAAAAGAACTCTTGAAATTAACCAGAGCCCTGCATTAATCTGAAGAGGGTTTACTCAGGAAAAACTGCTGAAAATGTGTAAGAACAGGAGGGTTTTAGGCTTTGTTAAGTAATCTAAACCCATCTCCCTCTATGCAGCTGGGCAGTAAACTTGAAAACCAGCAGCCTTACAACCACAGTAGCTGTCAAAGGCAGTAACCTTGTAGCCACTGGAGGAGAGACACCAGGTTTGGAACTCCTTAAAAAGTCCCATCCTCAGAGTAGTATTACTATTTGGTTTGTCTCACAGTGTCCTGGAAAACCCCATTTTTCAGGGTATTATTGTCATTTGACCTGACTTGGAGTTCTGTTCCATGGGAAAGTCTTATTCCCAGGGCATTTGTCAGAAACAAACAGCAGCAAGTATTTAACATTGCAGCTGCCCAACACTGCAGAACAAGTTGGGACAAAAAGAACCTGGCCAGAACTTAAAAGGAAGATCAAGGTCAGGAAAATGAAGATGTCACAGGGGTCTTAAAAAACTCTGTTCTAGGGGATCTAAAATGTACACACATGTGTAAGCATGTGTGCGTGCTCAGGAAAGACCTTGAGACCTTTAAGTGAAGGCTAAGGAAGAGTTGTAAACTGCCAGACATTGAAAGAAGGCATTCCCCAGCACACACACACACACATACACACACACACGCGTGTGCACACACACACAAACGCAACACTTTGCAGATGACGTTCCTTGCCTACTACAAGGAATGCAGAATTTACAGAATTATTCCATGAAGTCACTAAATTAACAAACAGCAACAACAAAGAGCAAAACCAAAAAACAACAACAAAAAAAAACCTTAGGGTATGGGAGGGGAGAATAGGATTTCTAGATTTACCACATTACATGTTACTTCAAATGATCAATTTTCAACAAAAAGTTACAAAGTCATTCAAAGAGGTAAGAAAGTATGACACATACATGACTAAGGCAGTCAATAGAAACTGTCTCTGAGGAAACCCCAATGCTGGACTTACTAGACAAAAACGTTAAATCACAGATATGTTCAAAAAACTGAAAGAAGCATGTTTAAAGAATGAAAGGAAAGTATGAGAACAATGTTTCACCAAGTGTCAAATTTCTATCTCAATAAAGAGACAGAAATTATAAAAACAAAGGACCAAATTGAATTCTATAGCTAAAAATACATAAATTAAATGAAAAAATTCGTTAGAGAAATCCAACTTCAGGTTTAAGGTGGCAGAAGAACGAATCAATGAACTTAAAAGACAGGGCAACTGAAATTATTTGGTCTGAGTAAAAGAAAGATAAGAGAATAGAAAAAAAAATGAACAGAGTTGCAGAAATCTATGGGACACCATCAAGGATACCAACATGTCCACAATAGGAGTCCCAGGTGAAGGGAACAGAGAGAAAAGGGTAGAAGAATTATCTGAAGAAATAATGGCCAAAAACTCACAAATTTTAATGAAAAGCACTTATGGACACATCCAAAAATATCAAATTAGATAAATGGAAATAAATTGATACATATACATATCATAGTCAAGCTGTTAAAACATAAAGAGAGAATTTTGGAGAGAGAGAAAAATGATTCATCATATACAAGTGATCCTCAATAAGATTAATGACAGACTCTCCATAAGAAACCAAGGCCTTGAAGTGATATATTCAAAGTGCTGAAAGAAAAGGAATGTCAATCAAGAATTCTATAGACAGCAAAAGTATTTTTCAAAAACAAGGGAGAAATTAAGGGAACCGTGGATAAATACTGAGAGAGTTCATCACTATCAGAGCTGCTCTACAAGAAATAAGAAAGGAGTCTTTCAGTTAAAATTAAAAAACACTTGAGAGTAACTTGAATTCACATGAGTTTGTAACACTCCTTTTCCTGTCTAATTTAAAAGACAACTTCATGAAGCAACAGTTCTAAAACTGTACTGATGAGCTTATAATGTATAAATATAATTTATATAATAATAATGCAAAAAAAAGAGAGAATGGGGCTATAATGGAGCAAACCTTTTGCATACTATTGAAATTAGGCTGATATTAGTCTGAATGAGATAGTTTTAAGTAATCAGGTTATTAACCACTCAAAAATATCTAAAAAATCTTCAGTAAAAGGAACAAGGAAATTTAAATAGCACACTAGAAAATGCATATTAATATAAAAGAAGGTAGTAATGAAAGAGTACAGGAACAAAAACCACATAAAACATATAGAAAACAAATAGCAAAATGGCAGACATAAACCTTACCTTTTCAGTAATTACATTAAATAAAAATGAATTAAACACTCTAAGAAAAAAAGGCAGAGTCTAGAAGAAAAATTTAAAAGCATAATCTAACCTGTCTACAAGAGAAACTTTAGACTAAAAAGTCTAACAGATTGAAGATGAAAACTTGGAAAAATGTATACAATGCAAGCAGTAATCAAAATAGTGCTGGAGTGTTTATACCAACAACAGACAAAATAGACTTTAAGACAAAACTTGTTACTAAAGACAAAGAAGGATATTTAATGCTGACACAGTGTTAATTCCTCAAGAAGACACAACAAAATTACCTATATATGCAAATATATAACAGATCACAATAAAAAAACCTGAAAGTACATGAAGCAAAACTGACAGAATAGAATGAAGAAACAGATAATCCAACAATAGTTGGAGACTTCTTTTGAAGTGTCACATTCAATAATGGTAAGAACAAGTAGGGAGAAGATCAACAAGAAAATAGAACACTTGAACAACACTGTGAAACAAATAGACCTAATTTACAAATCATTAGCCAGACTGAGCAAGAGAAAAGATAGAAGATACAAGTTTTAAAATACAGAAACAAACTTACAGAAATAAAAAGCATTATGAGGGAATACTGTGAAAACTGTATGCCAATAAATTAGATAAACTAGGTGAAGTGGACAAATTCCTAGAAAGATACAAACTACCAAAACTGATTCAAGAAGAAATAGAAAATGTGAATAGACTTATTAAAAAGTAAAAAGATTGAACTAGTAATTTAAAAACTTTCTACAAGGAAAATTCCAGGCTTGGATGGCTTCACTGGTGAATTCTACCAAACATGCGAAGAATAATACTTTTCTTTCACTAACTCTTCAAAAAATAAATAAATAAAAAGAACACAACCTTTTCCATTCATTCTACAAGGACAATTATTACCCAGATACTAAAACCAAACAAAGACATCACAAGAATATTGACACAAAAATCCTCCAAAACTACTATCAGTTTGGATCCACAAATATATAAAAAGGATTATACACCATGACCAAGTGAGGTTTTTTTCCCAGAATGTAATGTTGGTTTAAAATTTAAAAATCAATCAATATAATATACCATTTAATAGAATAAAGGACAAAAACCACATGATCATTTGAATAGACACAGAAAAAGTGTTTGACAAAATCCAACAGCTTTTCTTGAGAAAGCATTCAACAAAGAAAAGAATGCAAATTCCTCTAACTAACCAAGTGACCTATGAAAAACCCACAGCTACCATCATATTTAATGGTGAAAGACTGAATGCCTTCCACCTAAGATCATGCACAAGACAAGGATGTTTACTCTCACCACTTCTATTCCACATTGTATTGGAGGTTAGAGCCTCCGCAATTAGTCAAGAAAGAGACACATATGACCCAGCAATTCCACTCCTGCGTGTATATCTGAAAAAAACCAAAACCACAAATTCAAAAAGATACGTGCACCACAGTGTTCATAGCAGTTTTATTTTTTTTTAATTTTTTTGGAGTAGAGTTGACTTACAATGTTGTGTTAGTTTCAGGTGTACAGCAAAGCGAATCAGTTATACATATACATATATCCACTCTTTTTTAGATTCTTTTCTCATATAGGCTATTGCAGAGTATTGAGTAGAGTTCCCTGTGCTATACAGAAGGTTCTTATTGTTTACCTATTTTATATATAGTAGTGTATATATGTCAGTTCCCATAGCAGCTTTATTTACAATTGTCAAGATGTGGAAGCAAACTAAGTGTTCCTCAACATATGAATGGATAAAGAAGATGTGGTATATGTACACAATGAAATACTACAGAGCCATAAAAAATAATGAAATTTTGCCATTTGCAACAACATAGAAAGACTTGGAGGGTATTATACCAAGTAAAATAAGACAGAGAAAGACAAATACTGTATGACATCACAGTATTTGTGATATGTGGAAGCTAAAAAATATAACAAACTAGTAAATATAATAAAAAAGAAACAGATTCACAGATATAGAGAACAAACTAGTGGTTACCAGTGGGCAGAGGGAAGTGGGGAGGGGCAATATAGGGGTAGGGGATTAAGAGATACAAACTATTATGTATAAAATAAGCCACAAGGATTGTAGCTTATTGTACAACATGGAGAATATAGTCAATATTTTATAATTACTAAAAATGGAGTATAACCTTTAAAAATTGTGTATCACTATATTGTATACCTGTAACTTACATAATATTGTACATCAGCTATATTTCAGTAAAGAAAATAGCATGCAAGTTATCTTGTAATTTAAAAAAAAGAAAGAAAGAAATGTGTTCAGAGTAGACAGGACAAAGTAAAATAATTTCCATTCACAGATAAATCCTAAACTAATTTGAACTTCATGAAAATAAAACTTTTATGTTTCATGCTTCAAAGGATACAATCAAGAAAGTGAAAAGACTACCCACAGAATGAGAAAATATATTTGCAAATCATGTCTGGGAAGGGTCTTGTGTCCAGAATATATAAATAAATCTTACAGTCCACAGTAAATAGCCTATCCAATTTTTTTAAATGGAGAAAGGATTTGAATAGACATTTCTCCAAAGAAGATATACACATTGCCAATAAAAACATGAAATGATTCTCAACAGCATTAGTCATTATTCATTAGGGAAATGCAAATCAAATCCACAGTGAGATACCTATTTGTGCTCACTAGGTTGCCTAAAATAAAAAAAAGAAAACAATAACAAGTATTGGCAAGGATGAGGAGAAATTGGAATCCTCATACATTGTTGGCATAATTTAAAATAGTACAGAAAACAATTTGGTAGCTCCTCAAGATGTTAATCATAGTTTCTGTATGACCTGCCAATTCTACTCTCAGTTATATACACAAGAAAAATTACAAATGAAAAAATAAAAACATATGTTCACATAAAACTTTACACAAAACAGCATTATTCATAATAACCAAAAGTTAGAAACAACCCACATGTATATCAAGTGATGAATAGATAAACAAAATGAGGTATATCCACACAATGGAAATTACCCAACATTAAAAAGGAATGAAGTTGGGACTTCCCTGGTGGTCCAGCGGTTAAGAATCTGCTTTCCAATGCAGGGGGCGCGGGTTCAATCCCTGGTCAGGCAACTAAGATCCCACATGCCAACGGGCAACTAAGCCTGCGCGCTGTAGCCTAGAGCCTGCCTGCCACAACTAGAGAGAAGCCGGCATGCTGCAATGAAGAGCCCGTGCACCGCAGTGAAAGATCCCACATGCTGCAACTAAGACCTGATACAGCCAAATAAATAAATATTTTTCTTAAAAAAGGAACCTAACTCACCATTTAAAAAAAATTAAAAAATAAAAAGGAATGAAGTACTAATACATGCTCTTTTCTGTGCCTCCACCTCCACTCAGACCCTAAGACTGACATATTCAATGAGTGTGTAGCTCTTATGAAAATGAGAAGAGACTCCCAGCATTTTTGATGACTAAGGGCCCCTCTGCCTGTTGAAACAGACGGAGGGAATACTATTATATTAGGTAACCAAACACAAATGAATGTTTAAATTAAATGTCCTGACCCTTAGGGGTGAGGCTGGAAGGGAGCAGGCCCCACAACCTGCATGGTGGCATCACCATGTACCAGCCTCTTCTTCATTCTCTTTCCTGGCTGATGGCATCCGATCTGAGAGAAGAGAAACAGTGCCTAGAGTCTTGTGGGACTGAGAGACTTTGTGGTGTCTTTGTATTTTTCTAAACCTTCAAACTCCAAGATGTCTTAGGTCCCTTGTAGTTCATTGCAATTTTCTTCTTGCATGTGACCTGCCATGATATATCTATTATTTCTTCAGATTCAGCAAAACCATGGGCAATTACACTCTCTTACCCTCAGGATTATTCAGATGTCCAGTTAGGCAGAGCCTTCTGGTTTCCTTCTAGAAATGGTTTTCTCTTCTGGGAAACAGTCTTCCTGCTTTCTCTCCAGAGTAGTTCATCTGATGGCCACACAATCTGTGTTCATGTCTCCCACTGACTTCACACAATAGGTGATCCTGGAGCTGTGTGTGTGGCTACCCTGGCTCTTCTGGTCTTGGCAGCTGGCTCTTTCCCATTATCTGGGGCTAGGGAAGACCCTAGACCTTGGAGCTACCCAGATGGTGGATGACTTTCCCACTACCTCAGACAATATGGAAATGTGGTACTCGTGCCCACTTTAGTTTATGGACAGATTCAGACTCACTGAATTTGACTTCTTGGTTGTAAGAAACAGAAATTTTCTTGGGGAAGCTGAGTAAAAAAGGTGAGTCCTTTTATGTCCTAAGTAAATAAGGATGCACAGCTGGAGACCAGGCTTGCACTGACCCAAGAACAGGAAAATCATCCTGAATCTGTCTTGCAACTCTTTCTTTCTGATTTATTCATTAAAAAAAAAAATCACTCGAGACCAATTTTTGTTTTGACCGTTCACAAGGAGGAAAGATAGTCTAATAGGGGATACAGACTTTCTCTGACCCAGTTCCTAGGGTGGAGATTCTTAGTCATTCAGTTTAGTCAGTGCCCACCCTTTGTGTGGGTTAGGCTGTCCAAAGACTACTTCTGTACATTTAGGACAATCTGAGGCAGGGGAGATTTGTGAACTGAGTCAACCATAATTACACTGTTTTTTTGAGAGAAAGACAACATTTAAAAAACAGCATGGGACTTCCATGCAAGAAGTTTAGAAGTCACCAGTCCATTCTAACAGCAAGGAAACAGCTGAACAAATTTTTTAAAAAATCAACAACTCTTTTCAGATCCATCAGAGAAGTGAGGTCACCAATTCTGTACCCTGCAAAATTATCCTTCAAAGGTGCAGGAGAAATAGAGACTTTCTCAGACAAACAAAAATTGAAGGAATTTGTTGCCAGTAGACAAGGTGAGCAGGAAATGTTGAAAGAAGTTCTTTAGAGATAAGGAAAATGAAATAGGTCAGAAACTTGGATTTACATAAAGAAAGGAAGAGCATCAGAAGGAATAAGTAAAGATAAAATAAAAAACTTTACTTTTCTTATTCTTAATTGATCTAACAGATAACAGTTGTTCAAAAATAATAATAGCAACAATATACTAGACTATTAACAATATTATGAACAATACATTACATGTTTATGTATGTTTATGTATATGCTTCTATATATGCTTATGTATGTAGTGCAATGAATGACAGCAATAATACAAGGAACTGGAGGGAGAAAGTGTGATTATTTTGTTATTATAAGGTACTTGCATTGCCCATGAAGTGGTATAGTGTTATTTGAAAGTGGATTTGGATTAGTTGCACATGTATATTGCAAACTCTAGAGTAACAAATTAAAAAGTAGAAAATAAGCATAATTGATAAGTGAAGAAGGAGAGAAAATGGAATCATATAAAATGCTCAATTAAAACCACAGAAGGCAGACAGAGTGTGGAAGACAAATATAAGAACAAAAATCATTGGTAACAAATAGAAAATAGTAATAACTATGGTAGATATTCATCCAACTATGTCAATAATTGCTTTAAACTTCACTGGTCTAAATATACCAACTAAAGACAGTGCTCATTACAGTGGATCAAAAACCAAGACCCAGTTATGTATGGTTTACAAAAAATCTACTTTAGAGAGTTCCCTGGTGGTCTAGTGGTTAGGATTCAGCACTTTCACTGCTGTGGCCTGGTTCAATCCCTGGTCAGGGAACAGATCCCACAAGCCATGTGGCACAGCCAAAAAAAAAATCTACCTTAAGTATAAAGTGGTATATAGATTAAAAGTAAAGAGATGAAGAAATATATACTATGCTAACACTAATCAACAAAAGCATGAATAGCTATATTAATTTCAGATGGATTAGGCTTCAAAGCAAGGAAAGTTATCAGAGATAAAGAGGGGCATTACATAGTGATATGTCCAAAGAGACATAACAACTCTTTTTTTTAATATAAATTTATTTATTTTATTTTATTTATTTATTGTTTCTGGCTGCGTTTGGTCTTTGTTGCTGCGTGTGGGCTTTTCTCTTATTGTGGCAAGTGGGGGCTACTCTTCGTTACAGTTAGTGGGCTTCTCATTGTGGTGGCTTCTCTTGTTGTGGAGCATGGGCTCTAGGCACGCAGACTTCAGTAGTTGTGGCATGTGGGCGCAGTAGTTGTGGTTCGTGGGCTCTAGAGCGTAGGCTCAGTAGTTGTGGCGCATGGGCTTAGCTGCTTCACGATATGTGGGATCTTCCTGGACCAGGGACGGAACCCGTGTCCCCTGCACTGGCAGGCAGATTCTCAACAACTGCGCTACCAGGGAAGCCCAACATAACAACTCTTAATGTGTATGCACCTAACAACAGAGCACCCAAATACTAGAAGCAAAAACTGATAGAACCGCAGAACTAGTAAATGAATCCACAATTATAGTTGTATACTTTAATATCCTTCTATCGGAAATGGACAGATTCAACAGGCAGAGATCAGTAAGGAAATAATTGCATTCAACAGTACCATTAGTTAACTGGATATGGTTGACATCTATAGAATACTTCATCCAATAACAGCAGATTAGACAGACTTCTCAAGCTCAAATGGAACATTCACCAATATAGAACACACTTTGGGCCAAAACACACCTTAATACATTTAAAGAATAGAAATCATACAATGTCTGCTTTCAGACCATAAAGGAATTAAACTAGAAATCATTAACAGATAGTAGCTGCAAAATCCTCAAATACATAGAGATTAAACAACACACTTCTAAACAACACATAGGTCAAAGGAGAAGTCTCAAGAGAAATTAAAATTATTTTTAAGGAAATGAAAATGAAAATACAACTTATCAAGTTAAAAAAGAAGTGCAAATTAAATCTCAAGTAAACAGAAGAAAAGAAATAATGTTACAGCTGACTTACCTCGAGCTAGCAGTTCTCGATCTGTCCCACAGCCATCACTGTGTTTCCCTCCAAAATTTAAAATATCCAGGAGGCTCTGTGAGTTCCCTGAGGTGGCTACCCCAGGACACAGTCTGTTAATGCTGGGAAACAGGTGTAGGTAGTCCTTTTTCCGCTACATGATGATATTAGCTATGGAGAAAATCGTGGATAGGAATAGAGGAAAGGAAAAAAAGGCCGGGGTGGGAGGGATACAAATAGAATTTTAAAAAGAGCTAAAGAAATGTATTTTTTATGCAGTACCACACACATAAGCTTATATTTTTTTACAAGGTATTCAATTGAATACAATTGAGATAAATTGCATTATCTACTTGACTTTTCTATAACTCAAATAATAAGTGAAGTGTAATACCAAAGGGAGAGAGAGACACTGCTTTCTAACATAAATGCTTTCTCAATTTGAAAACTAGTAATGCTCACGAGTATAACAAACTCCAAGAATCAGGTGATTCTTTAACAATTGTTAGCAACCTGTGGGTTCCATTTACTTTTTCCTTCAAGAATGTTGGTGTGTGGAAAACAAGCTATTTTCAACCATTCATTTAAGTCTAGTTAAATTCAACAGACAAGGGGAATTAGGATTACCTCTAATTCTTCTAACAAAAACAAAACACAAAAGCAGTTGTTATTGATAATTTGTAATAAGTAACATGTTATTAATGGGCTGTTGGTTGATTTTATCTAGGAGCGATTAGGTAGGTGTGTTTTGTTGTTGTTGTTTGTTTGTTTTAATTCCATGTTACTTTAGGAAGGATGGGTGGATAACTTGGTTTTTGCTGAGGACAGAAAGATTTTACATCTCATTTCACTGGTAATCCTTTTCTGAACTTTGGACTTCTAGGTGCTTATTTAAAAAAATATGTTGCTACTGCCATCTGTTGGATGGAATGTAAGAGCTAATTAGACACAGGGACCTTTTAAACAACCAAATATCTGTCCTTTCCTTTTAACTTCAGCTTGCCTCCCAAAGGAAAGATTCTTCCTTTACTCTGTAGATGTGAGGCATGGCTGCTGACTCCCAGCCCTGGAGCCTAATTTATTTTGGGAATATCTTCTATTGTGGTGGGATGCTTTCTCTTCAGAAGTTTAAATTCTTTCTGCTGAAAAGAGAGTGTGAGGTTTTTATCTTCTCAGTAAGAAGGCAGGCTTGTGGAGGAGGGGTTGCTGTGTGTGAGTATTTTTAGGAACAACCATTTTTTTAACACAGGGTAGTAGAACCTAGGCTGGACTAATGGCAAAGGAATCAGTCAAAGTTCCATTGTTAGATTGTCCTGCATTTTTGGAGCCAGTGATTTTACTTATCTGGCTTCAGTTTTCTCAGCCATAAGATGAGATGGCTGGACTAGAACTGAGAAAATGTTACAAACTCAAGATCCACGTGGTTCTCTCTATGGAGTCACATTCAAAGAATGACAGTCACAACAGCAAATACAAATAAGAAGAAATGCCAATCTGCATCTCTTGAAAAGCATGAAAAAAGAACCAATCTACCAATCCATGGGAAACACATCTTACTCCATGCCCCTTTTCTCTCCTCCTCAAATCTTATTTTCCTATTTTGCACATGCCCTGATGGCCCACCATTCTTCCGTCATCACTACTCCCCACACTTTCTCCAAGCATGGCTGTTTTCTCTCTCCTTCCCATTCTCACTCTTGTTCAGCCTCTTTCTTAGTCCCTACGTTCTAATCTAGCCCCTCAGATCCCATATTTCTCTTCCCATTCTCAGATTCTGAATGACAAAGTTCCAAGAACCAGTCTTTGAGAAATAGCCTTTTCTCTGAGGTGGGGACAGGTGGAGAAGCTGAATGAGGTGAAACACATTTCATATAGGTCTTGGGAGAAAGGAGCGGTTGGAAACTCATACACATCACCAAGCATCCACCCACCAAGAGCCTTCAACCCTGTGAATGATATGACCACAGCATCAATAGAATTACCTGGTTAAAAACTGCATGATAGAATTTGTTTCCCTTGGATTGGAGATTTATGAACGTAGAGGCTATTTTATTCCTCCCTCTTGCATTGCTGAAGAAAGAAAGATTGGGGTCATTATAGAACTCATTCCTAATTTTCTTTCCTGAAATTTGATGTCCAGAAAACCAAGAGTTTATTCAATTTCTCCTGTTCTCTTCCCTTCACTCAATTAGTTATTCCATTCATTTATACCAGATTGGGGAAGGGGACCATTTAGGAGAAATTCCTTTAAGGTTTCTTCTCTGAGGATGAAGTCTTGCTTGAGACTTCAGTGGGCATTGCCAAAATGAGAGCCTGAGAGTGGGACTGTACTTCCCTCAGGGCAAATTCTCCAAAAGAGCAATCTCGAGGTTGTCCTCAAAACCTTCCTTGGGGTAGGTGGGCTCTCATGGCCCTTTACTGTCACTCATCAGCTCTCTGCCCACCCTCCTCTTCTGGGTGTGCTGAGATTTGCTATGGAGGAAGGGAGTGCAGTCAGCCTGCACTCAAACTTTCACAGAAATGCAAAACAGTTTCTCCTTACAAAAAGTTTGGAGAGCTACCTAGACTTGTCTCTTACCAGTGCTGCCGGTGAAGAGAGGGTTCAGAGGACTCCAGGCGGTGGCGATGGAAGGGAATGGCCAGTGGTGTAAGCAGCATGAGGCCCACCCCGAGGAGGTCTGCAGAAGAGAGATCTTGTTTGTCATCCATGGAGAGTAACAGCAAGTTCTGCATTTGGTGATGATGATTCACTCATTTCCTCAGTAGAGGTTTGGGAGGATTATAGCCGGAATTTGAAAAAGTCACTTCTATATCTGGCGACAAAGTGACTCTGAGTGATCAGCATGTACTGTTTTGTCATCTTTGGTAATATCACCAACATCACTGTACTGAGAAAACTGTAAAATGGAGCTGTCACATTAAAAAGAAATTATCCAAACAAAACTCCAAACTATTATCACAAAGCTCTGCCACTACCAGCCTCCTTAGGTTAAGTGTACAGGCAATATATACATATATATATATATGCGCACAAACACGTATATGTTTATTTGTATGCATGTGTATGTATATATATATGTATGTGCATGTATGTATATGTGTATGTATGTATGTATGTGTATATATATATGTTTTTTTCTGAGCACTCATGCTTTGGATGACATAATAAAGCAATGAACAATGCCCTATTCCCAGCCTCCAGACCTAGTGCACGTCTCCAAACACTGGCTGGGTGGGGAGGATGCTTTAAGGATGTCCCATATGTCAACAATGTCCTCTCCAGCTTTGCTTGAGGAAGAGGATGAACATTTCTTTGACAATTTGACAGCATAGAAAATGAGCCTGCCGGGAACCGAGTCCATCCACTCCAAGTCATATTGCCTCTGCTGGTGTCAGAGCATCTCTGTCACTCACAGTCATGGCGTAGAACACATCACTAGTGCAAATGCTCACCAGGTCCTTCCCCTGAGATGGATGGCTCTAAATCCATGCCCAGAGGAGTGTGGCTTTTTTGTTTCTAGTATCTTCTGTACTGGAAGAGCAGTTATTGAGGGCTAGTCTGTGGAGATGCTCATCTTCCAGTATATGGAGGCAGTTCTACACTGTTAGAGCTTAAGAAGCCAGAAGGGTCCTTGAGGCTGTGCTGCCCTCTAGTGCCATCCCTGTGCAAAGATGCCTGGTTTGTAGGAACTGATGGCACTGGCATGTGGTGCCTGGATGGACCTGGGCACTGTGGGTGCAGAGTAGTCATCCCATCCATGGATCTACTCTGTTAGGGGATATCTTGGCAGGAGATGGGGGACAACTTGAAGTATTCAGGCACTCCAGTGCCTTTAAAACACTATTATGGGATGGAATATAATATAATATTTTAATATGGGCAGAGGGAGGTAGGGTTTTAGCAGATTAAATGAGGATTTTGACTTGAAGTCTATGGAATTCTCTTTTGAGTATGTATTTTTACTGAGGTATATAACATTATACGTCACTGGTATGACACAACAGTATATTAGTTTCAGTATCATGGTTTGAATACTTTGCAAAATGATGACCACAATACGCTTAGTTAACATCCATCATCATACATAGTTACAAAAAATTTTTTCCTTGTGGTGAGAACTTTTAAGACCTACTCTCTTAGCAACTTTCAAATATGCAAAATTGTATTATTAACTGTAGTCACCATGCTGTGCATTACATCCTCATAACATTTATTTTATAGCTGGAAGTTTATATCTTTTGACCTCCTTCCCCCCACCCGCTCACCCTGCCTCTGGCAACCACCAATCTGTTCTCTGTATCTATGAGGTTTTTTGTTTTGTTTTGTTTTAGATTCCACACACAAGTGAGATCATATGGTATTTGTCTTTCTCTGACTTTTTCCACTTAGCATAATGCCCTCAAAGTCCTCCATGTTGTTGGAAGTGGAAGGATTTCTTTCTTTCTCACGGTTGAATAATACCTATATCTCTATCTATCTATCTATCTATCTATCCAACCATCCCACATTTTCTTCATCCCTTCAGCCTTTGATGGACACTTAGGTTGTTTCTATATCTTGGCTATTGCAAATAATGCTACAATGAACATGGAGGGATGAATATATCTTTTAAAATCAGTGTTTTTGTTATGTAGAATTGAAATTGCTGGATCATATGGTAGGTTTTTTTTTTTTTTTTTTTTTTTTTGTGGTACGCAGGCCTCTCACTGTCGTGGCCTCTCCCGTTGCGGAGCACAGGCTCCGGACACGCAGACTCAGCGGCCATGGCTCACGGGCCTAGCCGCTCCGCAGCATGTGAGATCTTCCCGGACTGGGGCATGAACCCATGTCCCCTGCATCGGCAGGTGGACTCTCAACCACTGTGCCACCAGGGAAGCCCCATGTGGTAGTTCTATATTTAATTTTTTGAGGAACCTCCACAGTTTTTTCCATAGTGGTTGCACAAATGTACATTCCCACCAACAGTGCACAAGGGTTCCCTTTATTCTACATCCTCGCCAACACTTGTTATTTTCTGTCTTTTTGGTAATAGTCATTCTAACAGGTGTGAGGTGACATCTCATTTTGGTTTTGATTTGCATTTCCCTGATAATTAGTGATGTTGAGCATCTTTCCATGTGTCTATTGTCCATCTGTATGTCTTCTTTGGAAAAATATCTATTCATATCTTCTGCCCATTTTTAAATTGAATTGGTTTTTTTTTTGCTATTTGAATTGTATGACTTCTTTATATATTTTGGATATTTATCCCTTAACATATACATGATATGCAAATACTTTCTCCCATTCTGTAGGTTGTCTTTTCGTTTTGTTTCCTTTATTGTGCAGAATCTTTTTAGGTTGATGTGGTCCCACTTGTTTATTTTGGCTTTTGTTGCCTTTGCTTTCGTTGTCAAATTCAAAAACTCTTCACCAAGATTGATGTCAAGGAGATTACTGCCTATGTTTTCTTCTGGGAGTTTTATGGTTTCAGGTCTTACATTCAAGTCCTTAATCCATTTTGATTTAACTTTTATGTATGGTGTGAGATAGTGGTCCAGTCTCATTCTTTTGCAGGTAGTTGTCCGGTTTTTTTTTTTAACATCATTTATTGAAGAAGCTGTCTTTTCCCCATTGTATATTCTTGGCTCCTTTGTCTTAAATTAATTGACCATATATATGTGGATTTATTTCTGGTCTGTCTATTCTACTTATGGAATCCTCTTTTAGATTATATCTCATTGTAATATTTTTTAAACTACAATAATTAGATTTATCTATTAAAATTGTCTATAGGTTAACTTTGAGTTTATCAGAAGTCCGTATTTTTCTACTTTGACAAGGCCTGGTGACCACTCTAAGAACAGAGTTACAGTCATCACCAGCAAGTCATCACCAGTAAGACAGAAGCTGAGACATGAATGATAGTCACTGCAGGAACGTGATAGCTGCCATTCATGGAGCCTTTCTAATTGCTGTGCTGATTGCACGTGGTTATCACATTTATATCCCAATGCAATTCATGGGACTGGGATTCCCATCCCTATTTTCAGAAAGAAAATTGAGACCCAAGAGAGGCTCATACGGCAGAATCAGGTTTGGATTCAGGTACTGTGATCCCAAAGCTTTGCTCTATGAAGGGGAGTTCTGCTTCTTCTAGGGGTTCTAGCAAGCAGCCTATAGATTTCCCTCTATGGTGAGTGAGAGCTCCTACTTTATGGTGCTAAATCGGTGACAGGCTCCAAATTCGTTTGGCAGATGTAGCTGTATCTATAAATGTAGTTTCTGACCTCATGAAACTTACAGACTTGTTTGTCTAATGGTAGAGACACAACACTGATGTAAAATAATAACTATTTATTAATCATTTACTATTACTCAATAAACAATATTGCTCTATTATACCATAACTGATTTCTTTTGTTTGTATGTCTGAAATCAAATAAATATATTTCCCTGAATCTTGAGAGATAACAACTTAAATAGATACTTTCCTTATTAACTTATCCATCATTCATTCATACATCCAGCAAATATTTGTTGATTTTGACTTAGTCTCAGGTACCTTTGCTAAAGATTAAAGGTGATACAGAGATATTAAAAATCAAGCATTGCTTCTTCTCCAAAGGTGTTCAGAGTCTAGCTGGGGGAGAACATCTACACAGAGCGTTGCAATTGGCCCTCTGTATCCACAAGTTCCTCATTCATGAATTCAACCAACCACAGATCAAAAATGTCTAAAAAAAAATTCTAGAAAGCAAAACTTGCATATGCTGTATGCCAGCAACTACTAACACAGAATGTACATTGTATTTACAACAATTAGATAGCATTTACACTGTATTAGGCATTATCAATGATCTAGAGATGATTTAAAGTATATGGCAGGGACTTCCCTGGTGGCGCAGTAGTTAAGAATCCACCTGCCAGTGCAGGGGACACAGGTTTGATTCCTGGTCCGGGAAGATCCCACATGCCACAGAGCAACTAAGCCCGTGTGCCACAAATACCGAGCCTGCACTCTACAGCCTGTGAGCCACAACTAATGAGCCTGTGTGCCACAACTACAGAAGCCTGGGTGCCTAGAGAATGTGCTCCACAACAAGAGAAGCCACTGCAAAGAGAAGCCCACTCACTGCAACAAAGAGTAGCCCCCACTCACCACAACTAGAGAAAGCCCGCCCACAGCAACGAAGACTCAACGCAGCCAAAAATTTTTAAAAATAAAATAAAATAATATAAAGTATATGGGAGGGACTTCCCTGGAGGTCCAGTGGTTAAGACTCCGCACTTCCACTACAGGGAGTGAGGGTTAGACCCCTGCTTGAGGAACTAAGATCCCGTTTGCCAGGTGGCATGGCCAAAATAAATAAATAAATAAATAAAGTATAGGGGAGGGTGTGAGTAGGTTATATGCAAATACTATGCCATTTGATATAAGGGTCCTGAGCATCTGTGGATTTTGACATGAAAGAGAGCTCCTGGAACCAATTCCCCAGGAATACCGAGGGACGACTGTATAACATAAGGGAGAGTAAGCAAGTGTTGTGGAAGAGTTTGTGAGAGAATGAGCTCTCCCTGGGGAATCACAGAGGTCTTGATAAATGGGCAGTGTTGATGAGCTGGTGGAGAGAACATTCCAGATGAACAAAGGAAGCTTGGACTTGTGTGGGATTTGGGGATGTTAGTGGAGGGGAAGAGCTAGAGCAAGGTTAAAGAGGCAAGCTAAGGCCAGGTCATAGAAGGCTCAAGCACCAGGGTAGATGGCTTAGGATGAATCCAGTAGGAGTGTGGTCCATGAAAGCTTTTATTGCAAAGGAAATCCATGACACGGGGTTAGTGGGAGAAGCATGCTCTTTAGAGTCAGACAGATCCAGGCTAGAGTATTTTTAGTGGTGTCCACTGATAAGTTTCTCTCTGAGCCTCAGTTCCCATGTCTGTAACTTGAAGGAAATGATGCCCGCTTTGCGGTCTTATTTGGAGAACTCAGTGCAATCACGTGTGCAGAGTGTCCATTGTGGGGGCCTGACCCATGGGGACACTCTGGAGACGGAGCATTCTGATGGGGTTAGGAGACTAGCGCTCTGGGAAGCCTCATTGTCAAGGTGGGTGGTGGAGGTTGGCAGCCTGGTTAAGAGAACTACAATGGTCCTGGAGGCTCTTGAGGCCTGCAGGCAGTGGCAGTGGAAACGGAACCCAAGCAGGAACAGATCTGAGAAACAAGGAAGGATGGATGGAAACTGAAGTTTGATGGGAGGTGTGGTTGTAGGGTGAGGGGGCTGTGGAAGCAGATGTGACCAAAAAGGATTCTGGGGCTGCCTTCCCAGCAGCACTCAGCTCAAGGAAGTCACAGGGGGGCCATGAGCCTAGAAGAGTCCTTCTGTGGAGCTGGACTTTTTCTTTGAAGCCAGACCAAATTCCAGGAGTTCTTATTTTCACACAAGCTTCTGACATCTGATGCCAGATTTATAGCTTGAGGTGGCAAAGGATTTTTGGTTTTCCTTAGGGCTCGAACCACACAGGGCTGCTTGGCTTCCTCCCATGAAGCCAGGTTGGCCAGAAAACTATCCTTTGTTTTGCTTTGAATGGAAGTCATGCTACTTTGTGGCTCTTTACATTTACTTTACCCTGAAATCAGAGCTTCATCTTGGCACACAGCGGTGGTGGGAGCAGTGTTGGAAAGACAGCCCTCAGCAGGCATATTTTCCACTTTTGGCTATTAGTCCTCAGTTTCAAACATTTTTATCCCTGGTGGAACTCTTTAAAACCATGCTTGAAAAACAATTAGGGAACAAAATTCACTCATGATGACTGAACTGTGAGGAGATGGGTGCTTGTAACCACTTCCTCCAGAGAAACCAAGCGGGCATCTACCATGTGAAAACTGTATCACAAAGGAAGATGAAAGTTGAAACTAGGCTAATGAATCTGATAAAGGAAGAATTGTTTTAATTATTGTTTCATTCATTGTCTTAATTAAATTGTGATGTTGCAGAATAACACCGCTATGGACATCAGGTATGCGCCTCTATTCTGGGGGTTTCACAAGGGACCTTTGGGTGTTCTGGTGACAAGAAGGCCATGATGAAAAGACTCAGAAATTCATGCTTCTTAAACCGGAAACCGCCTTGTGGACTTCCAGACCCCATGTAAACACTTCTGTATTTTCACCAGCAGATGTCACTGTTTACACATAAAATGGAAACGGGTGGGTACCAGGAAGGAAGTTAGGACTAACACTGATAAGGACCTCAGAGAGGTGGGAGACCAGACGCCACCACAGGGCTATTGAGATGGATTAGAAGATCCTGGTCTGTTTAGGAAAACTTGACCTTACTCAAACTGGGTTATCATTGGCCACCTGCCTCCCAAGTGTGAATACCCAAGAGTGTTTAAATATTGCAAAGGGTCTGCACTGGAAAACAGTTAAGGTTCCTTCCGAAGCTGAGTTCCTTTGAATATTCTCACAGTGCTCTGAGGCTAAAGATATCTTGGCTTTAAAGAAGACCCCGATTAAAATGTTGGTTCCTGTCTTGCCCAAACCTGAGGATATAGGGTATAAAATCACTGGGCAAACATTGGTCCTGTTTTTGAGATGCAGCAATGGCAGCAGCAGCTGATATTTCAGAGGCTTTCAGAGGATAACAGTTTGAGTTTTCCCCCTGGATTCAGATGCTATTTTTGCTGCTTGCTAGCTGATAGTGAGTGCTTATATACTGGGAGGTACTAACACAACAGAGGTTTCATGACAAAATGGTTCCAAGAACAAAAACTACTTCAGAGAGACAAGCACATCTGTTGAATTTGGCATCCAGTAGGGAGAAAGAGAGAAAACTGAAAAGAAGCTATTGGTTACCAGATCTTAAGTTTAAGTTGATTGCAAAATCAAATGAGATGCCATCCATGAAAGTACCTTGTGTTCTGCTGCACATGCACTCTATTGAATAAGGCATTATAATTTAGCAGCACTAAGTGAGAGCTCCAAAAATATCCCTTTGGACCTTCTTTATAAACATAAAGAAGTCCATGGCAGCATCTGTCATGTGGTATATGTATTGTGGGGAAAATTGTACACTGTTAGTCATGCAGGATTTATCTGCAAAGGTCTCCTTGCCTTTTGACCATGATGATGATGATAATGATGACTGTGATAATTGTTTCCTAATTGCTTCACCTAGCAGATAAGCCATCAGTCCCTACATGCTAAGAGCTACCCTGGTTTGGGTTGCATGGGTGCATGATGTGCCCGTCCTTCTATTACATGCAGCCTCATCCATAAGGCTCATCCCACCTCTCAGAATGCCGAGTCACAGATCCAACTGCTTCTGGTCTGAGAATTTCTTTAACACCTCCATCATACCCTAGATATTGGTTGCATGAAACTTGCCTTACAGAAGAGATTGGGCATGCCAATTCTCTTGGAGCCCAGTACTGGAGGACCTAGGGACACACAATGTAGGAAAACTCACATTTAGGAAAGTGTCAATCCATTCTACCTGGCTCTAGTCCTTGCTACTATTAATATAAAGAGGTAAATTTTATTGATCAGACATGTCAGACATTGTGCTTTACATACATTAATCTTTACTGTGAGATAGACATTATTATTCCCACTCCCAATTATACAGAAAAGAACACTGAGGCTAAGAGAAGTTAAACAACCTGCCTAACAGCACACACTAATAAGTGACAGAGTCAAGACTCGAAGGAAGATCATTTGTCTCTGAAGTCCTTATACTTAAGCCCTAACAGTATACTAACAGTATAGGAACAGTTCATATTCACAACATGGCTTTGGGTCATTATTCAGGTTTGCTGATTTCTACCAGGGCTGTAGAATCCTCTCCCCCAGTCCCTTCCCCTTCCTACCTGCAATAGCTTTACTGAGCAAAGGTATCCATCTTCAACTGCTGAAAGGGAGGCCCTTGGTAGGTATTCAATAGATGCTTATTGAATGAATGCATGCTTGCACGTTTTCTGTGGGTCACCAAAGAGTCTTCACCCAGTTGGAAGCTCATGAGTGAGGCATGAGTGAGGCATGGGTGGCTCTTGATGTGCAGATAAATCCCCCAAGCAGTACGGATCACCACTTCGAAGGCTCATTGCTCTCCATTGAGTTAAAGTAGCCAAGTTTCATGTCTTCAGGAGCCAGTTCATTTTATTAAATTGCATTTATTAAATGCATTTATTATGTTATGCATTTATTAAAATGTTAGTAAAATGTTATGCGTTTATTAAAATGCATAACAGCATTATGTTAGTTCAGGTGTACTGCATAGTGATTTGATTTGACATTTACATACATCATGAAATAATCACCACCATAAGTCTAGTAGCCATCTTTCCCCATATAGAGTTATTACAATATCATTGACCATATGCTTTATGCTGTGTATTACATCCCTGTGGCTTATTTTATAACTAGACATTTGTACCTCTTAATCCCCATCACCTATTTCACCCCCCACTTCCAATTCCTTTCCCTTTTGAATCACCCATTTGTTCTCTGTATCTATGAGTCTGTTTTTGCTTTGACTATTTGCTTGTTTATTTTGTTTTTTCAATTCCACATATAAATGAAATCATACAAAATTTGTCTTTCTCCATCTGACTTATTTCACTTAGCATAATATCTCTAGATCCATTCATGTTGTCACAGATAGCAAGATTTCATTTTTTAAAAAAATATATTTATTTATTATTTTTGGCTGTGTCAGGTCTTAGTTGTGGCATGAAGGATCTTTCATTGCGGCACATGGGCTCTTCATTCCAGCACACAGGCTTCTCTCTAGTTGTGGTGCGCAGGCTCCCGATCATGCAGGCTCAATAGTTGCAGCGCATGGGCTCTCTAGTTGGGGTGCACGGGCTCCAGAGCATGTGGGATCAGCAGTTGTGTTGCACAGGCTTAGTTGTCCCATGGCACATGGGATCTTAGCTCCTTCACCAGGGATCAACTCAGCATCCCCTGCATTGGAAGGTGGATTCATAACCACTGGACCACCAGGAAATTCTCTCACTTATTTTTTTAGGGCTGAGTAATACTCCATTGTATATGTATACCACATCTTCTTTATCCATTCATCTGTTGATGGACCTTTAGATTGCTTCCATATCTTGGCCATTGTAAATAATGCTGCTATGAACATAGGGGTGCACGTATCTTTTTAAATAGGTTTTTGTTTTCTTTGGGTAAATACCCAGAAGTGAAATTGCTGGATCATATGGCAGCTCTATTTTTAATATCCATACTATTTTCCATAGTGGCTGTACCAATTTACATTCCCACCAACAGTGAACAAGGGTTTCCTTTTCTCCACATCCTCACCAACATTTGTTGTTTCTTGTCTTTTTGTTGATAGCCATTCTGAGGTAATATCTTATTGTGGTCTTGATTTGCACTTTCCTGATGATTAGTGATGTTGAGCATCTTTGCATGTGCCTGTTAACCATCTGTATGTCTTCTTTGGAAAAAGGTCTATTTATGTCCTCTGCCAATTTTAAAATACAGTTGTTTGGGTTTCTGATGTTGAATTGCATGAGTTCTTTGTATAGTTTTGATATTAACCCCTTGTTAGTTATATCTTTTGCAAATATCTTCTCCCATTGAGTAGGTGGCCTTTTCATTTTGTTAATAGTTTCCTTTGCAGTGCAAAACTTTTTAGTTTGGTGTAATCCCATTTGTTTATTTTTACTTTTGTTTACCTTGCCTGAAGAGACATACTTAAAAAAATATTGCTAAGACTGATGTCAAAGAACATTCTGCCTGTGTTTTCTTCTAGGAGTTTTAAGGTATCTCATCTTACATTTAAGTCTTTGAAGCATTTTTTAGTTTATTTTTGTATATGGTGTGAGAATGTAGTCCAGTCTGAGTCTTTTGCATGTAGCTGTACAGTTTTCCCAACACCAATTATTGAAAAGGCTGTCTTTTCCTCATTATGTATTCTTGCCTCCTTTGTCATAGATTAATTGACCATATAAATGTGAGTTCATTTCTGGGCTCTCTATTCTGTTCCATTGATCTCTGTGTCTGTTTTTGTGCCAGTACCATACTGTTTTGGTTAGTGTAACTTCATTGCATATTTCAAAATCAGGAAATGTGACATCTTTGTTCTTTCTCAAGATTGCTTTGGATATTCAGGGTCTTTTGTGTTTCCACAAAAATTTTAGAATTATTTATTCTGGTGAAAAAAATGTCATTGGTATTTTGATAGAGATTGCATTGAATCTGTAGATGGCCTTAGGTATTGTGGTCATTTTAACAATATTAATTCTTCCATTCCATGAGTATGGTATATCTTCCCATTTGTTTGTGTTGTCTTCAATTTCTTTCATCTGTGTCTTTACCCTCCTTGTTTAGATTTTATTCATTGTCATTTTGATAGTTTGTTATCAGTGTATTGAAACACAACAGATTTCTGTATATTAATTGTGTATCCTGTAACCTTACTGAATTCACTTATTAGTTCTCATAGTTTTTTGGTGGTGTCTTTAGGATTTTCTATGTATGGTATCATGTCATTTGCAAATAGTGATAGTGTTACTTATTTCTTTCCAGTTTGGATTCCTTTTATTTCTTTTTCTTGTCTGATTGCCGTAGGTAGGACTTCCAATACTATGTTGAATAAAAGTGATGAGAGTGGGCATCTACATCTTATTCCTAATCTTAGAGGAAATGTTTTCATCTTTTTGCCATTGAGTATGATGTTGCCTGTGAGTTTGTTATATGTGGCTTTTATTATGTTGAAGTATGTTCCCTCTATACTCACTTTGTTGAGAGTTTTTATCATAAATGTGTGTTGAATTTTGTCAGCTTTTTTTGCATCTATTGAAGTGATTGTATGATTTTTATTCTTCAATTTATTAATGTGGTGTATCACATTGATTGACTTGCAAGTATTGAACCACCTTGCATCCCTGGGATAAATCCCACTTGATCATGGTATAAGATCCTTTTGATGTATTGTTGAATTTGGTTTGCTATTACTTTGTTGAGGATTTTTGTATCTACATTCATCAGTGATATTGATGTCAAAATCTTGGCCTCTGTGAACCAGTGCCAAATCAAATCTTGGAGACAGAGTTTTGGGTGAAGTAGAAAAGAATATCTTTATTGCTTTGCCAGGCAAAGGGGAACATGGCAGGTTCCTGCCCTTGAAACATATGTGTCTCAACCCAGGGAGTTTGGTGAGGAGTTTTATGACAGTGATTCAAGGGTGGGGTTGCTGATAAGATTAGGGTGTGTGCAGGGCCTGCACTCCTCTAATTGGTCTCAGGTAATCTTTTTGATGAGCTTCTCTTGTTCCTTTAATTTTGCCTCAGATGGTTTCTTGGCTGCTCCTCCCTTGATTAACAACTGTTCTTATCTGCCCTTTGGAACTCAGGGAAGGTCATGGAGGCTGGGGTCTGTTCCCTACAAATAAGAAAACAGGGAATAGAAAGGCTTCCATGCCCAGGAGCCCCACATGGTCCTGCTTGGTTTCAATGTTGGTCTGAAATTCTTTGGGTTTTTTTGTGGTGTATTCATCTCATTTTGGTATCAGAACAATGACAGCTTCATAGAATGAGTTCAGAAGCATTCTTTTCTCTTCAATTGTTTGGAATATTTTGAGAAGTATAGGCATTAATTCTTTAAATGTTTGGCATGACTCACTTGTGAAGCCATTGGGTTCTGGACTTTTGTTTGTTGGGAGTTTTCTAAATTACTGATTCAATTTCATTACTGGTAATTTGTCTGTTCATATTTTCTGTTTCTTCCTGATTCAGTTTTGTCAGATCCTATGTTTATAGGGATTTATCCATTTTTTCTAGGTTGTCCATTTTATTGGTGTATAACAGCTTGTCATAATCTCTTATGATCCTTTATATGTCTGTGGTGTCTGTTATTACATCTCCTCCTTCATTTCTGATTTTATTTAATTGGGCCCTCTCTCCTTTTTTCTTGATGAGTCTGGCTAAAGTTTTATTAATTTTGTTTATCTTTTCAAAGAACCAGCTCTTAGTTTCATTGATCTTTTCTATCGTTTTTTAGTCCATATTTTATTTATTTCTGCTCTTGCCTTTATTATTTCTTTTCTTCTACTAGTTTTAGATTTTGTTTGTTCTTTTATTCTAGTTCTTTTAGGCAGAAAGTTATATGTTTTAATTGAGATTTTTCTTATTTCCTGAGGTAGGTTTGTATCACTATAAACTCTCCTGTTAGAACTACTTTTACTACATACCATAGATTTTGGATCATTGTGTTTCCATTTTCATTTCTCTTTGGGTATTTTAAAATTTCCTCTTTGATTTCTTCAGTGACCCATTGGGTGTTTAATAGCATATTATTTAGACTCCACATGTTTGTGTTTTTTAATAATTTTTTTCTTGTAGTTTAATTCTAGTGTCATACTGCTGTGGTCAGAAAAGATGTTGATATGATTTTAATCTTCTTAAACTTATTAAGACTTCTTTTGTGGCCTAACATGTGATCTATCCTGAAGAATGTTCCATGTGCACTTGAAAATAATGCACATTCTGCTGTTTGTGGCTGAAATACTCTGTCTATATATCTATTAATTCCATTTGATCCAATAGGCCTGTGTTTCCTTATTGACTTTCTGTCTGGGTGATCTATTCATTCATGTATGTGGGATCCCCTACTATTATTATATTACTGTTAACTTCTCCTTTTATGTTTCTTAATATTAGCTTATGTATTTAGGTGTTCCTTTGTTGAGTGAATATATGATTACAATTGTTTTGTCTTCTTGTTTGATTGATTCCTTTATCAATATGTAGCGTTCATCTTTGTCTCTTGTTGCAGTCTTTGTTTTAGAGTCTATTTTGTCTGATATAAGTATTGCCACTGCAGCTTTTTTTGTATTTCCACTGGCATGGAATACGTTTTTCCATCCTCTCGCTGTCAGTCTGTGTGTGTCTTTAGATCTGAAGTGAGTCTCTTGTAGGCAGCATAGATTTGAATCTTCTATTTTTTTTGCGGTACACAGGCCTCTCACTGCTGTGACCTCTCCCGTTGCGGCCCACAGGCTCCAGACATGCAGGCTCAGTGGCCATGGCTCACAGACTTAGCCGCTCCGTGGCATGTGGGATCTTCCCAGACCGGGGCACGAACCTGTGTCCCCTGCATCGGCAGGCAGATTCTCAACCACTGCATCACCAGGGAAGCCCTGAATCTTTTTAAAATTCATTTAGCTACTCTATGTCTTTTGACGGGAGCATTTAGTCCATTTACACTTAAATAAATTATTGACAGGTATGTACTTATTGCCATTTTGTTAATTGCTTTCTCATTGGTGTAGTTATTTTTGTTCCTTTCTTCTTTTGCTCTCTTCCCTTGTAGTTCGATGACTTTCTGTAATGTTATGTTTGGATTCCTTTCTCTTTATTTTGTGTGTATCTATTATAGGTTTTTGGTTTGTGGTTATCATGAGGTTCATGTGTAACAACATAAACATATATGTGATAATTTTAAGTTGATGATCTTTTCAGTTTGAATGCATTCTGACAACCTTACATTTTTACTCCAACCCTTCCCCCCCCCCAATTTAATGTTTTTGACATCATATTGTACATCTTTTTGTTTTGTGGATATAGATGATTTTACTACTATTGTCTTTTAGTCTTCCTACTAGCTTTTTATTTTTACTATATGTTTTCTTAATTTTCATATTTCTGGTTGTAGGCTTTCCTTTTCTGCTTAGAAAAGTCCCTTTAACATTTCTTGTAGATTCAATTTAGTGGTACTGAACTCATTTAGCTTTTGCTTGTCTGTTAAACTCTTTTTCTTCTTCAAATTTGATTGATAACCTTGTTAGGTAGAGTATTCTTTTTGTAGGTTTTTTCCTTTCATCACTTTGAATATATCATGCCACTCTCCTCTTGCCTGCAAAGTTTCTGCTGAGAAGTCATGTGATAGTCTTAGGGGAGTTCCTTTGTATGTAACTAGTTACTTTTCTCTTGCTGCTTTTGAGATTCTCTCTTTATCTTTAATTTTTGTCATTTTACTTTTTTTTTTTTTTTTTTGCGGTACGCGGGCCTCTCACTGTTGTGGCCTCTCCCGTTGCGAAGCAACAGGCTCTGGACGTGCAGGCTCAGCGGCCATGGCTCATGGGCACAGCCACTCCGCGGCATGTGGGATCTTCCTGGACCAGGGCATGAACCCGTGTCCCCTGCATTGGCAGGTGGACTCCCAACCACTGCGCCACCAGGGAAGCCCTGTCATTTTAATTTTAATGTGTCTTGATGTGAACCTCTTTGGTTCATCTCTTTTTTTTTTAATTAATTTATTTTTTGGCCATCACCTGGCATATGGGATCTTAGTTCCCCAACCAGGGATTAAACTAGCACCCCCTGAAGTGGAAGCATGGAGTCTTAACCACTGGACCACCAGGGAAGTCCTTGGTTCATATTTTTGGGACTCTCTGTGCTTCCTGGACTTATATGTCTGTTTCCTTCCCCAGGTTAGAAAAGTTTTAAACTATTATTTCTTCAAATAAGTTCTGCCTCTTTTTCTTTCTCTTGTCCTTCTAGGATCCTTGTAATGTGAGTGTTAGTATGCTTGATATTGTTCCAGAAGTCTTTTTTCTGTTCATCTTGGGTGATTTCTACTACTCTGTCTTCCCATTTTCTGATCTGTTCTTCTGTATCATCTAATCTGCTGTTGATTCCTTTTAGTGTATTTTTATATCATTTATTGTATTCTTTAGCTCTGTTTGGGTCTTCTTCCTTTTTTCTACTTTTTACTTTCTTATTTTTCTTACTTTCTTTACTTTTACTTTTTTACTTTCTATTTTCTACTTTTTACTTTTTATTCTCACTGTGTTCATCTGTTTTTCTCCTGAGTTTGTTCTTCTTCTTTTTTTTTTTTTTGCAGTATGCAGACCTCTCACTGTTGTGGCTTCTCCCGTTGTGGAGCACAGGCTCAGCAGCCATGGCTCAGCAGCCATGGTTCATGGGCCTAGCCACTCCACAGCATGTGGGAACTTCCCGGACCGGGGCATGAACCCATGTCCCCTGCATCGGCAGGTGGACTCTCAACCACTGCACCACCAGGGAAGCCCTGTTGAGCATCTTTATGATCATTATCTTGAACCCTTAACAGGCAGATTTCTTATCTCCACTTAATTTAGTTCTTTTTTCTGAGGTTTTATCTCTTCATTTTGCCCAGTTCTCTGTGTTTATTTCTAGGTGTTAGGTTGGTCAGTTATGTTTCCCAATTTTGGAGAAATGACTTATGTAGGAAATATCCTATGGGGTCCAGTAGCATGCTCCTCTCTGGTCACCAAACTATATGTTCTAGGGTGCTCCCTATGTGGGCTGCATGCCCCCTTCTGTTGTAGGAGGGCTGACTACTATGGGCACACTAGTAGGTAAGGCTTGGTACTCGCCTGGTTGGCAGTGAGGCTATGTGTCATGTGGTAGCTGCAGGCCTGCTGAAGAGTGCAATAGACTTCCCATGTGGTTGGCTGTGGGGCCCAGGATGGCACAGGGCATTTGCTGACCTGCTGGTGAACAAGACTGTGTCTCCACATGTCTGTCTGTTTAATCTGATAGGGGGACATGGGCTGGTGCCAACGTGCTGGATGGTGGGGCTGGGTGTTCTGTGTGGTTTCTTATATGCCCAGGGGGATTGGGGCTGGTGCAGCCTGCTGGTGGGCAGATAAGCCCCTGGCACTTGAGGGAAGATTACTAAATGATGCTTACCAGTGATGGTATTGTTATGGAAAAATGAGCTTCCCAAAACGGCTGCTGCCAGCATCTCCATCCCCAGGAGGCTCTCCAAGATCAGCAGGTAGGTCTGACCCAGGCTCCTTTCAAACTACTGCCTCTGTTCTGGGACTTGGATTGTGTGAGAATTTGCATGTGCTCTTTAAGAGCAGAGGATCTGTTCCCTATAGCTCTGTCACTCTCCCAAATATAAGCCCCATTGGTTTTCAAAGCCAGATGTTCTGGGTGCTAATCTTCCCTATGAAGGACCCCTGGGCTAGAGAGCCTGATGTGGGGCTTGGACCCCTTGCTCTTTGGGCAGGACCTCTACTATTGTGATATTCCTCCAATTTGTGGGTCACTGACCCAGGGGTGTGGGTCCTGATGATATGTGTCTCCACCCCTCCTACTCATCTTGTTGCGGTTCCTTCTTTATATCTTTAGCTGTGGAAATTTTTTTTCTGCTAACCATCAGATTGTTCTCATGGATAGTTGCTTTATACATAGTTGTAATTTTGGTATGCTTGTGGAGAGGAGGTAGTTCAACGTCTTCCTACTCCACCTTTGAAAACAAGCTGGGATGCATTAAGAGCAGATGTTCCCTCCAATCCCTTATCCTTGCTACATTTATATCATGGGAATTCATAGCCAGAAGCCTTCAACTTGCACCCCTCTACCCATTCCAGGGTTTCACTACAACTACCTGTAACCCCCAAAGTTCCCTCTACTAATCAGGTGCCCAGCATACCTGCTCACCCCGTCAGACCTCTGGGAAAGTGACTTCTTATCCAATGTGGAAAGTCTTATTTTTGATATAGTTCACTTCCTGAATCCTATGAGGAGGGAGTCTTTCTTTTTAAGATTCCATTTCCTTGGAGGTCACAGATATGTCTTTTCCTATTTGAATGTTAACACCCTTCTCACAGGCAGGTAAGGAGAAGCCCCTAATCTGATCCTGTCTGAGAGGAGCAGCACTCAGCATGTGATCAGGGAGTAATGTGAGTGGATAGATGGTCATCTTCATTTCCATGGTTACCAGACCCTGCTGTTGGGAAAGGTTCACTGCTCCTCCATCCTGTGGTAGTTAATGCTTTGCTAGTATAATCATCTCTTGGTACATGCAGAGGATTGGTTCCGGAACCCCCCACGGATACCAAAACCCATGAATGCTCAAGTCCCTTACAGTTGGCGCTCCGTATCTGTGGGTTCTGCATCTGCAGATACGGAAGGCTGACTATATTTAGTCAGTGTCAGCTAACACCTACAGGATGCAAAGATTATGTCAACTTTCTCCACAAAATGCTCATAATTCTCTAGTAATACTATACCTCCAGGTTTTTGCTGGGAGCAGCACTAAGGACAATAAAGACTTCCTAAAATTATGCATTTGATGTTATAATTGTTCACTATTAGGCATATTTTCTATCTATCTTGGAAGAAACATATTCTTCCTTCTGTAAAGAAGTGAGATGATCAGCCTCTTCTGCTCAGAGAGTGAGGAACAGCTTATTTGCTCTGGATCTTAGTTTCCATGTTCTTATCGCAGGATGGCAATCTCATGCCCATGGGTTCTTGTGACAACTGATGATGGAGCAGTAAGGGGTGATGATTGAAAAACTGGGCCTTCAAGTTAGACAGACCTGGGTTGAAATTCAGCTCTAATCCTACATTTTCTACTGATTCACTCTCTGAACCTGACAAGTGCCTGAATAGATCTGTACCCTAGTTTGTTCAACTGCAGAATGGGAAGAATAATGCCTATCTCTCAGGGTGGAGTAAAGAGTGAGACATGTCAAGCCCAGCGGGGGTGCCTGGTTAGTAGTCATATGCGTTAGCACCAATTTTCTGGTTTTCCCATTGGGTGGGTATGGGGAAGGGTACAGAATGCAAGTGACAGAGTCCCACAGTAAATCTGCAGTTGGCATAATTAGTGAAAATGCAAATTAAATATTTGACCAGCGATAAGAAATTTATGAGCATGAATACCACAGCTCTGATCACATAGCCTATGTGTGTAGTAAGAGGCAGCATTTCTTTTGTTTAAAACACTGTGTACTCAATTTGCATTCAAAGGAAGGTTGTGGAATCATCCAGGCCCACTGCAAACAAGAAATTGGGATGCCAGCAAGGCCAATGTTTTTGAGAGAATGTTGGGCTATTAATCATAAAATAGCAAAACAGGGCACTTTTATTTATAGCAAACTGTTGTTAGGGAGATAATAAGAACCCCTTTCAAAACTCTCATTTTTTTTTCTCCCACAGAGGAGTACTTGGCTTATACAACGATTTTTTAGATGAAACAAAACCCCCATACATGCATGAGCCCTGAGTGTTTGTGGTTTTTAGACCTTGCCATCAACCAGCCCCTGCAGGATGGGGAGGTGTGGAGCAACCCTGTGAAGGGAGGCCAGGGTGTAGCTAGCTCCCTTTAATAGTGACTCAGTACTTAAAGCCCCGTTAGGTTGGAAATGAATGAGTAGCCCCAGGAAAGCTCAGATGACCTTTTGCACCTTCCTCTGCTGGATGACCGAGAAGTCCCAGTTTACCTCCTGTGTGCTGGGAGGGGCCAGTGACCATCACTAAATCAGATGTCCCTTTCCTGGTCCCTCTAGAGTTAGATGCTGCCTCCTTCCAGGAAGTTTGTGGGGGGATGTCAGTTCATGAAAGTTCACCTGTGCTCAGTCCCTTGAAGTACAAGGTCTGAGCTTTTTCAGTTTCTGGATAGAGCAGACACTTAAATATTTGTGGAATTCATGAATGACTTTATGCATGCCTTTGGACCTGTACTCTAGCAAATAGAAGATGTGGTAGGCTGAAAAATACACCCCCCCCCCCCCGCAAAGATACCCACAACCTAATCCTTGGAACTTGTGCATATTGGCTTTTTGGAAAAAGGGTCTTTGGAGATGCAATCAAGAGATGAGAAGATGGGCTTCCCTAGTGGCGCAGTGGTTGAGAGTCCGCCTGCCGATGCAGGGGACACGGGTTTGGGAAGATCCCACATGCCGCGGAGCAGCTAGGCCCGTGAGCCATGGCTGCTGAGCCTGCGCATCCGGAGCCTGTGCTCTGCAACGGGAGAGGCCACAACAGTGAGAGGCCCGCGTACCACAAAAAAAAAAAAAAAAAAGATGAGAAGATTATCTTAGATTATGGAGTGGACCCTAAGTTCAGTTGCATGTGTTTTTATAAGAGGGGAAACATAGGGAGATTTAACTACAAACAGAAGAGAAGGTGATGTGGAAAGGGAGGCAGGCATTGGAGTAACGCAGCAGCCGCAAGCCAAGGATTGCCAACAGCCACCAGAAACTGGAGGAGAGTTTCCTTAGTGCCCCGGGAGAGAAGGTGACCTGCTGACACCTTGGTTTCAGACTAGTGAAACCGATTTTGTATTTCTGGCCTCCAGGACTGTGAGGAATAAATTTCTGCTGTTGTAAGCCACCAGGTGTGTGGTAGTTTGTTAGAGCAGCCACAGAAAACAAATACAGAAGACACAGCCATTTTCTCATCAACAACCAAACTCTGCCTTGTTACAATGTCAGGTACAAGCTTGTGTCCTACACAGATGCTACTGGGGTGATAACTACATTCTATTCACATTCTGCTAACTAAGAAGAGAATCTTTAGAAATAATTTTCAAAATTATTATAAAAGTAAAATACATTCAGCATAGAAAAAGAGGCCAGACACTACAGTAAAGTACAAAGTAAGTGTGTCCTCTACTCATTTCCCAGAGGGCAGTCCTCTAGCTGTATTTGTATTCTTCTTTAAATTATTATGAATAGAAGTGTATTTACATCTACTCATTTAGACACAAACCAGATCATTCATTCACATCACACAGTCCCTTTTTGTTCATTAAAAATTAAATTTTGGGCTTCCCTGGTGGTGCAGTGGTTGAGAGTCCTCCTGCCGATGCAGGGGACACGGGTTCGTGCCCCGGTCCAGAAGGATCCCACATGCCGTGGAGCAGCTGGGCCCGTGAGCCATGGCCGCTGAGCCTGCGCATCCGGAGCCTGTGCTCCGTAATGGGAGAGGCCACAACAGTGAGAGGCCCGCGTACCGCAAAAAAAAAAAAAAAAAAAAAAAAAAATTAAATTTTGGGAGATCTTTCCATATGTATATATAGGTATTTCCTCATTCTTTTTAAACAATTGTGTAAACATTTTGTTGTATGAATCTATCACAATTGATTTACTTGGTCCAAAATGGCAAATTATTAAGGAAACTGAATATGCTTCTGTTTTGACAAGGACAGGACACTTTAAACTGTACTTATAAGAGCATAGAATATCTTTCTTTCCCTAAACCATGGCAGACTATTGTGATTGTAATCAAAAGGCAGCATGGTTAATGAAGAGGTCTGGGTTCCTTGCAGTAACCGTGGAATTGGGGAGCAGTCTGGGATTTGCCCTCTGTTTTTACTCCTAAACTCTCTGTGCAGCGGACAAACACCCCAGCAATTTGTTCATTCATTTCTTCATGCAACCAGTGGGTTTCAGAGCCTTCTATGTTCCCAGAGTTGTGCCAGCATTCTGCAGCAGATAAAGATGAGTAATATAAAACATTCTGCCTCCAAGTAGCTTGTTGCCAAACAACAGGAGCCCTGTGGCACTGTGTTTGAGCACAAGTGCGGGAAGTGGGGTAGTGAGAGATGAACCGAGGAAGGTCAGGTGGGGCTGAGCCCACCTGTAGCTTATTTATTTTATATATAGTAGTTTCTACATCTTAATCCCATACCCCTATCATGCCCCTCCCCCCTTCCCTCTCCCCAGTGGTAACCACTAGTTTGTTCTCTAAATCTTGAAAATATTTTAAAGTGTGTTTGTGTGTTTTAATCAAAAGATCTAGCAAGAAGAGGGCTGAAGAGCTATAGGCTGGTCTATTTTTAACCACAAGATCAAAGGTGGAGCAAAGAAAACTGATGAGACGGGTTTTCCTCCACACCAGGAGAACAGGCCCAGGTGGGCTCTCAGGGGTTGCAAATACAGGTGGGGGTGGGGCCTGGGCTCCTCCCCCTCCCCCTAAGGGCACTGGGAACAGCTTCCTCTTTGAGGCTGGCAGAGGTAGGCATCTGTGCTCCTGGGCATTGCCCTTGGCCCTGAGATGAGTTCTGAGTGGGCTCCCCCCTCCCCCAGCCAACCCAGTACCCTCCTGGGGCCCCTCCGGAGCCCCTTCTCGGTGCTGCACCTGTAGGGTGGGCACAGCTGCGGTGGCAGCACCGCAGTCATTATGGGAAGAATATGCTAATGACAGATGCCTGTGATGAATTTGCCTTTTCTGTCGGCCGTCAAGCCCAAGCTGCACTTGTTGGAAAGGATAATTAAATCGGAATCAAATGCTTGCAGCCAATATTGAACTCGGAGCGCTACATAACAATACAGGAAGTAATGAGTCCAGCTGTAAATGCCCACCTTTGCTGGAGACCCTGGCCGGGCTCGGGGTGTGTGCTCAAATGAGCTTCTCGGTAAACAATCAAGGGCTCAGTGGCGCGTGTCATGTTTATGAGCTTGTTAATGCTTGTGCATTTAGGGTAATGCTATTTGTTCCCCTAAGACTGGACAAAACCTGACTCAGAAAGTGTGGGATCCAGAGCGACTAGGCCAGGCCAATAGGGGGATTTGTCACGGGCACCTACCCACTCTGGGCCTCCTATTTGCTCAGGATTGGCCCGGGGTGGGGGAGGGGGGTGCTGCACATGAGTTTCTGCCTCCCTGCAGCTTCTCACCTGCTCTGGCAAAGCGGCGGTTGTGATGGTGACCCGGCGGGGTAAGTGCCCATGACAAATCCTGCCAGATGCCTCTTCCTCATGTGATGTGCTCGCCCTGATGCATCTTGTAGTACCGGAAAGCGAAAAGTGCGTGGGTGGCAAGTGGCTATTTCTCTGCGGTCCAAACGGTAGTTTTCTCTAAGGATTTTCTTTGGGGAAAATTTTGTAAGGAGAAGCCAACGTGTCCCACCACGCCTTGCTCCTAAATGCCAGGTGCTGCCACCGTCCTAACGCCTGGGACCCGGGTGGGGACGGTAACTGGTACAGTCCCTTGTTTGTTAGCAATGGCCAGGGAAACCCAGAGAGTGAAATGCAGCTCAAGGGGGCTCACATGTGAGACAGAGAACAAGGACCTGCCCATCCGCCCCTCACACACGGGAGTCAGACAGCTTTCCTCAGTGTCCCTAGGAGTTGAGTCGCTCCTGCTCCATTTCATTTATATTTAGAGATGGGGAAAAGGGACTTCTCCAGACCACCTCCTTCTACACATCTGTATGTTAAGAGGGAATTCATTTATTATATATAGGATGGATAAACAACGAGGTCCTACTGGATAGCACAGGGAAATATATTCAATATCCTGTGATAAATCATAATGGAAAAGAATATGAAAGAGAATGTGTATAGGGACTTCCCTGGTGGTCCAGTGGTTAAGACTTCACCTTCCAATGCAGGGGGTGTGGGTTTGATCCCTGGTGGGGGAGCTAAGATCCCACAAGCCTTGTAGCCAAAAAACCAAAACATAAAACAGAAGCAATATTGTAACAAATTCAAAAGACTTAAAAAAAAATAAAAAGCAGTGGTGTGTGTTTTAAAACAACAAAAGAATATGTATACATGTATAACTGAATCATTTTGCTGTACAGCAGAAATTAACACATTATAAATCAACTATACTTCAATAAAATAAATTTTAAAAGAGCAAATGCATTTAATTGTAGACTTCTTTAACGCTAAAGATCTCCCCCCATTTCCTATGCATCCAGTTTATTTATAGAAGATAATTCAACAATGTTAATGAATTCAACAAACATTTATGAGTCATATCATGTGCCCGGCAGTCTTCTCAGCGCTGGGGATGCAGAGCTGAATAGGACAGGGGTGAACAGCATGCAACTTTGCCTGGGGAAGGTATGCAGCCTCCGTGATTAATACAACTTGTGGTCATGTGTCCTAAACACTATGAATCTAGGCTAATGAGGAGACTCCTAATGTCTTACTTCCCTGGGCAGACTCAGTGACCTCTTTAGGTATCTTAAATATTTTACTGGAGCAATACGGTGACCTCTTTCAAAGGGGTCCTCACAGATGCAGCAAAGCCTGTCATTTGAGGTGTAAGGAGCCAGGGACTGATTACTTATTCATCAACAGTCCCACTGTCTCTGCCTGGCCCAGCAAACACCTGGATACCAAATATTTACTTTTCCATCTCCATGTCAGCTGCCTTCCTCCCCTTTGAAGTTTCAAACATCTACACCCCCTCTCCAAATCCTCTTTTGTCTTTAATTGAAGATGGTATTTAAGGTGAGGGCTTCAGTCATTTTGGCAAGTTACTTAGTTTTCCTGGGTCTCTCCAATGTATACATGTTATTAAACTTTTGTTTGATATTCTCCTGTTAATCTGTCTCATGTCAGTTTAACAAAAGAACCTTTAAGGGTCAAGGACATGAATCCCATTCATGAGGTCTCCACCTCATGATCCGATTATCCCGAAAAGGCCCTACCTCCTAACACCATCATATTGGGGTTAGAATTTTAACATATGAATTTGAGGGGGACGCAGACATTCAGTCCATAACAATTTTCTTGTTCATCTCTGAAGTATCTGAATGTAACACAACTGAAATATTTTTCTAGGTTGGTCTTTTTTGCCATGAACACTTCACTCTTCAATATAAAGAGAACTGTGCAATCCCTTAAAATCGCTAGAATAGAATAGATGGTTAAGTGATATTACTGCCTTTCAACCTTCTGAATTAGAACCTGTTAAATAACAGCTAACTGGAATATGTCACTTTTGTTATTTTTCTCTTGTGAAATTCACTGACACTGAGTCTGCTTCTCACATTAAACTTATTAGTATTTTATAATTTATAAGATGTAGCAAATTATTGGGTGAGAAATTGGGAACACACCTCTTTGATTTGCAAGAACTCATTTCACACCCAGCTAGATGAGTTTACTCTTAGAGATTATAATGAGCAGGTGTCAACAAAGTTACCCGTTAATGGGCAAATATTATTCACTATGGACGGGAACTGTGTCCCAGGTATGTTATTCACAAGGTAGTGGCTGAACTTGGAATCAGAGGTAGTACGATCACAAACAAAAGAAAAAAAATATTTTCCTAATTTTCTGTTCTAAAATCAGCTGACAGTAGAATTCCAGGTGGTTCATACAGCATTCTACCACCAGGCGTCCATGCTCAATCGCATTTAGACTTTGAGGGAGGCCTACTTTAGCCTACGAATGTGAAACAGCCCTGTGCTGGAGTTACTGTTAAGGGGTGAATATAGCCCCAGCTTGCTGTGGACAGTTCGAGCTGCCAGCGTTATTTCCCAGGATAAAGCTGATAAAATTATCTGTGATTCTAACAGCTTTTCAAATTTCAGAAGATTAAATTCTGTGTACTTAGGCCAGTAACAGCTTTAAAAACTCTCTGATCCTGAGTGGGTTCCTGGTTTATTTTTGGCTTTGATCTTACTTCAGAAGTATAGATTTAAGTATTTTAAAAAGTAGAATGAATGAAGAGGTGGGACTTGCCAATGAGAATTCAAAGCAGGGGACTTGGTGGGCAATGAGTTTGGAGCAGAAATTTACCATTCATTCCTTTGCAGTTCAGTGTTTAATGGTGGCCTGGGGATCACCTAGGAAAGACTGGAAGATGTTTCTAAAACTTTGCCTTGTAAAAATTGTTTCTCTTCCATGTTCAGATTTTTCAACTCTGTACAAGCAGAGACTTAGGACATTGCACAGGAAAATACCAATGAGTTGCCAAGATCTCAGCTCTTATAAAAGTCAGTAAAGATTCCTTTTTTAAAGTTGCTCTCCAACTAAACTGCCTCTGATATTCTCTGTGATTCTTCCATCTTAGGGTCCAGGCAGAGAGAAGGTGAAAATAATCTTCTTAGGCTTTTATCAAAACAAAGCACTCAGTACCCAATCTAATCTCTCATTTACTTTTCTCCCCAAACTGGCACAATACTCTATGCTTCTGTTAACTCTAAGGGGACAATATTTTCAATTGGTTATACTTTTCTTACAGCAGAGAGTAGAGTTATAGAAGGAATATCTGTTCTCTTAGAATCAAGAGTTTTTGTAAGTTCAAAAGAGACTTTTTAGAAGTCCTCTACTAACTTTATACATAAAACTACAGGAGGGCTTCCCTGGTGGTGCAGTGGTTGAGAGTCCGCCTGCCGATGCAGGGGACACGGGTTCATGCCCGGTTCCGGGAGGATCCCGCATGCTGCGGAGCGGCTAGGCCCGTGAGCCATGGCCGCTGAGCCTGCGCGTCCGGAGCCTGTGCTCCGCAATGGGAGAGGCCACAACAGTGAGAGGCCCGCGTACCGCAAAAGAAAAGAAAAAAAAAAAAAACTACAGGAGCTGCTGTAGGACAACCAGAAGCAGCCTCAGCCTCTGCATTTTAGGAATCAGCACTTTCATTGAGAGCAAATGAAACATGCAGAATACAGTCAGACAGTTAAGATAAACTGCTAGGGAGACAAAGGAGGGATGCAGACAGGGGTTCTGAGGGAGCCCACCACAAGTGAAGACACTGACAGAGGGATTAAATCCACCCTAAATATGAAAATACTTTAAAAAGTAACTGCAGGAAATACATCAGAACAGATGTAGGAAAGGAATCACAAAGTACCTACCATTTAATGGGTCAGGCAAATGACTTAAAAAGATAGACTCAGTGTAATGAAGAATACATGATTAAAGGGATAGTCTTCCAAATATATAGCTACTGGGGGAGATTAAAAGAAAAAAAGAAGAAAGAAGGGCATCTTGGCACTTAAACAATGAGGGGGAAAGAAATAAAAGGGAAAAAATAGCTTTGCCTGCAAGACAACAGACAATCACAATATCTGAGGACTTGTAAACCCTCCACCACCTAGAAACAAGGAGTCAAAGAAACAAAAACCCTATTAAAGTACTCAGCCTTTGCTAGACAGAAACAACGTGCCACTAAGCTAGAAATCTTGTAAGACACCTCAATATCATAAAAAATGAGCAAGAAGAAAATTAAATCCATAGAGAACTATGGATTTGCAGAAAATCAGGAAATAAATCTTTACAGAAATTTGTCCTCAGAAAAGAATCATAAAGGGCTTCCCTGGTGGTGCAGTGGTTGAGAATCTGCCTGCTAATGCAGGGGACATGGGTTTGAGCCCTGGTCTGGGAGGATCCCACATGCCATGGAGCAACTAGGCCCGTGAGCCACAACTACTGAGCCTGCACGTCTGGAGCCTGTGCTCCGCAACAAGAGAGGCCGTGATAGTGCGAGGCCCGCGCACTGCGATGAAGAGTGGCCCCCACTTGCCACAACTAGAGAAAGCCCTTGCATAGAAACGAAGACCCAACACAGCAAAAATAAATAAATAAATAAATTACTAAAACTCCTACCCCCAACATCTTCTTAAAAAAAAAAGAAAGAAACATAAAGCAGAAGAAAACTGTAAATCTACATTCCAACTCAGAAAATAAGGACATAAACAGACAATAAACAAGGAGAAATTTTTTTAAAGTTGATTGAATTCAGGAAAGAAATGGAATAAAAATACAAAATTATCTCAGAAATGAAAAATAAATTACAAGATACTCATGAAAGAACAGACTCAAATGAAAATTTAATAGGGGCAACAGAGAAAAGCAGGAATACAGCACATACAAAGAAAATGGCATAAAGAAAGAACTGAAATGGATGGGAGAAAAAGTAGTGGAAATGGAAAACAGGCAAAGAAGAAATAACATTCCTATCAGTGAAGTCCCTGAAGCAGGAAGAACAAATCAACAGAGCAGAGCTATATTTAAGCTATAACCCAAGAAATATTTCCAGAATTATAAAAAGACCTGAATCCATGCATTGAAAAGACTGGCTACCTCAGAAAATTAACACAGAATGATCAACTCTGAGGCATTTTCTAGTAAAACTAGATTTCAAATATAAAGATAAAATCCTCAAGATCTGCAGGCAAAAAGGAAAAATAATTTTAAAGAGCAAAAGAATTAGTCTGGCAACAAACTTTTCAAGACCAACCTACAAAACCAGGCAATAATGGAGCAGTATTTTTTAAAAGCTTAATGAAAGAAAGTATGAGTCTAGGATTCTCTACTTCTCTTTTTCTGTATGCATTAATTAATTAGAATACTACTATTAGGAAAAGATGTCTCTTTTCTCCCATTTATTTATTTGAATATATATATATATATATATATATATATATATCAGCATTGATTCATGACTATATGTTTTATGGGTTAAAATCCATTTTTATTATTACTATTATTAGTATTATTAATTTTGTTGTCCAAATTGTTCTGGCTTTGGCAATTAGAGGCTCCTTCAGGTTGGCTTCTTGGTTTTTAAATTTCCAAGAGAAAGTCTTTCTCTTATTTTTTTATTTGTTTTTGTTAGTAAATTTCAGATTTATAGTATTGTGATCAGAGTGTGTTGTGTGAAATATTTCTGCATGAAAGGTACTTATGTTCTTTTTTTGTGACCCAACCCATAGAGTAAACTATTCATGAGTCAGTACTGATATAAATGTGTAATCAAATAAATAAATGGAAGAGATAACTCTTCCTTACCATAGAATTTCAATTAATTAATGTAGACAGAAAGAGGGAAATAGAGAATCATCATTAGGCAAACACCACAGAATTAAAAGTGAGATTCATCAATGGATGTTAAAATTAGTGGCAAAAGTTTGAGAAGAAACACTGAGGATTTGTATAGTCTCAAAGCATCTCCCTCAATATGCTTACCAACTACAAAGTGAAAAACAGTAACCTTACAGTGGAAACATCTAGCAGACACCAACTTAACCAAGTGATCAAAGTAAACAAGACTGAGGAACCATTACAGACTATAATAGAATAAAGTTATTTTATAAATAAATAAATACAATAAGAGATCCTGAATAGGATCCTGGAAAAAAATTAAAAGTTAAAAAGAATTCAAAATCACACAAAAGATGCTCAAAATCATTAGTCATTAGGAAACAAAAATTAAAACCAAAATAAGGAACCATTAAGTACATATTAGAATGGCTAACATAAAAAGTACTGATAATACCAAGGGCTGACAAGTGAAGCAACGGGAATCTGCTAATAGGAACACAAAATGTTATAGTCATTCTGGAAAACAGTTTGGAAATGTCTTAAAATGGTAAACATATACAACACCAAGAGTGAATTCAAATGTGAACTATGGACTTTGGATGATAATGATGTGTCAGTATAGGTTCATCAATTGTAACAAACATACCACTCTTGTGGGTGTTATTACTCATGAGGGAGGCCATGCATGTGTAGAGTCAAGGGGATATTGGAAATTTCCATAGCTTCTGTTTAATTTTGCTGTGAACTTAATAATGTGCCAAAAATAAAGTCTAATAAATTTTACAAATTAAACATACATTTATAATATGACCTAATAATTCCACTTCCAGGTATTTTTCTCAGAGAAATAAAAAGTTATGTTCATAGAAAAACTTTTTTGTGAATGTTTATTGCAGTTATATTCATAATCACCCCAAACTGGAAGCAATTCAATTGTCTTTTAATGTGCCACTGACTAAACAAACTGTGGTACATCCACACAATGTTGCACTACACACCAATAAAAAGAAATGAACTACTGGTACTTAGAATAACATGAATGAATCTTAAAATTTATTTTGCTAAGTGAAAGAAGCCAGTTTTAAAATATTGCAAACTGTATTATTCTATTTATACAGTGTTCTGGAAAAGGGAAAAAGAAATAGAAAATAGATCGGTAGTTTCCTGGGGTTAGAGTTAGGGTGAGAGTATACATACAGAGAGGTAGTATGAGGGGATTCTTTGGAGTATTAGATTTTTTCTGTATTCGGTCTGTGGTAGTGATTACAAGAATCTATACATCTGTAGAAACTCAAAGAACTGTAACCAGCAAAAGTAAATTTTACTGTATGTATATTGAAAAGTTAAAAAAAAAAGGCATCACTATGATAGACCCAGGCAGACTCCAGTTGTTCCTGTTTTCCATGATTCAGTTATTCTTGTACTACCAGCATGATTGCTTGCCCCATGTATGTACCACCTGATGTCCAACCACCATTACTTAATACTTTCATTTAAATCATCTAATTCCTTTCAAAAGGGATTATATGATATCTTTGAATTCACTGGTTTGGCGTGCTAGTTATGTTTCTTCAACAAACTTTAATATAAATATATACCTATTTGAATGACAACAACAAAAATAGCCAGAAACAATGTTAGGAAGGAGTGATAGACTGTTGACTCTTGAAAGGACCCATAAAGATAATATGGTACAATTCAGTCATTTTTCAAATTGTATTTATACAGACTAGACCATTTCATCTGAGCGTTGCTAAAGAAAGTTGCTTCTCAATGATTCAGATCAATTGATTCAGAGCAATGTGGTAGACATTCTGACCTGACCAAGAACTGGCAGCAATATAAGGAAAGAATGTTTTGTTTAGAAAAGAAAAAAGTCAGGGGAAATTGAATAAACCTTCTTTATCCCCACCTTTTGTACATAAAATCATTGTATCCATTTAAATAAATTATGTCTTTACTTTTTTAAGTGCTGATTTTACAGGAAAATAAACTAGCCATCCTAGTTTATTAAACGTTAGACAAAATTGTATTGTAGCCTGGTGTGTGCATGGCTGGGTGTGAAGAATTAGTATAGTAACCCATATGCAGCTGCCTGGATGGATCTGTAATATGAAAGATGTAGTCTATCACACAGCAATGCCTGGGATACAGGTTTTTTTCTGCCAAGGGCTAAAGGCCAAAGTCTATTTATCAGCCCAGAAGGCTGGAGATGTTTTGGTTGAAGCCTTACTCAGCATATTCCTCTATCGAGTAGTAACTTCTTTTCTTTATTTGAAAATGTATAATTTAATACCTCATATTGCTACAATGTTTTTATTCAGGGTGGATCCAAGTTTTGGGAAGCCTGTAGCTCATACAATTTTTGTAATCCTTATTAACAAAAAGAATAGAAAATTACAAATACAAAACTAGGTACAAAAGAGAATATTTATTTATGATGCAAAAATAAATTTCAACACATTACACATTTTAAGAAGCTGAAAAATATCACAAAATCCAGGAAAACATCATATTTTTATTAACCCCTGTCATACCTGTATCATATTTGTTACCTGCATTTTTTGACTACATGCTCTTTGATCAGTTTTGTAATGCCATTTGTATAGAGAGTTTAAAAAGATAATTCAGCATTTCTTCTCATTGATTTACATTTTTATTTATTACTGATAGGATGCATAAAACATGCAACTCTACATACAGATATCCTGTTTCCAGTACTGACTGAAACAACCTTATAAATACAGGAATTCTGATTAATACTCTTTTGTGCAATCCCTGTCAAAAAAGAAAAAAACAAACCATCTGGTTTATGTTCCTTATCAAGTGTGTTTCTGAGAGAAGAGACATTCTGTTTTGACTTGTCTATGATAATGGACTCTTAAGGCTTACTATTCTCAGGGTTAGGTCTGAACATTTCACTGACCATACATTTCTGTTTTGGGGAGCAATGGAATGTGTTTCTGTTATGATATGTCCTCTGACCATACCTAGAAGAGTTTCATTTCAATAATTAAAATGTCTAATCCTGTGTAGGAATCAACTCTGTGGACTCCATCCAGGCTAGAGCTCATACCTGCTTGAGGCTTGGAAGTCTGCAGTGTGGGCAGAGGCCTCATGTCTTTTGCAAGATGTAATTTCTGACCCGCCCACCCCGGCGTGGTACCCGGGGCAAATGAAAAATGCACAGCTTGCCTGGCTGCAGGTGTCGTTTTGGCATTGGAACTTCTAGGTGACTGTATGCTCTGCTGACTCTCTCATGGGTGATTTTGTGGATTATTTTGGAGAACTCGCAGGGCATCTGGTAATGCAGGATATGCATCCACAAGCAGTCACTTTCAGTTCTTTGTTCTCTGGGCTTCTCAGCTACCTCTACCACCTTCCTCTTCTAGTTCATTTTACCCCTCCTGATGGCCTTCTTGGGCAAAGTATCCTTCAAGTGGCTTCAGGCCAGTTGCCTCTGTGGATCCCATGCTTAGTCCCTGGGAAAAGTGCACACTGGAGGAGTGAGCTGCTCCCTTTGAAACTTCTCAGGGAATTCCCTGGTTGTCCATGGTTAGGAGTCGGTGCTTTCACTGCCATGGCCCCAGGTTCAATCCCTGGTTGGGGAACTAAGATCCCGCAAGCTGCACAGTGTAGCCAAATAAATAAATAAGAAACCTCTCTCTCTCTCTCTGGTCTCAGGTTTTTGAAGGCACAGTCTCTTTCCTGTATAAGCCCTTTTCTCCCAGACACCAGAAGACATATTCTATCCATGTGCTCTCCTTGATGCCAAGCACCTCTCACTTGGAAAAAGATAAGGGAGATGAAACTTCTTTCTGCCACCATGGGATAGAGAGAAGCATCCCAGCATCCTCATGGGAATGCTCTCTCTCTCTCCATTTAGTTGTAGTCACTCATAGCCAAGAGAAGGATGAAGGATTCCTGCTAGCAGAACTGATTTTAAAATCACTTAGTAGGGCTTCCCTGGTGGCGCAGTGGTTGAGAGTCCGCCTGCCAATGCAGCGGGCACGGGTTCGAGCCCTGGTCTGGGAGGATCCCACATGCCGCGGAGCGGCTGGGCCCGTGAGCCCTGGCTGCTGAGCCTGCGCGTCCGGAGCCTGTGCTCCGCAACGGGAGAGGCCACAGCAGTGAGAGGCCCGCGCATGGCGATAAGGAGTGGCCCCTGCTCGCCGCAACTAGAGAAAGCCCTCGCACAGAAATGAAGACCCAACACAGCCAAAAATAAATTAATTAAAAAAAAAAATCACTTAGTAAATTCAGCATTGGTGCTTTAGCACCTCGGTCTAGGTTATAAGGGTATTTGCCATTTTATTCTATTTTCTTCAGCTGGAACTAAGACAAAAGCAGTTCCAGCTTAACACCATATTACAGAAGCATATATATCTCTATCCATTATTTTTTCTTTTACTCATTCAAGATTATATCAAATATTACTGGCCTTGTACCACTGAAATTCACCTCGAGAAAGCCCCTACTGGGTATTCCCTTCACCCCTAATCTAGTTGCTGTTTTTCTTGTCCTCATTGCTCAGGACTGTGTCTTACCATCTCTTGTCATAGTTCTGTCAATTTCTGACCTAGCACCATGTTGCTTGTGATACTCCTTAACAGGTATACAAAGGTTTCTCATGTCACACAACTTACTGAATCTCAGGAGTTTTCTTTGCAGTCATACAAGGTGAAATGTTTGGGTGGTGGTGATGGTGGAAATGGTAGTACTGGTGGTGGAGATGTTGAAGAAAGTGGTGGTGTTTGAAGTGTTTGTGGTTGTAGTGGTAGAGGTGGTGGTGGTTTGGTGGAAGTGGAGGTATTGGTGGAGGTGGTGGTGATGGAGGTGGTGGGCTTGGCAGAAGTGGAGGTAAAGGCAGTGGTGGTATTGAAGGTGGAGGTGAAACCTGTGAGGCTGCAGCAGAGTGAACACAAAACGATCCTGAAGAAATCTTCTGTGCTCCAGCGTGCACCTCCACAGAGCACTGTCTCCACTGAGTATGCGCTCATAGTAAAACAGTGACAAACTGTAGCAGGAAATGAATTATATGAAGGAGAGTCAGTAGAGAACACAAATGGGAGAATTTGCCTACCAAGACCCAGATTTAAGACCTAAAAGAGACCTGGGAAGGACAGAATTGAGATCATAGAAAGAGAATATTGAAAAAAGAACTCACTTAGTCCTGAACAGAATGAATAAAGACAAATCCATACCTAGTTGTGCTGTAGTGGAATTTCCACATTTCAAAAACAGAGTAAATCAGAAAGCCACTGAGATACATGACAGATTGGTGAAAGGAGGCCGGCGGGCTTTCAAGGACTGTGGCTCCTAGAAGACCAGGAAATAGAGATTCAAGAAGAAAAATGGAATCAGACCTTACAAGTGCTGGGGGAAAACTAACTCCTGGGCACAAAAGATATTTTCAGGCACAGAGATTCTTCAAGTGTGGACACTAGACAAGGTGTCCATTTGAATATAAAAAATAACTATAGCTTGAACTTTAGCAAAAAAAAAAAAAGAAAAAAGAAATTCATCTGAAAGGAAGAGAGTGGACACTGAAAATGAAGAAGAAAGAGCTCCATGAACATGTTGGAAAATTCAAATATGTATTAATTAAAAATAATAACATTAAAAACTGATCTGGGTAGGGTTTTTTTTGGCATTGCAGTAAGCTTTTATTTGTGGCAATTCAAAACATTTATTAATACTGTACAAAAAGAGTATGTCAGTATTTTGAGATAATATTAAAAATGTAGTTTATAGAGATGGGTCAATCTGATGAGTACATAGAGGAAGAAATAATCTCATATTTTCTAATTTCCAGCAGAGATTAAAATTATTCCCAAAGACACATTCAAGTTTTGATGTGATTCGCAGACAAAACTCATCATGAAAATTTTTAAGAAAGGTCATTACTTTCTTTTCCTCAAAAATGATATGTGTGGAGATACTTTAATGCTTCCCTGTCCTTAAGTCTCTTTTGAGAATATTTATTTTATGAAACTACAGTAAGAAAAAAAAAAAAAAACCTGTCCAATGGAGCAATGCTTATGTTCCAAAATTAGAATTCTGAAGCTCTCCAAGTGGAAAACAATCTGAAATTGAATTATCCAAGGCACCATGGTTTTATTAATACTCATAAAATAAAAAAGGAGATTCCTTGAGAGAAATTCAAAATCAACATCTGTGGCAACTACTCACTAGCTTATATAAATAAATAAAATTAGTTGTATTTCGAAAAAATAGGAAGCATATAATGAAGTACCTACTTTAAACTGATTCTTAAGTCAGATGACTTTTCTATCTAGGTGAAAAAATAGTGAAAGGAAATATCTAGCTTATTTTTGATAAAAGATTAATCTAGTGTCTCTTTATGAAATTGTTATTATTTATTACAGAAAGGTTAATATTTGTGACTTCTCTATTCAGCAATGTGGTTGAAGAGTAAAATTACCTTGCTGCAGATTTCAGTTATTTGCATTTATTTTTTAAAAGGTGGTAAAACTAAAATATTAGGAAACGATAAATATAGGACTTTATAGGGAACAAATTCTGAGAGTCCTATATTCTATGGGGCCAGAAAAGAGATCTCTATTAGCTTTCAACAGTGTTAAACAACCATATTAAACAGCTAAAAATAATCTCTCAAAGAATACAAATGGGATATATAACTTCCAAACCAGTTGGAATAGCATGGGAACAAAGAAAAGTTATTAATAAAATGGAAAACGGGGAAGGAGATGGGCAAGGAAGCCAAGAAGATGCTGGTGAGCAAACATGTAAGTGAGATGGTGGCAATCACTCCAGGTGGGCAGTGGCAAGGCCAGGTGTGGACTGGGGGAGGCCGTCTCCTATAGCACCGGGGTGAGCCCCAGTTCAGTGTGACGTGGTGGTCCTGGAGCCTCACAGGAGGGGCAGGAAGGAGAGGCCCGGGAGACACAGCAACGAGTAGATTCATTGGCCCACTGTGTTGGGTTTGACTCATGTCTCCATTTAACACAACCATCCTTTCTTCCAGCTCTTGTTCTTATTTCCAAACCAGCACATTGTCTCTGGACATCCCTGCAGGCCCCTTAGGGTCTGGTCTATTGCTGGGTCCACAGTCAGCTTAGACTGATGGATAATCAAGCCAGTCTGACCTGAGAGAGCATGGTATATTTTCCACTTTTCAGAGGAGATGAGCCACACACAGTATAAATTTACTGTCTATTCTCTGCTCATCTGTGCTTCCTGGGGGGTTGCACCACCCCTGAAGTTTCAGAAATAAATGTATGCTAAATGTGGATGAAAAGCAAAGAACTATAGGATGAAAAGCAAAGAACTTTGGTGCCTGTGAGATAAATGGATTCCTTTCTGCTCACTTTTTCAAGTAGTCATAGAATTAAACATTTCTTTTAAGCACATGAACTCTATAACCCACATAAGACACAGCCTGTTCCTATTTTAGGATGCTATTTGAAATCTATTCCATCAAAGGATAAACCTTTTGCTTCCTTGCTGAGTCCATTTCATCTTATCTATTTGTTTTTTCTTTTGAAAAGAGTCAAAGCAGAGGCTGGAATAAGCACCTCTCTGCCTGACCCTCTTTTCTTACATTGCAAAATATCCTTCTTGTTCTTGCCAACCTGAAGTGAGAAGAAAAGAAACTTGGTCCTTCAGTGGAAAGAGGCTAGACTACTGGGGAGAACCCTGAGCTGGATTTAAAGAGACAGTCTTGACAAACCTCTGTAGGTTCTGAGTGATCCATTGAAGTGACTGAGGGCACACAGTATTGGGGTATGTGGTATTTATGCCCTGGAGGGGGCTCTACGTGTCAGCTCCCCTTCAGCATTTCAATATGAGCCCCACTAGCCTTCCCTGTGCCCCTGCCTGACAGCAGGACTCAGCCATTTGTTCTTTCCCCACATACAACACACAGGCTTCTCCCTCATAAACCTTAAATGTCTTTCTTGCAGGCCCTTTTTCCTTCCCTTCCCTTCTTTTCCCTTCCCTTTCTGCCCTCCCTCCCTTCCTTCCTTCCTTCTTTCCCTCCTTTCATTGAATTGTATTTCATTGTGGTAAGAACACTTAATATGGGATTTCCCTTTTAACGCATTTTCCACTGTGCAATGCAGTGTCATTGTCTCAGCCATGATGCTGTGCAGCCCATCTCCAGAACTCATTCATCCTGCTTGGCTGAAACTTTATGTCTCTTGGTTAGTGACTCCCCATTACCCACCACCCCCCAAGCCCTGGCAGCCACCATTCCACTCTTCGATTGTATGAATTTGACTACTTTAGATCCCTCATGTAACTGGAATATACAGCATTTGTCCTTCTGTAACTGGCTTATTTCACTGAGCATAATGTCCTCAAGGTTCATCCACGTGGTCACACATTGCAAAATTTCCTTCTTTTTTAAGACTAGATAATATTCTATGTAAGTATATACCACATTTTCTTTATCCACCCATCTGCTGTGATTCAGCAATCCCACTTCTGGGTATTTATCCTCTTCTTTTTCTGTGTTAAGCACATTTTCAAAACATCTTCACTTTTTTTTTCCATAAGAAATGCCACATACATTAAAAAAAATTCTTGTTTAATTCAGTATTATGACTATTTTTTGAGCTCCTACTACGTGTCTTTACAATGCAGCCTCAGCTGGGAGTTGGTGAGGAACATAGCACCGGGACAGCTCACCCTGACCAAGTCTGCATTTTCACATTCATTTCATTGAATGTGCCTCTAAGAAAGAAATCCCCCAGATGTAAAATAGCTGGCTGCTGCCCATTAAGCTACAACTGCTTTCTCTTAGTCTTTATTTTTAAAGGGACCTAGAGATTCCTGAACTGTTTTCTTTTTGATTTGTGGTCTTGCTTCTGGCTATTAGGAAGGAGCTGGCAGTAGGCACTGTGCTCACATATTGGCCAATTAGTTCCCCATCCTCCACATTATGCTCCTAATTTCCCTAAGGCAATCATGCCAATAGCCTCCACACAGCCAACAAAAAATGATGCCAGGCCATTGGATAGAGAGGGTGAGCAGGAAACACCTCTCCACAGGGCTGTCTTCATTTCCCTGCAGAAAACAGTGTCAATATATTTACAGAGCTGTCTGTGCATTACAAAGTGCATCTGCTGACTTGAGTCTACGGTATCCTTTTATCCTTTTTGAAATCTACTGGATAGTCAGAGCATGCAATGTGTATTAGACAGGACTTTTTTCCTTTTGGACTAGAGTGCTTAAAGAAAATTTGCCAGCTCCATTGCTGGCAAAAAACCCCACATTTTTCTCTATGTAGGTCCCAGATGATACAGTCCCCAATTCTCTCCTGAGCACCAAAAATAGAACAGGCCGAGCCAAGATAAGCAGATGTCTTACCTCCAAATCCCAAATAAGGTATTTAAGCCCTGGATACAGCAAATGGTGTGATGGCTGGAGTATCACCCCTGTCAGATTCTTTCTTTATAGAACTGGGCAGGGGAAATGTACCCCTTATTGCATGTGATATATGCACGACTTAAATACTGTTTTTGAATTTAAATGTTTGCCATTAAATTATTTTGCAAATGGGGAGCTTATTATTAAAAGAAATCTTATGATAAGATCTCTTTATAAAGCAATACATCTTTTATGTTTATTTGAATGTAAAATCCATACAAGAGTCTTACAGGAAGTGTCAAAAATGATAAAAATTAATCATCTGCCATCTCCTAACTCAAATGTGACTCATTTCAATTATGCTTTTTTCTAGCTTTTGTGTATTAGATGTATATGTTTTACTTAATTGAAATGACATAATCGATTAGCATCAGGTTTTTCTTTTCCCCCAAAGTACTTCATTATACCTTAAATAGTATCCACTTTTTTACTATTATACATTGAACTTGTTTCTAGTTTGTTACCGTGGTAGTAAATGTGGTGAATGTTTTGAGCCCCCCAAACCCCACCCCCACCTGTAATTAGCTCACAGCAGAAGCAATGGTTTCAGCATGGTCATTTCATGAATATACTAAGACCGCTCAGTGGGGCACCAAGATGATACATAGAAAACACTTAGCTGCAAATGAAAAGACCTCCCCATCCTTTTTATGTCTTCTGTAGAATAAGTTTCTTAAATTCCCAGGAGCAGTATGCTAGGCCAGAGAATTCCTTTATTATTACCAGTGTACCTCATGTCCTATCTGAATTTTTTATATTTTGAGTTTATTTCAATGGAGCCAACCACTGTGGCATAATGTTTCCTAGTTCCTGTATGCCTTCCTCTAGTTCATAAGAATGGCCTCTTGTGAACATTTCCATTTTGTATCTTCTACGTGGCATGTGCATCAGTCAGGTAATTTCTACAGAGAAGGGTTTTTAGAAACCAGTGTGGCAAAAACAGTGCACTTATTATTTTGTTGGTAAATTGAGGTGTAAGTGCTGACTTCCTGCCTTATAGGATCCCAAAGCAGAAAAAAAAAAATATCCAAACTCTTGCATTTGCCATTGGGAGTTAGTGTGCGGGGGGCACTTCAACCTGACTTCCTACAGAGGGGAGCCAATTAAAAACAGAAAGACAAGACCCTGGATCTTCTTATAAGGTAGTCATTTGCTGGAGGCTCTGAAGTGAGGCATCCACACTCTTCGGTCTGTCAGGCAGGTTTGAGCTGCTTTCATCTAATTTGAATCCTTGGGGAAACCGTGCCTTCCTGGGACAAATATATGCCTGGGTCTCAGGCAGTAAGCCTCTTGTGGGGGTGGCTCTGAGTATCTTGCCTCTGTTCCTCATTAAGTAGAAGTTATGTGTGTGTGTGTGTGTGTGTGTGTGTGTGTGTCTGTGTGTGTGTGTGTTATAACACACTTGGAGAAAAGCACACACAAAATAAACGTAGGATTCAGCAAAAGTTTGTAAGGAGCACCTAAAATCCGAAAATAGAATACTTCCACGACATCCCCAAACCTCCTCCCCTTACACTCCCTCCTTTGGAAATGACACTATATTAGTTTTCTGTTGCTGTTGTCATAAATTATCACAAACTCAGTGGCTTGAAACAGCACAAATTTTTTATCTTATAGTTACGGAAGTCAGAAGTCCTAAAATCAAGGTGTTGGCAGAACAGCCTTCCTGTCTGGAGGCTCTAAGGGAGAATCTATTTCTTGCCTGTTCCAACTTCTAGAGGACACCTGCATTCCTTGGGTCATGGCCCCTTCTTCATTTTTAAAGCCATTGCTATGACCAGTTGAGTATTTCTCTTAGGACACCATTCTGACCTTGCTTTTGTTGGTACCTCTCTGATTCTGACTCTCCTTCTTTCACTTTTTAAGGACCCTTGTGATTATATAGGGCTTGTGGGATAATTCAGGACAATCTCCCCACCTCAAGTTCCTTAACCTTAATCACATCTGCAGTGTCCCTTTTGCCATGTTTATAAAATCACAGGTGTTGGAACATTAGGGCATGGACATCTTTGGGGAGCCATGGTTCTGCCAACCCCCTTAACACTATCCTAGCTTTTTGCATTATAGTTTGTGTTGCCTGAAATTACACTGTATGTTCTTTTTGTGTGTGTGCCTGCCTTTTTTTCTCAACGTGGTGTGAGATTCATTCTGTAACTCTAGCTCATTGATTCCTTACTCTAATATTCTACTGTGTGAATACACCACAATTTATGTATATACTTTAAGTGGATGGATATTTGCGTTGTGCCCAGTTCTGTGCTTTTATGTATGCTGCACCTTCTTGAGCCTGTGTCTTGGTGTTTCTATGAGTGGCATTGCTGGGTGAGAGAAAACACCACAATTGATGTGAACATACACCCTGATTTGCCTGGGACTGTCCTGATTTATGCCTGCTGTCCTGGTGTCCTATCCAGTTAGAGACTCCCTTCGCTCTCCAAACTATGGTCACCCTAGTCATAGTGAATGCTTATCTTCAACTCCAAGAAATGATGCCAGGTAGTTTCCAATCTGACTGTAATTTATGTTCCACATCCTCACCAACACTTATGATCGACCATCTTTCAAAATGCAAAATGAATTTGCATTTTCCTGATTACTGATAGGGTTGAGAACCTTTTCATATACTTACTGTCCATTTGGAACAATAAATCTTTTGGGAAATCCCTGTTTGAATCACTTTCCCATTTTTCAATTGACTCATCTATCTTTTTCTTATTTATTTGTTAGGAATGCTTTTCATATTCTGGGTATGATTCTTTTGTTGTTTACATGAATTGCAAATATCTTCTCTCAGTCAATGGTTTGCTTTTTCACTCTTAATTTGAATGTATTTTGAATTATCAATCTTTTCCTATATAATTAGCCCTTTTTGTGTCCTATTTAGGAAATCTTTCCCTGCCCAAAATGTCATGAAAATATCTTCCTTTATTACTTTCTTGATGATTTATTGTTTTGCCTTTTCTACTTAGGTCTACAATATACTGCAGCTTGATTTTTGTGTAAGGTGGCTGACTTTAATTTTTTTCTTCAAAAGGATATATAGTTGACTCAGCACCATTTATCTAAAATACTATCCTTTTTTTTTCATTGTTTGCTGTACCAAGTTTTCAAAAATCAAGTGTTAAAATATGCATTGGTTTGTTTCTAGGCTTTCTATTCTGCTTCATTAGTCTGTCTATCTCTGGAACAAGATCATTCTGCCTTAACTATTGAAGCTATATAGTAAATTATGAAATGTGCAAAAGGAAATCCTCCCTCACTGTTTTGCTTTAAGAGTGTGCTACCATGCATCCCAATGTTCATTGCAGCACTATTTACAATAGCCAGGTCACGGAAGCAACCTAAATGCCCATTGGCAGACGAATGGATAAAGAAGTTGTGGTACATATATACAATGGAATATTAGCCATGTAAAGGAACAAAATGGAGTCATTTGTTAAGACATGGATGGATCTAGAGACTGTCAGACAGAGTGAAGTAAGTCAGAAAGAGAAAAACAAATATCATATATTAACGCATGTATATGGAACCTAGAAAAATGGTACAGATGAACCGGTTTGCAGGGCAGAAGTTGAGACACAGATGTCGAGAACAAACGTATAGACACCAAGGGGGGAAAACCGCGGTGGGGTGGGGATGGTGGTGTGCTGAATTGGGTGATTGGAATTGACATGTATACACTGATGTGTATAAAATTGATGACTAATAAGAACCTGTAGTATCAAAAAACAAACAAAAAAACCCAAACAAACAGAAAATAAAGAGTGTGCTACCTGTCTTGGCTCTTTGTATTTCCATTTAGATTTCAGAATTATACTATTAATGACCTTCACAAAATTTGCTGGGGTTTTTATTGAGATTTCACAAATCATTTTAGGAAGAACTTACATTTTTAACAGTATTTTATTTTTCAATATGAGATTGTTTTGAAATAAAGGAGAAAATGTCAATAATATCTAAAATACCACAATTCTAAATCACTAAAAGAGACCCTGACTTTACACATAGATCCATGGGTACCATGGTATTGGTATTTGAAACTGGGAGGTCTGGCTTAAGAGTGGCTTTCCTGAGCCATCTACACAGCATTGCCTTTAACATTTTTCTTAAACAAATTAAGATTTATTTTTTTCTCAACGAAAAAGGAATCTGGAAGTAGGCAGCTGCTGGCAGTGGTTCAGAATTTCCAGGTCACAGTTTGTATCTCTGTCATTATCTTAGTTTTTCTCTCATGGTCACAAAATTGTTGCCAGGCTCCATGCTATCTGCATGGCAGGCAGGACAAAGTGGGGGAAAGGGTGGTACCAGCAATGTCTGCTTTGTTAATAGGGATGGTTTTCCCCCCACACACTACCTGCAACAGGCAAACATGTCCCTCTACCAGAAAAGTTGCTCTTCTGTAGTACTGGTGGAGGAGGGAGACTGTAGGAGGGAGGTGATGTGCTCGATCATCTCCACAGAGTCAGTCTCAACTTCCAAGACTTGTGCCAGGTCTCTGGCAGGCACCACAACAAAACCTCACATTAGAATGGGCTATAACTTGGCGATCGCTGAAAACTACCATTTCCTTTTAGTTCTTTTCAAAATTTTCGAGTCACTTACTATAAGTGAAAAGTTTGAAGTTTCTTGGTTCTTTATTTAAATTAAACTTAATTTGATTCATCAGAAATTTGCATTGGGAAATTTGTTCTGACACTCCAAAAGCAGAGAACTTCTTGTGTTTATCTCTGTAACTCCCCACAGAAATCAGCGCAACAGTGTCCTAGACAGAAGATCAGTAAACATTTGTTGATTTCAATTGAATTTATGTAAAAGTAGGGCAAAGAAATTGATGTCTTTGATATAGACATTGGATAAAAATGGACAATGAAAGCATAAAATCATTTATATTAAGTGACAAACAAAATGTAGATTGATTACCTGAGCTTTGAAAACTATCTCAGGATTAAAGTTTTCACAAAGTATAAAGTTTCTTTATGCTGCTCATCAGCATAGCACCTCCCATCTTTTCTCCCCACCTCTCCTTTTAATCAAGAATTTGGTCTCATGAGTATCTGTGACCCAGTCAGAAGCAACTACTTCAAAGAATGAATCTTCTTCCCTCCACAGAGGAGAGTATAAAGATGCAGGACTGGAGTGGGGCTGTTCATATGGGGTTTTCAACATGCTTTTCACATCAACTTATGGAGCACAAGGATAATTTAGATTGCGTGTTCCACAAGGACAGAGAGGAGGAGTCTTTGCCTGGTGGTAACATGAAGTCAGGGTGATATCTCAAAATCCTCTGAGTGTTTTCATGAAGTGGGTAATTGATGGTGGTGATTTTAAACTCAGCATGACTTTGTGATGAGGAGAGAGAGTTGATCAATTTTACAAAGGAAAGGAGGGAAGGAAGGAAGGAAGGAAGGAAGGAAGGAAGAAAGAAAGAAAGGAAAATAAAAGGGAAAAAAACCATGGCTTAGAATTGAGGACTCTTGACCTCCTTTTCTACTTTCATCACTAACTGTACAAACTTTAGGTAGACTCTTCCATCTCCCAATGCCTGAGTTGAAGTAGGAACAAGAGTGCTTCTTTCTGAATTTATTCTAAGGGGGAAGTGTTCTGAACTACTTGAAGGTTACAGATTGATTGTCTGACTGATTGACTGAATATCCCTATTGTCTTTGTTTTGTGTCCCTCTAGTTTAGCCAGATCCTCAGATCTGTTCTTCATCTGCAGGCTGTATTGCTTTATCAAAGATGGCCTATTTCTAAGATCTGGACTATGAGCCAAGGTTTGGTAAAATGTAACTCAAGAGGAAAGAGTCTCATTCCTCCTCACTGTTTCATTTGGGTCTGGCTGTAAGTGGCAGATAAGGCAAAGAGGACACATTTATCTGCTATGTTGCTAGCCTTTGAAATAAAGCTAACGACGGACACTAGTCTGCTCATGAGCCAATGGGACAGTCCCATTACCCAGTCACCCACTGGTTTCTCCCTAAACCAGCTCCCTGATTTTTTATTTTCCCCTGGCCCCCCATCAGATTTCAACTTCTCATCCTTCAAGCCAGTATTTATCCTGTTTTTACGTTTCCTCTCCTCTTCCCATCTATCTTTCCAGTTTAGTGTCCCTCCCTTTCCCTGTTTCTGGTCTTCTTTTCCTTCCCCTCCTTCCTCATGGTCCTTCCCCTTGATTCTCTATTCTTCTCATTTGCTCTTTCTCTCTGTGCATTAGAGCTGCTAGTATCATTCGTGGACCTTAAAGGAAATGTGGAATCTCAGAATCATCAGAGACCTCTGGAGACAGTTAAATCAGCCTCTACCTGGTGCTTGTGGACAAAACCAAAAGATCATGAAGCCCAGACCAACGTCATGAAGACAGGCCACTGGAAGGATTATGATAATAAATCAAAGTTGTGATTGTGGCCATGCATTTGTTTCATTAATTCCCCTTGCTAAATACTGATTGAGTCCTGCTTCTTCCAGACTCTGTACCAGGTGCTGGAATACAAATATGAAGATGTTACTTCTTCTGGAAGGACATTAAGTTTGTTCTTATGGCCTTTCTCCCAGAGTTGTCCAATTGGTATTCATGCTTTCTTTTTCTTTTAACTTCTTTATTGCAGTATCATTGCTTTACAATATTGTGTTAGTTTCTGCTATATAACAAAGTGAATCAGCTATATGTATACATATATCCCCATATCCCTTCCCTCTTGCATCTCCCACCCACCCTCCTTAACCACCTCTCTAGATGATCACAAAGCAGAGAGCTGATCTCCCTATGCTATGCAGCTGCTTCCCACTAGCTATTTATTTTACATTTGGTAGTGTATATACGTCCATGCCACTCTCTCACTTAGTACCAGCTTACCCTTCCCCCTCCCCGTGTCCTCAACTCCATTCTCTACATCTGCATCTTTATTCCTGTCCTGTCCCTAGGTTCTTCAGAACCATTTCTCTACTTTTACAGATTCCATATATAAGTTTTAGCATACGTCATTTGTTTTTCTCTTTCTGAGTTATTTCACTCTGTATGACAGACTCTAGGTCCATCCACCTCACTACAAATAACTCAGTTTCATTTCTTTTTATGGCTGAATAATATTCCATTGTATATATGTGCCGCATCTTCTTTATCCATTCATCTGTTGATAGACACTTAGGTTGCTTCTTCCTGGATAGTGTAAATACAGCTGCAGTGAATATTGTGGTACATGACTCCTTTTGAATTATGGTTTTCCCAGGGTATATACCCAGTAGTGGGACTGCTGTGTCATATGGCAGTTCTCTTTTTAGTTTTTTAAGGAACCTCCATACTGTTCTCCATAGTGACTGTATCAATTTACATTCCCACCAACAGTGCAAGAGAGTTCCCTTTTCTCCACATCCTCTCCAGCATTTATTGTTTGTAGATTTTTTGATGATGGCCATTCTGACTGGTGTGATGTGATACCTCATTGTAGTTTTGATTTGCAATTCTCTAATGATTAGTGATGTTGAACATCCTTTCATGTATTTGTTGGCCATCTGTATATCTTCTTTGGAGAAATGTCTATTTAGGTCTTCTGCCCATTTTTGGATTGGGTTGTTTGCTTTTTTGATATTGAGCTGCATGAGCTGCTTGTATATTTTGGAGATTAATCCTTTGTCAGTTGCATCATTTGCAAATATTTTCTCCCATTCTGAGGGTTGTCTTTTTGTCTTGTTTTTGGTTTCCTTTGCTGTGCAAAAACTTTTCAGTTGCATTAGGTACCATTAGTTTATTTTAGTTTTTACTTCCATTTCTCTAGGAGGTGGGTCAAAAAATATCTTGCTGTGATTTATGTCAAAGAGTGTTCTTCCTATGTTTTTCTCTAAGGGTTTTACAGTGTCTGGCCTTAAATTGAGGTCTGTGATCCATTCTGAGTTTATTTTTGTGTATGGTGTTAGGAAGTGTTCTAATTTCCTTCTTTTACATGTAGCTTTCCAGTTTTCCCAGCTCCACTTATTGAAGAGGCTGTCTTTTCTCCACTGTATATTCTTGCTTCCTTTATCAAAGCGAAGGTGGCCATATGTGTGTGGGTTTATCTCTGGGCTTTCTATCTTGTTCCATTGATCTATATTTCTGTTTTTGTACCAGTACCATACTGTCTTGATTACCATAGCTTTGTAATATAGTCTGAGTCAGGGAGCCTGATTTTTCCACCTCCGTTTTTCTTTCTCAAGAATGCTTTGGCTATTCAGAGTCTTTGTGTTTCCATACAAATTGAGAATTTTTTTCTTCTAATTCTGTGAAAAATGTCATTGGTAGTTTGTTAGGGATTGCATTGAATCTGTAGATTGCTTCAGGTAGGATTGTCACTCTCACAGTGTTAATTCTTCCGATCCAGGAACGTGGTATATCTCTCCATCTGTTTGTATCATCTTTAATTTCTTTCATCTGTGTTATAGTTTTCTGCATACAGGTCTTTTGTCTCCTTAGGTAGGTTTATTCCTAGGTATTTTATTCTTTTTGTTGCAATGGTAAATGGGAGTGTTTCCTGAATTTCTCTTTCAGTTTTATCATCATAAGTGTATAGGAATGCAAGAGATTTCTGTGCATTAATTTTGTATCCTGCTACTTTACCAAATTCATTGATTAGCTCTAGTAGTTTTCTGGTAGCATCTTTAGGATTCTCTATGTATAGTATCATATCATCTGCAAACAGTGACAGTTTTACTTCTTCTTTTCAGATTTGGATTCCTTTTATTTCTTTTTCTTCTCTGATTGCTGTGGCTAAAACTTCTAAAACTATGCTGAATAATAGTGGTGAGAGTGGGCAACCTTGTCTTGTTCCTCACTTTAGAGGAAATGGTTTCAGTTTTTCACCATTGAGGACGAAGTTGGCTGTGGGTTTGTCATATATGGCCTTAATTATGTTGAGGAAAGTTCCCTCTATGCCTACTTTCTGGAGAGTTTTTAATGTAAATGGGTGTTGAATTTTGTCAAAAGCTTTTTCTGCATCTATTGAGATGATCATATGGTTTTTATCCTTCAATTTGTTAATACAGTGTATCACATTGATTGATTTGTGTATACTTGCCTTCCTGGGTTAAACCCCACTTGATCATGGTGTATGATCCTTTTAATGTGCTGTTGGATTCTGTTTGCTAGTAGTTTGTTGAGGATTTTTGCATCTATGTTCATCAGATATTCTTCGTGTGATATTGGCCTTTAGTTTTCTTTTTTGGTGACATCTTTGTCTGGTTTTGGTGTCAGAGTGATGGTGGTGTCATAGAATCGGTTTGAGAGTGTTCCTTCCTCTTCTATATTTTGAAAGAGTTTGAGAAGTATAGGTTTTAGCTCTTCTCTAAATGTTTGAGAGAATTCACCTGGAAGCCATCTGGTCCTGGGTATTTGTTTGGTGGAAAAATTTTAATCACAGTTTCAATTTCACTGCTTGTGATTGGTCTGTTTATATTTTCTATTTCCTTCTGGTTCAGTCTTGAAACTTTTCTAACTTATACTTTTTTAAGAATTTGTCTGTTTCTTCCATGGTGTCCATTTTATTGGCATATAATTGCTTATAGTAATCTCTCATGATCCTTTGTACTTCTGCAGAGTCTGTTGTTACTTCTCCTCTTTCATTTCTAATTCTGTTGATTTGAGTCTTCTCCCTTTTTTTCTTGATGAGTCTGGCTAATGTTTTATCAATTTTGTTTATCTTCTCAAAGAACCACCTTTTAGGTTTATTGATCTTTGCTATTGTTTCCTTCATTTCTTTTTCATTTATTTCTGATCTGATCTTTATGATTTCTTTCCTTCCGCTAACTTTGAGGGTTTCTTTTGTTCTTCTTTCTCTAATTGCTTTAGGGGTAAGTTTAGGTTGTTTGTTTGAGATTTTTCTTGTTTATTCAGGCATGATTGTATTGGTATAAACTTCCGTCTTAGAACTGGTTTTGCTGCATCCCATAGGTTTTGGGTCATCATGTTTTCATTAGCATTTGTTTCTAGGTATTTTTTTTTATTTCCTCTTTGATTTCTTCAGTGATCTCTTGGTTATTTAGTAACATATTCTTTAGCTTCCATGTTTTTGTATTTTTTACAGATTTTTCTTGTAATTGATATTTAGTCTGTTAGTGTTGTGGTTGGAAAACATACTTGATGCAATTTCAGTTTTCTTAAATTTATGAAGGCTTGATTTGAGACCCAAGATATGATGTATCCTGGAGAATATTCCATGAGCACTTGAGAAGAAAGTGTATTCTGTTTTTTTTGGATGGAATGTCCTATAAATATCAATTAAGTTCATCTTGTTTCATGTGTTATTTAAAGGTTGTGTTTCCTTATTTATTTTCATTTTGGATGATCTGTCCATTGGTGAAAGTGGGATGTTAAAGTCCCCTCCTCTTGTTGTGTTGCTGTTGATTTCCCCTTTTATAGCTGTTAGTATTTGCCTTAAGTATTGAGGTGCTCCTATGTTGGTTGCATAACTATTTACAATTTAATATCTACAAGTTAATATCTTCTTCTTGGATTAACCCCTTGATCATTATGTAGTGTCTCTTGTAATAGTCTTTATTTTAAAGTCTGTATTTTCTGATATGAGAATTGTTACTCCAGCTTTCTTTTGATTCCATTTGCATGGAATATCTTTTTCCATCCCCTCACTTTCAGTCTTTATGTTTCCCTAGGTCTGAAGTGGGTCTCTTTTAGACAGCATATAAATGGGTCTTGTTTTTGTATCCATTCAGCCAGTCTATGTCTTTTGGTTGGAACATTTAATCCATTTACCTTTAATGTAGTTATTGATATGTATGTCCTGTTACCATTTTCTTCATTGTTTTGGGTTGTTTTTGTAGGTCTTTTCCTTCTCTTGTGTTTTCTGCCTAGAGAAGTTCCTTTAGCACTTGTTGTAAAGCTGGTTTGGTGGTGCTGAATTCTCTTAGCTTTTGGTTGTCTGTAAAGTTTAGTTTCTCTGTCGAATCTGAATCAGATCCTTGCTGGGTAGAGTAATCTTTGTTGTAGGTTTTTCCCTTTCATCACTTTATAAATTTATTTATTTTTTATTTTTGGCTGTGTTGGGTCTTCGTTACTGCATGTGAGCTTTCTCTAGTTGCGGTGAGTGGTGTGGTGTGCAGGCTTCTCATTGTGGTGGCTTCTCCTGTTACAGAGCATGTGCTCTAGGTGTGCAGGCTTCAGTAGCTGTGGCACATGGGCTCTAGAGCGGAGGCTCAGTAGTTGTGGAACATGGGCTTAGTTGCTCCACAGCATGTGGGATCTGCCTGGACCAGGGATCTAACCCATGTTCCCTGCATTGGCATGCAGATTCTTAACCACTGTGCCACAAGAGAAACCCCCTCTTTCATCACTTTAAATATGTCCTGCCACTCCCTTCTGGTTTGCACAGTTTCTGCTGAAAGATCAGCTGTTAACCTTAGGGGGATTCCTTTGTATGTTATTTGTTGCTTTTCCCTTGCTGCTTTAAAAATTTTTTTTTGTATTTAATTTTTGATAGTTTGATTCATATGTGTCTTGGCCTGGTTCTCCTTGGATTTATCCTGTATGGGACCCTCTGTGTTTCCTGGACTTGATTGACTATTTCCTTTCCCATGTTAGGAAAGTTTTCAACTATGATCCCTTCAAACATTTTCTCAGATCACTTCTTTTTCTCTTCTTCTTCTGGGACTCCTATAATTCGAATGCTTGTGCTTTTAATGTTGTCCCAGAAGTCTCTGAGACTGCCATCAATTCTTTTCAATCTTTTTTCTTTATTTTTCTCTGTGGTAGTTATTTCCACTATTTTATCTTCCAGGTCACTTATCCGTTCTTCTGCCTCAGTTATTCTGCTATTGATTCCTTCTAGAGAATTTTTAATTTCATTTATAGTGTTGTTCATCATTGTTTGTTTGCTCTTTAGTTCTTCTAGACCCTTGTCAAATATTTCTTGTATTTTCTCCATTCTATTTCCAAGATTTTGGGTCATCTTTACTATCATTACTCTGAATTCTTTTTCAGGTAAACTGCCTATTTGCTCTTCATTTGTTTGGTGGTGGGTTTTAACCTTGCTCCTTCATCTGCTGCATATTTCTTTGTCTTCTAATTTTCCTTAACTTACTGTGTTTGGGGTTCCTTTTGCAGGCTGCAGCTTCATAGTTCCCATTGTTTTTGGTGTCTGCCCCCATTGGATAAGGTTGGTTCAGTGGCTTGTGTAGGCTTTCTGGTGGAGGGGACTTGTGCCTGTGTTCTGGTGGGTAGGGCTGGGTCTTGTCTTTCTGGTGGGCAGGACCACGTTGGTGTGTTTTGGGGTGTCTGTGAACTTAGTGTGATTTTAGGCAGCCTCTCTGCTAATGGGTGTGGTTTTGTTCCTTTCTTGCTAGTTTTTTGGCATGGGTGTCTAGCACTGTAGATTGCTGGCTGTTGGTTGGTGGTGGGTCTTAGCATTGAGCCGGAGAGCTCTGGGAGAGCTCTTGCTGATTGATATTATGTGGGGCTGGGAGGTCTCTGGTGGTCCCATGTCCTGAACTCAGCTCTCCCACCTCAGAAGCTCAGGCCTGACACCTGGCTGGAACACCAAGACCCTGTCAGTGACACAGCTCAGAAGAAAAGGGAGAAAAAAACAAAGAAAGAAAAATTAAAAACAATAATAAATAAATAAATTATTAAAATAAAACAAATAATAATTTTAGAAAGAGAAGAGAGCAACAAAACCAATAAACAAATCCACCAATGATAACAAGTTCTAAAAACTAAACTAAGATAAACATAAAAATCTGAAACAAATCAGTCGCAGACAGCAAACCCCAAGTTCTACAGTTGTTCCAAAGTCCACTGCCTCGATTATGGGATGATTCATTGTCTATTCAGATATTCCACAGATGCGGGGTACATCAAGTTGATTGTGGGTATTTAATCCACTGCTCCTGAGTCTGCACAGACAAATTTCCCTTTCTCTTCTTTGTGCACACAGCTCCTGAGGTTCAGCTTTGGTATTGGCCACACTTCTGCGAGTAGGTCGCCCTCAGGCATCTGTTTCCTGCCCAGATAGGAGGGGGTTAAAGCAGCATCTGATTAGGATTCTCTTGCTTATTCAGGCCCGGGGGAGGGAGGGGTACCGTACTTATAATTGGAATGCGGGGTTAGCCTGCAGCTGCAGAGGCCAGGCTGATGTTGCAACAGCCTGAGGCATGCCATGTGTTCTCCCGGGAAGTTACCCCTGGATCATGGGACCCTGGCAGTAGTGGGCTGCACAGGATCCCGGGTGTGGGAGTGGTGTGGATAGTGACCTGTGCTTGCACACAGGATTCTTAGTGGCTGTAGCAGCAGCGTTAGCGTTTCATGCACGTCTCTGGGGTCCGACCTGATAGCCGCAGCTCGCTCCATCTGTGGAGCTCATTTAGGTGGTGCTCTGCCTTCTGTGGGCAGATGGGGAAGGAATCCCTGCTCCTTGCGCATCCCAAAACAATGGTCTCTTGCCTGAGGCACGTCCACACTTCTTCCCTCTCAGCTAGCTGTGGCACACTAGCCCCCTTCGGGCTGTGTTCACGCAGCCAACCCCAGTCCTCTCCCTGGGATCTGATCTCCGAGGCCCTAGCCTCAGCTCCCAGCCCCCACTCACCCTGGCAGGTGAGCAGACAAGCCTCTCAGGTTGGTGAGCGCTGGTCGGCACCGATCCTCTGTGTGGGAATCTTTCCACTTTGCCCTCTGCACCCCTGTTGCTGTGCTTTCCTCCATGGCTCCAAATCTTCTCTGCTGCCCACCTCCTCATCTCCACCAGTGAAGGGGCTTCCTAGTGTGTAGAAACTTTTCCTCCTTCACAGCTCCCTCCCAGAGGTGCAGGTCCCTCCCCTATTCTTTTGTCTCTGTTTTTTCTTTTTTCTTTTGCTCTAACCAGGTATGTGGGTATTTTCTTGCCTTTGGGGAAATCTGAGATCTTCTGCCAGTGCTCAGTAGGTGTTCTGTAGGAGTTGTTCCACATGTAGATGTATTTTTGATGTATTTGTGGGGAGGAAGGTGATCTCCACATCTTACTTCTCTGCCATCTTGAAAGTCTCCTCAATCCTCATACATTTTAAATAAAGAAGGTCAATAGGTGTGGGATGTAGCATTGACACATACAGTCATTAAATGATTTTAGCAAATGCCCAGTAATTTGATCATTACCACAAACAACAAGAAACAATTCTAGGCCCAAAAGTTTACAATTAAATTAGGGTAGAGAAGATCTGGATGGGATCCCAATTGAATTATATTCTCTCATAGGTGACCTGAGGCCACTTTCAGAAGTTTATATAGAATTTTTAAATGACTTTTTATAAGAGGTAAGACTTTCCATAAGCCTTTAAATATACTCATATGATGTAAACTTTATCCATCTTTTGAAATTTTTAGATAAGGTCAGAAGTGAGCCGGGACTCAGATGGTCCTGCTATCATTTCAGAGAAAGTAACTATTATTTCTCCTTTTTAAATTGAGGTATAGTTGATATACAATATTGCATTAGTTTGTGTACAGCAAAGTGATTCAGATATATATATATATATATATATACAGATATATATATTCTTTTTCAGATTCTTTTCCCTTATAGGTTATTACAAGATATTGAATATAGTTCCCTGTGATATACAGTAGGTCCTTGTTGCTCATCTATTTTATATATAGTAGTGTGTATAAGTTAATCCAAAATTCTTAATTTATTCCTCCCCCTCCCTTTCCCCTTTGGTAGCCATAAGTTTGTTTTCTGTTTTTGAGTTCATTTCTGTTTTGTAAATAAGTTTATTTATTTATTTTAGATTCCACATATAAGTGATATATGATATTTGTCTTTTTCTGTCTGACTTACTTCACTTAGTATGATAATCTCTAGGTCTATCCATGTTGCTGCAAATGACATTATTTTATTCTTTTTATGGCTGAGTAATATTCCATCATGTATAAGTACATCAGTACATCTTCTTTATCCATTAACATGTCAATGGGCACTTAGGTTGCTTCCATGTCTTAGCTATTGTAAGTAGTGTTGTTATGAACATTGGGGTGCATGTATCTTTTCAAATTAGAGTTTTCTCTGGATATATGCCCAGGAATGGAATTGCAGGATCATATAGTAACTGTATTTTTAGTTTTTTAAGGAAATCCATACTGTTCTCCATAGTGGGTGCACCAATTTACATTCCCACCAACTGTGTAGGAGCCTTCCTTTTCAGAGAAAGTAACTTTTGAACAATTTCATTATTTTGTTGAACCATTTAAATAATAAATATTGTAACCCTATCAGGAACCTTCTGCATTTACCAAGGAATATGTCATGTAGTACACTGTCAAGTTAATGAAATTTCCTGGCAAAATCTACACAGTTACTCTATGCAGTTATGCGTTTTGGTTTAGGATCCATAGAATTACTGATTTTTCTGGGAAAGTGTATCCCAATAAATCCCCTTCAACTATAACCTCCAGGTTTCTGATGGTGCAAAGGATTAAAACTGATTTTTAGGGACTTCCCTGGTGGTCCAGTGGCTGAGACTCCACACTTCCTGTGCAGGGGGCATGGATTTGATCTCTGGTCGGGGAACTAGGATCCCACATGCCATGAAGCACAGCCCAAAACAAACAAACAAACAAACAACCCTGCTTTTAAATGTACATACTTTGTGACAATATAAACATATTAAAAATTTTAGGGACATTTATATGATTTGCATCTCCTGAGAGCTTGTCACAGTGCCTGTTCATGTCAAGCAGGTGATTAATAAATGAGGGTGGCTGACTCTACCTAGTGCATCAATTAACCAGATTGGATTATTTTCCAGTAGTGTTGATTAAACGCCCACCTGTGCACTACTCATCTGATTTTTCAGAACTCACTCTTCATGGGCCAATGAGTCACTGTCCTTCCTCCTACATGCTGCTGTTCTGTGGTTTCAGAGGGCATCTGCACATCCATGTGAAGCTTCACTATGAAAGAGAGGCCAGCCAAGAGAGGACAAAGTCGATAAAAAGAATAATGAATGGTATGGGGAAAACGGCTGTATGTCAGTGAATAAAATACTAGCACTGTGTTGTAAAATTAAATGTTATTTGTTTTAAGTCTCCTATGACAAGCACTTGGAAAATAGATTAGGAATGAGGAATTTAAAAGGATTTCGAGACAAATCCCAACAGAACCCAGTAGTGTAGATGTAGAATTGGAAAGAAAAATGAAGATGAGGACTTAAAGAAGTTAAGTCAGCAGAAAGGAATTAAAAGTGAGGAAAAGGAAATATAAGTCCTTAAATTAAAATGCTTTAATGAGAGGCTAAGTCCTAACAGCGATGTTTTACTTACTCTGTGACTCCTATTATAAACCAGCATAATGAATGTGCTTTCACTGACTCAGTTGTTTCAGCTTTGATGTATTATCTATAGTATTCAAAACGTTCTATCAGGGTTTCCCTGGTGGCACAGTGGTTGAGAGTCCGCCTGCCGATGCAGGGGGCATGGGTTCGTGCCCCGGTCCGAGAAGATCCCACGTGCCGCGGAGCGGCTTGGCCCGTGAGCCATGGCCGCTGAGCCTGCGCGTCCGGAGCCTGCGCTCCGCAACGGGAGAGGCCACAACAGTGAGAGGCCCGCGTACCGCAAAAAAAAAAAAAAAAAAAAAAAAACACAAAAACGATCTATCAGATCCCACACAAAATGAAAACACACTCTTCTTGTACTTTATTGAATCTCCAAGATGGGGAGAGAGGGGGAAGAAGTGGTGGAGGAAGACAAGAATAAAAATCAAAAGAGGCAAGAAACACTTAGCTAGTTTCTTTGCATGTTGTCGCATTTAGTCCTCAGCCCAAACCCACGAGCTAACTGTGTTGTAGTTGGCATTATTGAGGTATAATTGACTGATATTAAACTGCACAAATTTAAATTGTACAACTTGATGAAGCTGATAAAACAATAAGCTCAGGGACTTCCCTGGTGGCGTGGTGGTTGAGAGTCCGCCTGCCGATGCAGGGGACACGGGTTCGTGCCCCGGTCCGGGAAGATCCCACATGCTGCGGAGCGGCTGGGCCCGTGAGCCATGGCCGCTGAGCCTGCGCGTCCGGAACCTGTGCTCCGCAACGGGAGAGGCCACAACAGGGAGAGGCCCGCGTACCGCAAAAAAAAACAAAAAACAAAAAACAAAAAAAAAACCCAATAAGCTCAATCTATATTATGAATATATCCATCCACAAAAATTTCTTCATGTTCCTTGGTAAACCCCTTTTTGCCTCTTCTAGCAACGATTTTCCCCATCCCCAGGCAACCTCATTTTCATGCTGTCATTGTAGATTTGTTTGTATTTTTTAGAAGTTTACGTAAACGTGATCATACTATATGTATTTTTTTGGTCTGGTTTTTTAAATCAGCATAATTATTTTGGGATTTATCCATGTTGCTGTGTGCATCCATAGTTCAGTTATCTTTATTGCAGAGTGATATTTTGTCATATGCATGCACCACAATTCTATTTACCTGTTCACCTCTTGATGGACATTTGGGTTGTTTCCAGTTTAGGGCTATTACAAATAAGGGTCTATGAATGTTTTTGCAATTTTTTTGTGTGAACATATGCTTTCATTCCTCTTGAGTAAATGCCTAGGAGTTGGTCTGCTGAGTCATATGTTTGGGGAATATTGAATTTTTTGAGAAATAGCCAAAATGTCTTCCAAAGTGCTCGTTTCATTTTTCATTCCATTCAGCAGTGTATGGAGAGTTGCTTCACAACCTTGCCAACACTTGCTATGATCAGACTCCTTCATTTTTGCTGTTCTAGTGAGTATGTAGTACTATTTCTGTGGGGTCTTTATTTGCATTTCCCTGTGAATTACGAGGTTGAACATCTTTCCATGTGCTTATTGGCCATTTGTGTATCTTCTTTGGTGAAGTGCTTGCTCAAATATTTTGCTCATTTTTAACTAGGATGTTTGTCTTTTCTTATTAAGTTATGAGAGTTCTTTACATATATTAAATAAAAGTTTTTTGTTAGATATAGGTTTTGCAAAGACTTGGATGATATTTTCATTTTTTAACTTTATCTTTGAAGAGCAAAATTAAAAAAATTTTTGAATAAGAACAACTTACTGATTTTTTTTTTTTACAGTTTGGACTTTTGCATTGTATCTAATAAATCTCAAATCCACAGTCACTAAAATATTCTCTTAGTTTTTCTTCAAGAAATGTTGTAGTTCAAGCTCTTAAATTTAAGTCTAATATCCATTTTGAGTTAATTTTTGTATATGGTGTAGTAAGGGCCAAGGTTCATTTTTCATTTTGATGCCCATTTGTTCCAGCACCATTCGTTGGAAAGACTATCTTTTCCCTATTGAATTACCTTGGCATTTTTGGTCAATCAATCTCAATCAGTTGATGATCTCATCTCTTGAATGATGGGATAGATGTACACTTCTGTATTTCTCCTGTTAAGCACAGCTTAAAACTCGGGAAAGGGGACATGGTAGTTAGTTACCTGGGTTTTATTTTTGCCTCATACATCCCAGACTAAAAGCTGGAGAAGCTGGCAACCCAGAAATACCAACTGTCACAGGACAACAACCAAAAGCCCAAGAAAACCTTGATTTCTAGACAAAGGATTAGAACTTTGCCAGACCAAAAACTTTTAGAAAATAAACACTTTACTGAAGTCATACACTATAGGAAAAAAAAGTGAGGCCCCACCCCTATCCTCACCAGCAAATATAGAATGAGGAGTCTAGACTTCCACATATGCATTCCAACTCCTCTTCCAGGGTGGTGTCAGAGATGGCCAAGCAGAGATCCAGCTTACCACTCCCCCACAGTGTCAGTGGAGAACATATAGGGAGCCTAGATATCCATCTTCATTCACCTGGTGCTGACAAGGCAACTCTACCCCTCCTCACGGGGGTGGCGTCAGAAACAGCCTAGATAAGAGTCAGAAGTTTCACCACTGTTCAGTGGTAGGAAGGCCACATCCACACATGGTTTCAGTGGAGGTCACAAGAGGGGCAGTAACAAGATGTTCCACTCCTTCTCAGCTAGGGACATACTAGTAGAAGCCTGTTGGGCATCTGGTACCCCCACAAATATCCTGTAGTAAAAAGGAGTCATTTCCTCAGGTGTCAGTGGAGGCCAAGTAATAAATCTGGATTTTGCTCGTGTCTGAGAGGAATGAGGTAGTGTCACTTCTTCCCCTGCTAGAGTGATGTCAAAGAAAGCTAGTTAAAACAGAAAGTTTAAATAAGATCCACAGATTCATAACATGATAACCAAAATATCCAAGTATCAATAAACAAATCCCTTATTGTACCAAGAACCAGGAATATCCCAACAGTAGAATAAGGAGGAGACAGAAAAGAATCAGTGAATTTGATGACAGAACAGAAGAAATTACCCAGTATGAACAACATAGGGAAAATAGAAAAGATAAAAATAAATAGAACCTCATAGACATGTGAGACTATAAGAAAAAAAGTGTAATCTTTGTGTCATTAGAGGTCCCAGAAAAAGAAGATAATGTGGGTGGAAGAATTAATGACTGGAATATTTCTAAACGGCAAAACCCATAAAGTTAGAGGTTCATTAAACAGAAAGAACCTCAAACAGGATAAACCCAAATAAGTCCCTGCCAAGTCACATCATAGTCAGACAGTAGAAACTGAAAAACAAGGAAAAACTCTTGAAAGCAATCAGAGAGAATTGATGCATACATATAGGGGAAAAACAATTCAAATTACAGAAGATTTCATTTCACATCAGAAACCATGGAGGCCAGGGGGAAGTGGCACAACATTTTTCCAGTACTAAAAGAAAAAAATTTTAAACCCACAATTCTATATCCAATGAAAATATTCTGAAATGAAGGGAAAATTATTCTCATATGCATGAAAGAAGCCATCTCCATAATATAAAGTTCAAGGTGAAGCAGCAGGTGCTGATATAGAAGCTGCAGCAAGTTATCCAGAAGACCTAGCTAAGATAATTAATGAAGGTGGCTACACTACACAACAGATTTTTCAATGTAGATGAAACAGCCTTCTATTGGAAGAAGATGTCATCTAGGACTTTCATAGCTAGAGAGGAGAAGTCAATGCCTGGCTTCCAAGCTTCAAAGGACAGCTGACTGTCTTGTTAGAGGCTAATGCAGCTGGTGGCTTTAAGTTGAAGCCAATGCTCATTTACCATTCTGAAAATCCTAGGGCCCTTAAGAATCATGCTAAATCTACTCTGCTAACTCTGCCTGTGCTCTCTAAATGGAACAACAAATCCAGGATAACAGAACATCTGTTTACAACATGGTTTACTGAATATTTTAAGCCCACTGTTGAGACCCACTGCTTAAGAAAAAAAGATCTCTTTCAAAATATCACTACTCATCAACAGTGCACCTAGTCACCCAAGAAAGTTGATGGAGATGTACAATGAAATGAATGTTGTTTTCATGCCTGCTAACACAACATCCATTCTGCAGTCCATGGGTCAAAAAGTAATTTCAACTTTCAAGTCTTATTGTTTGAGAAATACATTTCATAATGCTATAGCTGCCATAGATAGTGAAACCTCTGATGGACGTAGGCAAAGTCAGTTGAAAACCTTCTAGAAAGGACTACCATTCTAAATGCCATTAAGAACATTTGTGATTCATTGGAAGAGGTCAAAATATCAACAGTAACAGGAGTTTGGAAGAAGTTGATTCCAGCCATCATGGGAGACTTTGAGGGGTTTCAAGGCTTAAGTGGAGGAAGTCACTGCAGATGTGGTAGAAATAGCAAGAGAACTAAAATTAGAAGTAGAGCCTGAAGATGTGACTGAATTGCTACAATCTAAAGATAAAACTTTAATGGATGAAGAGTTGCTTCTTATGAAAGAGAAAATAAAGTGGTTTCTTGAAATGGAATTTACACCTGATGAGGATGCTGAGAAATAGATGAAATGACAACAAAGGATTTAGTGTATTACCTAAACTTAGTTGATAAAGCAGCAGCAGACTTTAAGAGGATTGACTCCAATTTTGAAAGAAGTTCTATTGTGGTAAAATGCTATCAAACAGCATAGCATGCTGCAAAGAAATCATTTGTGAAAGGAAAAGTCAATCAATACAGCAAACTTCACTGTTGTCTTATTTTAAGAAATTGTCACAGCCACCCAAACCTTCAGCCACCACCATCCTGATCAGTCTTCAGCCATCAACATTAAGGCAAGATCCTCCACCAGCAAAAAGATTATGACTCAGATTTTTTAGCTATAAAGTATTTTTAACTTAAGGTTTATACATTGTTTTTTAAAGATATAATGCTACTGTGCACTTAATAGACTACAGAATAGTATAAGCACTTTTTTTTAAAATTGGGGCATAGTTACCTTACAATATTGTGTTAGTTTCTGCTGTACAATAAAGTGAATCAGCTATATGTATACATATATGCCCTCCCTCTTGTATCTCCCCCCACCCTACCCCAATCCCATCCATCTAGGTCACCACAGAGCAATGAGCTGAGCTCCCAGCACTATACAGCAGGTTCTCAATAGCTATCTGTTTTACACATGGTAGTGTAATTATGTCAATATATATGTCAATCTCAATCTTCCAATTCATGCCCCCTTCCCCCCACTGTGTCCACACATCCATTCTCTATGACTGTATCTCTATTCCTGCCCTGCAAATAGGTTCAGCAAGAGGCTAAGTGATAGATGAGAAGTGATTTATTAGAATAGGATGCATGTGAGTTTTACAAGCAGGCAGGCAGGAGGGTGTTGCACCAAGAACTTAGTGGGCTACAGTTTTATAATCAAAGGAAAAGTGGGGAGGGGGAGAAGACTACCTTCTTCCTCATTCTTTTTTTTTTAAATTAATTTTATTGGAGTATAGTTGCTTTACAATGTTGTGTTAGTTTCTGCTGTACACCAAAGTGAATCAGTTATACATATACGTATATACACTCTTCTTCAGATTCCCATCCCATTTAGGTCACCACAGAGCACTGAGTAGAGTTCCCTGTGCTATACAGTAGGTCCTCATTAGGTATCCATTTTATATATAGTAGTGTATATATGTCAATCCAAATCTTCCAATTCATCCCACCTCCCCTTCCCCCATTGTTAAACATAAGTTTGTTTTCTTCATCTATGACTCTATTTCTCCTTTGCAAATAAGTTCATCTGTACCATTTTTATAGATTCCACATATAAGTGATATTATAGGATAGTTGTCTTTATTTTTCTGACTTACTTCACTCTGCATGACAATCTCTAGGTCCATCCATGTCACTGCAAATGGCATTATTTCATTTCTTTTTATGGCTAATATTCCATTGTATTTATGTACCACATATTCTTTATTCCTCTGTTGATGGACTTGCTTCCATGTCCTGGCTGTTATAAATAGTGCTGCAATGAACATTGGGGTGCATGTGGCTTTTTGAATTATGGATTTCTCAGGGTATATGCCCAGTAGTGGGATTGCTGGGTCATAAGGTAGTTCTATTCTTAGTTTTTTAAGGAACCTTCATACTGTTGTTCTCCATAGTGGCTGTATCAATATACATTCCCACCAACAGTGAAAGAGGGTTCTTTTTCTCCACATCCTCTCCAAAATTTATTGTTTGTAGATTTTTTGATGATGGCCATTCTGACCAGTGTGAGATGATACCTCGTAATTCTGATCTGCATTTCTCTAATAATTAGTGATGTTGAGCATCTTTTCATGTGCCTCTTGGCCATCTGTATGTCTTCTTTGGAGAAATGTCTATTTACATCTTACACCCATTTTTTGATTGGGTTGTTTTTGTTTTGTTTTGTTTTTGATATTGAGCTGCATGAGCTGTTTGTATATTTTAGAGATTAAGCTTTTGTCTGTTGCTTCATTTGCAAATATTTTTTCCCATTTTGAGGGTTGTCTTTTTGTCTCATTTATGGTTTTCTTTGTTGTGCAAAAGCTTTTAAGTTTAATTAGGTCCCATTTGTTTATTTTTGTTTTTATTTCCATTTCTCTAGGAGGTGGGTCAAAAAGGATCTTGCTGTGATTTATGTCAGAGTGTTCTGCCTATGTTTTCTTCTAAGTGTTTTAGAGTGTCTGGCCTTATATTTAGGTCTTTAATCCATTTTGAGTTTATTTTTGTTATTTTTGTGTATTTTGAGTGTATTTTTGTGTATTAGGAAGTGTTCCAATTTCATTCTTTTACATGTAGCTGTCCAATTTTCCCAGCACCACTTATTGAAGAGGATGTCTTTCCTCCATTGTATATCCTTGCCTCCTTTGTCATAGATTAGGTAACCATAGGTGCATGGATTTATCTCTGGGCTTTCTACCCTGTTCCACTGATCTATATTTCTGTTTTTTTGCCAGTACCATATAGTCTTGATTACTGTAGCTTTGTAGTATAGTCTGGAGTCAGGGAGCCTGATTCCTTCAGCTCAGTTTTTCTTTCTCAAGATTGTTTTAGCTATTCGGGGTCTTGTGTTCCCATACAAATTGTAAATTTTTTTGTTCTAATTCTGTGAAAAATGCCATTGGTAATTTGATAGGGATTGCATTGACTCTTTAGATTGCTTTGGGTAGTATAGTCATTTTTACAATGTTGATTCTTCCCATCCAAGTACGTATGGTATATCTCTCCATCTGTGTGTGTCATATTTGATTTCTTTCATTAGTATCTTATAGTTTTCTGAGTACAGGTCTTTTACTTCCTTAGGTGGGGTTATTCCTAGGTATTTTATTCTTTTTTATTGCAATGGTAAATGGGATTGTTTCCTTAAGTTCTATTTCTGATCTTTCATTGTTAGTGTATAGGAATGCAAGAGATATCTTGCTTAAGTTTGTATCCTGCAACTTTACCTAATTCATTGATTAGATCTAGTAGTTTTCTGGTGGCATCTTTAGGATTTTCTGTGTAGAGTATCATGTCATATGCAAATAGTGACAGTTTTACTTCTTCTTTTCCAATTTGGATTCCTTTCATTTATTTTTCTTCTCTGCTGTGGCTAAGACTTCCAAAACTATGTTGAATAATAGTGATGAGAGTGGACATCCTTGTTAGGATCATAAGCCACTACTACAAGCAACTATATGCAAATAAAATGGACAACCTGGAAGAAATGGACAAATTGTTAGAAAAGTATAACCTTCCAAGACTGAACCAGGAAGAAGTAGAAAATATAAACAGACTAATCACAAGTAAAAAAATTGAAACTGCAATTAACAATCATCCAACAAACAAAAGTACCGGACCAGTTGGCTTCACAGGCGAATCCTTTCAAACATTTAGAGAAGAGCTAATACCTGTGCTTCTCAAACTCTTCCAAAAAATTGCAGAGGAAGGAACATTCCCAAGCTCATTCTATGAGGCCACCAACTCCCTGATACCAAAACCAGACAAAGATATCACAAAAAAGAAAATTATAGACTAATATCACTGATGAACATAGATGCAAAACTCCTCAACAAAATACTAGCAAACAGAATCCAAAACACATTAAAAGTATCATACACCATGATCAAGAGGGATTTATCCCAGGGATGGAAAACCCAAAATCTGGTTCAGTATACACAAATCAATCAATGTGATACACCATATTAACATATTAAAGAATAAAAACAATATGATCATCTCAATAGTTGCAGAAAAAAGCTTTTGACAAAATTCAACACCCATTTATGATAAAAAAAAAAAACTCTCCAGAAAGTGAGCATAGAGGGAACCTACCTCAAGATAATAAAGGCCATATATGACAAACCCACAACAAACATAATTCTCAATGGTGAAAAACTGAAAGCATTTCCTCTAAGATCAGGAGCACAAGTTTTATGTGCACTTGGAAAACAAAAACACTCATGTGACTACCTTTACTGCAATATTTGTTTTATTGTGGTGGTCTGGAACTGAGGTGTGCCTGTATGTTCTATGACCATAATAGAACAAAACTATAAATCAGTAACAGAGAGATAACAGGAAAACCTCAAAACATAGAAACAAAACAGCACACTCCTCAATATTCTATTGGTTAAAGAGGAACTTTCATGGAAATTAAAAAAACACACTGAACTGAATTAAAATGAAAATACAACACATCAGACTTTGTGGAAAATAGCTATACAGCAAGAAGAGAGAAATTTATAGCATTAAATGCTTAGACAAGAGGAAAAGTCTCAAGTCATTAAACTCAGCTCCCACTTCAAGAAATTAGAAAAAGAAGAGCAACATAAGCTCGAAGCAAGCAGAAGTAGAAAATAATAAAAGGAGACATCAATGAAATTAAAACAGAAAACTATGGAGAAAATCAAAAGAACCAAAATCTGGTTCTTTGAAAAAGATCAATAAAGTTTGCTATCATATAGCAAGACTGATGCAGCAAAAAAGAGAGAGGATCCAAATTATTAATAGTAGGAATGAAACAAGTGATATCACTACAAACCATGCAGATTTAAAAGACTAATATGGAATACTAGAAACAACTTGACATACCTAAATTTTACAACTTAAGTGAAACAGACCACATGAAACTACCACAACTCACCCAAAATGCAGTAATTATTTGAATAGCCTTACCACTATTAAGGAAACTGAATTCATAATTTTAAACCTCCCCAAAAGAAATCTCTAGGTACAGATGGTTTCACTGGGGAATACTACTAAAATGTTAATGAAGAAATAACTCCAATTCTACACAGTCTTTTTCAGAAAATTTATTAACTTAAACTATAAAGCAAATATTGCCTTGTTACCAAAACCAGACAAACAAAGTACAAAAAGAAAACTACAGGCCAATATCCCTCATGAATATAGATATAAAAATTCTTTTAAAATTATCAAATTGTAGTTCAAAAATATATAAACAGAATTATAAACCATAACCAAAAGGGAGTTATTCCAGTGATGTAAGGTTGGTTCAATATTTAAACCTTATCATATCAATAAGCTAAAGAAGAAAAATCACATGATCATGTCAGTTAAGGAAGAAAAAGCATCTGACAAAATTCAATGCCCTCTTTTGCATTCAAATCCTCAGAAATATAGGAATAGAGGGGAACTTCTTCAACTTGTTAAAAATCATCTACAAAGAAGTTGCAACTAATATCATATGCAGTGGTGAATACTGAATTCTTTCTCTAAGGTTGAGAACAAAGCAAAGGTGTTCACTCTTACCACTGCTACCCAACATACTACTGGAAATTCTAGGCAGCACAATAAGGCAAGAACAGGAAATTAAAACTATACACATCAGAAAGGGAGAAATAAAACTGTCCTATTTGCAGAAGACATTGTCTACATAGTAAATCTCAGAGAATATACTAAACATTCATAGAACTAATAAGTGAGTTTAGCAAAGTTGTAGGGTATTGCAAACATAAATTGATCAATAGAAATTCATAAAAAATTTTGAGAAGAAACAAGAAGAACTACAATCCTGCAGCCTGTGGGGAAAAAACCACATTCACAGATAGAGAGACAAGATGAAAAAGCAGACGGCTATGTACCAGATGAAGGAACAAGATAAAATCCCAGAAAAACAACTAAATGAAGTGGACATAGGCAACTTTCCAGAAAAATAATTCAGAATAATGATAGTGAAGATGATCCAGGACCTCAGAAAAAGAATGGAGGCAAAGATCAAGAAGATGCAAAAAATGTTTAACAAAGATGTAGAAGAATTAAAGAACAAACAAACAGAGGTGAACAATAAAATAACTGAAATGAAAACTACACTAGAAGGAATCAATAGCAGAATAACTGAGGCAGAAGAGTGGATAAGTGACCTGGAAGACAGAATGGTGGAATTCACTGCTGTGGAACAGAATAAAGAAAAAAGAATGAAAAGAAATGAAGACAGCCAAAGAGACCACTGGGACAATATTAAACACAACAACATTTGCATTATAGGGGTCTCAGAAGGAGAAGAGAGAGTGAAAGGACCCGAGAAAATATTTGAAGAGATTATAGTCAAAAATTTCCCTAACATGGGAAAGGAAATAGCCACCCAAGTACAGGAAGCACAGAGAGTCCCATACAGTATAAACCCAAGGAGAAACATGCTGAGACACATAGTAATCAAATTGGCAAAAATTAAAGACAAAGAAAAATTATTAAAAGCAGCAAGGGAAAAAAGACAAGTAACATACAAGGGAACTCCCAGAAGGTTAACAGCTGATTTCTCAGAAGAAACTCTACAAGGCAGAAGGGAGTGGCATGATATACTTAAAATGATGAAAGGGAAGAACCTACAAACAAGATTACTCTACCTGGCAAGGATCTCATTCAGATTCGATGGAGAAATCAAAAGCTTTACAGACAAGCAAAAGCTAAGAGAATTCAGCACAACCAAACCAGCTCTACAACAAAGGTTAAATGAACTTCTCTAAGTGGGAAACACAAGACAAAAAAGAACCTACAAAAACAAACACAAAACAATTAAGAAAATGGTCATAGGAATGTACATATCAATAATTACCTTAAAACTGAATGGATTAAATGCTCCAACCAAAGGACACTGGCTTGCTGAATGGATACAAAAACACGACCCATATATATGTTGTCAACAAGAGACCCACTTCAGACCTAAAGACACATTCAGACTGAAAGTGAGGGGATGAAAAAAGATATTCCATGTAAATGGAAAGCAAAAGAAAGCTGGAGTAGCAATACACATATCAGATAAAATAGACATTAAAATAAAGAATGTTACAAGAGACAAGGAAGGACACTATATAATGATCAAGGGTTCAATCCAGGAAGAAGATATAACAATTATAAATATATATGCACTCAACATAGGAGCACCCCAATACATAAGGCAACTGCTAACAGCTATAAAAGAGGAAATCAACAGTAACACAATAAGAGTGGGGGACTTTAACACTTCACTTACACCAATGGACAGATCATCCAAACAGAAAATTAATAAGGAAAGAAGCTTTAAATGACACAATAGATCAGACAGATTTAATTGATATTTATAGGACATTCTATCCAAAAACAGCAGATTACACTTTCTTCTCAACTGCACACGGAACATTCTCCAGGATAGATCACATCCTGGGTCACAAATCAAGCCTCAGTAAATTTAAGAAAATTGAAATCATATCAAGCATCTTTGCTGACTACAACACAATGAGTTTAGAAATGAATTACAGGGGAAAAATACATTAAAAAACACAAACACATGGAGGCTAAACAATACATTACTAAATAACCAAGAGAGCACTGAAAAAATCAAAGAGGACTCAAAAAATACCTAGAGAAAAATGACAATGAAAATACAATGACCGGAAACCTATGGGATGCAGCAAAAGTAGTTCTAAGAAGGAAGTTTATAGCAATACATCCTACCTCAAGAAACAAGAAATATCTCAAATAAACAATCTAACCTTAAACCTAAAAGAACTAGAGAAAGAGGCACAAACAAAACACAAAGTTAGTAGAAGGAAAGAAATCATAAAGATCAGATCAGACATAAATGAAATAGAAACAAAGAAAACAATAGCAAAGATCAATAAAACTAAAAGCTGGTTCCTTGAAAAGATAAACAAAATTGATAAACCATTAGCCAGGCTCATCAAGAAAAGGAGGGAGAGGACTCAAATCAATAAAATTAGAAATGAGAAAGGAGAAGTTACAATGGACACCTCAGAAATACAAAGCATCATGAGACTACTACATGCAACTCTATGCCAATAAAATGGCCATACTGGAAGAAATGGAGAAATTCGTAGAAAGGTATAACCTTCCCAGACTGAACCAGGAAGAAATAGAAAATATGAACAGACCAATCACAAATAATGAAATTGAAACTGTGATTAAGAATCTTCCAACAAACAAAAGTCCAGGACCAGATGGCTTCACAGGTGAATTCTATCAAACATTTAGAGAAGAACTAACACCCATTCTTCTCAAACTCTTCCAAAAAATTGCAGAGGAAGGAACACTCCCAAACTCATTCTATGAGGCCACCATCACCCTGATACCAAAACCAGACAAAGATACTATAAAAAAAGAGAATTACAGACCAATATCACTGATGAATATACCTGCAAAACTCAACAAAATACTAGCAAACAGAATCCAACAACACATTAAAAGGATCATACACCATGATCAAGTGAGAGGTATCTCAGGGATGCAAGAATTCTTCAATATACCCAAATCAATCAATGTGATACACCATATTAACAAATTGAAGAATAAAAACCATATGATCATCTCAATAGATGCCGAAAAAGGTTTTGACAACACTCAACACCAACTTATGATAAAAACTCTCCAGAAAGTGGGCATAGAGGGAACCTACCTCAACATAATAAAGGCCGTATATCACAAACCCACAACAAACATCATTCTCAATGGTGAAAAATTGAAAGCATTTCCTCTAAGATCAGTAAAAAGACAAGGATGTCCACTCTCACCACTATTTTTTTTTTTTTTTGCGGTACGCAGGGCTCTCACTGTTGTGGCCTCTCCCACTGCAGAGCACAGGCTCTGGACATGCAGGCTCAGCGGCCATGGCTCACAGGCCTAGCTGCTCCGCGGCATGTGGGATCTTCCCAGACCGGGGCATGAACCCGTGTCCCCTACATCGGCAGGCAGACTCTCAACAACTGTGCCACCAGGGAAGCCCTTGCCACTATTATTCAACATAGTTTTGGAAGCCCTAGCCACAGCAATCAGAGAAGAAAAAGAAATAAAAGGAATTTTATTTATCAAATTGGAAAAGAAGAAGTAAAACTGTCATTGTTTGCAGATGACATGATACTATACATGGAGAATCCTAAAGATGCTACCAGAAAACTACTAGAGCTAATCAATGAATCTGGTAAAGTTGCAGTATACAAAATTAATGCACAGAAATGTCTTGCATTCCTATACACTAATGATGAAAAATCTGAAAGAGAAATTAAGGAAACACTCCCATTTACCACTGCAACAAAAATAATGAAATACCTAGGAATAAACCTATCTAAGGAGACAAAAGATCTGTATGCAGAAAATAAGACACTGATGAAAGAAATTAAAGATGATACAAACAGATGGAGAGATATATCTATTCTTGGATTGGAAGAATCAATATTGTGAAAATGACTATACTATCCAAAGCAATCTACAGATTCAGTGCAATCCCTAACAAATTACCAATGGCATTTTTTTATGGACCTAGAACAAAAAAATCTTAAAATTTGTATGGAAACAAAAACGACCCCAAAGTGCCAAAGCAGTCTTGAGGGAAAAAAATGGAGCTGGAGGAATCAGACTCCCTGACTTCAGACTATACTATAAAGCTACAGTAATCAAGACAATATGGTACTGGCACAAAAACAGAAACATAGATCAATGGAGCAAGATAGAAAGCCCAGAGATAAACCCACGTACTTATTGTCAACTAATCTATGACAAAGGCGGCAAGGATATATAGTGGAGAAAAGACAGTCTCTTCAATAAGTGGTGCTGGGAAAACTGGACAGCTACATGTAAAAGAATGAAATTAGAACACTCCCTAACACCATACACAAAAATAAACTCAAAATGGATTATAGACCTAAATTTAAGACTGGACACTATAAAACTCTTAGAGGAAAACATAGGAAGAACACTCTTTGACATAAATCACAGCAAGATCTTTTTTGATCCACCTCCTAGAGTAATGGAAATAAAAACAAAAATAAACAAATGGAACTTAATGAAACTTAAAAGCTTTTGCACAGCAAAGGAAATCATAAACAAGATGAAAAGACAACCCTCAGAATGGGAGAAAATATTTGCAAATGAATCAATGGAGAAAGGATTAATCTCCAAAATATGTAAACATATCATGCAGCTGAATATTAAAAAAACAAGCAACCCTAACCAAAAATGGACAGAAGACCTAAATAGATATTTCTCTGAAGAAGACATACAGATGGCCAAGAAGCACATGAAAAGCTGCTCAACATCACTAATTATTAGAGAAATACAAATCAAAACTACGGTGAGGTATCACCTCACATCTGTTAGAATGGGCATCATCAGAACATCTACAGACAACAAATGCTGGAGAGGGTGTGGAGAAAAGGGACCCCTCTTGCACTGTTGGTGGGAATGTAAATTGATACATCCACTATGGAGAACAGTATGGAGGTTCCTTAAAAAACTAAAAATAGAATTTCCATATGATCCAGCAATCCCACTACTGGGCATATACCCAGAGAAAGCCATAATTCAAAAAGCCACATGCACCCCAATGTTCACTGCAGCACTATTTACAATAGCCAGGTCATGGAAGCAACCTAAATGCCCATTGACAGATGAATGGATAAGGAAGTTGTGGTACATATATACAATGGAATATTACTCAACCATAAAAAGGAACGAAATTGTGTCATTTGTTGAGACATGGATTGAGCTAGAGACTGTCATACAGGGTGAAGTAAGTCAGAAAGAGAAAAACAAATATCATATGTTAATGCATATATGTGGAACATAGAAAAATGGTACAGATGAACCAGTTTGCAGGGCAGAAATTGAGACACAGATGTAGAGAACAAACGTATGGACAACAAGCAGGGAAAACGGCGGGGTGGTGAGTGTGGTGGTGTGATGAACTGGGCGATTGGGATTGACATGTATACACTGATGTGTATAAAATTGATGACTAATAAGAACCAGCTGTATAAAAAATAAATAAAAATTTAAAAAACCCCTGAAATTCATTAAAAAAACTAAAAATTTTGACCTGGGAAAGACCTTGTTAAAAATATGAAAAGATGAAGTGAAGACTGGAGAAAGTACATGTTTTGAAAATCATGTATCTGACAAAGGAATCATACCTAGAATATATAAAATTCAACATTGAAAGACAAAGAAACCATTTAGGAAATGGGCAAAAGACCTGAAGAGACATTGCACTAAAAAAAAAAAAGTACACAGATATATAGAGATGCAAATAAGCACATGAAACTATGTTCAACATCATGAGCTATTAGGGAAATGAAAATTAAGATCACAATTAGATGTCACTACATACCTATTAGAACAGCTAAAATAAAAAATAGTGATGATACCAAATTCTGCAAGGTATGCAGGGAAACTGGATTTCTCATATGTTGCTGGTGGGAATGTATGATAGTACAACTACTATGGAAAACATTTTGACGGTTTCTTTAAAAAATAAATATAACAGTACCATAAAATGCTTAGCATTTTTCCCAGAGAAATGGAGATTATGTTTGCACAAAAACGTGCATGTAATTGTTCTTAGTAGCATCATTATATTGTAATAGCCCCAAACTGGAAACAACCATAACATTCCTTATAGGTGAATGGCTAAACACATTGGAGTAAATCCATACCACGGAATACTATTTAGCAATAAATGGTGTGAATTATTGATATAATAACTTGGATGTACATCAAGGGCATTGTGCTGAGTGTAAAAAAGCCAACATCAAAAGGTTACACATTGTATAATACTATTTATGTAACACTCTTGAAATGACAGCAAATTATAGAGATGGCAAACAGATGACAGGCTAGGAAAATGTAGAAAAAAAGGATATCATTGTAGTAGTGGAAAAATTCTGTACCTTGTATGTGGTAGTGGTTACACAAATGCACACATGTGATAAAATGACATGGAGCTATACAATCACATCATATCAATGTCAAATTCCTGGTTTTTCTTTTACACTGTAATAATGTAAGATGTACCCATTTGGGGAAATTGGATTAACATTACATGAGAACTTTGTAGTGCCCTTGCAAATTTCTGCAAATCTCTATTTTAAAATAAAAAGTTTGAAGGGAGACCTTCAAGATGGCAGAGGAGTAAGACGTGGAGATCACCTTCTTCCCCACAAATACATCAGAAATACATCTACATGTGCAACAACTCCTACAGACCACCTACTGAACACTGGCAGAAGACCTCAGACTTCCCAAAAGGCAAGAAAATACCCACGTACCTGGATAGGGCAAAAGAAAAAACAGAGACCAAAGAATAGGGATGGGACCTGCAACAGGGGTGCAGAGGGCAAAGCAGAGAGATTCCCGCACAGAGGATTGGTGCCGACCAGCACTCACCAGCCTGAGAGGCTTGTCTGCTCATCCGCCGGGGTGGGTGTGGGGTCAAGCTGAGGCTAGGGCTTCAGAGTTCAGATCTCAGGGAGAGGACTGGGGTTGGCTGTGTGAACACAGCCTGAAGGGGGCTAGTGTGCCACAGCTAGCCAGAAGGGAATCTAGGAAAAAGTCTGGACCTGCCTAAGAGGAAAGAGACCATTGTTTTGGGGTGTGCGAGGAGAGGGGATTCCTTACCTGTCTGCCCACAGAAGGCAGAGAATGGCCTAAATGAGCTCCAGAGATGGGCATGAGCTGCGACTATCAGTTCAGACAACAGAGATGGGCATGAAATGCTAATGCTGCTGCCGCAGCTAGCAAGATCCTGGGTGCAAACACAGGTCACTATCCACCACCCCCTCCAGGAGCCTGTGCAGCCCGCCACTGCCAGGGTCCCATGATCCAGGGACAACTTCCCTGGGAGAACACATGGTTCTCCTCAGGCTGTTGCAACAGTCATGCCAGCCTCTGCCACCACAGGCTCGCCCTGCATTCCAATTATAACTACAGTACCCATCCCTACCCCACAGTATGAGTGAGCAAGAGTCCCCTAATCAGCTGTTGCTTTAACCCCCTCCTGTCTGAGAGGGGAACAGATGCCTGAGGGTGACCTACACGCAGAGATGGGGCCAAAACTAAAGCTGAATCCCAGGAGCTGTACAAAAAAGAAGAGAAAGGGAAATTTTCCCATGCAGCCTCAGGAGCAGTAGATTAAATCCCCCAAATCAACTTGATGTACCCTGCATCTGTGTAAGGGTAGATACCTGAATCTATCCTTGCCTGAATAAGCAGAGAATCATCCCAAATTGAGGCAGTGGACTTTGGGAGAAACTGTAGAACTTGGGGTTTGCTGTCTGAGGCTGACTTCTTTCTGATTCTTATGTTTATCTTAGTATAGCTTTCAATGCTTCTTATCATTGGTGGATTTCTTTACTGGTTTGGTTGTTCTCTGCTTTTTCTTTGTATTATTATTACTTTCTAAATTTTTTAATACTTTTTTATTTTAATAATTTTATTTTTAAAATATTTTTTATTTCTTATTATTTTTTTCTTTCTTTTTTTTCTCCCTCTTCTTCTTTCTCTTTTTTTTTTTAACATCTTTATTGGAGTATAATTGCTTTACAATGGTATGTTAGTTTCAGCTTCACAACAAAATGAATCAGTCATATATATACATATATTCCCATATCTCCCCCCGCCTGCGTCTCCCTCCCTCCCACCCTGCCCATCCCACCCCTCCAGGCGGTCACAAAGCACCAAGCTGATCTCCCTGTGCTATGCAGCTGCTTCCCACTAGCTATCTACCTTACGTTTGGTAGTGTATATATGTCCATGCCTCTTTATCGCTTTGTCACCGTTTACCCTTCCCCCTCCCCATAGCCTCAAGTCCATTCTCTAGTAAGTCTGTGTCTTTATTCCTGTTTCACCCCTAGGTTTTTCATGACATTTTTTTTTTAATTCCATATATATGTGTTAGCATACGGTATTTGTCTCTCTCTTTCTGACTTACTTCACTCTGTATGACAGACTCTAGGTCTATCCACCTCATTACAAATAGCTCAATTTCGTCTCTTTTTATGGCTGAGTAATATTCCATTGTATATATGTGCCACATCTTCTTTATCCATTCATCCGATGATGGACACTTAGGTTGTTTCCATCTCCGGGCTATTGTAAATAGAGCTGCAATGAACATTTTGGTACATGACTCTTTTTGAATTATGGTTTTCTCAGGGTATATGCCCAGTAGTGGGATTGCTGGGTCATATGGTAGTTCTATTTGTAGCTTTTTAAGGAACCTCCATACTGTTCTCCACAGTGGCTGTATCAATTTACATTCCCACCAACAGTGTAAGAGGGTTCCCTTTTCTCCACACCCTCTCCAGCATTTATTGTTTCTAGATTTTTTGATGATGGCCATTCTGACTGGTGTGAGATGATATCTCATTGTAGTTTTGATTTGCATTTCTCTCATGATTAGTGATGTTGAGCATTCTTTCATGTGTTTGTTGGCACTCTGTATATCTTCTTTGGAGAAATGTCTATTTAGGTCTTCTGCCCATTTTTGGATTGGGTTGTTTGTTTTTTTGTTATTAAGCTGCATGAGCTGCTTATAAATTTTGGAGATCAATCCTTTGTCAGTTGCTTCATTTGCAAATATTTTCTCCCATTCTGAGGGTTGTCTTTTGGTCTTCTTTATGGTTTCCTTTGCTGCGCAAAAGCTTTTAAGTTTCATTAGGTCCATTTGTTTACTCTTGTTTTTATTTCCATTTCTCTAGGAGGTGGGTCAAAAAGGACCTTGCTGTAATTTATGTCATAGAGTGTTCTGCCTATGTTTTCCTCTAAGAGTTTGATAGTTTCTGGCCTTACATTTAGGTCTTTAATCCATTTTGAGCTTATTTTTGTGTACGGTGTTAAGGAGTGATCTAATTTCATACTTTTACAGGTAGCTGTCCAGTTTTCCCAGCACCACTTATTGAATAGGCTGTCCTTTCTCCACTGTACATTTCTGCCTCCTTTGTCAAAGATAAGGTGACCATATGTGCGTGGGTTTATCTCTGGGCTTTCTATCCTGTTCCATTGATCTATCTTTCTGTTTTTGTGCCAGTACCATACCGTCTTGATAACTGTAGCTTTGTAGTATAGTCTGAAGTCTGGGAGCCTGATTCCTCCAGTTCCTTCTTTCGTTCTCAAGATTGCTTTGGCTATTCGGGGTCTTTTGTGTTTCCATACAAATTGCAAAATTTTTTGTTCTAGTTCTGTGAAAAATGCCAGTGGTAGTTTGATAGGGATTGCATTGAATCTATAGATTGCTTTCGGTAGTAGAGTCATTTTCACAATGTTGATTCTTCCAATCCAAGAACATGGTATATCTCTCCATCTATTTGTATCATCTTTAATTTCTTTCATCAGTGTCTTATAATTTTCTGCATACAGATCTTTTGTCTCCTTAGGTAGGTTTATTCCTAGATATTTTATTCTTTTTGTTGCAATGGTAAATGGGAGTGTTTTCTTGATTTCACTTTCAGATTTTTCATCATTAGTATATAGGAATGCCAGAGATTTCTGTGCATTAATTTTGTATCCTGCCACTTTACCAAATTCATTGATTAGTTCTAGTAGTTTTCTGGTAGCATCTTTAGGGTTCTCTATGTATAGGATCATGTCATCTGCAAACAGTGACAGCTTTACTTCTTCTTTTCCGATTTGGATTCCTTTTATTTCCTTTTCTTCTCTGATTGCTGTGGCTAAAACTTCCAAAACTATGTTGAATAAGAGTGGTGAGAGTGGGCAACCTTGTCTTTTTCCTGATCTTAGTGGAAATGCTTTCAGTTTTTCACCATTGAGGATGATGTTTGCTGTGGGCTTGTCATATATGGCCTTTATTATGTTGAGGAAAGTTCCCTCTATGCCTACTTTCTGCAGGGTTTTTATCATAAATGGGTGTTGAATTTTGTCAAAAGCTTTCTCTGCATCTATTGAGATGATCATATGGTTTTTCTCCTTCAGTTTGTTAATATGGTTTATCACATTGATAGATTTGCGTATATTGAAGAATCCTTGCATTCCTGGAATAAACCCCACTTGATCATGGTGTATGATCTTTTTAATGTGCTGTTGGATTCTGTTTGCTAGTATTTTGTTGAGGATTTTTGCATCTATGTTCATCAGTGATATTGGCCTGTAGTTTTCTTTCTTTGTGACATCCTTGTCTGGTTTTGGTATCAAGGTGATGGTGGCCTCGTAGAAGGAGTTTGGGAGTGTTCCTCCCTCTGCTATATTTTGGAAGAGTTTGAGAAGGATAGGTGTTAGCTCTTCTCTAAATGTTTGATAGAATTCGCCTGTGAAGCCATCTGGTCCTGGGCTTTTCTTTGTTGGAAGGTTTTTAATCACAGTTTCAATTTCAGTGCTTGTGATTGGTCTGTTCATATTTTCTATTTCTTCCTGATTCAGTCTTGGCAGGTTGTGCCTTTCTAAGAATTTGTCCATTTCTTCCAGATTGTCCATTTTATTGGCATAGAGTTGCTTGTAGTAATCTCTCATGATCTCTTTTATTTCTGCAGTGTCAGTTGTTACCTCTCCTTTTTCATTTCTAATTCTATTGATTTGGGTCTTCTCCCTTTTTTTCTTGATGAGTCTGGCTAGTGGTTTATCTATTTTGTTTATCTTCTCAAAGAACCAGCTTTTAGTTTTATTGATCTTTGCTATTGTTTCCTTCATTTCTTTTTCATTTATTTCTGATCTGATTTTTATGATTTCTTTCCTTCTGCTAGCTTTGGGGTTTTTTTGTTCTTCTTTCTCTAATTGCTTGAGGTGCAAGGTTAGGTTGTTTATTCGAGATGCTTCCTGCTTCTTAAGGTGGGCTTGTATTGCTATAAACTTCCCCCTTAGAACTGCTTTTGCTGCATCCCACAGGTTTTGGGTCGTTGTGTCTCCATTGTCATTTGTTTCTAGGTATTTTTTGATTTCCTCTTTGATTTCTTCGGTGATATCTTCATTATTAAGTAGTGTATTGTTTAGCCTCCATGTGTTTGTATTTTTTACAGATCTTTTCCTGTAATTGATATCTAGTCTCATGGCGTTGTGGTCAGAAAAGATACTTGATACAATTTCAATTTTCTTAAATTTACCAAGGCTTGATTTGTGACCCAAGATATGATCTATCCTGGAGAATGTTCCATGAGCACTTGAGAAAAATGTGTATTCTGTTGTTTTTGGATGGAATGTCCTATAAATATCAATTAACTCCATCTCGTTTAATGTATCATTTAAAGCTTGTGTTTCCTTATTTATTTTCATTTTGGATGATCTGTCCATTGGTGAAAGTGGGGTGTTAAAATCCCCTACTATGAATGTGTTACTGTCAATTTCCCCTTTTATGGTTGTCAGTATTTGCCTTATGTATTGAGGTGCACCTATGTTGGGTGCATAAATATTTACAATTGTTATATCTTCCTCTTGGATTGATCCCTTGATCATTATGTAGTGTCCTTCTTTGTCTCTTCTAATAGTCTTTGTTTTAAAGTCTATTTTGTCTGATATGAGAATTGCTACTCCAGCTTTCTTTTGGTTTCCACTTGCATGAAATACCTTTTTCCATCCCCTTACTTTCAGTCTGTATGTGTCTCTAGGTCTGAAGTGGGTCTCTTGTAGACAGCAAATATATGGGTCTTGTTTTTGTATCCATTCAGCCAATCTGTGTCTTTTGGTGGGAGCATTTAGTCCATTTACATTTAAGGTAATTATCGATATGTGTGTTCCTATTCCCATTTTCTTCATTGTTTTGGGTTTGTTATTGTAGGTCCTTTCCTTCTTTTGTGTTTCTTGCCTAGAGAAGTTCCTTTAGCAGTTGTTGTAGAGCTGGTTTGGTGGTGCTGAACTCTCTCAGCTTTTGCTTGTCTGTAAAGGTTTTAATTTCTCCATCAAATCTGAATGAGATCCTTGCTGGGTAGAGTAATCTTGGTTGCAGGTTTTTCTCCTTCAACACTTTCAATATGTCCTGCCACTCCCTTCTGGCTTGCAGAGTTTCTGCTGAAAGATCAGCTGTTAACCTTATGGGGATTCCCTTGTGTGTTATTTGTTGTTTTTCCCTTGCTGCTTTTAATATGTTTTCTTTGTATTTAATTTTTGACAGTTTGATTAATATGTGTCTTGGCGTATTTCTCCTTGGATTTATCCTGTATGGGACTCTCTGTGCTTCCTGGACTTGATTAACTATTTCCTTTCCCATATTAGGGAAGTTTTCAACTATAATCTCTTCAAATATTTTCTCAGTCCCTTTCTTTTTCTCTTCTTCTTCTGGAACCCCTATAATTCGAATATTGGTGCGTTTAATGTTGTCCCAGAGGTCTCTGAGACTGTCCTCAGTTCTTTTCATTCTTTTTTCTTTATTCTGCTCTGCAGTAGTTATTTCCACTATTTTATCTTCCAGGTCACTTATCCGTTCTTCTGCCTCAGTTATTCTGCTATTGATCCCATCTAGAGTACTTTTAATTTCATTTATTGTGTTGTTCATCGTTGCTTGTTTCATCTTTAGTTCTTCTAGGTCCTTGTTAACTGATTCTTGCAATTTGTCCATTCTATTGTCCATTCTATCTCCAAGATTTCGAATCAACCTTACTATCATTATTCTGAATTCTTTTTCAGGTAGACTGCCTATTTCCTCTTCATTTGTTAGGTCTGGTGGGTTTTTATCTTGCTCCTTCATCTGCTGTGTGTTTTTCTGTCTTTTCATTTTGCTTATCTTACTGTGTTTGGGGTCTCCTTTTTTTTTTTTTTTGCAGGCTGATGGTTCGTAGTTCCTGTTGTTTTTTGAGTCTGTCCCCAGTGGCTAAGGTTGGTTCAGTGGGTTGTGTAGGCTTCCTGGTGGAGGGTACTAGTGCCTGTGTTCTGGTGTATGAGGCTGGATCTTGTCTTTCTGGAGGGCAGGTCCACGTCTGGTGGTGTGTTTTGGGGTGTCTGTAGACTTATTATGATTTTGGGCAGCCTCTCTGCTAATGGGTGGGGTTGTGTTCCTGTCTTGCTAGTTGTTTGGCATAGGATGTCCAGCACTGTAGCTTGCTGGTCGTTGAGTGAAGCTGGGTGCTGGCGTTGAGATGGAGATCTCTCGGAGATTTTTGCTGTTTGATATTATGTGCAGCTGGGAGGCCTCTTGTGGACCAGTGTCCTGAAGTTGGCTCTCCCACCTCAGAGGCACAGCACTGAGTCCTGGCTGCAGCACCAAGAGCCTTTCATCCACAGGGCTCCTTAATTTGGGATGATTCGTTGTCTATTCAGGTATTCCACAGATGCAGGGTATATCAAGTTGATTGTGGAGCTTTAATCCGCTGCTTCTGAGGCTGCTGGAAGAGATTTCCCTTTCTCTTCTTTGTTCTCACAGCTCCCAGGGGCTCAGCTTTGGATTTGGCCCCGCCTGTGCGTGTAGGTCGCCGGAGGGCGTCTGTTCTTTGCTCAGACAGGACGGGGTTAAAGGAGCCGCTGATTCGGAGGCTCTGGCTCACCCAGGCCGGGGGGTAGGGAGGGTCACGGAGTGCAGGGCGGGCCTGCAGCGGCAGAGGCCAGCGTGACGCTGCAGCCTGAGGCGCGCCGTGCGCTCTCCCGGGGGAGCCGTCCCCGGATCCCGGGACCCCGGCAGCGGCGGGCTGCACAGGCTCCCCGGAAGGGCGTGTGGCTAGTGACCTGCGCTCGCACACAGGCCTCCTGGCGGCGGCAGCAGCGGCCTTAGCGTCCCATGTCCGTCTCTGGGCTCCGCACTCTTAGCCGCGGCTCGCGCCCGTCTCCGGAGCTCTCCCAAGCAGCGTTCCCAATTCCCCCTCCTCGTGCACCAGGAAACAAAGAGGGACGTAAAAGTCTCTTGCCTCTTCGGCAGGTCCAGACCCCTCCCCAGACTCTCTCCCGGCCAGCCGCGGCGCACCAACGCCCTGCAGGCTGTGTTCACGCCGCCAACCTCAGTCCTCTCCCGGCGCTCCGACAAAAGCCGGAGCCTCAGCTCCCAGTCCCGCCCGCCCCGGCGGGCGAGCAGACAAGCCTCTCGGCTGGTGAGTGCCGGTTGGCCCGATCCTCTGCGCTGGAATCTCTCCGCTTTGCCCTCTGCACCCCTGTTGCTGTGCTCTCCTCCGCGGCTCCCAAGCTCCCCCACTCCGCCTCCCGAAGTCTCCACCCGCGAAGGGGCTCCTAGTGTGTGGACACTTTTCCTCCTTCACAGCTCTCTCCCGCTGGTGCAGGACCCGTCCCTATTCTTTTGTCTCTGTTTAGTTTTTTCTTTTGCCCTAACCAGGTACGTGGGGGGTTCCTTGCCTTTTGGGAGGTCTGAGGTCTTCTGCCAGCGTTCAGTAGGTGCTCCGTAGGAGTTGTTCCACGCGTAGATGTATTTCTGGTGTATCTGTGGAGAGGAAGGTGATCTCCGCGTCTTACTCTTCCGCCATCTTCCCGGAACTCTCCTCTCCCTCTTCTTCTATGCCATGTCAATGACAGGGTCTTGATGCGCCAGCCTGGTGTAAGGCCTGAGCCTCTGAGGTGGGAGAGCCGAGTTCAGGACATTGGATCAAAAGGGCCCTCCAGCCCCACATAATATCAGTCAGCAAGACCTCTCCCAGAGATCTTCATCTCAAAGCTAAGCCCCAGCTACACCCAATGGCCACCAACCTCCAGTGCTGGACGCCCTAAGCCAAACAACTAGCAAGACAGGAACACAACCACACCCATTAGCAGAGAGGCTGCCTAAAATCACACTAAGTTCACAGACACCTCAAAACACACCACCAGATGCAACCCCGCCCACCAGAAAGACAAGATACAGCCCCACCCACCAGAACACAGGCACCAGTCCCCTGCACCAGAAAGCGTACACAAGCCACTGAACAAACCTTACCCAGTGGGGGCAGACACCAAAAACAATGGGAATTATGAAGCTGCAGCCTGCAAAAAGGAGACCCCAAACACAGTAAGTTAAGCAAAATGAGAAGACAAAGAAATATGCAGCAGATGAAAGAACAAGGTATAAACCCACCAGACCAAACAAATGAAGAGGAAATAGGCAATCTACCTGAAAAAGAATTCAGAGTAATGATAGTAAAGATGACCCAAAATCTTGGAAATAGAATGGAGAAAATACAAAAAACATTTAAAAAGGACCTAGAAGACTAAAGAGCAAGCAAACAATGATGAACAACATGATAAATGAAATTAAAAATTCTCTAGAAGGAAACAATAGCAGAATAACTGAGGCAGAAGAACGGATAAGTGACCTGGAAGAAAAAATAGTGGAAATAGCTACTGTAGAGCAGAATAAAGAAAAAAGAATGAAAAGAATTGAAGACAGTTTCAGAGACCTCTGGGACAACATTAAACACACCAACATTCAAATTATAGGGGTCCCAGAAGAAGAAGAGAAAAAGAAAGGGTCTGAGAAAATGTTTGAAGAGATCATAGTTGAAAACTTCCCTAATATGGGAAAGGAAATAGTCAATCAAGTCCAGGAAGCACAGAGAGTCCCATACAGGATAAATCCAAGGAGAAATATGCCAAGACACATACTAATCAAACTATCATAAATTAAGTACAAAGAAAAAATATTAAAAGCAGCAAGGGGAAAGCAACAAATAACATAAAAGGGAATCCCCAGAAGTTTAACAGCTGATCTTTCAGAAGAAACTCTGCAGACCAGAAGGGAGTTGTAGAACACATTTAAAGTTATGCAAGGGAAAAACCTACAACCAAGATTACTCTACCCAGCAAGGATCTCATTCAGATTCAACAGACAAATTAAACCTTTACAGACAAGCAAAAGCTAAGAGAATTCAGCACCACCAAACCAGCTTTACAACAAATGCTAAAGGAACTTCTCTAGGCAGGAAACACAAGAGAAGGAGACCTACAAAAACAAACGCAAAACAATGAAGAAAATGGTAATAGGAATATACATATCGATAACTACCTTAAATGTAAATGGATTAAATGCTCCAACCAAAAGACATAGACTGGCTGAATGGATAAAAAAACAAGACCCATATATATGCTGTCTACGAGAGACCCACTTCAGACCTAGGGACACAAACAGACTGAAAGTGAGGGGATGGAAAAAGATATTCCATGCAAATGAAAATCAAAAGAAAGCTGGAGTAACAATTCTCATATCAGAAAATACAGACTTTAAAATAAAGACTATTACAAGAGACACTACATAATGATCAAGGGGTTAATCCAAGAAGAAGATATTAACAAATTGTAAATAGTTATGCAACCAACATAGGAGCACCTCAATACTTAAGGCAAATACTAACAGCTATAAAAGGGGAAATCGACAGCAACACAACAAGAGGAGGGGACTTTAACACCCCACTTTCACCAATGGACAGATCATCCAAAATGAAAATAAATAAGGAAACACAACCTTTAAATGACACATGAAACAAGATGAACTTAATTGATATTTATAGGACATTCCATCCAAAAAAAAAAAAAAAACAGAATACACTTTCTTCTCAAGTGCTCATGGAATATTCTCCAGGATACATCATATCTTGGATCTCAAATCAAGCCTTCATAAATTTAAGAAAACTGAAATTGCATCAAGTATGTTTTCCAACCACAACATTAAGAGACTAAATATTAATTACAAGAAAAAGCTGTAAAAAATACAAAAACCGGAAGAAACCAGAAAAATCTCAATGAAACAACCTAACCTTACCCCTAAAGCAATAAGAAAAAGAAGAACAAAAGAAACCCTCAAAGTTAACAGAAGGAAAGAAATCATAAAGATCAAATCAGAAATAAATGAAAAAGAAATGAAGGAAACAGTAGCAAAGATCAATAAACCTAAAAGCTTGTTCTTTGAGAAGATAAACAAAATTGATAAAACATTAGCCAGACTCATCAAGAAAAAGAGGGAGAAGACTCAAATCAACAGAATTAGAAATGAAAAAGGAGAAGTAACAACTGACACTACAGATATACAAAGGATCATGACAGATTACTACAAGCAACTATATGCCAGTAAAATGGACACCATGGAAGAAATGGACAAATTCTTAAAAAAGTACAACTTAGAAAAGTTCCTAGACTGAACCAGGAAGAAATAGAAAATATAAACAGACCAATCACATGCAGTGAAATTGAAACTGTGATTAAAAAATCTTCCAACAAACAAAAGCCCAGGACCAGATGGCTTCCCAGGCGAATTCTCTCAAACATTTAAAGAAGAGCTAACACCTATCCTTCTCAAACTCTTCCAAAATATAGCAGAGGGAGGAACACTCTCAAACTCATTCTATGACACCACCATCACCCTGACACCAAAACCAGACAAAGATGTCACCAAAAAAGAAAACTACAGGCCAATATCACTGATGAACATAGATGCAAAAATCCTCAACAAACTACTAGCAAACAGAATCCAACAGCACATTAAAAGGATCATACACCATGATCAAGTGGGGTTTAAGAATGCAAGGATTCTTCAGTATACACAAATCAATCAATGTGATACACCATATTAAAAAATTGAAGGATAAAAACCATATGATCATCTCAATAGATGCAGAAAAAGCTTTTGACAAAATTCAACACCCATTTATGATCAAAACTCTCCAGAAAGTAGGCATAGAGGGACTCTACCTCAACATATTAAGGCCATATATGACAAACCCACAGCTAACGTCATTCTCAGTGTTGAAAAACTGAAACCGTTTCCTCTAAAGTCAGGTACAAGACAAGGTTGCCCACTCTCACCATTATTATTCAACATAGTTTTGGAAGTTTTAGCCACAGCAATCATAGAAGAAAAGGAATTAAAAGGAATCCAAATCTGAAAAGAAGAAAGAAAACTGTCTCTGTTTGCAGATGACATGATACTATACATAGAGAATCCTAAAGATGCTACCAGAAAACTACTAGAGCTAATCAGTGAATTTTGGTAAAGTTGGAGGATACAAAATTAATGCACAGAAATCTCTTGAATTCTTATACACTAATGATGAAAAAACTGAAAGAGAAATTAAGGAAACATTCCCATTAACATTGCAACAAAAAGAATAAAATACCTAGGAATAAACCTACCTAAGGAGACAAAAGACCTGTATGCAGAAAACTATAAGACACTGGTGAAAGAAATTAAAAATGATACAAACAGAAGGAGAGATATACTATGTTCCTGGATTGGAAGAATCAACATTGTGAAAATTACTATACTACCTGAAACGGTCTACAGTTTCAATGCAATCCCTAACAAACTGCCAATGGCATTTTTCACAGAATTAGTAGAAAAAAAATCACAATTTGTGTGGAAACACAAAGACTCCAAATAGCCAAAGCATTTTTGAGAAAGAAAAATGGAGCTGGAGGAATCAGGCTCCCTGACTTTGGACGATACTACAAAGCTATGGTAATCAAGACAGTATGGTACTGGTACAAAAACAGAAATATAGATCAATGGAACAAGATAGAAAGCCCAGAGATAAACCCATGCACGTATGGTCACCTTTTCTTTGATAATGGAGTCAAGAATATACAATGGAGAAAAGACAGCCTCTTCAACAAGTAGTGCTGGGAAAACTGGATGGCTACATGTAAAAGAAGGAAATTAGAACACTTCCTAACACTATACACAAAAATAAACTCAAAATAGATTAAAGACCTCAGTGTAAGGCCAGACACTATAAAACTCTTAGAGGAAAACATAGGAAGAATACTCTTTGACATAAATCACAGCAAGATATTTTTTGACCCACCTCCTAGAGAAATGGAAGTAAAAAAAAAATAAACAAATGGGACCTAATGAAACTGAAAAGTTTTTGCACAGCAAAGGAAACCAAAAAGAAGACAAAAGGCAACCCTCAGAATGGGAGAAAATATTTGCAAATGACACAACTGACAAAGGATTAATCTCCAAAACATACAAGCAACTCATGCAGCTCAATATCAAAAAAACAAACAACCCAATCCGAAAATTGGCAGAAGACCTAAATAGACATTTCTCCAAAGATATACAGATTGCCAACAAACACTTGAAAGGATGCTCAACATCATTAATCATTAGAGAAATGCAAATCAAAACTACAATTAAGTATCAGCTCACAGCAGTCAGAATGGCCATCATCAAAATATCTACAAACAATAAATGATGGAGAGGGTGTGGAGAAAAGGGAACCCTCTTGCACTGTTGGTGGGAATGTAGTTGATACAGCCACTATGGAGAACAGTATGGAGGTTCCTTAAAAAACTAAAAAGAGAACTACCATATGACCCAGCAGTCCCACTACTGGGTATATACCCTGGGAAAACCATAATTTAAAAAGAGTCATGTACCACAATATTCATTGCAGCTGTATTTACAATAGCCAGGACATGGAAGCAACCTAAGTGTCCATTGACAGATGAATTGATAAAGAAGATATGGCACATATATACAGTGGAATATTACTCAGCCATAAAAAGAAACGAAATTGAGTTATTTGTAGTGAGGTGGATGGACCTAGAGACTGTCATACAGACTGAAGTATGTCAGAAAGAGAAAAACAAATACCATGTGCTAAAACTTATATATGGAATCTATTAAAAAAAAAAAGATATGGTTCTGAAGAACCTAGGGGCAGGACAGGAATAAAGATGCAGATGTAGAGAATGGAGTTGAGGACACAGGGAGGGTGAAGGGCAAGCTGGGATGAAGTGAGAGAGTAGCATTGACATATATACACTACCAAATGTAAAACAGATAGCTAGTGGGAAGCAGCCGCATAGCACAGGGAGATCAGCTCGGTGCTTTGTGACCACCTAGAGGGGTGAGATAGGGAGGGTGGGAGGGAGATGCAAGAGGGTGGTTCTATGGGGATATATGTATCCATATAGCTGATTCATGTTGTTATACAGCCGAAACTAACACAATATTGTAAAGCAATTTTACTCCAATGAAGATATTAAATAAAAATAAAATAAAATAAATTTTAAATCAGTTGAAGATATATGTGTGGGTAGTTTTGGATTCTCCATTCTGTTCCATTGATCTATGTAACTTTTTATGGATATTTTATATGAAGCCTTAAAATCGGGTAGTGCCATGAGTTTTTATTGAAATATCTTCATTGTATGTATGTTGGAACTGAGACTCAGAGAGATAAATAGCTTATTTAAGGCCAGTTAGCTAATAAGAGCTAAAGGTAGGATTCAATATCATATTTGCCTATTCAGCCATGAGAAAGAAGGAAATCCTGCAATTTGAGACAACATAGATTTACCTCGAGGGCATTATGCTAAGTGAAATAAGTAAGACAGAGAAAAATAACTAGTGCATGGTATAACTTAATGTGGAATCTATCTTAAAAACAGGCACTCATAGAAATAGAGAGTAGAAAAGTGGTTGCCAGGGTCCTGGGGTTTGGGGGAAATAGGGAGAATTTGGTAAAAGGGTACAAACTTTTAGCTACACAATAAATAAGGTCAGAGAAACTATAGTTCATAACACTGTATTGTATAATTGAAATTTTCTAAGGGAGTAGAACTTAAATGTTCTCACCAAATATATATAGTGATGAATGCATCAATTAATCAGTTGAGAGGAATCCTTTCACGATGTATACATATATATCAAATAATCACAATGTACACTTTAAATATCTTATAATTGTATTTGCCAATTATATCACAATAAAGCTAAAAATACATAGAAAAAAGCAACATTGAATTAGAAAATTATGCAAGAAAAAAATTGAAGATGCCACTATTATGGAATTATAAATATGTTAACAAGTTTTCAACAGATTTTAATTTAATTGTTGACATTCAGGTAATGAATTAAAGGTATAAATTATAACAAAAATATGTACTGCCTTTTTGTTGTTGGTAAAATTTTTTATATGGAGTTGATAGGCTTATATTAAATAGTTAATATCAAAGAAATAACCTTTTTTTCCAATTGTAGTTTTTTGTTTTAATTTTAGATTAGTCCTAATTTGTATACATGCTTCTAACTTTACTGGGTTTATAAATGCAAAATATGTAAATAAAGCAAAACTCTAATCCTACACTTAAATAAAACATAGATTTTTTAAAAAAAAATGAAAAGCAGACTCAGCTCCCAGCTCCACCACCCTCCTGACCCATTGAATTAGAAGAGGTTCAGGAGTTGCTTCGCAAATTAAAGTTTGAGAAGCCCTGTGCTCACTGCCCAATGTGTTTTTTCTATGAGTTTGATATTCACTCTGTATGTTATTGGACCACACTATGAATGAGATAGAGTTGATATATTAAAGTACAAATGAAAGTCTTTTTGAACTGCAGATCTTGAAAAAAGAAATGGAGATGGTTTAAAATTTTATATTTTTAGATACCTGTGTAAAAGTGCTTGGCTAAATCTTATGTGTTGTAAAGAGGTCTTGGTGACAGTCCTTGGGGGTGGGAGGTAAGAGTTGGGTAGGTGAGCAGGTGAGGCGTGGTATCTACCCCTGACAAAAGCAAGAACAGTGCTGCTCTTTTATACTCTGGCTTTCACATATTGAATTCTTCATTTTGGCTTCCATGATTTCAGATGAGAAATCCACTGTCATTCAAATTGTTTTTCACCTAAAAGTAATATTTCATTTCTCTCTAGCTGCTTTGAAGATTTTTCTTTGTCTTTAGTTTTCAGAAGTTTAATAATGATGCATCTTGCCATGGATGTCCTTGGGTTTATGTTATTTGAGGTTCATTCAGCTTCTTGAATCTGTAGGCATGGTGGACTGACAAATACCCCCCTCCAAAAGAGATCTACATCAAACCCCTGGAACCTGTGAACATTACCTTAATTTGAAAATTGGTCTTTGCACCTGTAAGTTAAAGATTTTGAAAGGAAGAGATAATATTAGATTATCTCAGGTGGGTCCTAAATCCTTGTAAATCATCTATAAGATATTCTTATAGAGAAAAGAGGAGAAGATAGACACACAGCGAAGACACAGAAAGGAGAAGACAGTGTGACCATGGAGGCAGAGATTGGAGTGATGTAGGCACAAGCTAAGGAACACTAACAGCCTTCACAAGCTGGAAAAGACAAGAGATGGGTTCTCTCCTGGAGCCTCTGCAGCCTGTGAACACCTTGACTTTGGTCCAGGGATTCTGATTTTGGACTTCTGACCTCTAGAACTGTGAGAGAACAAATTTCTGTTGTTTTAAGCCATCAAATTTGTGGTAATTTCTTATGGCAACCACAGGAAACTAATATAATAGATTTATACCTTTTTTCAAATTTGAGAGGTTATCAGACATTATTTCTTTGAATGCTTTTCAGTCCTGAGGCAGGAGATAGATGGGCCCCAGGCTGAGCAGCTGGAGTTTGTCCCCTGTGGACAGATATTCCAAGATGAAGAGGAGGAGGAGCTGAGCCCTGCCCAGACAAGAGACCACATATTCCTCATTCTCAAGGTCAAGGAGACCTTCCCAACTACACATGCACAGAAAGGTTCCTCGGAGACCAAAAGAGAGGGGGTGTCACCCCACAGTATGTGATGTCAACCTACTCATAGCCCTCTTTGCTAGAATCCATCATGGCTAAGAGATGTGCATGCACACATGGGAGAACCCTGAGATAAATCAATTACAGATTCAGAGCCAGGCAAAGCAAGATGATTGGCCAAAGGAAGCCCAGAAGAAATGCCCCATATAAGTGATTCAAACTATTACAGGTGTGCGACTCTTTCTTGGAGTCCATCTATGTGTGCCTATTCACACGTACTCTTTTTCCTCCTAATAAACACTTTACTTGTTTCACTACTTTCCATCTCTTCGTGGGAATTCATTTCTACAAAGCCGATGGGCCAGGGCCTTGGCACTGGCCACTGTCCCTGGCAGTCTAGTAGCTAGGATTCAGTGCTCTCACTGCTGCACCCTGACTTCAGTCTCTGGCTGGGGAACAGAAATCCTGCTTCAAGCTGCTGCAGGCGGAGGCCACCCAAGATCAGTTTCATTTTCTCTCTCTCCTCTTCTTCTGGGACTTTGATGATTCGAACATTAGCTCTTTTTATTATTACCATATCACAATTCTCTGAGTCTCTGTTCTTTCTTTTCAGGCTATTTTAGTCTTATTCAACTTGGGTTAATTCTACTGATCTGTCTTCCAGTTCATTGATTCTACCTTTTGTCATCTCCACTCTACTATTAAGTTTATCTAGTTAGTTTTTTATTTCAGTTATTGTATTTTTTTCAGTTCTGTAATTTGCACCTGATTCTTTTTTAAATAACTATTATTTCTTTTTGGCAACTTTCTATTTTTTTTTTCAATTTGTTCCAAGAGAATCAGTAATTGTTTATTAAAGCATATTTATGATGCCTGCTTTAAAATCCTTGTCAGAGAATTCCAACATTTGATTCATGTTGGTATTGGTCTGTTGATTGCCTTTTCTCATTCAAGTTCTGATTTTCCTAGCGCTTAGTTTGATGCACGATTTTCATTGTATCCTAGCCTTTTGGGATATTATATTACGAGGCTCTGAATCCTATTTAATAATCTTTTTAGTAGGCATCTCCCTATAGAGGTGCAGCAAAAAGGCCTGCTGGTTGTGTGTATTCATCTTTCCACTGAGTCCTGCCAATGCCTCACCACAAAAGTAGAGCACACTGAGTCACCTGCCTCCCTGTGGAGGTGTGGGTGAAAGTTCAGCCTCCCCTCCACCGTTGACCCCTTCTGGGGGAAAATGTATAACTCACACCAGCACATTGCCTCCTAGTTGTGGGGTGGGGGAGGTGTATAAGCTCAGCTCCTGGCTATGCTGTGCTGACCCAAGGGAAGGGAAGCAGAGAGCTGACTCATACTGTTGGGGTAGAGACAGCTTATCCTGAAGAGACTGCAGTGCGGGAAATTGGTGTCCTGCCCGCATCCCTGGGCAAGGGAGGGACAGTGAGCTCACCACTCAGCCCCATGACAGGATGGTAGTCACCTGCTCCATGGTGCAGGGAGTAGGTGGAAAATCAACTGAAACCAAGGAAGGAGCAGTTCTTTCCCTTGGCATTTGGCTGAAGAAAGGGGGATATTGCCAAAAGGTTTTCCATCCTTAGTTCAGCCTTCCGAGTTCTTGGCTTGGAGGGCCAGCCTGCTCAAGGCTTTCTGTGTCTATGCCTGCAATGGCCTAGGGGAGGCTCTGCAGCCCTATCAGGGCTCTGGGAAGCAACAACACATGTGGGGCCCCAGGCCCCTAGTCAGCGCCTCCCCTCTTCCTACCTGCCAGCCCTCCCAGGTGCATTTGTTGGGTTACATCCAGGGATTTATAGTTGCGAGGGGAAGACCTGGGAGGGATAGTGATGCTCTGCTTTGGTGGAACCAAAAGTAATCAAGTACTGACATTTTAAAATCCCACCTGGGGCTAAAATTCTCAGTCTTTGACATTTCAACTAGGCTGGAAACAAATCCCTTTCTTCATTCATTGCATCCCAGAGCTGTTGGTCTTTGTGCTGCTACCCCAGATGGGGAGACAATGGGTGGATTAGATTAGAATGTCCAGCTCCACCTCCTGGCCCACCCATTTACCTGCCCACAACTTTAGGCAAGTTACATAACCTATCTTTGCCTCAGTCTCCACATTTGTAAAATGGGGATAATAATGGTGTCAGAAAGTGCTTGGCAGAGTAAGCTTAACTGCCACTATCATTATTGTTTCTTGGCCTCTTCGCAAATTTTATGTCCGAATACCCTTCCCCTTTGGAATCCTCTTCTTTTAATTCCGTGACCGCCTAGTTTCTCATTCTGCTACTACTCTGACTCTTTCCTATCTAAATCAACACTAAGCCTGAGCCAGGAAGCATCAGGTGAAGTAAAACATGAAATCAGGGATATTTTATTGTGTGTCAGGAGCAGGAGATTCTCAAGAACAGCCTGGAAGTTGATGATGGGTCACCACCTTGTCCACTTGAATGTTTGTATTGAACAATGAACCTCATGAAGATATTTGATATAAACAAATAAGGTTTTCATCTTTATAGTGAGTGTTCTCCTACAGACCTTCATAAATACCTTTCAACTTTTTTGTCCATGCAGCAAAATCTAGTCTTCCAGAAGTGAGCAGCTGAGTGAGAATTCATCATTTCTCAGGATCCTTCATAAATGACTGCTCAGTAAATGCTGTGAAGGGAAGAGGTGTTTGGACTTTCCTCCATCTGCTCTGTCAGGAGTGGTCTACAGGAGGCTTTTAGCCCAGAGGGTTAGCTTAGTTATTTTAAAGATATTAAAAGTAAACCATTTACATAATTCTTTCATACGCTTATAGGAGCCAATATTTGTGGAACAATTTCTTCTTAAACCAAATTCTTTGTTTATTTTGTTTTTTAAATTTTTTAAATTGAAGTTGATTTAAAATATAGTTGATTTAAAATATCATGTTAGTTTCAGGTATACAGCAAAATGATTCAGTTATACATATATATTCTTTTTCAGATTATTTTCCGTTATAGGTAATTACAAAATACTGAGTATAGTTCTCTGTGCTATATAATAGGTCCTTGTTGGTTATCTATTTTATATAGAGTAGTGTGTATATGTTAATCCCAACCTCCTAATTTATTTCTCCTTCCCCTTTCCCCTTTGTTTAACCGTAAGTTTGTTTTCTATGCCTGTGAGTCTATTTCTATTTTGTAAATAAGTTCATTTGTGTCATATTTTAGATTCTACATATAAGCGATATCATAATATTTGTTTTTCTCTTACTTCACTTAGTATGATAATCTTTCTCTGCTAAGAAAGAACTTTCCACAGCAGACCACAACCAAAAATGTGGTCTGTGGGGCCCCAGGTTGTGCTGGGGCAGAGCTTGGCCTACTGGTCTGAGTCCTGGGAGGACGCCCAGCAGACACAGGACGGGGAGACCCAGAGAGGGGGGTGGAGGGAGGGGATGGCTCCCACCAATCAAGGGTCTGAAGGGCGCCTCCAGGAGGATCCAGGGGACCCAACCTGCAGGAGTAAGGTTGGTAGAGTGGAAAAATGGGGTCCCTCGGTTAGGGAGGGCGAGACCCCTAGAGCTGCCCCTTCCTGGGAAAGCCTGGCCCTGGCCGAGCAGCAGAGCAGGGCTCCCATGGGGAAAGAGCCTTTCCTCTCCTGGCGCCCCGCCCTCTTAGTCTGATAAAACCACTTTAAGATGGAATGACGATAATACCGACCCTTTCAGGCACACATGCACTCTCACTGGGACCCGAGGGAGGCAGACAGAGCTGCAGAAGGAGCGTCCTCTGGGTGGGGAGGGTCTGCGGTCCTTCGGACGTTGCTGGGATGCGCTCTCTCTGCGTCACGGGCACATCATCACAGACCATAGCTCAGCTCCTGCGCCAGGGAGGCTAAAAATAGCAGCGCAGCGGGGGCCGAGCTGCAGAGGCTGAGCCCCAGCAGGCTCAGCGCCTGGGAGGACAGAGGACGCAGGGATCACGCGGCTGCCAGCCCAGGTCGCACGGACGCAGCCACCGAAGAGGGAGGAGGATTGCAGGGCAGTTACATCCTGGGCCGGCTAGAGCAAGGCGAGGATTGCCGTGGGCGGTGCTCGCCTCCCGCCCTTGGTTTCTGGGCTCTAGGTTCAAAAAACGGCTTTGTCAATGTCAGTGACCGGAATCCTAAGCCCTCTATTATGGGCCTAATGCGTAGCTCTTTTGAGAAGATTCTGGGTTTATGGATCTCGAAATTCTTCTGAAAAGACTAATACCAGAAGACCAAAGTAGTCCCCGTCTAACTTCTGAGAAGCGCTAAGGACAGTTTAAGCACACACAGGGCTCCCTGGAAAGACAGTGGGATCTAAATGTTGACTGGATGCAGAGTGGGATGTGAGAATACAGCCCAAGCAGTGCTGATTCTGCCCCTTCTTTAAGAAAGCGTGTGGGTGTGGAAGAGCAACTTTCATTTAGAGTAGCTTGTCTGCCTTTTAGGGCATTCCCAGATGTGTTGGGATTTTGTGTAATTTTTGGAAGAGGGGCTGCCTGAGAGAACATCCCCATGAATAGTGGAGACAGAGGGGTGTGTGTGTGTGTGTGTGTGTGTGTGTGTGTGTGTGTGTGTGTGTGTGTATTTACATGACAATTAGGGCTGGAGCAGAGGATTCTAGGTTTTCTTTCAGCTTCCAAATTCTGTGGCTCTGGAGCAGCATGTTCACATGCTGAGAAACTGAATATAAAAAGGGACAGTGACCAGATCATATAATAAAAATAAAACTTAGACCCACAGCTGGCAGCAACCTAACTAACCAAGGCCCTGGTCTACAGTGACCAGTCCAGAAAGCAGCCTGCTGTCAGTCAGACTTGCAGGAGGCCAGACTGCCATCTCTAGTCACTGTGACAATCCAGAAAGCTAAACAATAATTTCTGTAACGATCGGCTAAAATTGTCCAGGACTTGATTAATGACTGGCAGTTTCCCTAATTTTTGCCCCCAATTCCAATTCAGAACCATCCAGAGAAAACCAAATATGCACCCCTACCCAACCGCACAGGACACCCTACTTCCAGTGGGCCCACCTCCAGCCTCCCCAGGCGGACAGGGCACGCCTGAAGCCCTCTCTTTTTTCCATTATAAAGCTTTTCTCCTCCTCTGCCTGCCTTTGAGTCTGCCAAACGCAGATGACGGTGATTGACTGACTCCCTTGCTTTAGCAAGCTCTGAATAATAGTCTTTGCTATTATTCAGGAAAAGGATTTTCTTCCAGTAGAAAGCTTGCACCTAATTTCTGGTTTTACTTGGCAAAATAACCTGTGGGTATGCATGATAGGAAACCACATATTTCCTGTTTTGATTTATCATGAGGGATATAATTCTTATGGGCATGTAAAAGGCAACAAAAAAGTTACTTGTCTGCCAACATTTAGTCAGAGGCTCCTGCTGTATGCCAGACACAGGAGCGGATGCAAGATGAATGATGTCGCTCAGTCCCACCACTACATCTAGGGTGTTCACAGTCTCTAAGGGCTGCAGGGATGTAAACAGATTGTTAGATCTCAGCCTCCCAACAGCACAGACAGAGGGAATGGGAAGGGGGGGGGGTCACTGAAGCCTTCTCCAAGGAGGAAGACTCATCCCAAGGATGCTCAGGAAGAGTTGCGCCAGAGAAGAGTCAACTTGTGAGAAATGAAATTTGGCATTCATGAAACCAATTTCTATCTCAACTTGTCTTGCCTTTAATTAAGATTGCAAATAAATACTCTGAACTTGGTGGGCTCAGGGAGATGGGGAAGATCTGTAGTCTAGGACAGCCCAGGACAGAGGACCCTTCTCTGCCGGACAGACCCTATTCTGGAGACCCTGATAAAAAGGGCCCAAGAATTCCAGAAGTACTGGATCCTGCCCTGGATGCGAAACCACAGAAATGTGTTTCAGGGGGCTCTGAGGAGTCCTGGTTCTTTATGTCTCAGCACAGAAAGAATTCAGCAAGAGGCAAAGTGATAGATAAGAAGTGATTTATTAGAATAGGACGCATGTGAGGTTTACCAGCGGGAGGCAGGAGGGTACCACCCCGAGAACTTAGTGGGCTCCAGTTTTATAATCAAAGGAAAAGTGGGGAGGGGGAGAAGACTATCTTCTTCCTCATTCTTTTTTAAATTAATTTTTATTGGAGTATAGTTGCTTTACCATGTTGTGTTAGTTTCTGCTGTACAGCAAAGTGAATCAGTTATACATATATGTATATCTACTCTTTTTTAGATTCCCATTTAGGTCACCACAGAGCACAGAGTAGAGTTCCCTGTGCTATAGAGTAGATTCTCATTAGTTACCTATTTTATATATAGTAGTGTATATATGTCAATCCCAATCTCTCAGTTCATCCCACCTCCCCTTCCCTCGCTGGTAACCTAAGTTTGTTTCCTACATCTATGACTCTATTTCTGCTTTGCAAATAAGTTCATCTGTACCATTTTTTTAGATTCCACATATAAGTGATATTATAGGGTATTTGTCTTTCTCTTTCTGACTTACTTCACCCTGTATGACAATCTCTAGGTCCATCCATGTCGCTGCAAATGGCACTATTTTGTTCCTTTTTATGGCTGAGTAATATTCCATCATATTTATGTACCACATCTTCTTTATTCCTCTCTTGATGGACATTTAGTTTGCTTCCATGTCCTGGCTATTGTAAATGGTGTTTTAGTGAAACTTCTTCCTCATTCCCAAGTAGACGTCAAGCTTCTATCATCAGCTCCTCCTCCTCCTCCACGTTGGGCGGGGGAGTTTTCTTGACCTACATGGTCAAACTGGGACTTTCATGGTGCAATGGAAATAAACAAAAAGGTGGTAACATATACGAAAAGATGGTAAATCATCTCAGGTTTCAGTATAATGTCACATTTTCCTTATACTTTTGTTTTTAGTGTGCACAGAGAAGCATGTCCTAGGAGTCATTAACTTACTGAACTCACTGGGCAGGATGTGGGTCTCATTCCACCATTGTTTTATTGTTTTTGAGCATATCTCATGCTTCTGTTGCATGGTTTTGTTGCTAAGCAAGCCTGCTTGGTTTTGTGGTTAAAGAAACCTGCTTTCTTGAATGATCATTAACTTACAGGGGTCTTCCATACTTTTTCTTTACTTACAATCCCCTAGTGGGATTAGTTATTTAATCACCTACTTTGTCCCTTTACCCTGTCCCTATCAGATGGAAAAGCTTAAAGGAGGTGGACAAACCAGCAATGAGCTTCCTAGGCTTCCCCCAGGTATGGGTTTCAGATAGTGCAGATAAAAGGGAGATTTGGAAGATAAGGAAGCAGATTCATACTGCAGGGTGGGACCCAGCATCTAAAGGATAGAGACATGGAAACTGGTGATGACAGGCCAGCAGAGATCCATCATCTCAGGCCCCCTGAAAACCCCACCCCCACCCCAGTTACATACAATCTCACATTGTGGTCAGGTGCAGCCTTTTCTGGCCCCTTAGTTTGGAGGCTGTGCAAGTTTGGTGCACCTCCTTCAAGATTTCATTCTCAAATGGAACCTTCCAATTTCTCTAGGCAATTCAGCTCTTAGTCTGGGCAATCATCAAGGCCTTGGAGAAGGGGAGCAACTTGACAGGAGCAGTCAGAGATCACCAAGACCCCATGCTGGAAGAGCTGGGCGTTTGGGGGGAGGGTCCTGATCCCCTTGCAGACATCTCTATGCCTGGGCCTCAGCCACTGGGATGAGGAGCCCTACCTGGTACCTCCCAAGCTGGGAAGAATGCCCTTAAATTGTACCTAAAGTTTTATATTTGGTCACCCTTCAATTCATTCAATAAATATTTTGCTCATCTATCACTTATATTTATTTAAACAAACATTTATTGAGTACCTACTATGTGCCCAATACTACATGCTAAAACCCTGGGCATAGAAATGAGACACGTGTTCTATTATCATTCAGATTAGTGATTTTTAGTAGCAGCTGGGGGAGGAGATAGTTGTGCACATCATGTAGAAGGCCTTTCCACTGCCTCTCCCTACCAGGTGGGACTTTCTGTTATTGACTATGGGGATAGATCATGTTCCTCGAGCAGATTGGAGGAGAAAAAGAGTCAAGAACCACTGACTTAAGTGCCAAGGCCAAGAAGATAAAATATCTGTCAGAAACCATAAGAATAAGAAATATGTCTAGTGATGTGTTACAAGGAGGTTGGAGCAGTGCTTTCCAAAATTCTGGAAAACAAGGCTCTTTCCAGGGGCTGCTTGTACACATATGAGCTCTGGGATCTGGGCAAGGGCTGTGTGAACGGTGGGACTGAGTCACAGGACATCACTCAAGGACAGCTTCACGGAGGAGCTGGAGTGAGCACGTCCCCAAAGGAGGAAGCTTGGAGAGGTCCCTGGACTCAGGACTGGGACCATGTCTGACCTGCCCAGCACTGCCTGGCCTGGGTCCCTCGAGCTGCTTTTGTGTCCTCCTGACACCTTCTAGCTCCAGGAGCCTCTGATCCCAGCTGCCTGGCTGCTGGAATAGCCAGCTGCTCCCCCAAGACCCCCACCCTCTACTGCTACCAACGTCCCCCTGAATCATGAAGGTGCTGGCTGTGTCTCCACTTTCCTGGCTGAGTCCAGATCCTGCCAGGGTTTTGAGTACCCCTCCTTCTCCTCAGTCCTGGTTGACAGTCCGGGCTTCCTATTCCTCCCTGTCTTCTCCTTGTGGGCTGGGCAGGCTGGTGAAAAACAGCCCTGTTTGGAAGAAAGAATTCCAATGACAGAGGGACTCTAGAATAGGACGTCTTCCCACCCAGCTGACTCTGCACCCTTTCCCTGAATCATTTCAGATTTTCTTCCAACTGGAAGTGTGTGCTGCCAAAGGCAGTGGCGGGTTCTGCTTCACACTCACAAGGAAGACACGGGAAACATGATGATTCTGCTGCCTTAGGAGGAGGTGCGCCAGTGCTGGGGGGCTGTCCAGCCTGCAGAAAAGGCTCAGGCAACTGCTGCATTTTCCATGTCTAGATAGGGATGTGCATCTATGGCAAAGAAACACAGAAGTCCGTGAGGTTGCTGCCCCCATGTGTCAGGGATGTGTATGGAACTCATGGGTGTGCACACAGCAGGCTATACAGTGAGCACCCAACATACATAGTATATGTAATGTGCTGAGATCCAGGCAGACCGCCCATAGACAGAATCTGGCCTTGAGCAAGCAAACCTGATTGACCCTTGGTCCTTTTACTGCCACCTGACCTGAAGGTAGCTTTATATATATATATAATTTTTTTTAAACTGTTTATATTTTTTAATTAAAAACGAATGTCCAGGGCTTCCCTGGTGGCGCAGTGGTTAAGAATCCGCCTGCCAATGCAGGGGACACGGTTTCGAGCCCTGATCCGGGAAGATCCCACGGAGCAACTAAGCCTGTGCGCCACAACTACTGAGCCTGCTCTCTAGAGCCCGCGGGCCACAGCTACTGGACCCTGCGCACCTAGAGCCTATGCTCTGCAACAAGAGAAGCCACCACAATGAGAAGCCCACACACTGCAATGAGGAGTAGCTCCCGCTCGCCACAACTAGAGAAAGGCCGCACACAGCAATGAGGACCCAATGTAGCCAAAAAGAAAACTAAATAAAATAAATAAATTTGTATATTAAAAAAAAACAAATGTCCAAAGCAATAGTCCCCAGGTGCCAGTACCTGCGTGGTGCCTAGCATTGGTGAGGTTTTCCCGGGCCTCTGTCGAAACAGATAAAGCAAGACAACGAATTTGCAGAAAACAAAATATAATCAAGTTGAGATTATGTCCTTCTTACTTTTTGGTGTTAGAATAGTCTTTCTCTAATCAAATGATAGAGACAATAAGTGGTATTTTTTAAAAAATTAAATTCTTATTGGCAAAATTAAAAGACACCATCCACCACCTTTTAATATGCTGCTTTGTGAAAGTGTGGAAACTACTAATGTGATGGGTAAAATTCTATTTGGGGTAATGTGTTTGGGTTATACATTGTGTAGTTATTGAGCTAGAGAAGTCTTGATAGTGTTTTATCAGCATGGAAAGGTAATCTTGTCCTAGAAAGCCATCTATGTGGTCACTAATCTTTCTTCCTCAACCTGTAGTCCTTTTGTTATTGTTGGCAAGATATTGTCTAATTTCATGTATGTATGTAATTTTTTTCTATATCAGCCTGCCATCTCCTCCCCCTCAGATACACACATATCTTAAACTATGCACATTTCCAGTGGCTGAGGAGATAGAAACGTAATAACTGAGGCAAGTATGCTTTCCCAAGAGCAAGGCCAGGGACGGGAGAAGGTTCTCACCCTCCTGCTGCCAGAGAAAGTCCTGGGGTGGGGTCTTTAAGAGAGAAGCTGCAGGGTGTGGCCAGGAAGCAGGCCAGGGACATGGGCTCTGGTTCTTTGGTGAGTCTCAGGGTCTCAAGGAGGTCCCATCCCCACTGAACAGGGCTGCTCAAGGAAATCAAAGTTCTTTTTTATTTTTAATTATATTGAAGTATAGTTGATTTATAAAGCTGTGTTAATTTCTTCTGTACAGCAAAGTGACTCAGTTATACCTATACCTATTCTTTTTACATTCCTTTCCATTATGGTTTATTACAGGATATTGAATATCGTTCTTGTGTTATACAATATGACCTTATTCTTTATCCATCCTATATATAATAGTTTGCCTCTGCTAATCCCAAACTCCCATTCCTTCCCTCCCATACCACCCTTTCCCCTTGGCAACCACATTTGTGTCCTCTATATCTGTGAGTCTGTTTTTGTTTCATAGATATGTTGATTTGTGCCATATTTTAGATTCCATGTATAAGTGATATATGATATTTGTCTTTCTCTATCTGACTTACTTCACTTAGCATGATAATCTCTAGGTCCATTCATGTTGCTGCAAATGGCATTATTTCATTCTTTTTGATGGCTGAATACTATTCAATTGTATATATATATATATACCACATCTTCTTTATCCATTCATGAAATCAAAGTTCTTAAACCAAGTAGGAAGAGGGCAGAGATGTCTGCCTCTGGTCCTGGGGAATCACCCTTTGTCCTGCAAAAGTTGTTGAGATTTGGGTTTCTGAGACCAGGCCTTCCAGGTACCACAGGAACTCAGGGAAGTCAGAGCTGCAGGCTAGCAACCCATTATGTGCAGAACTCAGAAAACTGCAGTGATCCTGATAAGCAGGCCCAGAGAAGAATTGGAAACTATATTTGTTGTCCTTCAGAAGCACACATCTTGAGAAGAGAGGGGTGTTTAGCCTCAGCAGAGGCTAAAGTGTAAGCATGCAGCCTGGAATCAGTAGCTTCCAGCTCCTCCTGGGTAGCCTTTGGTGTGGGGACCAATTGGGGTACTCCATATCCAGCAGCTCATGAAATGGTTGAGGAGGAAACACAATATCTTCAGTTTGCCAAAGCAATCACAGTGAGGAAGAGAAGAATTTCATCTGGTGAACCTTGACATGATATTAATTAAACACACACATACACACACGCACACACACACGCACACACACACACAAAACACTACCATTTTAGTTGATGGTGACTTTTCTTGCATTGTGGATCATGTTGCAGTGTTTTCCTTAAATTCTAGTCAAGTTGGGATATGAATCCTCCATTTCTGTAAGGACTCTTGCCTCGTAACCTTCATTAAGCCATCTGACTCACTTCTCAGAGGGCCTGCCTGCCCTATCTGTGCAGCCCTGGGGGAATCTCCTGCCTCTCAGAGCCACCATTTCCAGCTACATGGTTGGGTTAATTTTACCACCTGATGACTTTATCTTGATGATTGGATGAAACAGTATATCTGAGAATTCTTTATATATTAAAAATGTTCATAAATGGGAATACAAGCTGGTACAACCACTTTGGAAGACAGTTCAGTGATTTCTTACAAAATTAGACATACTCTTACCATACGATCCAGCAATTGTACTCCTTGGTATTTACCCAAAGGAGATGAAAACTATGTCCACACAAAAACCCACACATGGATGTTTACAGCAGCTTTATTCATAATTTTCCAAAACTCGGAAGCAACCAAGATGTCCTTCAGTAGGTGAAGAGATAAGGAAACTGTGATACATCCAGAAAATGGAATATTATTCAGTGCTGAAAAGAAATGAGCTATCAAGCTGTGAAAAGCATGGAGGAAACTTGAATGCATTTTAGTAAGTGAAAGAAGCCAATTTGAAAAATCTTTATATGATTCCAACTCCATGACATTTTGTTAAAGGTAAACTATGGAGACAGTAAAAAGATCAGTGGTTGACAGGGGTTGGGGGGAGGGAGAGATGAATAGGTGGAGCACAGAATTTTTAGGGCAATGAAACTACTTTATATGATTCTATAATGGTGGATACATGGAATCATATATTTGTCAAACCCATAGAATGTACACCACCATGAGTAAACCCTAATGCAAACTATGGACTTTGGGTGATAATGATGTGTTAATGTTTGCTCATGGATTGCAACAAATGTCCCATCTGGTGAGGGGTGTCGTTAATGGGAGACACTATTCATGTGTGTGAGTAGGGGGCATACGAGAAATCTTTGTATCTTCCCCTCAATTATACTGTGAACTTAAAACTGATCTGAAAAATAACATCTATTAACTTAGAAATTGCCAATATACACTGTTAGTTACTTATCACTGTTTCATCTCTGCGATGAGGGAATGAACTCAGGGACACAGATGCCAGCCGAGAAAGGACAACTGCACTCCATGAATGGATCATTCACATTTCTGGGACTGTAGCTGTGTCCACACCAGAGATGAGGCAAACCCTCTTTCACACTCCTCCTCCCCTGGGGTCAGCAACCTCCTGGCAGGAAGTGGCTAGTCAGGTTTCTTTCACTGGTCACTCTTAGGCTGGCACTGTGGTTTCTTTCAGGACTCTCCCCGCTAACCTGGCAGAGCCCCACTAATTTGGCACAGGTGGAGCTGACAATCAACTGGAACTTTAGCCATGAAGAGAAGCCCAAAGGACAGCATGTTTTCTAGGTGACACCAGCTGACTCAGCTTCATGTCTCCTGTTTGTAGTTTAACCACAATAAATTAAATGTTTATTAATCACAGAACCAATTTAATTTTTAAAAGGCCTTCTTTTAATTTCTTCTAAAAAGGTTAATATAAAGGCAGATAAGTAGGAGACATCAGAAACTGCATGTGCATAATGCTAAAATATAAGCAAATTGACCCAAGTGGATTGAGCAAGGAAACTGTGGAGGCCTGGACTTTCTTCTTACACTTTTCATCCAGTGTTTGCCAGCCGAGTGCATGGCTGCTGGCCTCTCCGTTGCCCTAAGAGCCATGAGCTCCTCGCAGTGCGTGCAAGAGTTCCTGCTGAGTTCTTTCCGTGGCAGTCCATGGAGCAAAAACTGGTCTTTGTGAAACGGAGGAAGAAGGAGGAAGCTTGCCTATTCCTCAGTGCCAGGAGCCACCCCCAGGGCTCTGCTTCTCCCATCCTAGACTGGCTGTGAGCGCTGGGAGCAGGTGAAGTCCTCTGGTGACTAGCTTTATTGCATATTGTCCCTGTGTTGTAATAGTCATGACATTTCACTGAAGTCAGGCATCCAGGGAAGACCTCTGAGGAGCAGGCCAAGGTCTGAGCAGAGAGGATGAATGGCAGCAAAAGCCATGCAATTAAAGGGTGTGTGTGCTGGGCAGAGCGAGCTGTCATTTCCTGACATTTTACATAATCACTTGTTAAGTGGTTTATGGTCTTACTATCCCAGCTAAACTGCTGGCCCATAAGGGGTAAGACTCAGCAGTGTCCGGCATAGCTTGGGTGTCTAAGAACACACAAAGGTATCAATTATCCTGAGGGTGGCAACACCGGTCGGGCTACACTTTCAACTCCCATACTCCAGCCCAGCTGTTTGTGATGAGCAATCTTTTGTCTCCAGGAGCTTGGAGGGGGCGATTCTTACCCCTGCTTGTCATAGTCTTCGTCAATCTCTTCCTAGCCCAGATTCTCACTGGGAAAGGAGTTTCCCCAGACTGTGCAATGGGGTGATATGCTGGCACCATCCTTGGTATGACGCTCCTGATAGGAATTAATCACTCGTGTGTGTGTGTGTGTGAGAAAATGCAAGCTTATTTTTTTTAAATCTCTACTTTTCTGGGCCTCATTTTACTTTATTTTTTAAAAAGAGTTAGGAATTGTTTGCAGTTAAAGGATCTTCCCTTTCCACACTAGTATAATTATGGCAAGAAACTCTTGACGGTGCTTCATCAATTTGCGCTTTCCATATCATCATTTTAGGCTTGTGACCTCCTTCTTTTTCTTGAAGTGGCTGCATTTTCTCCTTGAAATCACTTGAAAAGTGGACAAATAGACTGGGTGTGTGATGAATCCCAAATCAAGGAAGGTACTCTACTACCTGCCAAAAATTCAGACATTCAGGACAGCAAAGACTGTCCCAAATTTTATGGTTTTGTTCTTTTGCCAACTTGCAACCCATGGAATTTTTAAAAACTGAATTTAAAAAATTTAGAGTCAGTTACAATTTACAGGAAGTTTCTGAGATAATATTGTGGGGTGGGAGGCATTGGGAGTGAAAAATCCGTAGATCTGAAATTGGGTCATCACTTCCCCTGTGGGTGTCAACAGAGACTGAGCATGTGTTCCTAAGTGAGCTGTCAGCTCTACAGAGGGAGCTGAAGTTTGCAAGCTCATTCCCAATCAGTGTCCTGGAGGGCTGTCCAGACTAAGGGGAACATAAGGGCAACATGCATGAGACAGTGCCAGTGTGCGGACAGCTGAGCTTGCAGGGAATTAAATGAGCAGTGTTGGAGACATAGGAGTCATTTCCATGGTCCTAAATTCTACTACATATCCATTACTTGATATATCATCTGGAGAACACATCACAGAATCTTGCTCCTTTTAAGCCACGTTTGCACATGCATACCTGTATTTCTGAAGTTAGGTGGGAAAAAAGACATATGGGAGAAGTCCAAAAGGTGCTTTTGCAAGCTCCCTGTTGCATATTTTCTTGGCAACATTGTGAAGATAGTGTGCCACTTGGACAGAAAGTCATTGCCCTTGGGCCCTTGGAAAGAACTGAACACCTGCATGCGCATGTAGAAGGCTGACGACATGTCCAGGTGCCTTTGAGGACAGCAGAGACACTCAAGCCTACAGACATTTTACCTTCATCAGGAGGGGCACCTTTAAATCCTTATTTAGAAAGTTAGATTACTTGGCTGCTCGCACAAAGGATAGTTTGAAGAATAACTGAACTGCAGAGAACACCCAGATGTGACAGCATTCAGGGAGATGGGTGAGTGACTGGTTGGAGGAACCAGGATATATTCCGGAGGCTCAGGGGCCTGCTGCCAGGACTCTTATTTAAAACAGGCCTCAGAATATGGGTGCCAGCAAGACCTGTCTCAGAATACTTTGGAATGTCTTCAGGATTTCATGGCCAACGCTGTACATTTCTGGATGCCAGGCTTCTGTTTGAAACTTGTCACTGTCACCTGAAGACCAAGCTGGCTTGTGGCTGTTGCCAATCCCATGTAGTTGTATTTTTCTCCCTGCTGAGAAGCCAGAAATGGATGCGCAGCTGAACCCTCGGCATATTGAGAAATTTCCTCACTCTTTGAATGAAAATGGTAGCAATTGCTTCAGTTAGGATGTTAGATACTTTTGGTTGAAATTAAAAACATAAATTCAAATTCTAGCTACCTAAACCATAAATGGAAGTATTGTCTTGAGTGACAATCTGTAGATAAAGTAGAATGATCGACACCACTAGAACTTCTCAAAATCTCCTTTTCAGGCATGTGACCTCTTGACGTTGGGCATGTCACATTACGGACAGCAAACATGATGTGTGCTTACATCTGGGGGAACAGAAATGTATGAGTCACCATGCTCTCTTGTGTTGATATGAGGGTTCCACAAGATCAAAGCAGCTGGGAATACCGAACCAGCACTAAAGGATGGTGTCCTGGAGGCCCACAGCTGAATGTGCACATGAGAAACAAACTTTTGCAAATCAACACTGAAATAGTGGTTTAGGATGACCATGTATTCTTGCCCATCCTGGCTGGTACAGTTTTGAGAATGGGTTTAATTCAGGACTCAACAGTGCCATCATGCCTACTGCAGTACCAGACCTTTAATCCCACCATCCAAAAGGTCCCCAACAACTCTCCTCCCATCACGTTGGCCCAGTTCCTGAACAGAGCTTATTATTCAGGGAATGCCATAGACTTAGGTAAAGGGTTAACCATTGGGCAAGACTAGAGCATGGAATTACCCTAACTGTGTTAGATTAATCAAAGTCAGTCCCTGGATCTAGGGATGGGGATGTGGGAGAGAGTGGAAGAAGGTAAGGATTAGGGTGGAGGCTGAGTCACTTGCAGGGTCACTAAGTGTCCAGTTAGTATTTAACCTATGTGTCTCCCTGACTCCCCTGCAGCATAGTAGAGGTTTCATTTTTCTCAATATCAATGAAACAGAGAACTGAATTCACAGTAAAGAATGGACCTTTGAAAAACAAAAGCTATTCTGAGTCCATTAAGAAAAGAAGAAAAAAAAGTTAAGTTGTGCAGTTTTTCAAGGAGTAGCATATAAATCAAGTGCAGTATCATAAAGTCTTATTAATGATACTTATTTTTATGGGACTGGTGATGTAAGTATGAGAGGAAAAAGGAGTAGTGTGAAGGTAGCAAACATGAAAGATTCATGTAAAAATATTAAACCCACTTAACTGATGGCATAAATTGGAAGATACTCATTTTTAGAATATTACCATGAATACCTAGATACCAATAGTACTATTTCAGTTTTAGTCCTTCCTTAGGTTATCTCTTTTTAATTGTACCCTTCCTGTCTGTATATTTTATATAATGGATTGCAAATTTTCTTTTCCCCAAAACTTACTATCCATTTTGAAATTTCTATAAAATGAATCTGTCAACAAAACTGAGTTTAGTTTGAGAACAGGTGTGAAGAAATGGAGTGATCTGTTGGATATCTCAGCTGTTCTTCCATCAGGATGGTGTCTCAAGCTTGTTTAAATATGCTACTATGCATTACTGCTATCACCTTCCCCACTTTATGAGCTTAAAATGTCTTCTACCTTAGTGGCAAAGTTTTTGAAGAAAGTAAGTGAGCCTAAGAAGCATTAGAATAAAAGTAGGAAATGGTAAGGAAGGGCAAAAAGAGGAGAAGAAGTCACAAATACTGGATGCCAAATATTTAAAAGAAATATTAAATGGTACAGACAAAATGATTGTTGTGGCACATGAGTGTGATCATGATAAAAACATCACATTCACAAATGAAATTAAATTACAGCCTTGTGTTACCAGCAGCTGTACAATGAAAGAAAAAGGAATACAACAGGACCTATTTGAGGGCTGTTCTTTTTTAATCCAATGCTTTGCTTATGGCTTCAGTCTAGGGTTCAAGGCCATCTCTTGGAGTCTTAAGTGCCAAGAAAAGCAGACAGCCCACCAATTCCCTGGATTCAAACATGCATACCCTCAGGCCTTTACTATTGTATACTCTCCTTTACAACCCACTCTCTTGACGACCTTCACCTACCAGCTTATCAGAGACCACAGATCCATCTCCTTCCTCTTGCCGTCAAACGTTACTCAAGCAACTTTTCAATTAAGGAATAAAGTGTGGTTGATGAGTAACGGTCCCTTAAAGATGCCATGCCCTAATTCCTGGAAACTGTGTATATGGTACCCTCAATGTCAAAAGGGATTTTGCAGATGTGATTAAGGTTGTGGGCCTTGAGATGGGGAGATTATCCTGCTGTCCAGGTGGGCCCACTCTATCACATGTGTCCTTAAAAGTGGAGACCTTTTCCTGGCTGTAGTTAGAGAGAGGCATGCCTTTGGAAGGCAGGGTCAGAGAGAGGTAATGTGGCTGGCTTTGAAGATGAAGGAAGAGGCCACGAGCCAAAGAATGCAGGTGGCTTCAGGAAACTGGTGAAGGCAAGGACATGGAATTTTCCTTAGAACCTCCAGAGGAATACAGTCTGCTGTTACCCTGATTTTAGTCCAATGAGACCCCTGTCAGACTTCTAGACTACAGAACTAAAAGATAAAAATGTTCTATTGTTTCAAGCCAGCAATTGTGTGGTAATTTATTATAGCAGCAACAGAAAACTAATACAGAAAGCAATTCAGTTTTTACTTTCTATTAAAGTATAAATTATATGTAGTAAATTGCACAAATGTTGACAGCTGGGTGAATTTTTTACATATGCATACATGTAACCACTACCTGGATCAGGAGATAAGAATCTTCCATCACTTGGAAGCTTCCTTCCTGACCTTTCCCAGTCAATACCATCTACCTCCCAGGTAACCACTATTCTGACTTCTATTACCAGAGATTAGTTTTGCCTGTTCCTGAGCTTCACATAAATGGAATTATTCAGATATACTTGTTTTTGTGTTTGGCTTCTTTTACTCAGCATATTTCTTTTTGAGATTTATCCACCTAGTTACATGTATCAACAATGTGTTCTTTACTGTGGTGCAAAAAAAAGCCATTATAAATATCTCTATTTATTCTTTAATGTATATTTGGGTTACTCTTAGCCTTTTGTTATTATAATAAAAGTACTATAGGCATTCTTGTACATGTCTTTTCTCTTGGATATATGTATAGAGGGGCATTTATATATCTTGGGTATATACATAGAGGGGCAATTTCTGGGTTTTGAAGTAGGCAATGTCAAGTTTTAATAGGTATTTGCAAAATTTTCAAAAGTTATTGAGAGACAGTTTACTCTCCACCAAAGTATGAAAGTGTAACTTTCCTCAAGTCCTCACCAATATTGGTATTGCCAGACTTTGTATTTCATTGATGAGTAATGATGATGAACATTAATTTATATGATTATTGGGCATTTGGATATCCTTTGTAAATTGCAGGTTCAAGTCTTTTGTTCATTTTTATTTGAGTTGTTTATATTTTTATTATTTATTTGTAGGCATTATTTATATATTCTAGAGGAGTCTTTTGTCATATTTATTTATTGCAAATATATTGTTCCAGTTTGTGTCTTGACTTTTCATTTTCTTAATGATGTACTTTGTTGAACAAAGGTCTTCATTTTAGGAGTCCAAATTACCATATTTTTCTTTTGTGGTTAGTGCTTTCTATATCCTGTTTTTAAAGAGTCTTATTCTATCATAACATCATGAAAACATTCTATGTTTTCTCCTAAAATCTTGATTTTTTTTTTTAGCTTGCACACTGAGATATATGATCCATCTTAAATTAAGTTTTGTTTAGAGTGTGAGATAGGAGTTAAGGTTTATTTTTTTCTCAGACAGATAGCCAATTGCTTTATTTATTAGAAAGACCATCTGTTTCTGACTGACTAGCAGCAGCACCTTTGACATAGATCATGTGTGTGTCTGTGTATCTGTTATACTTTGTGTATATACTGTGTATCTGTTATACTTTGCTCTTTGTCCATCCTCCCTGTTATATATATATACTGTTATATATATATACTTTGTGTATATACTGTGTATCTGTTATACTTTGCTCTTTGTCCATCCTCCCTCCAATACCACTCTGTCTAAATTACTGTAGCTTTAAAGTAAGTCTTGAAATTCTTGAACTTTGCTTTTCTTCTTTAAGTGTTCTGTTCCTTCTAGGTCCTTTGCATTTCCACATATATTTTTGAATTAGCTTGTCAATTTTCTTCATTAAAAAATAACTGGTAGATTTATTTGAATTCATCAGGCAATATGGGAAGAATTGACATACTAACAATGTGAGCTTTTCAATCTTACGAACATAGAATATCTCTCCATTTATTTCAGTCTTTTTTCATTTCTTTCAGTGAGATTTTCTAGTGTATTAGTCAGGATTCTCCAGAGAAACAAAACCAACAGGATGTATATATATATAGATATATATGTATGTGTACACATATAGAGAAAGATATTTATTTTAAGGAATTGACTCATGAAATTGTGAAGCTTGGTAAGTCCAAAATCTGCAGGGTTAGCCAGCAGGCTACAGACCCAGGGAGGGGAGGGGTTGCAATTTAAGTCCAAAGACAATCATCTGGCAGAAATTCTTCCTGCTCAGGAGAAGTTAGTCTTTGTTCTATTAAGGCTTTCAACTGATCGGATGAAGCCCACTCATGTTACAGAGTGTAATCTGTTTTACTCAAAGGCCACCAATTTAATTGTCAATATCATCCAGAAAACACCTTCACAGAAACATCCAGATATTTGATCAAATATCTGAGTACTGTGGTGCATCTAAGTTGACACATAAAATCACAAGTCCACCCTGTCAACTTGGCACCCATATGCATCTCCTTTAACAATACTTAATCTCCAGATAAAGAAAATAACGAGGTCATACTCTGCCTAATACTATAAAGCTATCCTACATACAACCAAAAATGCCTTTTCCCCAGAAGTGGACACAAAGTCCTTGGGTGATGCTTACTACTCTTCTTGATATCTTATAATTTGAATACTATCATGTAAAGTCAACAATACTTAAATATTCTGATATAAAGTCAACACATCTTATGTTACATGACAAGGAAATAAGAGAGGGAAGAAGTCAAAGATATTTGCTATACACACATACACACCCAGACAAACATATTCAGAACAAAATAAGGAAGAAAAACTCATGACAATTAAAGACCTCATTTTGGTAACTGGTCAGGTGGTTGTAGCTGGTATTTCTTCCACTACTCATTCTTTGCTCTCAGTGACTACCTCACATGATAATGTTTTTTTCAGCTGGAGAGATGACCCAAACCTCAATTCCTGAAGTGTCTGGGCCATTAATAGGCCTGCCTGAATTGGGTGGCTGTAGTTTTACATTGACCTTAACCACAGGGCATGAGATGCCCCAAGGAACATTCTCTTCTCTACCTCCATTGTAGATTAGTAGTCTAATTTCCTCTTGGTAGTCAAGATCAATCACCCCAGCCAGCACCATAACTTCCTTCTTGTTGATTCAGAAGCATGAGGAACCTGGAGTGGTTCAGTGGCCATCTTAACTCCAAGTTCAATGAAATAATTGCTGTGTATCCGGGTGGAAGCATTTCTCTTTCTGGAACTAAGATTTTAGGCAAACAGAGCATATAGAGTCATGGGAACAGGCAACAAAAATTTTGCTAGTGGGTCACTAGAGGTAATAGTGGGTGGTGTCAATCTCATTTCTACCCCTTGATTCCTGGACTTATGAATTCTGACTATGTGGGAAGTAACACTATATACGGATTCAGAGCATATATAGCCTCCTAGAGAACCTTGCCCCAGCCCTGCAAGGTGTTGTCACCTAGCTGACGCTGTAATCTTCAAAAGGCCATTCCACAGTTCTATCAAGCTAGCCGCTTCAGGATGATGGGGAACATGGCAGGACTAGTGGATTCCATGAGCATGGGCCATTGCTGTACTATTTTGCTATGAAGTGGGTTCCAGAATCAGAAGCAATGCTGTGTGGGATACCATAATGGTGAATAAGGCATTTTGTAACTCCATGGATGGTAGTTTTGACAGAAGCATTGCACATAGGGGAGGAAATCTGTATCCAGAATAAGTGTCTATTCCAGTGAGAACAAAATACCACCTCTTTCAGGTAGCTGGCTGGTCACCATGGGAAATGGTGCCATACTGGCGATTTAGTGTTGCTCTCTACTGCTGGCAGATTGGGCTCTCAGCAGTGGCCATAGCCAGGCCAGCCTTGTTGAGGGGAAGTCCACGTTGCTGAGCTCACGTACAACCTCCATGTCTGTTATTCTGCCTACTTTGCTCATGAGCCCACTGGGCAATGACAGGGGTGACTGGAGAAAAAGGCAGACTACTTTTATTTTATCTGTATGTTTCATCAGTTACTGAGAGAAGAAAGTTAACATATCAACTCTGATGTGGGTTCATCTCTCTCTCTTTAGTTTTGTCAATTTTTGCTTCACATATTTGAAACTATGATATTAGATTGTTATGACTTTCTTTTGATTTGACCCTTTACCATTATGAAATGTCACCATTTATCTCTCACAATGTCTCTTACCTTAGAGTTTAGTTTAATTAATATTAATTTTGCCATGTTAGATTTCACTTAATTAGTATATCTTTTTGGTCTTTTATTTTCATCCTGTAATTTTATTTCTATAAGTTTATAATACTTTTATTGTAAATAGCATATAGTTTGGGCTTCTAAAAAATCTGTCTTTGTATTTTAATTGGTGTATTTATTCAATTCATATTTAATATAATATTATATGTTAGGCTTATCACTTTACTATTTATCTTTTATTTGTTCTGACATTTATTTCCTTTTTCCTCCTTTCCTGCCTTCCATTGTATATATTAAGCAAGTGTTTTGTTTTTTTTTTTAATATTCTGTTTTATCTACTAGCATTTTGTAATACATTTTAGTATCAGTCTCTTTTTGGTTACTAGAAATTACAAAATTCATCCTTATTATGGTCTACCTTAAATTAGCATTTTAACACTTCTCAACAATAAAACAACCATGCAACAATTTAACTCTATTTACCATCTCCTCCTTTCTATTGTTTTCTATTGTTGTTGTGTGATTTATTTTTACATAGATTACAAACTTTACAAAATATGCTTTTTATTGTTCTTTAAACATAACAGTCTTTTATATTTATACATATATTTACCCTTTCCAATGTTGTTCACTTCTTAAACTTTTATTTTTCCATCTGAGATCAATTTCCTTCAGCATGAAGAACTTTCTTTAGTATTTCTTGAAGTGTAGGTCTGCTGGAGATGTATTCTCATAGCTTTCATTTGTAAGTAACATCATTATTTCATCTTTATTTTTGAAGAATATTTACACTGGTTATGGAATTCTAGGTTGATAGGTTTTTTTTCTTATAATGTTTTAAAGATTATATTCTGATGTCTCTTGCTTCTATTGTTACTTTTTTTCCAATGATAATGTCTTTTTTTCATGGTATTTTAAGATTTTCTCTTTCTCTTTTTCAGTATTTCTGACTATAGCATGCTTATGGATATTTGCACATGTGTGTGTGTTGTATTAATCCTGTTTGGGGTCCTCTGTGATTCTTAAATTTGTGAGTTGATGTGTATAATCAAATTTGGAAAGTTCTCAGCCATTGTTTCTTCCAATTTTGCTTCTGTCTCATTCTCTCTCTTTTCTCTTTCTGGTACCCTGATTATACTTATTTCAGACCTTTTGAATGCATTCTACATCTTTCATACTGTTTTATTTTTTAATCTTTTTTCTTTCTATTTCAGTTTGGATATTTTTACTAACACATCTTTGTATATACTAATGCTGTATTCTGTCATGTCCACTATGCTATTAAAGCTATTTAATAAGTTCTTAACATCAGATATTATATTTTGAAGTCCTAGAATGTTCATTTAGTTCTTTTATGTAGATTTGAATTCTCTTTTGAAATATGTCTTTTCATCAGTTCCCAATCTTTAATTCTATTTTATTTAACATATTAATCACAATTATCTTGACATCCTTTCTATTTATTCCAACATGAATGAGTTCTGTCTGTGAAGACCCAACATGAATGTGTCTCTTCATTGACTATTTATTTCTTGATGTGTGGCTCCTATTAAGGCTTAGTTTTAGGCTTTGTTAAGTTGATGTATTTCAGTTTTGTTTTAGTCCTGGAGCATAGTTCTTATTCCTCAGACATAGTTCTTACTCTCAAGCATGGCCTTTCTGGAGTCTGTACTGAATGTCCAGTATTTTCACCAAAGTATCTCAACACTGGCTGAGATGGAATTCCCATGTCTCTCCAGCACTGTAGGATCTCTGAAATCTCTGCTTCACATGCTCTTTTCCAACAACTGTTCTCTGCCAGGTATCCTGGAGTCTCACCCTGTACTTGTGCAGCTTCAAATTAGGACAAGAAACCAAAGATGCATTGGCTGAGATTTTTGGGTGTACTTTCTCAGAGGTGCCCTCTTTTTCAGTACCCTCTCCCACCATCCCACTGCCTTCAAAGCTCAAAGATTCTGTCACCCACTGAGACTGTTGCTCTCTGCCTCAGTTCCATTTCTCTGTGCCTCCATTTAGAAGATGAATTCAGGGTACTACAGGTGAATGTAGGCTCATTTCTTGTGCTCTCCTTCTTTCAAAGACTTTTGAAAGTTTTGCACTGACTGATGCCCAAGACTACTATCCAGTGTCCAGTTGTTTTATATATTTTGTTTATATATTTTGTCTAGATTTTATAGTTATTTAAAACAGGAGGATATCTCAAACCAGCTACTTTAGAAATGGATTAGGAAATCAGGAAGTAGCCCATTAAAAAAAATTGTTTTCTTTGTTATGTTTTTCTGCCAGGTGTTATTGCATTCATTGTATATCTTTAATATGCTACTTCACTATTTATTTACTTTACATGCTTGTGTAAGAAGTAAATGTAATCTATATTTTATACAGACAGGATTAATACACAGTACTCACAAGCATACCCATTAGTGAGTCTCTAAGTGTTAGTTTATTTACTACTTGGTCTTTTAAATGCCATGCATTTTGCAGAAATGCATGATGAATTGCTATGTATGTGTTAAAATGTGTTTTAGTCATATTTGGGGAAATCATTTGGAGTTTTGGGGTGGGGTTAAGAATGCATTACTATTTTTTACATTCAAACTTGTGGCTTCTGAAAAGTCATGTTGAAAATATTTTCAGGAATCAATACAATTTAGATAACACCCACAAAAATTTCTGTCTACCACTATTTCCTTGATTTTTTGACTTATATGCATCTATTACCAGCCCAAAACTAGCGTGATTATAGGAATCCACAAAGCCCTTCAACTCATGGAATATAAATTACACCGTGTTTCCTGTCTACCCTGCAAGCATGTCTTATTGGTTCTGGACCCCACTTCCCTTAGCACTTGCTCCTTCTTCATCTTCCTTGAGTTCCAGATCTCACCTATTCCACTGAGGACATGTAATCTTCTCCATTACAATTCTGAGGAAACAAAGGTTGTTCTTTCAGAATGCTGTTGCTTCATTTCTGTCTGTACTTACAGGTATTGCTGGTTTACTTCTTTCAGCTTTCTCATCTGGCTTAGCAGAAGGGTTATTCTGAATAACCAAGTCTCTCCTTCTCCAGGGCAGAATTTTATTCTCTCCACTAACTTTTCTGCATTTGCCTTCAACTGTGTGTCATCTTCCTTTTCCCTAAAAGTCCTTATTTGACCTTGTCATTTCCCAAGTTAGCCTCTTCTTTCTTCACATTTATTCATTGTTCAAAATTCTGGCATCTGGGTTATACTTACTGCACTCTGTCATAAATACTCATGCCCTCCTCAGCCCTCTGCATTGAGATTTCTTCTCACTATGTAGCTGAGTTTTACTCTTGAAGGAGACTTCCTGATATGAACACTCACACCTTTCTTGCAGCACTTGACACCATGTACTGCCTGCACCTGAAATCCTTCTTTCAAGACCTCCCTGTCAAGATTCCATATTGGTGGTCTGCCTTCCTCTTTGCATTCTTTGCTGATTACCACCATTTCTTTTTCATCTCTTTACAGTGGAAATCATCCCAAGTTTCAGTCTTTGGCTCTGTTTTTTCCTCTTTTATTTTTTTCCCCTTTAGAACACTCATTTTTCCTCATTAAATTTACCTTGTCCTGCCAAATATGCATCCCTAAGATGGATTTTAATCTAGAACTCTCATGAATTTCCTCAGGTAATTTTTCTTGGGTGCTAGCCTTCCCACCTCTACAGAAGAATTGAACATCTCAGCTGCCCGATGAAATCTCCCTTTTAATGTTTCTTCCTCTTTTCCTTGTGTTCAGAAGAAGTCCACTGTTGTTCTGACAGCATCTGCCTCACTTCACTGGGTGGGTAATGACTGGTGTTTGCCAGAATAGCAGTCTTGGAAGTCTTGGAGGACTGGCATCCCCTCCACTAGTGAGTGGCCTGAAGTGTGCATGTGACCCTATTTTGGTCAATGAGACATGAAGGGGAATGTGAAGAGCACATTGGGAATTTTTTCCTACTTGATAATAGTTATGAATATGGAGAGAAAGAAAGATTTTCCCACTGCCCCTTGCTTTCTGCTTTGGATGCTTTCTGTAAAGATGTAGATTCTTGAAATAGCAGTCACCTAAGATGATGAAGAGAGAGGTGTGCCCAACGTGTGACAGATTAAAGGGTCCCATACAATTGGTGACTTTGTGGACCCACAGAACTAAGTCTGCGGTTAGAATGATTCTTCAGACAGAATCTTGGGACTGCCTGCATCCAGACTTCTTACCCAGTAACTTTATCCACTCCCTTATGCTCACTTCAAATATAATGATATAGGCAAAGTGAAAGGAAAAAGGTGGAAAAACATACCTTGCTAATACATTTTTTTTAAAGCAGGAAAGGCTATATTAATATCAGATAAATTAGACTTCAGAGCAAAGAAAATTAAGGACAGAGATGGACATTACATAAAAGGATTAATCCACCAAGAATACATAGCAATTCTAAATATATATATCTCAAACAACAGAGCTGCAAAATATACGAAGCAACAAGTGATAAAACTGAGAGGTTGACAAATCCACATTTACATTGGAGATTTCAACATTATTTTCTCAACAGCTGACAAAACAGCCAGAAAAATAATCAGAAAAGATATATAAGAACTGAACAAACAATTACGATCTAGTTAACATTTATAGAACATTGAATTAAACAATAGCAGAAAATACATTCTTTCCAAGAGCTTCCAGAACATATACCAAGATAGATCAGAACTTGTACAAAGATAAGCAAGTAGGTTGTTTTAGTCTGTGTGATAAAACAACTTAATAAATTTATAAGAATTGATCACACAGTGTATGTTTTCTGACCATAATGGAAACAAAGTAGAAATCAGTGGCAGAAAGATAACAGGAAAATCTCCATATACTCAGAAGCTAAATAATGCACTATGGATCAAAAAGAATGCTTCAAGGGGAATTAAAAAATTGATTTGAATGTCCTCACTCCCTTCTTAAACAAGAAAAAACCTGAAGAAACTGAAAATCAATGAGTTATCTTGGACTCATTAGAGAACTGGGGTCACAGGGCAAACAACAACCCTGATATCTGGAGAGGTAGATGACTACAAGGAATCACATGGAGATCAGCTTACTTGTAGCAGAAGCTACCGAAAGGAACACTTAAACGGTAATTTTGATGAATTGCTGAAGGCAGAATATGGACTAGTGTGAGAGTTACAGAGATTCCTGGGGTTATAGGTTTGGTGGACCCCAAACATTTATGGGTTTTAATCTTCAGGAACCCCACCGCTTCTCACTGTGAAAAGCCAAGGCAAATCCCTCATGTCTTTGGTAGGGTGTGCAAAAAAAAAAAAAATTATGAAATATGCCCAGAGCATTCTTCATAACAAATACCTACTCTTTATGGGGGAAAGTCTTTACCAGAGCCTTCTTGTTTCACCCAAGGGAGGAGGAAAGGTAAGAAACAATTGTGAAAGTCATAACCTGGGGACACAGACCCACTAAAAGACTGAGACTTAATCATAAGACTATAGAATGCTTTTCCTTTCCCACACCTGATCACCACATCAACAGGGCTGTAGCATAATATCAGTGGATTACAACTGAAGGAGCCACAAGACATAGGCTCCATCTAAGGAGAAGCCCAAAGACAAGGGAAACAAAACAAGGAATTTGATGCTCTTACAGCTACAGCAAACATAAAACAACACCCACTTCCTGGCCAGATTAACATCAAACTTCACACTTAGGGCCTATTTACCTCAGGTACTATTTCCCAATAAAGTCAACAAATTACAGGGCATGATAACAGCAAGAAAAAATAGTCTGAAGAGACGAAGCAAGCATCAAAACAAGACTATGACATAGATATTGGAACTATCAGATGAAGAGTTTAAAATAACTATGATTAATAAAAAGGGGGAAGTAGAAATATGCAAGAACAGCTGAGTAATATAGGCAGAATGATGGAAATTCTAAGAAAAGCTCAAAAGGAAATGTCAGGAATCAAAAACACTGTAATAGAAATGATGAATGTCTTTGGGCTCATCAGTAGACTGGCCATGGCTGAAGAAAGAATCGGTAAACTTATGATATGCCAATAGAAACTTCCAGACTAAAGTGCAAAGAAAAAAACCCACAATATTCAAGAACTACAGGACAATTCCTAAAGGTATAACATAGGCATAATTGTAATACCAGAGGCAGAAGGAGAGAAAAGCAGGAAAATATTTGAAGTAATAATGTCTGAGATTTTTCTAAAATTAATGATAGACACCAAACCATAGATTCAAGAAGCTCAGGGAACATCAAGCAGTACAAATATTAAAACAACTACACCAGAGCATGTCATATTCAGACATCAGAAAACCAAAGACAAACTCTTGAAAGAAGCGGCAACTGAAAAGAAAAAGCACAACCAGAAGTTGAGAATTATGTTTTATTTGGCAGACTTTCTGAGGACTTCAAGCCCAGGAGGCAGCCTCTTAGATCGCTCTGAGGGTCTGGCTCCAAAGAGGTAAGGGAGGAGCCAGGATATACAGGAGTTTTGCAACAAAAACCAGGTAGTCAGAATATCAAAAGATTACTGTTAAAGAAAACCAGACATCTCAAGTTAATGAATTTAGCACTTTTCTATGTAAGGGAAGATGCAAGAGTCTGGGCTCATTGAAATCATTCCTTTGATATGCACCTTAGCTATATAGGGCCAGTATCCTGGGCTTTCCCATCCTGAGTCCCCTCAGGGTGCACTGTTGGGGGTGGCTGCAGTGGTTGATGGCTTGATGGCCACAATATCCTTTGTTTACTGACATTCTTTGTCCACAGAAGACAGAAGGAGGAAATCTGAAATACTTAGGTATAAATCTAACAAACCATGTACAGGACTAGTATGTTGAAAACCATGAAATACCGATGAAAGAAATCAAAGAAGATCTTGCCAACTACAAATTGACGTTTGCCATGGGCACTTGCCATCTACCTCTACTAGGATTAAACCAAGTGCCACTGCAGCTGCTGACCTTCAACATTCCCAGAAAGGAATTTAGGGTGGAGATCAGGAATGAGGCACTAGGTGCTCTGAGAAAAACTAGCAGAACAGGTCTTCAGATAGTTAGATATTTTCAGGAGCTGATTTTATGAGCCCATTTCTTGCATCCCCGCTAGAAAAGCACTAAATTCCTTCATGGTGAAGTCTGCTCCTTGTGACTAGCATTAACCCTCACGACACCTTCTGCAAAAATATGTGCTTGATTGCATGTATTCCCCCTTCACCAAAATCACATACATATTGACCCACTACCTCTTTGGAGCAGTTTCTCAGAGCTATCTGGAATGCTGTCTCCCAGGCTGCAGTCCTCATTTTGTAACTCGAAACTCTCACGTTGTGCATTTTTGTAAGTGGACCATCTAAATAATTGGAGAAATATTTTGTGTTCATGGATTAGAAGATTTAATATAGTAGAGATGTCTTATTTCCAAATTGATAAACAGGTTTAGTGCAACTCCTATCAAAATCTCAACACGATAGTATATATATATATATATATATATATATATATATATATACACACACACACACAAGTTTGAAAAACAAGAGTAAAGTGAGAGAAATCACTTAACCCAATATTAGCTACACTAATCAAGACAGTGTGGTATTGGCAAAGTGATGGACACATAGATTATTGGAACAGAATAGAAAACCCAGAAAGAGTCCCCCAAAAGTTGGCTACTCACTTTTGACAAGGTTAAAAAAAAAATTCAAAGGAAGAATAGTCTTTTCAAATGGTCCTGAAACAATTGGATATTTATAGTCAAAACAATAAACTTTGACCTAAACCCTACACATTAGACAAAAATTAATTCAAAAAAGGATAATTGATGTAGTGTAAATTGCAAAACTATATAACTTTAAGAAGATAACATAGTAGAAAATCTTTGAAACCTGGGTCTAAGTGAGGAGTTCTTAGAGATGACTTGAAAGCACAGTCCATAAAAGGGAGTAATTGATAAATTGGACTTCATCAAATTTTAAATCTTTTGTTCTTCAAAAGACTCTGATAAGAGAATGAAAACTATAGACAGAGAGAAAATATTTGCAAACTGAATATCTGACAAAGTAATAATCTCTAGCATATATAAGTAATTCTCAAAGGTGAGAATTTTTTAAAAAGCAAACAATACAATTAGAATGTGAAAATGGGCAAAAGACATGAACAGACATTTCACTCAAGAGAATTTATATATGGCAGATAAGCACATGAAAAGATGTTCAATACCATGATACCACTAATCGTTGGAGAAATGCAAATTAAGATGATGATGAGATATCATCATACATTTATTAAAACAAGTAAAATATAAAACAGCGACAATACCAAATGCTGCAGGGGGTGTGGAGAAACTGAATCTCTCATATATTACTAGTTGAGAATGTGAGATGGTACAGTTACTCTAGAAAATAGGTTGTCAGTTTCTTAAAAAACTAAGCATAAACTCACCATACAATTCAGCAATTATGTTCATAATGAAAACTTATGTCAGCACAAAAACCTGTAGGTGATTGCTAATAGCAGCTTTATTCGTAAACCTGGAAACAACAAAAATATCCCTCAATAGGTGAATGGTTAAACAAATTGTGGTTTATGTGTCATCTATACCATGGAGTGAATATACAAACTTTGATGGATATCAAGGGCATTTTGCTAAGTGATAAAAAAAAAAAACCCTCAAAACATTACATTTTATGACTCCATTTGTATAACCTCGTTGAAATGACAAAAGTATTAAGATGGAGAAAATAGATTAGTGGTTTCCAGAGGTGAGGGATGATTGGGGAATGGGTGAGAATGTGTGACTGCTCAAGGGTAGCTCAGAGAAATGTTTGTGGTAAAGAAAGTTCTTGTGATGAGGATCACACAAATCTATCTGTGTAAAATGACAGAACTGTACACTCACATTGTCCAGTGTCAAATTTCTGGTTTTGATAGTGTACTATAATTATGTAAGATATAATCCGGAAGGGAAATTGAGTGAAGCATACATAGGACTACTCTGCCATCTTTGCAAGGTTCTGTGAGTTTACCATTATTTCAAAATTAAAAGTTTGAAAAACACAGAGAATGGAGTAACAGCCCTGCAGGGGTGGGAAAGATTTAGTTGTGGAAGCAACATATGAGCCTAGTCCCAAAGGTTGATGGGGGGCTTTCAGGGGTGGCAGGAACCTTTTAGGGAGAGATCAAAACAGGCTTTCCAGAAGTACAGAGGTGGAAAAGGGTAATTCATCATTCAGGATGCTTTAATCAAAAGTAATACAAGACTCACTAAAAGTGGCCTGATGGAGAGGGGTTTGCTTTAAGTGTTGGCTATTCTCTGATTACCCTTCCAGGTCCATTCACTGCACTTCTTTGTGCCCTGGAAAGCTGAACTCCATCACCTGGGCCCCCTTTGGGTTTCAGCTAGTGGGAGGCATTGGCAGGAGATCAGATGGCACCAGGAGAGAGGTTGCAGTATTAGTTCCACACTTTTCACACTGGGCTGTGGTTTTGAAAGTATCTCAGTTACTCTATTCCCAGCCTCATCCTCTCATCAAGGTCCAGTAACCACCCACTCCCTGTCCTTGCAGACTTAGAGTCATAATGGCTACCTACTGTTGCCAGTTTCTGGATGTTTCAACAACCTTTTCCAGTTCCTTTCATTCTACCCACACATCTGTCACCAGCCCCTTTATGAAACTCTTCAGTGAACCCTTTGAGGGTGATCTATGTTCTGCAAAGATCTGAATTGTACATTAACTCACAATAAGAATTCTGCAAGTAGATTGTTCTAGGGTTGGTTCAGCTACAAATTCAAAGGTAGACACTGCCATATCCTGTCCAAGAAGAGAGACACTGGAGTGGTGTGTGAGCATGTGTGTGTGGGGGGGGATGGAAAATCCTTCCATCAAATTTCTGTTCAGATTCTGTGGACTAGGGTTGGATCTCATGCCCATGTTCTGGCTGCAGGGGGTGGGGAAGTAAAGACTTGGTACTTTTATCATCTCTGGTAGAATGTGGGCTAAGGCAGCAAGGAAGAAATGAATGGGAAAATTGACCGATAGTGGGCAATTGAAGATGTCTTCCCCACTGAGGGGACTCTCAGTTGGCTGTACTCTGCATGAGGTTGAAGGAGAGAGTGGAAAGAGTAGAGCCAGTTCACAGAGAGCTTTGTGTGACAAAGAGGGACTCCAAGAGTCATTCAGGTTCACATAAGGACCAGGAAGGAGGAAGGAGGCAGTCTTGCCTCTGTCCCTGGTAATGGTCAATTTCAAGAACTTGCACTGGGGGGTAAAAGAAGAAATAATCTAGACTAGAGAGGGGCCAGAAGGTTGTCAAACTGTTTGGTCATCTGCACAACTCTGATCAGTTTGGGGGGCCCTTTGGCCTTTTTTCTGTCTCTGTACTGATACCACACCATCTTAATTATTACGGCTTTATAGTAAGTTTATAATAAACCCAACTTGCATTTATTTTTCCAGAGGGTCTTTAAAGGTCTTGGCATTTTGCAGATGAATACATATTTTAAAATCAACTTGTTAAATTCCACAAAATCCCCTTGGGGACTTTGACTGGGTTTGCATTTAATCTATAAGTTAGTTTGGGGAGAACTGAGACCTTTATAACAGTCTGTCTTCCAATTCATAAAGATGGTATTTCTCTATTATCTTAATAGTCTTTGATGTCTCTCAATAAAATTTTGTAATTTCTCATAGTATTTTACAATGTAATTCACTAAATTTATTACTAGGTTCCTGCTATTTTAGATGTGTTGCTAATTATATATTTTGAAAAACATTTTATAAATATTTGTTGCTGATATATAGAAAACAATTGATTGTTATATCTTTACTTAAAATATGACAATCCTGACAACTCTTTTACAAACTCTAATATTTTGTTTACAGATTTTCCTATACACAATCATATACTCTGTGAATAATAAAGTTTTATCTATTTAGTTTTTATATCTTTGATATATTTTTCTTGTTGTCTAGCATCTTCAATAAAATGCAGAATAAGAGTGGTGATATAGGGGAATTCCCTGGTGGTCCAGTCATTAGGACTTGGTGCTTTCACTGCCATAGCCCAGGTTCAATCCCTGGTGGGGGAACAAAGATCTCACAAGCCCTGCAGCGTGACCAAAAAAAAAAAAAGTGGTGATAGAAAGCACCCTTATTTTATTCTTAATTTCAAAGATAAAGTTTTCAATGTATCATCAACAAATACAATATTTAATATATTTATATTTAATATGTATTTAATAAGATATAATATTTAATAGACTTTTTATCGGGTTAAGTAAATTCATTTCTGTCTCTTATTTTCTGGGGAATTTTAATCATGAATGAATATTGACTTTTTTTTTTCCTTCTGCTAACTTTGGGTTTTGTTTGTTCTTCTTTCTCTAGCTCCTTTAGGTGTAAGGTTAGATTGTTTATTTGAGATTTTTCTTGTTTCTTGCGGTAAGCTTGTATTGCTATAAACTTCCCTCTTAGAACAGCTTTTGCTGTATCCCATAGGTTTTGGATCATTGTGTTTTCATTGCTATTTGTCTCTAGATATTTTTTGATTTCCTCTTTGATTTCTTCAGTGATCTCTTGGTTATTTAGTAGTATATTGTTTAGCCTCCATGTGTTTGTGTTTTTTTACGTTTTTTTCCCCTGTAATTGATTTCTAATCTCATCACGCTGTAGTCAGAAAAGATGCTTGATATGATTTCAATTTTCTTAAATTTACTGAGTCTTGATTTGTGACCCAAGATGTGATCTATCCTGGAGAATGTTCCATGCATACTTGAGAAGAAAGTGTAATTTGTTTTTTTTGGATGGAATGTCCTAGAAATATCAGTCAAATCTATCTGGTGTATTGTATCATTTAAAGCTTGTTTCCTTATTAATTTTCTGTTTGGATGATCTGTCCATTGGTGTAAGAGAGGTGCTAAAGTCCCCCACTACTATTGTGTTACTGTCTATTTCCTGTTTTAGAGCTGTTAGCAGTTGCCTTATGTATTGAGGTGCTCCTATGTTGGGTGCATATATATTTATAATTATTATATTTTCTTCTTGGATTGATCCCTTGATCATTATGTAGTATTCTTCCGTGTCTCTTGTATTATTCTTTATTTTAAAGTCTATTTTATCTGATATGAGTATTGCTACTCCAGCTTTCTTTTGATTTCCATTTGCATGGAATATCTTTTTTCATCCCCTCACTTTCAGTCTGAATGTGTCCTTAGGTCTGAAGTGGCTCTCCTGTAGACAGCATATATATGGGTCTTATTTTGGTATCCATTCAGCCAGCCTGTGTCTTTTGGTTGGAGTATTTAATCCATTCATATTTAAGGTAATTATCGATGTGTATGTTCCTATTACCATTTTCTTAATTGTTTTGTAGGTCCTTTTCTTCTCTTTTGTTTCCCACTTAGAGAAGTTCCTTTAGCATTTGTTGTAAAGCTGGTTTGGTTGTGCTGAATTCTCTTAGCTTTTGCTTGTCTGTAAACCTTTTGATTTCTCCATCGAATCTGAATGAGATCCTTGCCAGGTAGAGTAATCTTGGTTGTAGCTTCTTCCCTTTCATCACTTTAAACATGTCATGCCACTCTCTTCTGGTTTGTAGAGCTTCTGCTGAGAAATCAGCTGTTAACCTTATGGGAGTTCCCTTGTATTTGCCATTTTTCCCTTGCTGCTTTCAATAATTTTTCTCTGTCTTTAATTTTTGCCACTTTGATTACTATGTGTCTTGGCATGTTTCTCCTTAGGTTTATCCTGTATGGGACTCTCTGCGCTTCCTGTACTTGGGTGGCTATTTCCTTTCCCATGTTAGGGAAGTTTTTGACTATACTCTCTTCAAATATTTTCTCAGGTCCTTTCTCTCTCTCTTTTCCTTCTGGGACCCCATAATGTGAATGTTGTCATGTTTAATGTTTTCCCAGAGGTCTCTTAGGCTGTCTTCATTTCTTTTTATTTATTTATTTTTATTCTGTTCTGCAGCTGTGAATTCCACCATTCTGTCTTCCAGGTCACTTATCTGTTCTTCTGCCTCAGTTATTCTGCTATTGATTCCTTCTAGTGTATTTTTCATTTCAGTTATTGTATTGTTCATCTCTGTTTGTTCTTTAATCCTTCTAGGTCTTTGTTAAACATTTCTTGCATCTTCTCAATCTTTGCCTCCATTCTTTTTCTGAGGTCCTGGATCATCTTCACTATCATTATTTTGAATTCTTTTTCTGGAAGTTTGCCTATCTTCATTTTATTTAGTTGTTTTTCTGTGGTTTTATCTTGTTCCTTCATCTGGTACATAGCCCTCTGCCTTTTCATCTTGTCTATCTTTCTGTGAATGTGGTTTTGTTCCACAGGCTGCAGGATTGTAGTTCTTGCTTCTGCTGTCTGCCCTCTGGTGGATGAGGCTATCTAACAGGCTTGTGCAAGCTTCCTGATGGGAGGGACTGGTGGTGGGTAGAGCTGGCTGTTGCTCTGGTGGGAAGAGCTCAGTAAAACTTTAATCCTGTCTACTAATGGGTGGGGCTGAGTTCCCTTCCCTCAAGTTGTTTGGCTTGAGGCAACCCAACACTGGAGCCTACCCAGGCTCTTTGGTGGGGCTAATGGTTGACTCTGGGAGGGCTCACACCAAGGAGTACTCCCCAGAACTTCTGCTGCCAGTGTCCTTGTCCTCACCGTGAACCACAGCCACCACCCCCACCCCCCCGCCTCTGGGGGAGACCTTCCAACACTAGCAGGTAGGTCTGGTTCAGTCTCCTATGGGGTCACTGCTCCTTCCCCTGGGTCCCAATGTGCACACTATTTTGTGTGTGCCCTCCAAGAGTGGAGTCTCTGTTTCCCCCAGTCCTGCCAAAGTTCTGCAATCAAATCCCGCTAGCCTTCAAAGTCTGATTCTCTAGGAATTCCTTCTCCCATTGCCAGGCCCCCAGGTTGGGAAGCCTGACATGGGGCTCAGAACCTTCACTCCAGTGGGTGGACTTCTGTGGTCTAAGTGTTCTCCAGTGTGTGAGTCACCCACCCAGCAGTTATGGGATTTGATTTTATTGCGATTGTGCCCCTTCTACCATCTCACTGTGGCTTCTCCTTGTCTTTGGATGTGGGATATCTTTTTTGGTGAGTTCCAGTGTCTTCCTGTAGATGACTGTTCAGCAGTTAGTTTTGATTCTGGTGCTCTCACAAGAGGGAGTGAGTGCATGTCCTTCTACTCCACCATTTTGAACCAATCTATTGTTTATTTTGTGTTTAAAGATATAAGCTCACATATACATACACACATACATATATATATATTACCCCTACCCTGACCAGATAAATGAAGGCATGTTACAATGTTACAAATTTTTTCCATGTTTCTTTTTCCCTTAACAATATTTCCTGGAGTTCACTCTCCAGCAGAATCCCTTTTAATAGTGGCAAAGTATTTATGCATAAGAATATGGGTGCACCACTCAGCTAGGACTCCTTAAATCCAAGTTCAAAGCCTGAGGCTCCTTGGGTCACACAAACAACTCAAAGCCAGGCTGCAATTCTAGGCACAGGCTCATTTATGTCCACTTCACTCTCACCCAGAGAGTGTTGGCCTTTGGAGTCCTAACTCCCCAACAGTACAGTCTATTTGCAGCCTTATTTTAGGAGGCCTGGAGGTTTGCCTTTAATTCCTTCTGACCTAAAATCAGGTTTCCTGCTGTTTCTTTGTTTATAGAGAAAATCCCCAGGGCAAAATAGCTCTGAGCCTTTGGCTTACTTTTTCTGGTTTTTGTCTTCTTTTAAAGTGTGGTCTAATGGTTCTTTACTCTCTTGTTAGCTCTTGGATGCTTTTATTTATTTATTTATTTATTTTTAGCTTATAAAAAGCAGAAATTTATTTCTCATAATTCTGGAGGCAGGAAGTCCAAGATCAAGTCACCAGAATAGTCACCTGAAGGTTCTCTTCTTGATTCATTGCTGGTGCCTTCTCACTGTGTCCTGTTTTTCTTCATCCTGAATTTCCCTCAGGGCCTACCGTTGGGGATGGCTACAGTGGCTAATGGCTTGGTGGCTGGGCAACATTCGTTGTTTACTGGAGTGGCAGGCAAAATTTTTTTTTTGTCTCCAGCTATGTTAATATACGTATGCATGTATATATATATATATACACACACACATAGAGATTTTAAACTTGCAGACTTTTAAATATTTCATAAGATGTAGTGGCTTATATTTATATTAGATGAATATTATATCTATATTTATAAGGCCTTCCCATTGGTATACAGTTATGCAATTTTATTTTTCATTTTTATATTTTTATTGGGGTATAGTTGTTTTACAATGTTGTATTAGTTTCTACTGTACAGTGAAGTGAAGTTCCCTGTCTATGCAGCAGGTTCTCATTTGTTATCTATTTTATACATATTAGTTAGTGTATATATGTCAATGCTTGGGTGCTCTTAAGATGATATATTTTAGCATCATCCAGGTAGTTTAGTTTTTCCTAGAGCAAGAGCTGGTCTAATTGCTCAGTCTGCCATTACTGGAACCATTTGTTACTTTCATAGTTGGGGAAAAAAATTAAAAAGAAACATTCATGATAATTTGGGCTATCAGTGTCAGTTTTGACTTATGGATACTGAACCAAAAAAATCATATTAGCATTAACATTTCCCCCCTTTGTGTATATAATATTCTTTCCAATAACATAAGCTTAAACATCTTGGAAGATAAAGCTTCTATGTGTGCCTTGGGATGTTCCAAAAGCAGTTACAGTTTAATGGACCATGATTTGTAGGGAGGTACTGCAGATCTTTTTAAAGAAAACCTTCCAATACACCCAAATATCATTATCCCAAGCTGAGAGGGAGACTGCAGAAGTAAGGTATAGTCCCAGAGCCCACCCATCATCTCTCAAATAGAGATGTGAGGGAATGAACAGATAAATGAAAGAATGTACAAACCAGAGATCACCTATTTCTAAGCCTGAGCTTGGTAAGGAGCCCAGTGTTACACTGTGATCTGAATGGTCACTGAGACAACATCAAGAAGAATTTACAGGGACTATGAATGCAATTATCATGAGCCCAATTATGCACCTCATTTTCTACACTAAGGCCCTTTTCAGGAGATGCTGTAACACTTGATTTAAAAAGTCAGATGGGGCTTCCCTGGTGGTGCAGTGGTTGAGAGTCCGCCTGCCGATGCAGGGGACATGGGTTCATGCCCCAGTCTGGGAAGATCCCACATGCCGCGGGGTGGCTGGGCCCATGAGCCATGGCTGCTGGGCCTGCGCATCCGGAGTCTGTGCTCCACAGCGGGAGAGGCCACAACAGTGAGAGGCCCGCGTACCGCAAAAAAAAAAAAAAAAAAAAGTCAGATGAATTACTGCTGCAGAAGGGCCCTTTGTCCAGTTCATTTGTGGCAGGGACAAGAAAGAGGTGAGAGGCATGAGCCCCACAGTGTAGACAGTTGTCTCCCAGGAGAGCTGAAGGGAGTGTCATCAGTAGTCATTGAGCGGGGAGAAAGCATGATGAGAACAGAACTGACTCGAGCCACATCCGTCCCCACCAGCATCCTGGGCACCGTGGACCCCAGGAGCAGACACTTCAGACACTTAGCCTGATTCTCTATATCTGAATTTCCATGCTATGATGGTCCCCAAGGCTGAATGGGAACATTGTAGGCCAGTAGTCCAGAAGACTAGGAACAGTTAGGCAGAAGTGTGTCTAATTTTGTTGAAAAGAGACACAGGGTCCCATCTGGTCTCTGTTGCTGATTCCATATGACAGAAAGGGTGGCATGTGAAGGGGTCTGTGGGTGGTGCAGCATCTGTGTGAACAGCAGCTCCTCTGTACGACTCTAGCTGTTGTCCATGTGGTGGACAATGGAATGGAAATTAAAACAGCAGAGGAAAGCTATGCTGGTGTTTGTGATCTAATCTCACCTCACGAGGAAAACCCTCTCATGCTGAAGTGACTTCTGTTTGTAGTCCTTCTTCTCAGTCACCCAGGGCCAGCTTGGTGATTTCTGCTGTCCATGGAGAATCAGTGTTCTTTCGGGATGGTATGTGGACCAACAGCTCCCCAAGCACTCTGTCTGGAGAACATCACAACCTCAGATTCTCAGATCGGGTCCTGAGCTGGGGGAGCCGAGTGTCTCTGGATGGCTCTAGTTTCCAGAGTGAATAATTCATCTCCTATTTGCAGAGACAGGCTGCTGGCCTTCCCTGTCCTGTCCCCGGGCTCCAGGACCTCCCCCACATCATTCGGAGGACTGAATGATGGTTCCCTACCTTCCTGCTCCAGAGTTCAATGACAGCTTTCAAAGTGTCTACTGGCAACGGAACCCACTGATTCCAGATAAGAAGATATATATACATGTATGTAAAGCTATCCATCTGTTCATTAGCTGCTGGTTCACCTCCATCTCTTTTGTTTTCTTTGTTGTTTTTTCCCTTCTTCAGATTTCAGTCTCTTCTTCTTCAGAAACCATTTTATTACCAACATCAAAGAGTAAATTCTCCTCAGACTTCTAGTCTGACTTTGGAAAGGAATGAAAACCAAAAAAAGAATTGAAAAAAAGGAGACTGGCCCAGTTTCTGACATGCTGTGTTCTCTGTTGCCTTGATTAAAAAAAGGATGGCTAGTACAACAAAGAGAGCTGCGTTCTACAGCCTCAAAGCCAGAATGATTTCTTCCTGAGTTAGCATATCTGGACCAGTGTCTAAAATTTACCTCTTTTCTTCCTATTAATAACATCTCTGGAATTTGTACCTTGCTGGATCTGGAAGCTTTGATGAATGTTTTTGTCATCTATTCTATTGGTTCTTATAATTCACTGTCCATCTGCCTGGACTATTGCCTGCAGATTGGCCCACTTTGGAAGTGTTTACATGGGTCTTAATGAGGATTATGCACTGTTCACTGAGATGATGGTCTTGGAAACTGAGAGCAAGAAGCTGCTTCATAGGTTCTATTTACCTGAGGAAAAGGTGACCTTAACTGAAATGTGTAAATTGTCCTTGTGATTTTTTTAGTATTATATAAGGAACTTTCACCATATTTTTATTTGCCACACTTAAAAGTTATGGTTATTCTCAATAAATTAAAACAAAACATAGAATTACCCATATAATCCATCAATTCCACTTCTGGGTATATACCCAAAAGAGTTAAAAGCATGGACTCAGACATTTATACATTTAAGTTCATAGCAGCATTATTCACAATAACCAAAAGGAAATAATTCAAAAGTTCATTGAAAGATAAATGGATAAACAAAATATGGTCTATACCTACTGTGGAATAGTATTCAGCCTTAAAATAGAATGACACATGCTACAACATGGATGAACCCTGAGAACTTTATGCTAAGTGAAATTAGGCAGTCACAAAAGGACAAATATTGTATAATTTCACTTATATGAAGTATCTAAATGAATCAAAATCGTAGAGACAGAAAGCAGAATGGTGGTTGCCACAGGCCGGGGAGTGAGGGGAGAACGGGAGTTGTAGTTTAATGGGTACAGAGTTTCAGTTTGGGCAGCTGAAGAGTTGGAAGACAGATGCATGTTGGTGACAGGTACACAACAATGTGAGTGTACTTAATGCCACTAAACTGTATACTTAAAAATGGTTAAAATGCTAAATTTTATGCTATGTATATTTTACCACAATAAAAAGTTATAATTAATTTGGATTTATACACATTAAACCATGCTCTACCTACAGTGCTAGAGTTTGCTCTGGAAGGGAAAGACCTAGATGTGAGGTTTTTAGGCTGCCTGCAGTCACCCTGGGTTACACTCATCTGTAGAATTGCCCATGTACACAGCATGAGGCTTATTTGCATCATCTTGAAAGAACTACTATATCATTTTGCCACAGTTACCAACCAGTTTAATATGCCGCTGCTGAAACTCTTTTCTCCTAATTGGTTTATTTTTTATAGTTTGGAGGAAATTAATTTTCATTTGCCTATAGTATTTATTGCAACATCAGAAGAAAAGAGTGAGTTTTGTATTGACTTTGATTTTACTTCTTCAAGTAACCTTAGAAGGTATCAATGTAGAAAGAAAGTGAAAAGGAGAGGTCTGAAAAAGTCTTCCATTTAGGGTTTCTTGTTAAAGAAAACTTAACGAACCAAAGTGCTAAACTGAAGCTCCAGGGTTATTTTGATTCAAAAGCATCTTTGAATCCATATCTGTAGCCTGATTAACAGTGGTGATGTTCATGGATTGTTCAGTGAAATAACTTATCATAGCTCTGACACCCAGACACAGACAGAGGAGTGAGGAAGACACTTCCACATGGCTACAACATGACCTCGTTGTATTCTTGGAGCTATCAAACCCAATTTGGTATGGTTTGAAAACTTGGGAAATATTTTAGTCAAGTTAAAGTATTCTTGATGAAAATGTTTACACTAAATCTAAAGGAAGCTTTTGTTTTGACTTCTAGTTTACAGAGGAGCATCAAACGTTGCCACAAATGATATCACCCTCAAATCCAGAATGTGGACATTTCACGAGGCAATTGTCCTGGTCTCTTCAAAACGTCATGATCAAAAAGGACTAAGAAGATGCAACCACTAAATGCAAAATGCAACATGTGAATCTTGGTTGTATCTACATTTTTAAAAAATTGAGCTATAAAAAACATTTTGGAGACAACTGGGAAATGCTAATATAGAGAAGATATTAGAGGATATTAGAGAATTGAGGTTACATGTGATTATGCTATTATAGTTACAGAGGAGAATTTTATTTTTTCTGGGAGATGCATGCTGAAGAGGTAAAGGTAAAGGTAACATACTTTCTAATGGCTCAAAAAAAAGTGCAGATAGGTTAGGTAGAGAAGTACACATGACAAAATGTGGAATATTGAATATTGTTGGTGGATATATGAATATTCACTGTAGTATTCTTTCAAATCTTCTTTATGTTTAAAGTTTTCATAATAAAAATTTGGGAGGAAAATTGATCACCAAGTTACAATCATGTAGTTGGCATAAGCCACAGACCCCTTGCTAGGTAGTCAAGTCCAGGTTTGTTTTCTGGCCTCCTGAAGAATCTGTTTGCTGACATAAAGATGAACTTCTCTTGCTTCAATCTGAGCAAGAGAAGTGAAGCTCACAAGCAAGTTAAGACCTGAAACTCAGAACAACAAAAAAAAGAATTTGGATTGTGGAAACGTGGGGTTACTCTCACTGTCCTTTCACTCCAAGTCTGAATGGGAGGAGATGCTAACCCAGAGCCCTGTCTTTAAAATCTATAGGGGACTGAGCTTACAGCATTATCAGAACAGGGCGGAGACCCTCCTGTGGGCAATGCCTGGGAGGGAGGGTGCAGGGCTGAGGGTCTCTGCAATTTTGCGGGGATTGAAGTAACGCAGTCCTATCACTGTTGTTGGGGTCTTTTTGCACATGCTAAGCTGGTGTTTTCCTTTACCACAAATTTCTAAACTGAAAAAAATGTAACTGGGGGAGTGCCAATTAGGATGGATGAAAAATATTTTCAAAGTGCAATCTTGATTCTTGAAGAAACACAGTGCATCTTTAAGCAGTCTGACGTGCATTCTTTCTGCCCTGCCCTCCTCCCACCACTGCCTGCTTCGCCTGGCCACCCTACTCAATGTTCCCACCCTGTTCCAGCTCTCCCCAGTTTTCTAAACTGGTCTACAGCCTCATCCCTTGTCCAACCCTCCAACCTCCTTCCCTGCCCCACGTCCATCTGGCTTACCGCTTCCAGAACAATCTTTCTAATATGTAATGCCAATCATGTGTTCTCTCTTTCTTAAAATACTCTAAGATTCCCCATCAGCCCTTCAGGAGGAAGCCCAGACTCTTTATTATGTCACATCAGGCTCTTTGCACCTGCCTCCCATAACTTCTAATTTCACCTCTTCCCTTGGTTTCTCCACCTCAGGTCTATTAGATGAGCCACTGTCCCAGCTGAAGGGTCTTTCCTTGTGTTTTTTTCTTCTCTTCTTCCTCACAGTAAGTATTTACCTAGCACTGGCTGTGTCCTCATCCTGTAGGGACTAAGGAGGGGGTGGGTAAGGTAAATGGAGACCTGGCCGTCTGAGGATGTTCAGACAAAAACGGAGAAAGTGTTCAAGTGTTTCCTCTGCTAGAAGGTCCTTCTCTCCCTTGTCCACCTGAAGACCACTCATCTTCCCCTCTAGCACTTCTCTTGACTTTCCTCCCCTGCCCACACCCTCCTACCCACTCCAGAACCTTCTGCTGTCCTCAGCCCCTTACTCCCTTGTTTGGGACAGTTTGCATCTTTCCCCCACAAGCATAGCTCCTTGGGGATCAGGATTTCTGTCTCCTTCACAAATGAAGGGAGTATATCTCACAGTGACTTAGCGACCTGTGTTATTGGGACATTCCGGTAAATCCCTTAGAGAGGACTTGATTTCCAAAGCAGTGAGACTCAGATGCAGACAAAGGAGGGTGAACATGGGATTAGACAGGACCCAGTGGAGACTCTGTGCTGGGTTGATTAGACCAACACATCAGTTCACTAAATTATGTGGTTGACTGATGGGAAATGCACCAGAATTAAGGGAGAGTTTCAGCTCTCCTCCCTGGTGCCCATCAAGTACAGTTGTTCCTTAGTATCCACAGGGGATTGGTTCCAGAACCCTCTCTGCCATGCTGCCACCCCCAAAGATAGTAAAATCCATGGATGCTCAAGCTCCTTTTATAAAATGGTGTGGTATTTCTTATAATCTGTGCACATCCTACTGTATACCATAAATCATCTCTAGATTACTTATAATACCTGATACAATGTAAATGCCATGTAAATAGTTGTAGATATAATGTAAATGACATGTAAATAGTTGACGCATGTGGCATATTCAAGTTTTGCTTTTTGGAACTCTCTGGAATTTTTCTTTTTTAGAATATTTTTGACCCAAGTTCGGTTGAATCTGCAAACAGGAACCTGTGGATACCGAGGGCAGACTGTACTCCCATCCCCCTTGCCTTGCTCTATTATTTCTCAAGCACTGAGCACGTGCAACACACCACATCATTGACCATCTGTCTTCTCCTTGTAAGAAATAGATTCTCAAAGATGGGGATTTTTATGTATTTTTTGTTGCTGCTGCTCACTGGTATACCCCGAGTGCCTATACCTGGGCCTAGCACATAGTAGGTGCTTAATAAATATTTCATGAAGGAATGAATGTATGTGTCTTAGTCTGTTTGGGCTTTACAAAAAATGCCACAGAATGGATGACTTATAAACAACAAATTTATTTCTCACAGTTCTGGAGGCTGAGAGTCCAAGATCAAAGTATGAGTAGGATCTCCTTCTGCTGAGGGTCTGTGTCCTGGTTCATAGCTTGCACCTTCTCACTGTGTCCTCACATGATGGAAGAGACATCTCTCTGGTCTTTTATAAAAGTCCAGTCCCATTCCTGAAGGCTCCATCCTCATGGCTTAATCACATCCCAAAGGCCTCACCTCCTAATACTATCATCTTTGAGTGTTAGGATTTCACATATGATTTTGGGGAGAAATAAAATTCAGACCATAACAGTATGAAACTATAATCTGAGTTTGGAAATAACTTCAGACACTTTGGTCGCACTGAGAAGGATCCCTATCCAGGTGCGCCCTGCTCATGGCTGAGGCTGTGGGGCCCTGCTGGCGATGGGCTTTGTGACTGTAGCTCTGAGGCTGGAGCCAGTGGGGATGACAGATGAGGAAAGGCACGTGACCACTCTCTTCATGGAGTTTCCACCAGCTGGCATTGGGTTCCTCTTAATCCACATTCATGGTGTGGCTGCATCCCTTGAAAATGTTGGATGGTGAAGTTTGTCAAAATAAACTAGTTTGTCAAAATAAACTAGGCTCCCAGACCTGGCCGTCCCCACCCTCACTTCCATACATCAGGACAGGGCACAGGAACATCCAGTGCTTCCTGCAGCTTCCCCCTCCTCTGGAAGTTCTTGCCCTTCCTCTCCGTTAGGCCCTCGTTTCCTCTTCTGTATACTGTTAAAGCCTCCTAACAAGTCAGTCTGTCCCTGCTATTTCCCGTTCTTATCCTTGGAAGGCTAGAGGGCTAGAAGCAAGGCCAGAGATCAGAGCTAGTCCTCTTGCCCTGAGGTGGGGCTCATGGTGGGGAGGGGAGCCCCTGATGGGCAGGCAGGGAGGCCAGAGCTCAGAGTCTCCCCCTCCTCAAAGAGCAACAGGACCCTCCAACCCCCACCTGCCACAAATGCAGGAGTCGCCCTCTCTAGAGGTGGTGCCCAGTGGGTGTCAGACTCCCTCACCACACACAGAGAAGAGCAGAAAACTACTTCCAACCATGCAAACAAAGCCAGCCACCCTTGTCCTTGTGGAGTTCCCACCACACAGTGTCACTTTTCCCCAGAGGTGGGCTGAGTCTGCTTGGGTGGCTCAGGAGAGCGACTCTGCTCATTTCAGCCCAAATCTGCCTTCAGGGACCTCCTGTTTTAGCTTGAAATCGGCCACAGTGGGAGTATTTACACCATGGAAATTGGCAGATGCTGCAATCAGAGCCAGTTTCCCAGAGAGTCCCAGTTAAATCAGCATGTAATGTGCCATGGCCAGCTCTGTGCAGTCGTTATGTTATGGTGGAGTGACAGTGAAAGGCACACCCATAGTGATTCTCCCAGGGTCACATGCATAGACCTGGACTCCAATGGACAAATGGGGATGTATGTCAATCTAATTTTAAACTCTTTGCCAGGTTTATAATTATTATTCCAAAGCATAATAATCTTCTAGCTGCACAGAATTCCTTCATCTGGAAATTTGGAAGATTTTTTCATTATTGAACTGTGTACAGTTTTTCTAAGGTAAATGATATTTCAATAAATGTGTATTAGAATAAGTTCCTAAGAGTGTAATTCCAGGGCAGAGGGTATAAACATTATTAAAATTCTAAATACATGTTGCCAAATTGCTTACCCAGAAGCTATCAACATTTACACTTTCTCTGCAGTCAGCCCAATTCACCAACGCCTCTCCAGCCCTTGGAATTAGAACAGAGAGAACATTCTCCAGCCACCTCCATTCCTCCCCATGTAGGCTCTACTTTCCAATTTAGATGGGTAGATTCTGGGAACCCAGCAGGCTCTGTCCTCTCCAGCTTCCGTCTGCTCCTCTGCTTCTGTGTTCCTTCCACACAGAGGCTATCCCCTGTCTCTCTTCTACCCAGCCAAGTGCTGCAGGCACCTCACAAGAGGCTGTCAGCCAGTGACAATCTCAAACATACACAACAGGCTGCAAAACGAAAACATGGGTGCAAACTACTATGTATAAAATAAACCAGGTACAAGGATGTGACGTACAGCACAGCGAATATAGCCAATATTTTATAATAGCTATAAATGGGTATAATCTTTAAAAATTGTGAATCACTATGCTGTATACCTGAAACTAATATTATATTGCAAATAAACTATACCTCAAGTTTTTTAAAATGTAGGAAGGGGTCAGCTGGTGAGGGAAACATGTGTGACCTTCATTTTGATGGGATTGACACAGAAAAAAAATCCCTGGTGACAAATCTCCTGACTTTCATTTACATTACAGGGAATGGTGAGTCCAGAGCACTCAGCAAACCCTGAAGTACAATGCTTTTCTGTTTAAATCTCAGAGATGTCTTTGGAGACTGATAAGCACCCGCCATCTACTCCGGCACCCACCTTTACACACTAAATGAAGGTGGTCAACACCTGCATCTCTGCCCAAGGCTTTCACTCAGTTTCCCTACCTGGCTTGGCATGAACATACCACATGTGGGCTGTGATGGATAAATATCCCAGCCAGGACCAGCCTCCCAGGGGGCCCCACACTGAGAAGGGCCCTGTGCCTAAGTTAATGCTCTGCTGTCCTTGTCATGAAACTCTAGTTGTTCTATCCTTGGGCTAGTATTTTGTAAGTGAAGGCAATGAGGCTTGTGTCATGTGTGTGAGCAGAGGAGATTCTCACGATGTATGTGGCCCCCACTATCGTTCCTTGCCTCCCCAGTTCCCACAGAGCATTTCCAATGTCCCACAAGCCAGAATTTAGGGACCCAGGATGCCGGGAGAAAGCAAGCACAAGGTAAGTGTGTCACATTCATGACTGAGTAAAGGGGTGCAAACAGCCCCAAGAGGCCACACTTTCTGATCACACCAGAACTTGTTTCACATGCAGAGAGAAGATTCGGAAACAACTAGGGAACAAACCCTATCACATCCTTTCTTACTCTTGCTACTTCCCCGTATTAGCCAATCAATTATGCCAACAGTGAAGAGACAGAAGGAAAGGGAAAGATAGACCAACCCACCTTTCCCTTCAGGCTGTCTTTACTCTCCAGTGAGCCAAAGGTAGCCAGTGGGAGGGGCGGGGGGTCGGGGGGAAAGGACACCTATGGAGAAATAAAACCAGATGAGTTAGTTTTGTGAGGCCACCATTCTGGTAAGAGATATAAATGTATTGTGAACTACCAAATACACATTGTATAATTTTGATGATTCTGCATGAGTTAAATGCTGATATTTGCATTTAAAACTGACACTGCATAGTATAAAGATGAACATGAAAATTTATGGTAATAATTTACAATTCTTCCTTGTCCCTTGGTTGGAATAACTTTGAGATGTCTTCTCCATTGTGGGTAGAATCCCCCAGTGGGATGAGCTCCAGTGGGATGGTTATTTGCTTGATGATACCCCACTTCTCCCCCAACCCCAATCCTGCTGGCTGTCTTCCCTCCCTTTTGACTTCCCCACCCCCCAGCAGTCTTTCCTGCATCACTTCCCCAAAACAATACTTGCACTCAAAAGCTTGATTCAGGGCCCCTCTCACAGAATCCATCAAAGACACGCCTCTCTACACTGAGACTCCTGGCAGGGATGTCTTCTCTGTGACTTTGTTTAGATCAGATAAATCTTGACAAGCCAATAGACAGCTTTGATGTGCATCTCCTTGGCCCACCTTGGAGCTTACTGTAGCTCAGACAGGCCAGGAAACTGCAGTGATTTTTGAAAGTTTGTTGACATTTTTAAGGAAAATGTTAAGTTACTAGTTTTAGGAGTACTGAAGTCAACAATCAAAATTTTTTGCTAATATCAGGATATCCCAAAATAAATACCCTTTCATCATTTCATCACCTTTTGGAATTTGTATTGTAGACACCTGGGGGAATTCTGTTAGCCTTGTGAGACCCTTGAACTTCAAGGGGTGTAGCCAAAGTGAAGCAGCAGCCTGTATCGAATGTGGATGGACCTGTCGTGCCATGATGGACGTAGGCCATAGAGATCTATCTCTTATCATAACTCTTTTCTGAATGTCAGGACATTCCCAACACCGTCCCAGGGCATGAAGGGGTTGGCCTTATCAAGTGAGATGAGAGGAGTTGGCACCTTTGTCCTTAGCTCAAGGCAGCCCTCCTACCAGCACTGAGTCACTGAGCAGCCAAGGTACAAGTCATTCCCAGGACAAAGGTGCAAGGCACACCCCTCATGTCTGGAACCAGAGAACCCATCGAGCACCAAGATGGCACTGAGCCTTCACATTCTAATTCTTATTGAAGGGGGTTGCTGACTGTCGCATAAGGGACACCAGATAACAAGTGCTGTTCTTGCTCTCCCCATGAGAGCAAAGGGGACACATTTTAATCAGAACAGATTTTACTCCAGGCTCTCACTACTGACATGGGAAGCCCAGTCTACTTCTAACAATTTCGATTCTTTTGAGTCTCCCTTACGGAACAAACACTCCACACATGCTTTGAGGTGGGCGGCATGCAGCATGCCAGGGATGCTCTATGTGGTATTCACAAGCATGGAGTCACGTTTTTCTGGCTCTACCCTCACCCACCCTGTCTCAAGGGCTTCCTGGAAGTTTCCAGGAGGGCTTCCAGGGCACAAGAACCTTGCCACACCACTGGACTTCCACTGGGTGCCAGCATTGTTCAAAAACTATGCATACATATAAACATGCATAGTTTCAGATAAGTGATTTTAAAATGCAATTGCAGTGATGTTAATATTTTCAAGTGATTTATAAAATTTTGCGACCTGAAAGAAAAAATATGAACTAAATGAGATGACCCTTGAATACAGAATTCCCATTAATATCCCCCTTCTATCTCTTATCCTTTGACAATCCTTAGAGAGGTACCATCAAAAGGTAGTCACCCATATACAAGATAAATGGCACTATTTTATTGTGTGTTGAAGAGTCTGTCCTGCAAAACACAAATTTCCCAAAGATCCTTCTTTTATCCATGTTTGTATAATACTGTATTAGTTATCTATTGCTTCATAAAAAATCAGCCCAAGTTTAGTGGCTTAACACAGCAATATACATTTATTATCTCACAATGTCTGTGGTTCAGGAATCTGGGGTCGGTTTGGCTGAGTGGTTCTGGCTCAGGGTCTCTCATGAAGTTGCAGTCAGGTGTGGGCCAGGGCTGGAGTCATCTGAAGGCTTGACTGGGGCCAGAGGGCTGCTTCCAAGCTGGCCACTCACATGGCTGGAGGTTGGTGCTAACCATTGGCAGGAAACCTTATTGCCCCTCTTCAAGGCCACTCCACAGGCCTTGAGTGTCCTCCTGGCATGGTGCCAGCTTCCCCAGAGCTGAGGCTGAGGTGGAAGCCACAATGCCTTTTATGGATGTTACACATCGCCACTTCTGCTGTATTTGATGGGTCACACAGGCCAGCCCTTCAGTATGAGCAGAGACTACACAGGATGTGAACACTGGGAGGCAAGGATACTTGTGGGGTGGGGGAGCATCTTGGAAAGTGACGACCACAAATTAGATGCTGTGTTTGTGCATACGACTTTCTAATTCTGAGAAGGAGGCATGTAAAGATGAAGGTAATCCAGCTGTAAGGATTTGTGAGCTGTCCTAAGGTGAAGGGTCTTAAATTGCCCAAAGTGGCACAGATCTTCAAATCCTAGCTCTTTAATTCAGGCCAGACTCCATACCTCTCCTTGTGACCCATACACAAATCACACATGCTCACACTCACTCACACCCACATGTACATACACATTCATACAAACTCATATGCACACTCATGTGCTCATTCACACGCACAACCCACCCATGCACCAGCCAACCCACTGTACTTAGAACATCAGTAGATGTTCCAGTCATCTTCTCAGTAGCCTCCCCTCTTTCCACGGTGCTCCTGCAGCCCTCTACACACACCACAACACACACCTCTTTCCTGACGGTTCACTTACTTTGCCTCACTTCATACTCCAGGCTCTGGGCTTCACCCCTGCGTTAGATACATGCCTTGGGCTTATATACGCCCACCAACCTACACTCTTCTGATATTTTTAAATAAATTAATTTTTTTATCAGAGTATAGTTGATTTACAATGTTGTGTTAGTTTCAGGTGTACAACAAAGTGATTGAGTTATACATATACATATACCTATTCTTGTTCGAATTCTTTTCCCATTTAGGTTATTACAGAATATTAAGTAGAGTTCCCTGTGCTACACAGTAGGTCCTTGTTGTTTATCTATTTTATATAAAGTAGTGTGTATATGTTATTCCCAAATTCCTAATTTATTCCTCCCACCCACCCTTCTCCTTTGGTAACCATAAGTTTGTTTTCTTTATCTGTGAGTTTTGTATATAACTATCTGTGAGTTTTGTCTGTTTCTGTTTTGTATATAAGTTCATTTGTATCATTTTTTTAAGAGTCCACATATAAGTGATGTCATATGATATTTGTCTTTCTTTGTCTGACTTATTTCACTTAGTATGATAATCTCTAGGTCCATCCACACTGCTGCAAATGTCATTATATCATTCTTTTTTATGGCTGAGTGATATTTCATTCCATATATATATATATATATACACCACATCTTCTTTATCCATTCATCTGTCAATGGACATTTAGCTCCTACACTTTTCTGAGATTTGAGAACTTGGCCTTCCTACATGGTTTTACAATTCTCCTCCTCCAAATTTGCTCTTTCCTTTGTATCAGGTGGGGACCCCCAATCCAGCCCCAGATCCTCTGACTGCTTCTCTGCACTCCAGTCTCAAGACCAGGGCCCTGCTCAGGCAGCACCAGCCTCTTCCTTGCAGAAATTCGAGGATTTGGAAATCCAGGCTGTAAGGTCCATCTCAAGTGGAAACAAGTCACAATCTGAGCTGACACTCTATTCTTGGCATTTTCCTGAACCTATTTAGCTTTGATTTGAAAATCATCCCTGAAAGCGCAGACTAGTGCCCATTAGCCATGTGAGCCAGTTCCCCCTCGAAGGCACTTCCAGCCCCCATGAGTTCTGCCCTGTGCTCAGGTGTGAAAGAGATACTTCCGTATCTAGGGCCTGAGAGTCTTTCTCTGGCTTTGGGCTGCGCTGGGACCACCCTGAGGATGCTGTCCAGATCCTAGATGTCCCACCCTCTCTGTAGCTGGTTTCTCTCCATCCTGGCTTGTGTGTCGGCAGCAGACCCTTTCACCAGCTATTGGGGCAGACAAGCTTCCTGTTCCATTCTGCTGACCCAGGAGCCTCTGGTCTCTGGGAGCCAGCCCTGGCCGGAGTTGCCTTATTCTTCAAGTTGCTCCTACCTTCTGCTTCAAGCCTTGTGGTGCATCTGGTAAAGCTCTCTTATTCAAATGTCCACTCCCTTGAATTCATGGCCCACTGGACAGTATTCCTGGTCATGTGTTTGGAATCAGGAACACATAACTTTGAGCTTGGCCTGCCCATGACCTGACCCTTTGGTTTCCTCGTTGGTAAAGTGGGGGTCTTGCAGGATCAAACAAAAATAGATGATGTGTGAATAGCCTGCAGTGTGGTACACACATAGGAATTCGGTCAATGGCAGTTCTGAGTGGTGTGCTTTGCAGTTTGGTGTAGATCTCTGGTTTTTGATCATGAACTTGGGGAGCCTGACCTCCTCCTATCAGCACAGGTGGTGAGAACTGGGGTCATTTACTTGGCAGGCAAGGGCACCCACACCAGGAAGGGAGTCAGCTCACCTGTGGTTCTAAGAGGAAATGGTCAGTAGTATTTATGTTTCAGGAAAGCAGTTTTATTGTGGTTATGTTAATGAGGACTGAGGCTGGCACGGTGGATTAACTGATTGATTGTACCAAGTGTCATGGCTCATTGGTCAGGAAGCATCTTCATTTAGTACCCAGGAGGGTCTGTCTCCCGGATTTGGCTGGTTGTATCGAAGAGAAACAGCTCTGGAAACTTGATAAAGGCAGCAAGAGGGATTTTTTCAGACTCTTGCTATAGTGGAGAGAGACTTCAGTATAAACTGAGCTCAACACCAGCCAAGACCTAATGGGAGGACCAAGAAGGAACAAAAAGGGGTTGTGGGAAGTGGAAAGTTGGGGAACCAAAAAGGAGACTGGGGGCTCTGAGGAGATGGAAAATTGCAGAAAGGATAAGTGAAGAATTACTGAAAATGGTTTGGCAATGTGGGTTGGGATGATGAACATTTTGCAGTTTGGCAGCATTGTGTTTTCTTGAGCAAAGACTCAACACAGAGGCTGAGGTCACCTTCAGGGACTGGCCCAGTGAGGGCTGGAGCCAGGCGCAAGTTTGGTTAGGACTCTTAGCACAGTGTTGGGGCGAGTCCTTTGTGCTGAGGGGAAGTTCACGGTTCACAGCTGGGACCAGCTGTGATGGAAGACGGTGTGGAGTTTGAATGTCTCCTTGGAAGGTGCTGCTGCAAGTGGAAATGTTTCCTTTTACACCTGGATGCTTCTTGAAGCTGTTTCCAGGGAAATAGTCTTGCAGGATCCTGACAATTACAGGTTCTATGTGAACCACCTTGGGCAAGCAGGCACAGGTATATACATTGGGAAACAAGAGTCTGCTAACTTACAGCAGGCAAAGTGAAAAAACGGACAATGTCAAGGCCTGAGGAGGGGGCAAGATGGTCTTTCAGACTGAAGGTGCTGGGTGGGGGCTCGCTGAGGGTTTTGCTCTGAAAGGCACAGCAGAAGGTCTCTGGAGTCTGGGTTTACATCTTTTTTTAAACTTTTTTTAAATTAAACTACAGTTGATTTACTATATTGTGTTAGTGTCAGGTGTACAGAAAAGTGATTCAGTTATACATATACATATATTCTTCAGATTCTTTTCTATTATTGATTATTACAAGATATTGAATATAGTTCCCTGTGTTATACAGTAGGACCTTGTTGTTTATTTTTTATATAGTAGTGTGTATCTATTAATGTCTTTGTTAATTCCAAACTCCTAATTTATCCCTCCCCTCCCCGCTTTCCCATTTGGTAACCATAGTTTGTTTTCTATATCTGTGAGTCTGTTTCTGTTTTGTAAATAAGTTTGTGTTATTTTTTAGATTCCACTTTTAAGTATCATATTTGTCTTTGTCTGACTTACTTCACTTAGTATGATAATCTCTAGATCTATCCACGTTGCTGCAAATGGCAATATTTCATTCTTTTCTATGGCTGAGTAATATTCCATTGTATATATGTACCACATCTTCTTTATCCATTCATCTGTCCATGGACACTTGGGTTGCTTCCATGGGTTTACATTTGCGCTCACAGGGGAAATGCACGATTCAGCAGGACCCTCATTTCCATATGCTCACCATTTGTCATCTGCTTCGCTGTGATTATCTTGCAAAAAAGCTTCTCTCACTTTTACTTTGGTTAGAATTGAATCCAACAAATGTTTTTGAGAGCCAACTATTTGTCAGGGACTTAATCAAGGAAGCACAAAACCATGGCTTCAGGGCACATGGGTGACCCTGGACAGGGCTGGGGGAAGTCATTTGCTGTGTCCCAGGACATGCCCTGTACCCTCCCTTCTTTCATCCTGACTTCTGCTGCCTGCCTTCTGCTCCTTGCAACCTGGCCATCCTCTTTCCTGACACCCTTCATCGCTGGCCCCTCTGCCACACCCCTCACTCACAAGTTCTCTACACCATCCACTTGTCCTCAGCAAGAGCATGCTTAGCTAGAGCTTGGGGACTCCATGGCTATCTCTGGTTTCTCTAGTTGCTAGACCAACAAGTCCTGAAAGATAGAGACTGTGCCGTTACAGAGACTTCAACCAGAACAGCTCTTGGCACAATCACAGATTTATTGTTTTTGGTGACTGATGGGGAGCAGGCTGGTAGACACTTGGATCACGTGTCATCGTAGGCAAGGCCACCTCAGTACCTGGACATGTGGGGCAGATTTTCAGGCCAACAGAAACTCGGCAATGATTGGAAACAATCCAGGAGGGGGATAAGAGCAAAGATTGAATAACAGGGTGCCAACTGCATTTATTTCTGCTGCTCATGGATCCTGGATAAGGCACCAGGCTCTGCACCTCAAGGCAAGTAAGTGCCGTTCCCTGCTTTCCAGGTGGTATGAGGAGGGATGGCTAAGGCCCTCAGCTCTTCCATCTCATTACCACCAGCTCAGCCCTGAGCTATGAAGCTCTAGGTTGATGTGGTTTCACAAACAGAGAAGTGTTCTTCTTGACGTGAATATTGTGTTGAATGCTGTTGTCCTTGTTGCTGTCTTGAATGGTAGAGAGGGGCTCCGATCTCTGGGAAGAGGACAGACAAGAAGAAGGAGGGCCTCACTCTAAAGAGGACATGGATGGGAGGCTGGCAAGGGAAACCTGGAGCAGCAGCGTGGGGAGAAGGAAGTGGAGCTCCGGGCTATGGACCCACAGCTGAGGGATCATGCAGGGTAGGGATGAGTGAGTGTAAGTGTCATGTCGCTCTGTGTTGCCTGTGGTCTTGTGCCAGATCCCCACTACCTGTCAGGCACTCTGGATCATTAGGTCACCTCTGTGGCCTCAGGCTCATGGCTGATGCCATGAAGGCCTGCTATCTTCCAGCCCAAGGAGATGATGACTCTAGAAATTGCCTGCACAGTAGGATGGTGGATTTGAGCCACCACAGCCATGCCCAGCAGTGACTGAGGGGCGAGTTGCAGGCTTACAACATCAGCCATCTTTCATGCCTGTTTAATTTACTAAGCAGTGAAATGAGGTCTCCAGGGTAGGGCAGGGCAGGGGGAGACATGAGATTCTAAAGGTTATGATGGTTTGAGATAAGCACAGTCTGGGCACACTTTAGTTCTCTTTATTTCCTTCTTTCCCTCCTCAAGGTGATATGACTTTAAGAAAACTCTTCTAACTTACATTGCTGAAGTTCCAGAGAAAACTATTTCCAGAGGAGGCATTCATAAATATGAACGAGGACACCAGGGGCAAGGGCCTTGCCATCCCCACAGACTCAGGACCTGCATCTGTGAACAGTTACTGAGCAAAGGGGTGTGCCCGGCCCTCCCCAGACTGCCCTCCATGGCTCGACAGAGTTTCTATTCCACTTCAGAATGAGTGTCATTCGAGATGTCTCGAGTGGCACAAATCTGAAACACAGAGGGTGGGTGACTAGACCTTAACCCATGGGGGGATGCTGCCATGATGATGATTCCCTCTCTGTCTGAATGACTGGAAATTAACAGAGCTTCATCATCATAACTAGGAACAAAATGTTAATTAATTAAATAAAAATGTGTTGGCCTAGGTGGTTGTATTCTGATTCCTGGGGATGACACGACAACTATGAGCAAACCTTCAAATTCAGGATGAAATGGGGATGGCATGTGGATGGTGGTGAACCATTAACTTTTGCTTTATGTTTTCTTTTTTTTGCTGGATCACTTTTTACAAGAAGTATGTTTTGTTAAATAAAAAGAAAAATAAGGAAAATTGGGAAGGAGAAAAATGAACACAAATTTTTTAAAGAGAAAAAGAAGGAAAGGCGAGGTGATGTGATTATGGATTGCCTTATGAAGAAGGTGGGGACATTATGGATTGCCTTATGAAGAAGGTTGCTGAGGACAACCTCACCCTGGGTCAGAGTCTACTGCTTCCAATCCAAGCTACAGAATGCAGTTTGCAAAGTTGCATGTGCACAGCACAGAGGTGGTCTTCAAGGCAAGTTTGTCCAAATTTGGGGGTATGAGACCTCATGATCCTCATTACCGCAGGATCACCAGGAGTTCCCAACACAACTGGGCAGCCCCATCTGAACACCCATCATTCCTCTTAGGAAGTAGCCGGGAGTGCAGCTGAGGTCACAAGATGACCAGGAGAGCTCTCCTGGGGCCAGACTATCCCAGTGGCAGCAGCAGACAGACCTCCTCCATGATGGCTAAGTGGTACCATTCTTTGAATAAGTTTTATTTGATCTTTATTAAGGGAGAAGTAATTGGGTGCTGGAATTTATATATGAGTTGGGAGAAAAGTGTGTGTTTACCTGATGACTTGGGGCCAAAAACGTTGTTAACCTGTCTTCTACAACATGTCAACCACAGCTCCAGAGCTAAGTTAAGTAATCCAGCCTCTCTGGGATCTCCTGGTAAAAGTTTGCCTTCTTGATACTCTCTCCCTCCTGAGGTAGGGCAGTCAGGCCACAAAATTGACTATTCTGTTGACTTCACCCACTGTAGAAAATAGTATGATTTTTAACATTAACTAATTTTTTTTTTTTTTTTTTTTTTGTGGTACGCGGGCCTCTCACTGCTGTGGCCTCTCCCACTGTGGAGCACAGGCTCCGGACGCGCAGGCCCAGCGGCCATGGCTCACGGACCCAGCTGCTCCACGGCATGTGGGATCTTCCCAGACCGGGGCATGAACCCACGTCCCCTGCATCGGCAGGTGGACTCTCAACCACTGTGCCACCAGGGAAGCCCAATTAATTTTATTTTTAAAATTATTTTTCTTTCTGAATACAAATGTAGTATCTCTTTACTCTAAAAACTTCATGGAAAACAACTTATAGAAAAAAATTCACCTATATCTCCCCATCCAGTAATACCAATGTTTACTTTAGTTTTCTGTGCACACGTATTTATGTATTTGAGCATATTTGAGCACAGAGTGATAGCTGGTAATGCAGCTACTACTTTTCTAAAGTTGGGTCTCACCAGACCTTGAGCAACAAGCACTTTAATACATATGATTTCACTGTTCACTGTGTAGAGCTGGGAAATAGAAAGAAAGGCTCAGAGAGGTAAAGAAACTTGTCCCACGCAACCAGGATTCCCACCCAGGCCTATACCCAGGCTTTCGACATTGTTGGTAACCTGTTGTCACTGTCGTTGTGTTTTTGTCTCCCACCTAACAGCAGAGCAGCCACCCATCTCTAAGACTGTGGACTCATGGAATCCTTGAGTGGGATGGGGAGCTAGAAGACTAGAATTTACCTCCTCCTAGCCCCTTTAAGAACCTGTGTGTCATTAGCAGGGCACAGCCACTTTGCGATGCCAAACGTATGTGTTTATGTGTGGGTCATTGTGTGTGCTCTAGTTTCTGGTGAACAGGGACTGCTGAGCCTTTGGTCCAAATATTCCTCAACCCCTTTGTAAGAAGGAAGTTATTCACAGCACCCTATAGTGTGCTCACCTGTGGGGGGCTGGATCTGTCCTATGTGGCATTTTGAGGTGAAGGAAAGGAGAAATGCCATGAAAATAAGTAAAAGACTAGGTTTTCTAACCAGATGCTCCTGTAGGTACTTTAGAATCTCTTCCATGTGATGGAGGAAACTCGTTCTAGAGCAAAGCCAACCATCCCTGCTGTGGATACTGGGCCGCGTTGCCCAGAGTCCCTTCCTTGGAGGACTCGCTGCCTGGCCTCGGGGGAGAAGTGGGCAGTCAGCCTTCAGCATTCAGCCCCTTGGCAGGAGCGCCTCCCATCCAGGGTGACCTCCTTCCCTGGGGCGGCCCACATCCTGTGGCAGATCCAGGTCTTACCATTTCCATCCAGGTAGGACAACTCTGACCATTATAACCCCAGAGCCCCTAGGGCCAGCCAAGTCAGCTGTGCTCCTTCTTATCTAACTCCTTTTCTCCCTGATCCTGCTTCCTGTCCTGCCTTCCACAGGTGATGATCCCAAAGGTTTTCCCTAATAAACATCCAACTCTACCTCAGAGTTGGCTTCCTGGGAAGCCAGTCGTGACAACCATCTGTCCTAGAAATGCTTAAAGGCCAAGGATGGAGGAAATTCAAATCACAAAACCAAATGTTGAAAAAGAATAGATACATGTATATGTATAACTGAATCACTTTGCTGTACACCTGAAACTAATACAACATTGTTTATCAACTATACTCCAATATAAAATAAAAATTAAAAAAAAACCAAAAACAAATGTTCAGTTTATATACTATGTATCTATATGCAAAAAAGTATTCAATATATAAAATATATTTACACAGGTGTTTAATGTATAGAAAACAAATGTTTAAAATCTATACACATATACACACATACTTAATTATGTATTTAGTAGGAGCTCTCTTATCTAACGCCTATGAGATCAGTAGGTGGTAAGTGAATAGCCAAAATCACTTAAAGTAGAAAATCATGTGTGTGTGTGTACGTGCATGCTCACACAAATATATGTATACACGTATGTATATGAGTGTGTATACACGTACGTGTATGTATATATATGTATGTCTATATATAACATTTTATTTTAACTTGAAGCCTAAATACGTAGATGTATGTGCTGATCATCTGATTTGGTGATTTCCAATCCGCATTCCCTCTCCAAAGCACACACAGCCATAATGCATTTTCTATATATACACCAGTATATATACACCAGTTTCAACTTATTTAAAGTGATGTGAGAAACTAAGACATTTGCACAAGACTCTAAATGCAGATTCTTATGGATTTTTACTCCCCTGCCCATCTGTAAAGAGTTTCCCCATGCACACATAATGGAACATCACTTTTTTTTCCCATGATTTACCATTATTGAGTCTTTCCAAAGCTTTTAACTTGTTTTTTGTAGAAACAACCACTCTCTTTTCCCACTCATATTTCATGGGATTATGTAGTGTTTAATTAAAGTACAAAGGCTAGACAGCAATGCCACTGACTCCAGGGAGGCACATGTATTGAAGGATCAATCAAGGGCCCCGGATCCTCAACAGCAACCCATGGATTTGCTGAGGGGAGGTGGAGCTGGGAGAGCCCAGCGAGGAGCTCCAGGGAGGCTCCTGTGAGGGCTGACTGCGAGCTAAACTCAGAGTTGGATGACTACCCACTGCAACGTCGTGTATGTTTTAAACAGATGCACATGCTTACTCCTTTCTCTAGGCACACGCTGCTTGGTACCTGCTCTCTGCTGTGTACTGGGAACACAGTCCCCCAAGCACAAAGTCCTCACCCAAGAGGGACTCACAGGTGCCTGGAGGCAAACCTGTAACCTGCTCATTTCAAGCGACATGACAGGTGCTGTAATAACACATAGGTGGGAGAGTCCAACTGTGCAGGCAGTTGCTGGTTCACAGGGACGAGGTATCTATTCACTGTGGGTCCTACAGAGTGAGGAGGAGTTTGCCTAGTGGATAATAGGGGGAAGCATTTCTTGGCAGAGACACATGGGCAAAGCTGCTGACGTGTGGAAGGGCTCAGTGTCCCCAGGGATGGTCAGCAGCCCTGTGTGACTCGAGTCCAGCTCATGCCTTAGGCCTAGAGGAGAGGCTGGAGGAGCCTGGGAGCAGATGGAGCAGGTAGTGTGGATTGCAGCATCACACATTTGCATATTTAGTTAGGTTCTCTTTATGTATTCATGTATTTTTGCTATGAAACAAACAATAGTACTTTTTACCTGAGATTTTTTTTTTAATTTTTTAAAAAATTTATTGAAGTATAGTTGACTTACAATGTTGTGTTAATTTCTGCTGTATAGCAAAGTGACTCAGTTTTATATATATATATATATATATATATATATATATATATATAAAATATTCTTTTTCATATTCTTTTCCATTATGGTTTGTCACAAGATATTGAATATAGTTCCTTGTGCTATACAGTAGGACCTTGTTGTTTATCCTGAGATGTTTTTTAAATGCACGTCTAATCCATCTGGAATTTATTTTGTGTGTCAGAAGGAAAGGAATCAAATGGCTAATCAGATTTTTTAGCACCATCTTCATTATTCCCTCATGAGTTAGCAAAGGCAGGTCAGTCATTTACCCTGTGACCCTGGTTCCACAGGGTCTCTGTGTTACAAGGTTCCGGGACATGGCTCACGCCAAAGCCTCCAGGCCATGCAGTGAGACACCACTGCACATGTATGAGAACAAAGTAGATAAGAAAGCCTGACCCTGCAAGCATGGGCGAGGGTGTGGAGCAACTGGAACACTCGTGCACCTCTGTTAGGCGCATAACAGGGTATAGCACTTTGGAAGGCCATCTGGCAATCTCCTAAAAAGTTAAACATACGCCTACCATATGATCCAGCAATTCCACTCTTAGGTATTTACCCATGAGAAAAGAAAGTGTATGTCCACGCAAAGACTTACACACAAATGTTCACAGCAGCACATTTGTAATAACTGAAAACTGGAAACAATCCAAACGCCCATCAAGAAGTGAATGAATAAACACAGTCATAGCCACACAATAGACTACTACTCAGCAATAAACAGGAATGAATTATTGATACATGCAACCACATGGGAGAAAAACATCTCAAGATAATTATGCCGAAAGAAGCAAAGCAAATTTTTTAAATAACATGCTGTGATTCCATTTATATAAAATTTTACCAAAGATAGAAAGCAGATCACTGGTTTCCTGGGGATGGAGGGGTAGGGAGAGAAGGAAGGAAGGGGACAGGAATAGGATTACAGAGGCAATAGAAGAAACTTCTGGAAGAGATGGATCTGTTCACTGTCCTGGTTGTGCTGAAGCTTTCACAGTTTATAAATTGTATACTTTATATGCGTGAGGCTTATTGTACGCCAATTATACCTGAATAAACTCTCGAAAGAGAGGTTGTGTCTAATCCATTTTTGCACAGCATCAACCAGAATAAAGCTTCTCAATCAAGAGGTGTTTTGGAATGAAATTTATTTTAATTTTGGATTATATGATAGAAATAGATCCTAGGTCACTGTGGGAAAGGCAAATTTTTTTTATTGTACTTGTTTTCTGTTTTAAATTAAAAAAATTTTTTTCTTCATATGTAGCATAAAGAATTTACATGGAGCATATATTTGTTGCCTAGGAGCTGCCATAACAAAGTAGCATGGATGGGGAGGCTTAAACAACAGAAAGATATTGTCTCACAGTTCTGGAGGCTGGGAGTCTAAGATCAAGGTGCATGCAGAGTTGGTTCCTTCTGAGGCCTTGGCTTGCCCACAGCTGCCTTCTCCCTGTGCCTCTCTCCATCTTCTTCCCTTTGTGTGTGTTGTCTCTTTCTCTTCACATGGTATTCTTTTCATAAGGTCAACAGTCATATTGGGTGAGGGGCCCACCTACTCAAGTATGACCTCATGTTCACTAATCACCCTGGGTCACTGGAGACTTGATTCTCAGGTACTGGCAGTAGGACTTCAATTCATAAATTGGGGAGTGGGGGGTGAGCAATTCAACTCATAACAAAGCTCTACCTCATATTTTTATTCTTACAAAACAGAAAGGAAGAATTTTTAAAAACAAGCCTTTTTTTCAAACTGCAAGCCTGCCACAGTCTACCTGGAAACCCAGCCGGCAGCAAAAGAATCTTCTGTTGGGGAGTTTGTGCATCTCCTCACCCGGCCCACTTGCTGCGTCTCTGGGCTGTGCTCTGTAACCACAGGGCACAGGTTTTTGCCAGGTTGGTCCTTTCAGCTCTCTACTTTGGGCTGGACCTTTGTAACTCTTTGTACCTGCACCTGTGCAGGCCGAGGTCTGTGGAGCTGTACAGGCAGAGCTGCTTTTATTGTTTCTGTCTGCTTTAATCCTTCCTCTGGCCCAAGCCTCATCAAGTTGTCCACATGAATGAAATCCACTGGAACCACTGTTGGAGATCTGCATTCAAACTCTGAATCACTCAGAAGACTACAACTCTTCCAATGTAAGGAAAAGTGAATCACTTACAGTGATCAAAACTCCGAGAATGAATTTTGGATTTTGAAGCCTGATAATGGTGAAAATGGTATGTCCTTGAGGAGAAAGAGAGTTTTTCCCTTGATGTGGCCCTCACGTGGGGACGTGGGGGTGAGCAGCTTGCAACCACTGGGGAAGGCAGCTCCAGGGGCTTGCAGGCCCTGGGCCAGTTCTGGCCTGTGGGAGAAGGGGGATCCCAGGGCACAGGGCAGGCATCCCTGGGGGGAGAGGAATAATTGGCAGAACTGTCCCAGGGCTTCTCTTTGTTGCATTGTCCTCATGGGGGCCTTCTTGGAAAGGCTGCAAGAATTACAGGGCAGGGACCTTCTCAGCCACCTGACGGTTGTCCTCACCTCACATGGATAACTGTGCACAGGAAACCTCACTCCTGATGGTTGGTAATGGATTCATTTCACCAGTGATTCTCTTTTAAATATCCTGACTGCCTAGCTCAGTACAGTGTTGGGTTGGACAAACATCCTTCACTCCTGCAATTAGCACGTCCCCAGAACCAATAAGCCAGTTACCTACAAGCCTTTTCTTTACATCAACCTATCAATACTTTTCTACTTGAATATTCTCCAAAAAAATTTAATGCTACTGTCACAAAGGGAGGCTAACACATTTAAATAAAAAATGTCGGTGTAGCCCTGAAAATTATCTTGTGCACCAGCAGCAGAATGTCCACCCCACTTTGGGAAATGGTGATGGTATCTGGCCCTTCTCTGTGATTCTTAACCCTTTATAAGGAGGTCTTTTGAATGAAAAGAGAAAAAATTTTGTGCACTTCCTCTAGACGGTGATAGTTCTTTCATTACCTGCCAATTGAGAAAATAGAAAACAACCAAGCTACTATGAATTCAGAGTGAATGGGCATTATGTTCATGACAACAGCAGTGCAGGCTGAGGAGGGACTGTCACCAGTGTGAAGTCCCCTGAAACTCTGGGGCTCCTGAGATCTGCAGCCTATAGTTCCTTCCCTGATTTAGAAGAAAGAGCCCAGGCTCTTCCTCACTGTGTGGACTTAGTACGTTTGCCTTCTTTGCTGGTTTTCGGTGCCCCAGTCTGTGAAATGGGGGTAAGGGTCCCTGCTTTCATGTTACCTCACAGATGTTGTTTCTGTGATGATAAAATTAAATAGTGCTACTGAATGGAGGGGGAAAAAACTTATTAAATGCAAAGTGAAAAGTATAAGACTTTCCATAAAATATCAGAAGAAAACTAGGACTCTGGGGAGAGGAAGGGAGAGAAAATATGGATGAGGGAATGCAGGCCAGAGGTGATGGAGACACTGACCCATGGGCCGTGCGTGGCCTGCAGTCCTCAACTCAGATGGCTCAGACTCAGAGGGGACTCACCAGGCAGGTGGAGGAAGAGAGGAGACCACCTGACCGGGTGTGACCTCCAGGACCCTGGGGACAGCTTTGGCCTTGGCACTCTGCCTGTCAACTGAAGGGAGGGGCGTGGAGATAATGGTGGGTCCAGGGGCTTCTCCCCAGGCCTGTCTGTTTCGGGGGAAATAGGCCAGGGTTGCACTTGGGGCCTCTTTTCCTCCTTTGTAAAAACCCACCAGGACTGGCCTCACAGCACTGAGGCTGGTGGGAGGGATGAGAGAAAGTTCAGGGACCCAGAGTGGAGACAGAGCCTGCCCTCCAGGTGGGCAGGGAATGGGGGCAGCTCTTCCCTCCCCTCCTGGCAGCTCTGAACAAAGAAAAGGCCTGTGATGTCACCCTCCCTTTGTGTCTCCAGTTCCTTTTAAATCTGCACTCCCTTGGAAGGCTGAATCCCTCAGCACAGTTCATAAAAGTCACCGCTGGGACAATATCAGGAACTCAATAACTGTGGGTGGGCAGTTCTTGGTATTATACAAACTGAGACCAAAGATAACTTTGTAATAATAGGAAGTGACAACCAGGCAGGCAGGGAGGGCCTTATAAATAGATTAGAAGGTTTGCAGTGAGCTTATTTTAGCTTTTCTGGTCCATAATAGTGTCGATGTAACAGTGCCTGGTGCTCCAATGCAAAAGACAATATCCTTCCTTGATTTTTTTTTCTTTTTAGTTCAATAGCTCAAGAATAGGTAAAACCTAAATTTCTGAGTTTCCATGAGGGCAAAACTCCTTTTAGAAAAATTCTAAACTGGGCCAATAGTGAGATCCTGATTAAAGGGCAGCTCTGTTGGAAAAATGCAGAGCAGCATATCTGCTATGCTGATGCTCATCACCTGGGAGCATTCTATGAGCCCCTGCTTCACATGAGCGTACACACTGGGCGGGGGCCTGGAGATGAAGCATGAGCTTTGCAGTCCAGGAGCAGCACAAGCTATATGTCCACAATCACGCAGGGAACCAATGGGGCAGCAGACTGTGTGGTCACACTGGTGCCCTTGATATATCTGATAGGTTTTGCATTTGGGGTCAACCAAAAAGGCAGCAGGAGATTTTTTTAAGTGACCAAGAATTTCCCTAAATCTACATTTTAAGTGTCAAGCTGAGAAGAATGGTTTGGAGGGCAGGGCTGCCCAAGGGAGGGACTTCAGGGGAGCCTGTGAAAGGGGCAGGAGTCTGATTGCTCACAGTTCTGGCTGCTCCCACATTTTCGTGTTCGTGACTTTGTAGTTGGGCCTCCCGTGAGTCATCCAGGGAGACTGACTCTAGCAAAGAAGTTGCATGGATTTTATTTGTTTGTTTTTGCAATAGGAATCTGACAGGTATTTATCTTTTACATTCCTGATGAGTACACCCCGTGCCCCCCTTGAAGAGCCAGGGGAGTTGAGTGGCTGCTGTTTTCAGAATTTGTCCACCACTGAACCTGACCCAGGAGTCACCTTTTTCAAAGCTGAGTACTGGGACCCCCCAGGAAGCAGCCCAGCCCAGCTCTGTCCCAACAATCAGCACCCTCTCTCTGAGCAGGGCCTGAGGGAGCTTCTATATGGCTGAAGGGTCTTGCTCTGCATTTTCTTTCTTTCTCTCTCTCTCTCTCTCTCTCTCTCTGTCAGCTTGTGTCAGTTAAGGCAACTGAGCTGCTATGGCCAAGCTGGGAGCCCTTTAGGGCCAGAACCCCTCCCTTAACCAGAGCTCTCAGCTTACATGCACAAAGGACCCAGTTTCCATGGTCTGATACAGGGTGAGTGCAGGACCTCTAGAGACCTGAGCCATTGTCTTTGCCTTCTTCCAAGAGTGCCGTTCATTGTCTGGCTGCCACAGGGGGCCTCAGGAAGTGTGTGTGGATGGGATGACACATGATTTCTCAAGGTAGTGATCTGGGTGATTCGTGGTGAGTGTGTAAATGTGGGCGTGGGTGAGCACATGTGGCCATGTGTTTGTGTGTGCGTGTAAGACAGGGCATGGTCAAGACAGTGGGTATACTAAAACATGCTTTTTTTTTTCCTTTGGAGATCCAGAAAGCCTGCATTCTCCTCCCACAGGTGGGTGGGGTTGAGTCTCCCGCAAACGCAGACTGCCTGACATCCTAGAAGGTGGCCACGGGGAGGGTGGAGACAGATCCCAGGGCTGACAGCCTTTCTTCTTGCACATCCTTCTTGGCCTCTGAGCCCCTAGCCAGATGTGGGCAGGCCTCCTGGTCTCCTGTGTTTGAGAGCAGCAGTGCTGCCTGAGGAGGCTGGCATCTGCAGCTGAGTCCTGAGTCCCTGAATGGCCTCATCCCATCAACCAGACCACAGGGCCGTGGAGAAAGGTACTTGCTGCCTCTTTCCTGTGACCCCAGTCCAGTGTTCCTGGACTAGAAAGCAGGTGTGGTTGTGGGGTCCTTGGAGTATTGCCCTCTTTTTGAAAGTCCTGTTTGTCCTCCTCCAGGTTAACTTGTCCCCTGAGAGGGGCTGAGCTTCAGGCTCACAGAGCCACAGGGACTGCCCTCTGCCTGAGAAGAGTTCCCCGCAGGACCATGGCCTTTGGGGACTGAACTGTCATCCTGTCCACAGGGCTGCAGACATCATGGCCAGAAGCCAGTGCTGCCCCAATGCTGGCTGCTCTGAGAATCCCTGGTTCTCCTTCTAGTGGTTTCAAGAAGGCAGACTCACAGCCTCAGGGCAGGGAGGAGGCTAGGGCAGGGTCCGCTCAGTGTCGGCCCTCTGAGCTGAGGCCCAGCGGAGTGGGTGCCCAGCCGGCCCCAGGATCACACGCCTGCAGCCAGTACATAACCCTCTTCTCCACCAGTGTCACCTCCTAAACCAACAAAATCACAATACAACACAGCCAACAGCCGTTCCTGACCCCACCTTTCCATCTTATCTTCACCTAAGCCCTCTAAGAACACCCCTGTTTGAAGCACCACTGCAGTGGTCATTTAATCATCACATCTGGATAATGATTGGAGAGGTGAGTTATGTCAACATATTTAGAAATATGTATTTAATATGTATGACAGTTTACAAACTAATGAAAATGTTTCCTACACCCAAAGCACGGGAAGGGCTGAGGGAGAGGATGGGGCTGTTGGGGGCATCCCAGAGCTTGTGCCTGTCCCAGACTCTGCCTGAGCACCTGCGGGTGTCACAGTCCCCATCCCAGGGCCGTGGCTCTCCCTATGGTAGGAGGAAGCCGGCTGCAAGATTGAGGCTCCAGGGCACAGGCAGAGGAAGGAAGAGGCTTGGCTGTGTTGCTGTGCTCCCTGACTTTCTGAAATCTACTTGTGCACCTGAGTTTAGCTCCACCTCATTACCGCCTGTTTCTGGAGAAGCAACAGGATTGCTCCACGTTAGAGCTGCATTTCTCAAACTCCACATGCAAACTCATCACCTGTAGAAATGCAGGTACTGATTCACCGGGTTTGGGTGGACGTGGGGTTCTGTGTGGCTGACAAGCTCTTGGCAGGGTGATGCTGCAGTCCATGGGATGCACCATGTGACAGCCCCTGGTGCAGATCAGCACTCTTCAAAGTGGGCTGCACCTAGAACCCCACTGACCAGGCTGCACCCCCTCCCTCCCAGTTACATCCAAATCCCTGGGGCAGCCAAAGTCAGGAACTTTCTTTTTTTTTTAATTGGAGTATAGTTGCTTTAAAACGTTGTGTTAGTTTCTGCTGTACGATGAAGTAAATCAGCTATATGTATACATATATTCCCTCCCTCTTGGACCTCCCTCCCACTCCATCCTTCCCCCATCCCTCCCACCTATGACATCACAGAGCACCGAGCTAAGCTCCCTGTGCTATATAGCAGGTTCCCACTAGCTATCTATTTTACACGTGATAGTGTATATAAGTCAATCCTAATCTCCCATTTCATCTCACCCTCCCCTTTCTCCCCTGTGTCCACATGTCCATTCTCTGTGTCTGTGTCTCTATTCCTGCCCTGCAAATTGGTTCATCTGTACTATTTTTTCTAGATTCCACCTATATGCATTAATATGCAATGTTTGTTTTTCTCTTTCTGACTTGCTTCACTCTGTGTGACAGACTCTAGATCCATCCACATCTCTACACGGACCCAACTTCATTACTTTTTTTTTTCTTGATTTTTAAAAAATTTAATTTAATTTATTTTTTGTACAGCAGTTTCTTATTAGTTACCAATTTTATATGTATTAGTGTATATATTTCAATCCCAATCTCCCAATTCATCCCCCCACCGCCCCCACCACTTTTGCCCCTTGATGTCCATACATTTGTTCTCTACATCTGTGTCTCTATTTCTGCCCTGCAAATCAGTTCATGTGTACCATCTTTCTAGATTCCACATATATGCGTTAATATACGATATTTGTTTTTCTCTTTCTGACTTACCTCACTCTGTATGACAGACTCTAGGTCAATCCACATCTCTACAAATGACCCAATTTCATTCTTATTTATGGCTGAGTAATATTCCATTATATACATGTACCACATCTTCTTTATCCATTCATCTTTCGATGGACATTTACCTTGTTTCCATGTCCTGGCTAGTGTAAACAGTGCTGCATTGAACATTGGGGTACAAATGTCTTTTTGAATTATGGTTTTCTCAGGGTATATGCCCAGTAGTGGGATTGCTGGGTCATATGGTAGTTCTATTTTTAGTTTCTTAATGAATGTCCATACTGTTCTCCATAGTGGCTGTATCAATTTACCTTCCCACCAACAGTGCAAGAGGGTTCCCTTTTCTCCACACCTTCTCCAACATTTACAGTTTATAGATCTTTTTCATGATGGCCATTCTGACTGCTGTGAGGTGATACCTCATTGTAGTTTTGATTTGCGTTTCTCTAATAATTAGTGATGTTGAGCATCTTTTCATGTGCCTCTTGGCCATCTGTACGTCTTCTTTGGAGAAATATCTATTTTTGTCTTCCATGCATTCTTTGATTAGGTTTTTTTTTTGATATTAAGCTGCATGAGCTGTTTGTGTATTTTGGAGATTAATCCTTTGACAGTTGCTTCATTTGCAAATATTTTCTCCCATTTTGGGGGTTGTCTTTTCATCTTGTTCACAGTTTCCTTTGCTGTGCAAAAGCTTTTAAGTTTAATTAGGTCCCATTTGTTTTTTATTTTATTTTCATTACTCTAGGAGGAGGGTCAAAAAAGATCTTGCTGTGATTTATGTCAAAGTGTGTTTTTCTTGGGTTTTCCTTTAAGAGTTTTATAGTGTCTGGTCTTACATTTAGGTCTTTAATACATTTTGAGTTTATTTTTGTGTATGGTGTTAGGGAGTGTTCTAATTTGATTCTTTTACATGTAGCTATCCAGTTTTCCCAGCACCACTTATTGAAGAGGCTGTCTTTTCTCCACTGTATATTCTTGCCTCCTTTATCAAAGATAAGGTGACCATATGTGCATGGGTTTATCTCTGGGCTTTCTAACCTGTTCCATTGATCTATATTTCTGTTTTTGTGCCAGTACCATACTGTCTTGATTACTGTAGCTTCGTAGTATAGTCTGAAGTCAGGGAGTCTGATTCCTCCATCTCAGTTTTTCTTTCTCCAGTTTGCTTTGCCTATTCAGGGTCTTCTGTGTTTCCATACAAATTGTAAAATTGTTTGTTCTAGTTCTGTGAAAAATGCCATTGGTAATTTGATAGAGATTGCATTGAATATATAGATTGCTTTGGGTAGTATAGTCATTTTCACAATGTTGATTCTTCCAGTCCAAGAACTTGGTATATCTCTTCATCTGTTTATGTCATCTTTGATTTCTTTCATCAGCATTTTATAGTTTTATGAGTACAGATATTTTGCCTCCTTAGGTAGGTTTATTCCTAGGTATTTTATTCTTTTTATTGCAATGGTAAATGAGAGTGTTTCCTTAATTTCTTTTTCAGATTTTTCATCCTTAGTGTATAGGAATGCAAGAGATTTCTGTGCATTAATTTTGTATCCTGCTACTTTACCAAATTCATTGATTAGCTCTAGTAGTTTTCTGGTAGCATCCTTAGGATTCTCGACATATAATATCATGTCATCTGCCAACAGTGACAGTTTTACTCCTTCTTTTCCAATTTGTATTACCTTTAATTCTTTTTCTCCTCTCATTGCCGTGGCTAGGACTTCCAAAACTATGTTGAATAATAGTGGCGAGAGTGGACATTCTTGTCTTGTTCCTGATCTTAGAGAAAATGCTTTCAGGTTTTCACCACTGAGAATGATGTTTGCTGTGGGTTTTTCATATATGGACTTTATTATGTTGAGGTAGGTTCCCTCTATGCCCACTTTCTGGAGAGTTTTTATCATAAATGGGTGTTGAATTTTGTCAAAAGCTTTTTCTGCATCTATTGAGATGATCATATGGTTTTTATTCTTTAATTTGTTAATATGGTGTATCACATTGATTGATCTGCATATATTGAAGAATCCTTGCATCCCTGGGACAAATCCCACTTGATCATGGTGTATGATCCTTTTAATATGTTGTTGGATTCTGTTTGCTAGAATTGTGTTGAGGATCTTTGTGTCTATGTTCATCAGTGATATTGGTCTGTAATTTTCCCTTTTTTGTGTGGTATCTTTGTCTGGTTTGGGTATCTGGGTGATGGTGGCCTCGTAGAACAAGTTTGGGAATATTTCTCCCTCTGTAATTTTTTGGAAGAGTTTGAGAAGGATAGGTGTTAGCTCGTCTCTAAATGTTTGATAAAATTCACCTGTGAAGCCATCTGGTCCTGGACTTTTATTTGCTGGAAGATTTTTAATTACAGTTTCAGTTTCATTACTTGTGAGTGGTCTGTTTATATTTTCTAATTCTTCCTGGTTCAGTCTCGGAAAGTTGTACCTTTCAAGAATTTGTCCATTTCTTCCAGATTGTCCATTTTATTGGCATATAGTTGCTTGTAGTAGTCTCTTATGTTCCTTTGTATTTCTGTGGTGTCAGCTGTAATTTCTCCTTTTTCATTTCTAATTTTATTGATTTGAATCCTCTCCCTTTTTTTTTTCTTGATGAGTCTGGCTAATGGTTTATCAATTTTGTTTATCTTCTCAAAGAACCAACGTTTAGTTTTATTGATCTTTACTATTGTTTTCTTCATTTCTATTTCATTTATTTCTGCCCTGATCTTTATGATTTCTTTTCTCCTACTAACTTTGCGGGGGTTTTTTGTTTTTCCTCTTCTTCTTTCTTTAGTTGCTTTACCTGTAAGGTTAGGTTGTTTATTTGAGATTTTTCTTATTTCCTGTGGTGAGATTTAATTGCTATAAACTTCCCTCTTAAAACTGCTTTCGCTGCATCCCATAGGTTTTGGGTTGTTGTGTTTTCGTTGTCATTTGTTTCTATGCATTTTTTAATTACCTCTTTGATTTCTTCACTGATCTCTTGGTTATCTAATAGCATACTGTTTAGCCTCTATGTGTTTGTGTTTTTTACAGATTTTTCCCTGTAATTAATTTCTAATCTCAGAGCGTAGTTGTCCAAAAAGATACATGATATGATTTCAATTTTCTTAAATTTTCTGAGGTTTGATTTGTGACTCAAGATGTGATCTATCCTGGAGAATATTCCATGTGCACTTGAGAAGAAAGTGTATTCTTCTGCTTTCGGGTGGAATGTTCTATAAATATCAATTAAATCTATCTGATCTATTGTGTCATTTAAAGCTGTGTTTCCTTATTTATTTTCTGCCTGGATGATCTGTCCATTGGTGTAAGTGGGGTGTTAAAGTCCCCCACTATTATTGTGTTACTGTTGATTTCCCTTTTATGGCTGTTAGCATTTGCCTTATGTATTGAGGTGCTCCTATGTTCGATGCATAAATATTTATAATTGTTATATCTTCGTCTTGGATTGATCCCTTGATCAATATGTAGTGTCCTTCCTTATCTCTTGTAACAGTCTTTATTTTAAAGTCTATTTTATCTGATATGAGTATTGCTATTCCAGCTTTCTTTTGCTTTCCATTTGCATGGTATATCTTTTTCCATCCCCTCACTTTCAGGCTGTATGTGTCCCCAGGTCTGAAGTGGGTCTCTTGTAGACAGCATATATATGGACTTTGTTTTTGCATCCATCAGCCAGTCTGTGTCTTTGGGTGGAACATTTAATCCATTTACATTCAAGGTAATTATCGATAAGTATGTTCCTATTACCAATTTCTTAATTGTTTGGGGTTTGTTTTTGTGGGTCTTTTTCTTCCTTGTGCTTCCCTCCTAGAGAAGCTTTAGCATTTGCTGTAAAGCTGGTTTGGTGGTGCTGAATTCTCTTAGTTTTTGCTTGTCTGTAAAGCTTTTGGTTTCTCCATCGAATCTGAATGAGATCCTTGCTGGGTAGATCTTGGTTGTAGGTTTTTCTCTTTCATTCCTTTAAATATATCCTGCCACTCCCTTCTGGCCTGCAGTTTCTGCTGAAAAATCAGCTGATAACCTTATGGGGATTCCCTTGTATATTATTTGTTGCTTTTCCCTTGCTGCTGTAAAAATTTTTTCTTTGAATTTAATTTTTGTTAATTTAATTAACATGTGTCTTGGCATGTTTCTCTTATGGTTTATCCTGTGTGAGACTCTCTGTGCCTCCCAGACTTGGGTGGATATTTGCTTTCCCCTGTTAGGGAAGATTTCAACAATAATCTCTTATTTTCTCAGACACTTTCTCTTTCTCTTTTTCTTCTGGGACCCCTGTAATTCAAATGTTGGTGCATTTAATGTTGTCCAGAGGTCTCTGAGACTGTCCTCATTCCTTTTCACTCTTTTTTCTTTATTCTGCTCCTCAGCAGTTATTTCCACCATTCTGTTTTCTAGCTCTCTTATTCGTTCTTCTGTCTCAGTTATTCTGCTATTGATTCCTTCTAGTGTATGTTTCCTTTCAGTTACTGTGTTGTTCATCACTGTTTGTTCTTTAGTTCTCCTAGGTCCTTGTTAAACATTTCTTGTATTTTCTCGATCTTTGCCTCCATTCTATTTCCAAGATTTGGTATCATCTTTACTATCATTACTCTGAATTCTTTTTCAGGTAGGTTGCCTATTTCCTCTTCATTTATTTGGTCTTGTGGGTTTTTGCCTTGCTCCTTCAACTATAACATATTTTTTTGTCCTCTAATATTTTTTGTTGGGTGGGACTGTGTTCCTGTCTTACTGGTTGTTTGGCCTGAGGCATCCAATACTGGAGTTTGCAGGCATTTGGGTAGAGCCAGATCTTGGTGTTGAGATGAGGACCTCTAGGAGACCTCACAGCAATTAATATTCCCTGGGGTCTGAGGTTCTCTGTTAGTCCAGGGTTTGGACTTGGTGCTCCCACCACAGGAGCTCAGGCCAACCCCCAGCCTGGGAATCAGGATCCCACAAGCCACACAGTGTGGAAAAAAAAAAAAAAGACAGAACAACAACAAAATAAAATTAAATTAAATTAAGTTACAAAAATAAAAAATATATTAGAAAAAATATAAATGGAACAACAACAAGGCAAAACAGAACCACAGCAGCAGGGCTTCCCTGGTGGCACAGTGGTTGAGAGTCCGCCTGCCGATGCAGGGGACACGGGTTCGTGTCCTGGTCCGGAAAGATCCTACATGCCGCGGAGCGACTGGGCCCATGAGCCATGGCCGCTGAGCCTGCGTGTCCGGAGCCTGTGCTCCGCAATGGGAGAGGCCACAACAGTGAGAGACCCGCATACCGCAAACACACACACACACACACACACACACACACACACACACACACACACACACACAAAAGAACCACAGCAGCAAAGAAAAAAAAATGAAAAAGAAGTCCAGAAAGGGCCTTGGGGGGGTTGGGCTTAGGCTGGGGTGGGGCTTAGGTGGGATGGGGCTTGGGAGGGGGTGGACCATAGGCTCTAGACCCCTGCATCTGGAAAAGGCCCTGGGGGTATGGAGGCTGGGCTTAGGCTCAGCACAGACCAAGGGGGCCCCAGAGGGCTGAGGTTTAGCCTCAGGACCCCAGCAGGCTTGCTGGGGCTTGAGGAGGCAAGGGAGACTCTAGCCTCATTCCCCTCTGATCCCTTGATCCCCCAAAGTTCTCTCCCCATCCCCGCTGATCCCTGCCCTGTGGGTGGGCCCTTTCAAGCATGGAAACCCCTCTCCTCCCCCAGGGGTGCTGTTCCTGTCCCGCCTCCACTTTTCCTCCCCTCTTTCTTTCCCCCAACCTGGTGTCCTACCTGGTCACTTGGGGATTCCTCCCATCCCTTTAGGTGTACGATGTCCCCACCAGTGCCTGGTAGGTGCCCTCGCTGTGAGAACTAGGATGCAAACTCTGCATCTTCCCACTCTGCCATCTTGACCCAGAGCCTTGTCAGTTTTTAAAGTGCCAAACTGAGTGGACTATTTCCCTCTCCCTGTGCAGGTTTGTGGGTGTCAAGGGCAACACTAGGCCTGCTAACTCCACAGAGTCCCTGAGCAAACACAAGAGAGGCTGGCCCTTCAAAGCCAAGGGCATTTCCTGGTCTTCCCCTGGCAATTAGGGGTTGCAGAGAAGCTGCTCTTCCTGGGACACACAGCTCCCATTTTTCTGAGTCTCCAGGAAGCATCCCCTCAGTTTGCTGCCACCACACGTGTCCTTTCCAAGCACGTGCTCACTCAGGGCAATCAAGTATCCAGACCCGGAGAATAAGAAATGGACCTCTGTGAGAAAGGGAAATTATTGCTGGAGAATTTCCAGTAATGGGGAGTCATCAAGTATGGATGAATCAGATGCTTCTCACTGAGGCCACAATCTATTAGGTAATAAAGGAAAAATGAACCTCCTCTTAAGTTGAACAAGCATGGAAGTGGGTGCCTTTGTCTCAGGCTTGGAGAACCAGATTTCCTTTCCTTTGCTGAGCTACCAGTGCTGAATGAGAAAAGACTGCAGCTCGTTACTTCCTCCTTCCAAGGTCTCGATCATGTCAAACTCGAGTTCTTAGGGCTCTTTTCACTGTCATGTGGAGTGAGGCTGAATGATGAAGTGGGAAAGTATCTCTGACTTCGGAGCAGGCAGACCTGGGCATAGTTCTGGCTCCTCACATGGTCCCTGTGTGCACCTGGATGGTGGGTTCACTTTGAGCTTTAGCAACTTCACCTGTGATTTGGGGATGAAAATAGCAGTAACACCACCCACGGATGCATGATGACACCTGCTGATGGGCCCCTCCCTGGAGGGAGATGCCTTTACTCTCCTGGGAGGCACATCAGCCCACCTTCTGTGGGTGGGAAGGCAGCCCTTTGGTGTATCTGAATACCCTCTCCAAGGCAATGCTGCGGGCCTCCTTTCTTTCCCCCCCGCCCCCACCCCCACCCACAGCACCTTCCTGGCTCCGCTGATCTCTCATGGACTCCACAGCTTAGATGGCAGCTTGCCACACCCTCCCGCTTCTTGCCCTCCTCAAAGACAGTTGCTCAACGTGTAATGTGTGATGTACATGCATGTTCCATCTGTGATGGTTAATTTTATGTGTCAACTTGGTTGGGCCACGATACCCAGATATTTGTTCAAAACACCAGTCTAGATGTTTCTGTGAAGATGTCTATTTGGATGAGGTTAACATTTAAATCAGTAGGCTTTGAGTAAAGCAGATGACCCTGTGTAATGTAGGTGGGCCTCATCCAATCAGCTGAAGCCTCAAGAAAGAACAGGCTGGCCTTCCTTGAACCAGAAGGAGTTTAGCCTTCAGATGGCCTTTGGACTTGAGCTGCAGTATCAACCCCTCCCTGGGTCTCTAGCCTGCTGGCTCACTGCAGATTTCTCTTTCTCCCTCCCCATCCCTCCTCCAACCTATTGGCTCTATTTCTTTAGAGGACATTGACGAATATCCCATTCCAGAAACAAGTGTCAGCATCATTCCAAATGTGTTCCACTGACAAAGCACATGGGGTTCTGTCCTAACATCATGAAGAATTTTTGTTTGTTTTTGTTTTTTGTGGCACGCGGGCCTCTCACTGCTGTGGCCTCTCCCGTTGCGGAGCACAAGCTCTGGACGCGCAGGCTCAGCGGCCATGGCTCATGGGCCCAGCCGCTCCGCGGCATGTGGGATCCTCCTGGACCGGGGCACAAACCCGTGTCTCCTGCATTGGCAGGCGGACTCTCAACCACTGCGCCACCAGGGAATCCCCATGAAGAATTTTTATATTTCATGTAAAATAATAAAACACAATGCAGACTAAATCAGACACAATATATTTGGCTATATTTTAATTCACATAAGCAGTATTAGACCTTGAAGTTTTAAGAAAACTTACAGGACAAATTTTAAATTCAAGAAAATTCTATACACTAGCTTTATTTTTTTTTTCTGCTTAACTTGACAAAAAAAATGAATACGACCCCGTTTTCATGGTGGACATGCTTGTCTTGTTGACAGAAACCAGGGTTTGCTGAGTGCAAAGATGGAAGAGTTGAACAAGGACAGGGCTTCTGGAACTCACTAGGCCCCACCCAGAGTTTGCAGGGCACCTGGGCTGGTGGATATTTTTAAGCTCCCAGGTGATTGTGACAGGCAATCAGGACTGAGTGAGAATCGCTTGTTTCCAGGGCAGCATCTGACCTTACCCGGTGCGGAAGCCCTCTGATCGAGCCCTTGACAGGACACAAGATCATACAGGACAGTTCAGCAAATGAAATAGGGCAAGAGGTGGGCTCTGGAAGGAATGCGTTTTTCCTCCTGTGGGAAGAGTCAGAGAGAAGCACCTGGATCCAAGGAACAACACAAAGCTCTGCCGGGGCCAGGTGTGCACAGAAAAGAAGCTTACTCCACACAGGAAGGGGAGAGGTGTGGACAGAGAAAGAGCAAGGAAAGGAGAGCCTTAGGCTTCTGGTCCCTGCAGCAATGTCACTGTCACATGGATGGGGACAATTAACCAACTTTTCTCCTAAATAAGTGCTCTCTTGGAGGATTAATTTTTTAGCATAAATTCTGAAAGTATTACAGAAAAGTTGCGATATATGGTGATTTTTTAATGTGCCTGTGGATTTGTCATCTATTAAGGCCTCTTTGGCAGTGGTTCTCCCAAATTCAACATCAGGTACAGAATCGTTGCCCTTGCCTCTACACATAAACCTCCTACTCCTTCCACAATCGAGAGTGAACTCTTCAACCAAGCCATCAGCAGTTGTATTTCCCCCCTGGAGGCACCTAGAGAAAACACAATCAACTGGATTTGTGGACAAGCGATCACACTGAAAAGTGATGCATCAGCGAATCCCCCAGAGCCACTAAAACATCCCAGTTCTGATAACTATTGAGGCAGCTTTTTCCTTGAAACCTGTCAAGCAGTTTATTAATCATACTGTTCCCACTTTTAGCAACTCCTCTGACCATGGGTGGCAGGTTATGCCATTGGACAACTGATATGTCACCCCACAGTCTGGGGTCTGCTGTCTGCCTGATGGTGAGGGCTAAGTGGATGGGTAAGTAGGGAGACGGAGAGTCGGATGGTTGGATGGATGGATGGATACACATACACACAAGAAGAAAGAGGGACAGATAGATTGATAGGTGAATGGATTTGGTAGCAGTTTCTGTGTGAGTCACACAAAGCATTCCATCTCCAAATTATTTCATTTCATCCTTACAAAATCCTCCTGAACAGGTAAAGATATAATTATTTCTGATTTATGGATGGGAATATGTCATGACATCTGTGTTAAGTAACACACAAAATCACACCATTTGCAGGAACAAAGCAAGGACTCAAAGGATTTATTCTTTTACCGTGCCTCTAAGGAAACGGGCTCCTGTCCTAAACCATTTCTCCATCCCTCCCCAGATGATGTCAGCTACCAATGAACAACACAGTCCACCATGAGCAATAAGGTTTTCAATGGAAAACACCTCTGAGAGGTCACAGATCTGCTAATACCTACATCAAAGTATTCATGACTCAAGTGAAGTTGTTTCCTAGGAAGTTGTTTGCAAAAGGAGAAGAGAGCCGCAGACTTCCGAGGCTGCTGGTGTTGGGGAGAGAAGAAGGATCTTCAGAGGAGAGAGAAGGCCCACCCAGAAAAGGCCAGAGAGCTGGGAGTAATATCTTTTGCTTGATACACATGTGTTCATCCACACCAGCCCAAGAAGGAATAGAGATGTTTATCAATCCCTGCTTTTTCCTTCCAATCAAATGCAAGTCCTAGAGAAAATAGATCTGTAAACCAGGACCAGAGTGCGATGATCATATGGAAAGTTATGGATGATAAATCAAGGAAGATGCCACATGCTGTCCACACTTCACCATGAAGACACTATAGTTCTCAGCGCCTCTTCCGTTCGGCCAGTGGACCTCCTCCTGAAGCATTGAGATGGACCCATGACAGGGGTGGACTTTTGGAGAACTGTCCTGAGCTTCACCCTCTCCATTACCCACTGGTCAAGTCTCCCTTCCAGCGACCTAGCTCATCCTGTCACCCAGTCCTCTGAGGCTGCACTGGCCAGTGGTCCTGAGAAAGAGAGAAAGAAGGAAGCAAAGAGACCTTCTGAGCCTGCAGCCAAGGATGGGTCTTAACCCACTGCTTTTGTGGGTTTATTCCTGTGAAGTTCTCTCTGTTTCCCACACTCAAAAAAAAGTGTCTGGGGCTTCCCTGGTGGCACAGTGGTTGAGAGTCCGCCTGTCGATGCAGGGGACATGGGTTCGTGCCCCGGTCTGGGAAGATCCCACATGCCACGGAGCGGCTATGCCCGTGAGCCATGGCCACTGAGCCTGCGCGTCCGGAGCTTGTGCTCCGCAACGGGAGAGGCCACAACAGTGAGAGGCCCGCGTACCGCAAAAAAAAAAAAAAAAAAAAAAGTGTCTGGATTTCACTCGCCTCAATTTCAATAATCTTGTATGGGGACTGACTTGTTTATTCATCACTTTAATTCAACCAGTGTGGTACTCAGGAGAAGTCGTGTCCATCATCTGCAGCAGACAATTGATGTCAAATGAGTTGCCCTCCCCTCTGGGATTCTGTCTAGCTTCTAGAGTTCCTTCTAGTTTCTGGAAGTTTCTCTCAGATCCCTTCATCTCTGTGTACTAGAGATGCAAGACAGGAGATGTGTTTCCTTGCCTATATCTCAAAAGTGATCTGAAATATAACACCTTTTTAACAAAGTTGACCTCTCTTATTTTCCACCTTTACCTTCCTGGGATGGAGTAGGATCCAGATGGCTGCCATGGAACACCTGCTTGTGAAGCGCTGTGTATGCACAACTTTCCCTGCCTGCTCCTTGTGCAGTAGATCAAGTCTAGCCCTCTACATGCTATGCTGGCCCAGCTTCCCGCCTGCCTCCACCACTGCCCTCCCCCCACCTCCCTGTCTCCACCGTCCCGGCTGCAGCTCACCACCCCACCTACTTCCTGATGCAATGGCTAATAACATGCTCTGTCTGCCTCAGTGCCTTCTCTCCCCACCACCCCTCTTCTCCCAGGGAAATCCTCCACACTTAACTCCAAACCAGCCCAATCTTACTGGTACAGTGGGCAGACTCTGTATTCTGGAGGCTAATGACCCACTTCAAGCCCAGGGCCCATCAATGTGTGTTCCCACATAAGAGCTTAACTTCTCTGCACCCTAGTTTCCTTGTCTACGTCCGGGAACCATAATGCTGTCCCCTTTTGATAGGAGATAATTTTTCATGTATTTCTGCACATCTTACATCACCTTTTGTTCTGAGCTATCACTCCAAAGATGTCTGTATAGCAAACAGCTTTGGGAAGTAGAGATAGTGTCTCCCTTTGGGGCAGAGGGTAGATTCGTTTCCTGACCAAGAGAGGATAATGATGCAATTTGAGCAAGTTTGTTAGCAACCCCCTTATAAGATTGGGAGGTTCCTAAATTCAGAGTTCCTCAGATGATATAGACCCACCATGTGGACAGCATCCTCCTGGGCCTATCACATCACCCCCATGGGACTTTAGGGACAAAGGGAACAGTTGCCATGAGTGATGAGGTCCTTTTTCTCTGACCGAGAAGTCGTCTTTCAGCTTCTATGAACAGTAGCAGGCTAACTTGTTAGGTTCCAAGGACCCTTCACCATTCTCAGCACCTCTCCCACTGCCAGACAATGCAGATGGAACCTCCAGGAGCTGCCTTCCTGGTGTCCTCCTTCTTAAGGAAACACACTTGCTTCCATTTCTGTGTTGATCACAGCCTGCTCTGTATCCAGGCACAGTGCCTGGTTCATGGAGCTGGGATGTAACTTTTTATGGAATAAATGAACATACTTCAAAGATTGCTCTGCTGTTGAAACCTACTGCCACTCTGCATCTTGCCATCATTTCTTCTCTGTTAAAAGTGCATAAGAACTTATTATTCATCATTTACTTTGCAATGTAGCCCCAGCTTTAGTCAGGGCCAAATGCTCACACAGGCTTCTACTCAAGACTCAATACAGCTTATTCAGTTGGGGTAGGGCTGGAAGGGCTATGGATCTCGTGAAATTAAATGAAAGCTGTGTGCATATGTGTGTTTTCCCAGCAACAGGAATTATTGCTTTTATTGGTTTCATAAACGTATTGTGTGAGAGCCCCTGAGACAAATAAAACACATGTCAGTCATGACCAGCAGAGTTTGGCAGTGCTTTCCCTGGAGGCTACCCCAGAGAGAACCAGCCAAGGGGTCCTCCAGGCCTTGTCATGGGGATCAGGTGAGGGAGGGAAGACCCACCACCCCAGACCAGAAAAACTGCCAATCAAGATAGGAGAATGGGAACACTATCAAAAAGACCATATTTTTCGCTGAAAAATGTCTCTTAAAAAAGGCAAAGATTCTTCTGGTGGATGTATTGATATAAATTGGAAGCCAATTTGATATGACCTAGTATCTTAGTCTGTTTGGGCTTCCAAAACAAAATGCCATAATCTTGGTGGTTTAAGCAATAGAAATTTATTCCTCACAGTTTTGTAGTCTAGACCTGATTCCACCATTTGCAAAGCTGTGTGACTTCAGACAAGGCACTTAACCTCTCTGAACTTTAATCTCTCCTTTATGTTAAAATTAAATACAAAATGGAGAGCAGACTTGAGAATTATCTGAGCAGACAAAGTCATTTAAGCCATGTAAGTAAAACTAAATCTAGCTTATTTCATGAACAAAAGCAAAAAACTTAATTAGGCTATTTCTGGTAAATGGCTCTGACAATTTTAAAAGAAACTTGTCATCTTCCTAAAAATGGTATGAGATAATCACTTTTAACCAATCTCCTGCTATCTGGAAATCCCCATTGTAATAACCAATCCTCATTTTTACTTTATAAGCCAACCTGTAACTTCATGGCCCTGAGCTTCATATCAGTTTGAATTTGGAAGCTCCCAGTGAACTGTTTTTATAAGCACAATAAACTCTTAGTAAATACTATCTATTGATTTCATGGCTTTACTTTTGCCATTTCTGGATTTTTTACTTCTGTAAAATTAAAGCACTGGTCTATACAATCCTAATGTTTCTTGTGTTAAGCCAGTGATTTTGTGGTAGATATGATGTCAAATGGCTTCTGTCTTGCTAGAAATATATGTATGTCATTAGTACAAAACTAACCTAAGATTCTGAGAGACAACAAGTGCCAACTACATTTAGCAGACCTGGAGAGATGGTGGTAAATGGCACTTTGTTCCACCACAAGAATTACCAGAACTTTAGCTGGGCTGAGGCATTGATCATTTCACCCATGCCCACTCCATTCCCTGGGGTAAAAGCCTTACCTCATGCCACATACAAAAACTAATTCAAGATAGATCATAGACTTAAACACAAAATCCAAAATTATAAAGCTTCTAGGAATAACCTAGAAGACTAGCATGTAACCACTGGGTAGGCAAATATACCTTGGAGAGTACACACACACAAGAATAATAAATTTAATTTCTCCAGAATCAAAAAATGGTGCTCATCCAAAAGCTAAGAGAATTCAGCACCACCAAACCAGCTCTACAACAAATGCTAAAGGAACTTCTCTAGTGGGAAACACAAGACAAGAAAAGGGCCCACAAAAACAAACCCAAAACAGCTCAGAAAATGGTAATAGGAACATACATATCGATTATAACCTTAAACCTGAATGGATTAAATACTCCAAACAAAAGACACAGGCTTGTTGAATGGAACAAAAACAAGACCCATATACATGCTGTCTATAAGAGACCCACTTCAGACCTAGGGATGCATACAGCCTGAAAGTGAGGGGATGGAAAAAGATAGTCCATGCAAATGGAAATCAAAAGAAAGCTGGAGTAGCAATACTCATATCAGATAAAATAGACTTTAACATAAAGAATAATACAAGAGACACGGAAGAACACTACATAATGACCAAGGGATCAATCCAAGAAGAAGATATAACAACTATAAATATATATGCACCAAACATAGGAGCACCTCAGTACATAAGGCAACTGCTAACAGCTCTAAAACAGGATATCAGCAGTAACACAATAATAATAGGGGACTTTAACACCTCACTTACACCAATGGACAGATCACCCAAACAGAAAATTAAAAAGGAAACAAGCTTTAAATGACAAAACAGACCAGATAGATTTAATTGATATTTATAGGACATTCCATCCAAAAACAACAGATTACACTTTCTTCTCAAGTGCGCACGGAACATTCTCCAGGATAGATCACATCCTGGGTCACAAATCAAGCCTCAGTATATTTAAGAAAATTGAAATCATATCAGGCATCTTTTCTGACCACAACGCTATGAGAATAGAAATCAATTACAGGGAAATAAAGGTAAAAAACACAAACACATGGGGGCTAAACAATATGTTACTAAATAACCAAGAGATCACTGAAGAAATCAAAGAGGAAATCAAAAAATACCTAGAGACAAATGACAATGAAAACACGACGATCCAAAACCCATGGGATGCAGGAAAAGCAGTTCTAAGAGGGAAGTTTATAGCTGTACAAGCCTACCTCAAGAAACAAGAAAAATCTCAAATAAACAATCTAACCTTACACCTGAAGGAACTAGAGAAAGAAGAACAAACAAAACCCAAAGTTAGCAGAATGAAAGAAATCATAAAGATCAGAGCAGAAATAAATGAAATAGAAACAAAGAAAACAATAGCAAAGATCAATAAAACTAAAAGCTGGTTCTTTGAGAAGATAAACAAAATTGATAAACCATTAGCCAGACTCATCAAGAAAAAAAGGGAGAGGACTCAAATCAATAAAATTAGAATGAAAAAGGAGAAGTTACAACAAACACGGCAGAAATACAAATCATCCCAAGAGACTACTACAAGCAACTATATGCCAATAAAAGGGACAACCTGGAAGAAATGGACAAATTCGTAAAAAGGTATAACCTTCCCAGACTGAACCAGGAAGAAATAGAAAATATGAACAGACCAATCACAAGTAATGAAATTGAAACTGTGATTAAAAATCTTCCAACAAACAAACGTCCAGGACCAGATGGCTTCACAGGTGAATTCTGTCGAACATTTAGAGAAGGGCTAACACCCATCCTTCTCAAACTCTTCCAAAAAATTGCAGAGGAAGGAACACTCCCAAACTCATTCTATGAGGCCACCATCACCCTGATACCAAAACCAGACAAAGATACTACAAAAAAAGAAAATTACAGACCAATATCACTGATGAATATAGATGCAAAAATCCTCAACAAAATACTAGCAAACAGACTCCAACAACACATTAAAATGATCACACACCATGATCAAGTGGTATTTATCCCAGAGATGCAAGGATTCTTCAATATATGCCAATTAATCAATGTGATACACCATATTAACAAATTGAAGAATAAAAACCATATGATCATCTCAATAGATGCAGAAAAAGCTTTTGACAAAATTCAATGCCAATTTATGATAAAAAGCTCTCCAGAAAGTGGGCATAGAAGGAACCTACTTCAACATAATAAAGGCCATACAGGTTGGAGAGGATGGTGGAAGAGTTAAGACGTGGAGATCACCTTCCTCCCCACAGATACATCAGAAATATATCTACACGTGGAACTGCTCCTATAGAACACCGACTGAACGCTGGCAGAAGACCTCAGACCTCCCAAAAGGCAAGAAACTCCCCACGTACCTAGGTAGGGCAAAAGAAAAAAGGAAAAACAGAGACAAAATAATAGGGACAGGACCTGCACCAGTGGGAGGGAGCTGTAAAGGAAGAAAGGTTTCCACACACTAGAAGCCCTTTCACGGGCGGAGACTGCAGGTGGCAGAGGGGTAAGCTTCAGAGCCACGGAGGAGAGCACAGCAACAGGGGTGCGGAGGGCAAAGCAGAGAGATTCCCGCACAGAGGATAGGTGCTGACCAGCACTCACCAGCCCAAGAGGCTTGTCTGCTCTGCCACAGGGACGGGGAGGGTTGGGAGCTGAGGCTTGGACTTCGGTCGGATGCCGAGAGAGGACTGAGGTTGGCAGCGTGAACACAGCCTGAAGGGGTTAGGGCACCATGGCTAGCCGGGAGGGAGTCCGGGAGAAGTCTGGGGCTGCCGAAGAGACAAGAGACTTTTTCTTGCCTCTTCGTTTCCTGGTGCGTGAGGAGAGGGGATTAAGAGTGCTGCTTAAAGGAGCCCCAGAGACGGGTGCAGGCCGCGGCTATCAGCGCAGACCCCAGAGACGGGCATGAGACGCTAAGACTGCTGCTGCCGCCACCAAGAAGCCTGTGTGCAAGCACAGGTCACTATCTACACCACCCCTCCCGGGAGCCAGTGCAGCCCGCCACTGCCAGGGTCCCGGGATCCAGGGACAACTTCCCCAGGAGAATGCACGGTGCACCTCAGGCTGGTGCAAAGTCACGCTGGCCTCTGCCGCTGCAGACTCGCCCGGCATCCGTACCCCTCCCTCCCACTGGCCTGAGTGAGCCAGAGCGGCCAAAGCAACTGCTCATTTAACTCTGTCCTGTCTGAGCGAAGAACAGATGTCATCCAGTGACCTACATGCAGAGGCGGGGCCAAATCCAAAGCTGAACCCCGAGAGCTGTGCGAACAAAGAAGAGAAAGGGAAATTTCTCCCAGCAGCATTAGAAGCAGTGTATTAAAGCTCCACAATCAACTTGATGTACCCTGCATCTGTGGAATACCTGAATAGACAACGAATCATCCCAAATTGAGGAAGTGGACTTTGAGAGCAAGATATATTATTTTTTCCCCTTTTCGTGAGTGTGTTTGTGTATGCTTCTGTGTGAGATTTTGTCTGTATAGCTTTGCTTTCACCATTTGTCCAAGGGTTCTGACCATCGGGGTTTTTAAGTTCTTTTCTTTTCTTTTTTTTTTTTACTTTTAGAAGTTTTTTTCTTGATAATTATCTTTTATTTTAATAACTTTATTTTATTTTATCTTTATTTTATCTTCTTTCTTTCTTTCTTTCTTTCTTTCTTTCTTTCTTTCTTTCCTTCTTTCTTTCTTTCTATTTTTTCTCCCTTTTATTCTGAGATGTGTGGAGGACAGGCTTTTGGTGCTCCAGCCAGGCATCAGGGCTGGAGGTGGGAGAGCCAAATTCAGGACACTGGTCCACAAGAAACCTCCCAGCTCCAAGTAATATCAAATGGCAAAAATCTCCCAGAGATCTCCATCTCAACACCAAGACCCAGCTTCACTCAATGACCAGCAAGCTACAGTGCTGGACACCCTATGCCAAACAACTAGAAAGACAGGAACACAGCCCCATCCATTAGCAGAGAGGCTGCCTAAAATCATAATAAGGCTACAGACACCCCAAAACTCACCACCAGATGTGGACCTGCCCACCAGAAAGACAAGATCCAGCCTCATCCACCAGAACACAGGCACTAGTCCCCTCCACCAGGAAACCTACACAATCCACTGAACCAACCTTAGCCACTGGGGACAGACACCAAAAACAGCAGGAACTATGAACCTGCAGCCTGCGAAAAGGAGACCCCAAACACAGTAAGATAAGCAAAATGAAAAGACAGAAAAACACACAGCAGATGAAGGAGCAAGGAAAAAACCCACCAGACCTAACAAATGAAGAGGAAATAGGCAGTCTACCTGAAAAACAATTCAGAATAATGATAGTAAAGATGATCCAAATTCTTGAAAATAGAATAGAGAAAATGCAAGAAATATTTAACAAGGACCTAGAAGAACTAAAGAGGAAACAAGCAATGATGAACAACACAATAAGTGAAATTAAAAATACTCTAGATGGGATCAATAGCAGAATAACTGAGGCAGAAGAACAGATAAGTGACCTGGAAGATAAAATAGTGGAAAAAACTACTGCAGAGCAGAATAAAGAAAAAACAATGAAAAGAACTGAGGACAGTCTCAGAGACCTCTGGGACAACATTAAAAGCACCAACATTCGAATTATAGGGGTCCCAGAAGAAGAAGAGAAAAAGAAAGGGACTGAGAAAATATTTGAAGAGATTATAGTTGAAAACTTCCCTAATATGGGAAAGGAAATAGTTAATCAAGTCCAGGAAGCACAGAGAGTCCCATACAGGAGAAATCTAAGGAGAAACATGTGAAGAAACATATTAATCAAACTATCAAAAATTAAATACAAAGAAAACATATTAAAAGCAGCAAGGGAAAAACAACAAATAACACACAAGGGCATCCCCATAAGGTTAACAGCTGATCTTTCAGCAGAAACTCTGCAAGCCAGAAGGGACTGGCAGGAAATATTTAAAGTGATGAATGAGAGAAACCTACAACCAAGATTACTCTACCCAGCAAGGATCTCATTCAAATTTGATGGAGAAATTAAAACCTTTACAGACAAGCAAAAGCTGAGAGAGTTCAGCACCACCAAACCAACTTTACAACAAATGCTGAAGGAACTTCTCTAGGCAAGAAACACAAGAGAAGGAAAAGACCTACAATAACGAACAGAAAACAATTAAGAAAATGGGAATAGGAACATACATATTGATAATTACCTTAAATGTAAATGGATTAAATACTCCCACCAAAAGACACAGACTGGCTGAATGGATACAAAAACAAGACCCATATATATGCTGTCTATAAGAGACCCACTTCAGACCTAGGGACACATGCAGACTGAAAGTGAGGGGATGGAAAAAGATATTCCATGCAAATGGAAATCAGAAGAAAGCTGGAGTAGCAATTCTCATATCAGACAAAATAGACTTAAAAATAAAGACTATTAGAAGAGACAAAGAAGGACACTACATAATGATCAAGGGATCGATCCAAGAAGAAGATATAACAATTGTAAATATTTATGCACCCAACATAGGAGCACCTCAATACATAAGGCAAATACTAACAGTCATAAAAGGGGAAATCAACAGCAACACAATCATAGTAGGGGACTTTAACACCCCACTTTCACCAATGACAGATCATCCAAAATGAAAATAAATAAGGAAACAGAAGCTTTAAAGGATACATTAAACAAGATGGACTTAATTGATAGGACATTCCATCCAAAAACAATAGAATACATATTTCTCTCAAGTGCTCATGGAACATTCTCCAGGATAGATCATATCTTGGATGACAAATCTAGACTTGATAAATTTAAGAAAATTGAAATTGTATCAAGTATCTTTTCCAACCACAACGCTATGAGAGTAGATATCAATTACAGGAAAAGATCTGTAAAAAATACAAACACATGGAGGCTAAACAATACATTACTTAATAACGAAGTGATCACTGAAGAAATCAAAAAGGAAATCAAAAAGTACCTAGAAGCAAATGACAGTGGAGACACGATGACCCAAAACCTACGGGATGCAGCAAAAGCAGTTCTAAGAGGGAAGTTTATAGCAATACAATCCTACCTTAAGAAACAGGAAACATCTCGAATAAGCAACCTAACCTTGCACCTAAAGCAATTAGAGAAAGAAGAACAAAAAAACCCCAAAATTAGCAGAAGGAAATAAATCATAAAGATCAGATCAGAAATAAATGAAAAAGAAATGAAGGTAACGAGAACAAAGATCAATAAAACGAAAAGCTTGTTCTTTGAGAAGATAAACAAAATTGACAAACCATTAGCCAGACTCATCACGAAAAAAAGGGAGAAGACTCAAATCAATAGAATTAGAAATGAAAAAGGAGAAGTAACAAATGACACTGCAGAAATACAAAAGATCGTAAGAGATTACTACAAGCAACTCTATGCCAATAAAATGGACAACCTGGAAGAAATGGACAAATTCTTAGAATTGCACAACCTGACAAGACTGAATCAGGAAGAAATAGAAAATATGAACAGACCAATCACAAGCACTGAAATTGAAACTGTGATTAAAAATCTTCCAACAAACAAAAGCCCAGGACCAGATGGCTTCACAGGCGAATTCTATTAAACATTTAGAGAAGAGCTAACACTTATCCTTCTCAAACTCTTCCAAAATATAGCAGAGGGAGGAACACTCCCAAACTCATTCTATGAGGCCACCTTCACCCTGATACCAAAATCAGACAAGAGTGTCACAATGAAAGAAAACTACAGGCCAATATCACTGATGAACATAGATGAAAAAATCCTCAACAAAATACTAGCAAACAGAATCCAACAGCATATTAAAAGGGTCATACACCACGATCAAGTGGGGTTTATTCCAGGAATACAAGGATTCTTCAATATACGCAAATCAATCAATGTGATAAACCATATTAACAAATTGAAGGAGAAAAACCGTATGGTCATCTCAATAGATGCAGAGAAAGCTTTTGACAAAATTCAACACCGATTTATGATAAAAACCCCTCCAGACAGTAGGCATAGAGGGAACTTTCCTCAACATAATAAAGGCCATATATGACAAACCCACAGCCAACATCATCCTCAATGGTGAAAAACTGAAAGCATTTCCACTAAGATCAGGAAAAAGACAAGGTTGCCCACTCTCACCACTCTTATTCAACATAGTTTTGAAAGTTTTAGCCACAGCAATCAGAGAAGAAAAGGAAATAAAAGGAATCCAAATCGGAAAAGAAGAAGTAAAGCTGTCACTGTTTGCAGATGACATGATCCTATACATAGAGAACCCTAAAGATGCTACCAGAAAACTACTAGAGCTAATCAATGAATTTGGTAAAGTAGCAGGATACAAAATTAATGCACAGAAATCTCTGGCATTCCTATACACTATTGATGAAAAATCTGAAAGTGAAATGAAGAAAACACTCCCATTTACCACTGCAACAAAAAGAATAAAATATCTAGGAATACACCTACCTAAGGAGACAAAAGACTTGTATGCAGAAAAGTATAAGACACTGATGAAAGAAATTAAAGATGATACAAATAGATGGAGAGATATACCATGTTCTTGGATTGGAAGAATCAACATTGTGAAAATGATTCTACTACCCAAAGCAATCTACAGATTCAATGCAATCCCTATCAAACTACCATTGGCATTTTTCATAGAACTAGAACAAAAAATTTCACAATTTGTATGGAAACACAAAAGACCCCGAATAGCCAAAGGAATCTTGAGAACGAAAAATGGAGCTGGAGGAATCAGCTCTCCTTCTGCACTGAATGCCCTATTCGTTTTCAAGCCACTCTTGCTTCCTCAGACCTAGTTCACACAAGACTTTGAGAACCCGGCTCACGGAACAAGGACCACGGTGCCTTCTAAGCACCGGAAGGGGTGGTTCCTCAACCAGGTGGCACTTCTGCTGGTGGGTTTCCAACAGCCTGCTTTGTCCCTTTAGACTGTTACCCAGAAGTTTGTCATGCCCCTCCTAGCCTGCCTTGGCTCATTTTGAGGTCGCCACATTTAAAAGTCTCAAGAATAGTGAGTACTTAAAATACTGAAATCCCTTTTCCTTGTATTTACATGTACATGTATAACTGAATCACTTTGCTGTACATATGAAACTAACACAACATGGGTAACCAAGTATGCTTTAATTTAAAATAATAATTGTAAAAATATATACAATGTTATTCAAAAAAGAAAAATATGAAGAAGGGAAGTAGGCAGCAGTGCTTCTCTGTGTGTGTGCTTAACGGTGAAATGCACCGTTTCCTTTGGGAGCCTCAACTCTTTCTTGGCAGCCTGCTTCTTTATCTGGTTGGGGCAGTCCTGGGGTCACCTGTATGTGCAGATGCCAAGGGAGGCAGCTGTGGGTGTTGGTGTGACAGCCACATGGGCATCTTGGACATGAATTTGACTGGTATTTCACAGCTCCAGCAGCCCTGGTTCCTTGGCCCAAGCAGTGTGATGAGAGACAGCAATGCCACGCCCCTGACAATCACTCTCCTTAAAGGGATGGAAAGAACACATGACAAGCCTCTGTGCATGTCCCCGGCCTCGGACATTCTCCATTGAAGCTGTTGAGTTGCTGCACATGGACCAGAGCTTCATGGCCCCTGACCCATCAGTTGAGCCAGAGAGGGAAGAGGAGGCTTGCCCACTGTCCCCCCTGGGCTGCTGGGGCTGGAGGTGACAGGTGCACCAGGACCGGAAGCTGTTCCTGATGTGGGTCAGGACTCCAGAACATTTTCCAAACAGAGAAACCCCTGCAGCTGAAACAGAGCAGGACCATGTGGGGATCCTGGGTGCAAAAGCCTTTCTGTGTCCCCCATTTCTTGATTACAGGAAACAAGCTTCATTCAGCCTCCATGACCTTCCTTGCGTTCCAAGGGGCAGGTTCAAACTGTTGCTAATCAGGGAAGGGAGGGGATGCAGTGACAAGGGAGCAGTCAAGAAACAGTAGTACAACCTTGGGTCAGGGTCCTGGTTCCCCCTCAAGGGATGTACATAACAATACCTTTGAGCTGTCTTGCAGATACTGAAACCCCCACCAGGTGGAAGAAGTATGCTGCCCACAAGCACACAGACCCCAGACAGGCTGGAACCAGAAGGTTGATGAAGCTGACTCCCACTTACCTCACCACCAACCAGTCAAAAGACTGTCCATGAGCTGATCATGCCCTGCTCTTTGAATCATTACTATAAAATTTCTCACTACTCCCCCCAGTTCGGGACATACAGTTTTGTTATTGTTATTGTTTTTGGTTTTTTTGCGGTACGCGGGCCTCTCCCTGTTGTGGCCTCTCCCGTTGCAGAGCACAGACTCCAGACGCACAGGCTCAGCGGCCATGGCTCACAGGCCCAGCTGCTCCGCGGCATGTGGGATCTTCCTGGACTGGGGCACGAACCCATGTCCCCTGCATTGGCAGGTGGACTCTCAACCACTGCGCCACCAGGGAAGCCCGGGACATACAGCTTTGAGGGCATTAACCCCCTGTGACCCCCTTTGCCTGGTAAAGCAATAAAGATGTTCTTTCCTACTTCACGCAAAACTCTGTCTCCGAGATTCAATTCATTACTGGTGTACAGAGGCTGAATTTCAGCTACACAGCCACTTACACCTAAAAAAGCCCAGGAGTGAGTACCCAGGCCACATGGCCTGACCTTAGGTACAAAGTGGAATTCAGGAAGAGAACGGATCTGCTAAAACTCCTCTACCTACCTCGGCTGCCCACCCAGCATATGGACTTCTATTTACAGTAAAGACCCACGAGCTCCAATTGGTCATGCTAACCATGAACCCCTCTTCTGTTTTATTATGTAGCCATGTTTCTGGCCAGTTCTTCTTAAAATTCTTGGCGTCATCCCAACAGTGTAATGGATCCAGCCTGACAGCCTACAACATTTTTGCATTTCTCTGTATGTAGATTATATGCTGGAGCCAGCATGACCAGCGTATCTTGTGTCACTTGTTATTTTTTTGTCATTTAGTTTTGAAAGGCAAGATGCAGAGTCAAAAATCTTTAAAACTAAAAAGAAACCTCTTCTAAAATAATTAAATTACAGGCTAGGAAATATTAATTTCTGAGGTAAAAGACTAATTGACCTGGGGTGTCATAGAATGCAGCCTCACTGGATGTACAGAAGGCAGAGCAGAGGATGACTCTTCTCTTCCTGAGCACAGCTCTTTTCTCGGCCTCCCCCTTAGCTAGGGTTGACCCCACCCTCCCTCCAAAAAGGGTGAGAACCGGTACGAACCAGGAAGGGGTTCAATCCAGTGAGCAATCTAGTCCTTGTGTGCCGGTTTAGGAAGAACTGAGGATGACAGATGATTCTTAACCTCAGTTTACCTAAATGTTGATTTTTAAAGACTTGACATGTAAACACATACATGGAATAGTAGTGCAAGGCAAAATTAAAGCAAAAACAAATCAAAAAACTGAAGAAAGTTAAAATCCTAATTATAAAGAAAACCAGTCACCTGAAATCCACCCTGAGTTGAGGTGACTAAACTATCCTAACTCAGTGTGTGTGGGATGGGAACATGGCTCATGTAACTTGTAAGGCAGGGAGCTGCCTTCCTGGCAGGGTGGGAGGGCCGCCATGTGCTGAGCAGGACCGGGCTTGGTTAAGGTTTTCCTTATGCCAGCCAGTGTCTGAACCGTGTCATAAACTTTCCAGTGAAGGTCTCCAGCTTTGTTTTTATTAATGAGGACAGGAGGAAAGAAATACCATTATAGGCGTCTTGAAAACACTTTGTCATTTTTCCAAAACACTTGCTTCAAGTTAAATATAAACTAAGATCAAATTGTTCAAAAGTGTTTTAGTGCTTTTATGTACAAACAAAAGAAAGAAACCAGCTTGCGATTATGTTAAAACTGCAGGGTTGAGATCAAAAAGGACTCATAACGTGCAGGTCCTTCTGGAAGAGACACTAAGGACTTGTGTAACAGTCCACATGACAGAGAGGTCATCCCTGGGCAGGGCAGAGGCAGCCATCCTGGAGGCAGTGTTCATTCTGAGTAAGATCAAAGGGAGGGAGGTGAGGAAGCCCTGTTTTCCTTGTGGTTTGCTCAGATGACCCAAGGCCATCAATTCATTAAAGAAAAGAAAAGTAGCTGGTGGCTACAAAGTTGATTTCATAATCTATGAATGGGCCCCAATCCCAGATGGGTTTCTCTGTGGTGGCAGAGTGAACACTTAAGGAAAGGACTTGAGAACAAGTCCCAGTATGGAGATTATTCAATGGAGATGCAAGAAATGCAGGATGAGATGAAACTGAGTCACAGTGCTGGAGCTGGCAAATGTGTGAGGGGCTCAGGAAGGAGGCTATGGAACCCTCCCTCCTTGGAGGCACAGACAAAGGGAAAGGCCAGGGCAGAGCTAGGTGAGAGGGAGGGCCTGCCTCCATGGCCAATAAGAGTCAGGGACTCCAGGACCTTCCCTGTCCCTGTCTCTGTTCACTGTCCACAACCCCACCCCCAGCTCCTCCTTGGCCTTGCTTGGTCTAATCCACTTCTAGTGGAAGTGGAGGTGCTCTGTCTATGGGACTTGTGGCCTCTGCAGATTTACAGTTGGGCCACTATTTTGTACTCAATTCACAGTCACAAGTACAGAAACAAGCTGCTTATGATCTTCTAACTTCTACAACTACTTTTTTTCTCTACCTGTTCTATTAATTTCTGAGAGAGAGTCAAGCTATATTTGTGATTTTTTTCTATTTCTCCCTTCTGTCGATTTTTGTGGCACGTATTCTGAAGTTCTTTTATTAGGTGCACACCATTCAGGATTGTTATGTCCTCCCAAGAAACTGACATTTTATCATTAATTGTCCCTCTTTATGTCTCAAAGTCTATGTATCTGCTATTGCTCCAATTACGTCACCTTTCTTTTTTTGTTACTCCTTTTTCCATATTGGTATTTTCAACCTGTCTGTGTCTTTATACTTCAAATGCATATAGTTGAATCTTATTTTTTTTATCTAGTCTGAAAATCTTTGTCTTTTAATTGAAGTTTTTAGTTTACTTACATTTAATGTAATTATCAATATGATTGGTTCAAGTCTACGATCTTGCTATTTGTTTACTAAATAGTAAACAAATGTCCATCTGTTGTTGTTCCTTTCTTCCCCTTACCTTGTGGGAAGAGGGGTATGATCCTAATAATTTTTAATCTTTAAATTTATTTTCTGTATTTTTAAAGCTGTACTTCTTGTATCATAATTGTTTATTTTCATTTTTAATGAAATATAGATCCATGCATTTCTCTAGAACTCCCATTTCAAACACTGTATTGTTCTATGGACTGCCAGAGCGGGGATTCTGATTTCCAGTTAGAAAAATATGATCATAGTGCCAAGGAAGTTCAACACAAAGTGAGCATAAAACTAGGGACTTCCATCTCCAATGTAGAGAGACAACAAGGTGCTATCATGAGAACTGGAGTACACCAGAGGCTCAAGCATAGTTTGCAAAGGCAAAGTCAAGTCAAGAAGAATTTGTTCTTGATTTGGGAGCTATTTGGGATGAGGATCCTCTTGAGACTGAGGAAGTCTCTTGGGAAATGGTCTCAGAACCTCATTTGCTGGAACATGAAGGAAACAGGATTGGGCAGAGTGAATCATTGAACTGTGATTGGGTCATAACAAAGGCTTTGGCTTGTCCCACAAGGAGCTTTGGAGCTGGGTTGACCCTTCCGTGCTGTTCAGAATTGAGGCAAGAGGCCAGGCCTTTGTACCATCACATAAACCAAGATGCAGGTTGAAATCAGGAAGGGAATGTGAGCCTGGGAAGGAAGTCTCTTTAGCTGAGGGCAATTTCTAGAGAGAGACTTAGCAGAGAGCTGTTGGTACCAACACTGCCAGGAGCTAAGGAGTAAGTGTTACTGTCCTGAGAGGACCTGGGGTGTAGGCAGCACATCACAGAATCCATGACAGCAGTTCAAATTGTCTCTTTTTTTTTAACCTAAGATGGCCTATCCTAAAAGAGTAGAATTCTAGAACTAACAGCACTACATTAATTGTTTACTTGGACTAATGTTCCAACTAGGAAAAGGATTCCAAAGAGGAGGTAACATTTGTGGATTTACTATTACTCCTGCTGAGCCAAGACCATAATTCCAATTTTGAGACACTGTATTTAGTTTCCACCACTACACCATGCTGTTTTTCAGTGATTAGAATCCCGCCCCCCCAAAAAAGGAGATGGAAATACAAATCCAAAAGGTCCAGTGAATGCAGGTCCAAAGGATCTCAATTAAACTAGACAATTCCTTAGTGCAGTTTTGATTGCCCCAAGGGCTTGGGGTTTGATTAACCCCAAGGCCTGCATATACTGTGTGATGGGGCTTGTGTCTCAGTTCAGCTGATATGTATTTAGAACATACTCTGTGCTAGGCTTTGTACTTGGCACTTGATCACATGTAATTAAACATATAGTAAATGGTTTCTAACCTTTCCATCATAAAGAACCTATTTTATTACGTTTCCCTCAATGGACCACTTGTTTTAAAATCTATCACTTTTAAAATAAAAGCTGGCTTTTAAAAATGACAATTTTGTTTTTCCATCGTAATGAATAAAATCCATAGATAGTAGTCTGGTATAAATTCAAGTTAAAAGTAAACATATTTAACATGACATTTGACTTTGCAGCTTTATTCCTGGGAAGAATACAATTTCTAGTAGAGTTTTTAAAATATAGGAAATAACTTGATTTTCCTCTAGCTCTATTTCCAAATTGGGAACCATTGCTATAGGGTGTGGCAGAATCGATATGGTACATAAACACTCAATCACACCATAAAGAGGGCCTCATGAAGTTATTATAAGTTATTACTAAATAGAATTTAGGTAAATAAGCAAGTTGCAGAAATTTAGGAAATAATGAGAAATCACTCACAATTTCATCACTCTTATAGTCTTTATCAATCCAAGTTTTATTTTTTACATACATAGTTTTAATCCTGCTTTTTTAACATGACTGTTTCATATGCATTTTCCCTTATAGTTCATAAACATTGTTTTTGGAATGTTTGAAATCTCAAATGTTCCCAGAATCATTTAGTCATACTCCCATTGATATCACTCTAATTGTTTCCAAATTTTCACCACTAAATATGACAGGTAATGAATATCTATTCAATAAAATGCAAATAAAATGCAAATAATGGATTATTTTCTTTAGATTTAATCACCAAATTGAAATTATTAGGTAAAGAGATTAAATATGTTCAAGGTATTTTGTTGTACCTTGCCAAGTTTCTTTCCAGGATTGTTCCCACTCAAAAATATGAGTGATCAACTCATCAGTCTTTGGTCAAATAGCATCTCGATATTTGTTTTATTGATTCATAGCAGTCATTTGTCTCATAAAGTTCTTCTTTTCCTAGTTATTACGGTTTTTCTCAATGGGGTTGATCTTTCAATTTTGGTTATATTTAATACACAAATGTTGAAATATCTTTTAGTCCAATTGACCGAGTTCTTTTTTGGGTTTTTTTCCTATCATTTCTCTCTGGGAATGCCATCCCTCCTGTTAGATTTCCTAAACAAAGCCCCTGCTCTGGGCTGACTGTTGGAGTCCCAGGGACTGGGTGTGGTCATAGACATGACCCCTCATGCTTCCTGGGAGTATTGGTGTGTGAGTAGGATTCTGACACCAATTCCAATGTGTGGGTTTCCCCATACTGCCAAGTAATTCTCTGTCATCAGCTAGATATCCTACACTCAACTCAAATCTGACACTACCCAGTGATAGCATCAGATTCCACAGATTTAGGGCTCAGTCTCAGACTTCAGACACCAATTCCAAGTCCAGGTTGTCACCTGTGCATCTGACTGGCTATAAATCAGAAGTTCCCCTGACCCCCTCTATGAGTTCCATTAATTTGCTAAAGTGGTTTGCAGGACACAGGAAACCAGTTTACTCATTAGATATTATAAAAGGATATAACTCAGAACAGCCAGATGGAAAAGATGCACAGGGTGAGGTATGGGGAACAGACATGGAGTTTCCATGTCCCCTCCAAGTGTGCCACTCTCCCAGCCTGGAAGTTCTCTGAACCCCCACCCCCATCCAGTCCTTTTGGGTTTATACAGAGGCTACATTACATAGGCATGATTAAATCACTAGCTATTGGTGATTGAACTCAATCTCCAGCCTCTCTCCCCTCCCCAGAGGTCAGGGGGTGGGACTGAAAGTTCAGACCCTCTAATCACTTAGTTGGTTTCACAGTCAACCTGCCCCCATCCTTATGTGCTTTCTAAAAACCATTTCACTAGCATAACAAAAAACACCTTACTGCTCTTTTCACAGGAAATTCCAAGAGTTTTAGGAGCTCGGTGCTAGGAACAGGACCGGTCTAATTATAAATAACAATATCAAAGTGAGCCTAAGTGATGTTTGTAGGAGCAGCATCCTGGACAGTCCAGGTTCCGGATTATAATATTGAACAGTGTGGGCAAGTCCAAAATGTGCAAATGAGAAACCAAGAAGGCTGGGAAAGGAGCTGTGTGGGGCTCTGCTCAGGTTCAGAGGGGCTGTGGGAAAAGGAGGCTGGGGAATGCCCCAAGCCAAAGGGCAGGCAAACCTCAGGACCTGCCACATGTGCCTAAGGGCTCTCTCTCTTCAGCAGTTTGAGGATAGTTGATTTCAGTTTCTTCTAATTTTACCGTGTTTTGATCTCTTACAATTTTTAATTTATTTGGAATTTACTGATATGGACATAAGAATAAGTTATTTTTCTACACTCTTGACCAGTTACCAATGAGATTTTTAGTAACTATTTCTCTTCCTCATTGATTCGTGATCCTTTCTTAAACCTATACATTAAGTTCTTGTATGTAACAGGATACATTTCTTTCATTTCTGTCAGTTCATTTCTAGTCAGATACATTTCTAGTCAGTTCTGTTTATGTACGTTTTTCTGAATTATTACTACACTATTTTAAGTATCAGCGCTTTATATTTTACTATTTGGTCTCTCCATTACTTTTACTTTTTAGAATATACTTTGATATTTTTGCCTGTATATCTTGCCAGATAAACTCTAGATCCATTCTATTAATTTCAAAAATACCTAAACAAGGAAAAGAAACAAAAAAGAACTAAACATTTTTAAAGGCTATAGAAATTGTGTTTGGAATGCAGTACCTTTGCAATACTTAGTTTTCTTTCTTTCTTATTTTTTTTAATTGGCCATGTCACGTGGCATGTGGGATCTTAGTTCTCCAACCAGGACCAGGGATGGAACCTGTGACCCCTGCAGTGGAATTGTGGAGTTTTAACCACTGGAGCACCAGGGAAGTCCCCAATACTTAATTTTCTAACCTAGAAATGAGGCAAGTCTTTATAGTTAAGACTTTGGTTAACATCTTCCTAAACTCTGGTAGGTTGTCTTTATACTTATTTAGAGTATTCTTAGGTTTTTAAATTTTTGTTAGTGCTGGTGTTGTATTGGTGAATGAGAACTTTTCCTTTTCCCCATCATGCTCTATAGAAAAACTAGTTTTTTTCCCTTGTAGTTAGTCCATTTATTGCTTCCTCTTGTTAGTCCTGAAAAACCTTCTAGTTCATTCATTTGAATTTGGGGTATACAACCATAATGAAACAGGAGGGAGGGGGGCAGAGCACAACTTTAAAAGAATGACATAGCCATAGGACATGACAAAAACTGGTTAGAACCAACTAGATCCAACATGGCAAAGGATTCGTGACTTCCAGTAGATCTTGAGCCTCATTAACTGCTTATTGTGATATGTTAGCATGCTAAATGACACGCCCACTAATGCCATGACAGTTCCGAGGCCGACCATAAAAGGCCAAAAAGTGGGCAGTGGCCCAGTTCCTGGAAATCTCTTCCCCTTCCCCCAAATAGTTGGAATAATCCTCCCACCATTAGCCTATGAAATTACCCAGCCCATAAAAACTAACCACTTCATATTTCAGGACCTCTCACCTTCTGAGATGGCTTTCACTCTGTCTGTGGAGTGTGTTTCTCCCAGGGCCATTTTTACCTTTTGATACTGACCACATTCTGTCTATGGAATGTGTAACTCTAAATAAATCCACTTCTTACCTATCACTTTGTCTCTTATTGAATTCTTTCTGCCATGAGACATAAAGAACCTTAGCTTCAGTAACTCCTGAGGCCAGGTGTGTGATCTTTCAGTTAAAAGACAGTGGGTTCGAGTCCCAATATGTGTTCTGGCCATGTTCAAGTCCCAGCCCGTGGGTTCAAGTCCCATCTGAGGTGCATAGTTTCAGCTGGCAACCATGAAGGGACAGTGATAAGGTAAGAAAATGTTGAGAGTTAGGTCTTGGTCGTAGATGGGCTTGTGGGATTCCATGAGCCAGGTGTACTGGGGAGTATGCTCTGCCAATGTCTGCCCATTTTTGATGGGCTGGTCAACCCCGAATGCTTCAGGGCTCTGATCAGGAATCTAGGTCCAGACCAGAGGAATAATGGCAATTTGCATGGTTTGCTATAGAAAGATGGTGTGGAACGGCTATGCTTAGGCACATCCAACAGCAGGTCCAGGACAGGATTATTACTGCAGGATTTGGTAATCTATACTCTCCTCCTTGACTCTGGTTTTTCTCTTACATTCTATGTTCATTCCTGTTTCATTTCTGTTTTTCTTTTCTTAACCCCAGAAGACGTATGTGGCTGCCAAGATGTACTTTTTATTGACAAGTGCTGATCATTTATTCCCAACTTGCAGCTAGGCCAGCTCTCACTCATCATCAACACTGTGGGGGACACCTTCTGTACCATTGTTTTGTGGCAACTTTTTGGGCACTAACACCTGGTTGGGAGGCTACCTTGGAAGGGATAGCACCTAAAATCATAAGTGCAAATCTTGACCAAATTGCGTGGTGGATTTTGACATAAGAGGGGAACTTTTGGATAGCATGGAAATTAAAGACCTCACCTCAGGCTTGGGTCTGAAATGGGTCAAGCCACATCAATCCTGACCAATACCCCTCTGGATCATATCCTCCAGGATTGGGGGAAAAATATCAGACAACAGGGGCTTCCCTGGTGGCGCAGTGGTTGAGAGTCCGCCTGCCAATGCAGGGGACACGGGTTCATGCCCCAGTCTGGGAAGATGCCACATGCCGCGGAGTGGCTGGGCCCATGAGCCATGGCCGCTGAGCCTGCGTGTCCAAAGCCTGTGCTCTGCAACGGGAAAGGCCACAACAGTGAGAGGCCCGAGTACTGCAAAAAAAAAAAAAAAAAAAAAAATCAGACAACAGGAATTAAAAAGGAAAAAGACATATTACATTATATAATCAGGTTTGGCCACAATATTAGTTAGAAAGCCAAGAAAAGTGGCCACTAAATGGGTCCCTGAGTTATGATACTATATTGCAGTTAGGTTTATACTGTAGAAGAAAATGAAAATGGAGTGAGATTCTGTATGTTCAAATTTTCACGGCCTTGTATTTAGACAGTGAAACCCAAAGGAATTTAAGGAATGTGTAGCTCAGAGGGATAACTCTAGAAAGAACACAGAGGACATTTTAACTGACCCACCCTATAGGGCCATGCAGTACACTGGGTGGGGAACAGTGCCATTCTTGAGGTAGACCCACAATGGAATTACCAGGTAAATTCTATTGATAAGAGATAGACAAGACCATATGATTACCTGTTTAATAGAGGGCATGAAGAAACTTACAGTAAAACCTGTTAATTATGAAAAGGTAAAAGAGATCCAACAGGGACAGGACAAAAATCTTGCAGTCTTCCAAGGGAGACTAATGGAAGCTTTTAGGAAGTATATGAACATAGATCCCTCCTCCCCCGAGGGACAGGTCCTTTTGGTTCTGAGTTTCATAGCCCAGTCTGCCCCAGACAGCAGGCACAAAATTCAGAAGGCAACTGCTGGTTCTCAGGCGCCAATGAATGATTTGCTTCAATTGGCTTATTAAGTTTTCATAATAGGGAGATGGCTGAGAAGGCTGAATGAATGCACCCAGCAAAATATGCAAAAGGCCCAAATGCTGGCAGTGGCTTTGTCTCCTCAGAGACCACCAAAGGGGAAGCCAGCTTTTCGGGGCCAATCTGGCCCTGGCAGACTATTAGGCCCACGGGCACCCAGACAGGACCAATGAACCCTGTGTGGACAAACAGGGCACTAGAATGAGGATTGCAATCATTACACCCTTTGCAAATAGCCAGGACATTGGAAGAGGGAATGCCCCAGATGCCAGAGAGTGATGGGGGGCCCCTCGGCCATTGATGGTTTTACAATCAGAAGACTGAAGCGGCCCAAGGCCAAAGGTGTCTCTGCCTAGAGATACCATCTATATAACTAATGTCGAGCCTCGGGTGGTCACTGATATGGTGGGCCACTTCATAAAATTTCTTATAGTTGCTGGTGCAACCTTTTCAGTCTTAACCCAAAGGATTGGAAACCTTAGCAATCATAAGGAGTATGTAATGGGGGTGTCAGAGATGAGGCAGTGGCACACTTTCCTGGAACCCCTTTTATGCAACATCAATGGCCAGCTGTTTCTACATTCCTTTCTCTTTGTGCCTGATAGTCTCATCTCTTTAATGGGAAGAGATTTATTAACTATGTTAGGGGCCACTCTGTTTCTTGAGGGGCAAGGGAAACACCTTCACCACCATATGATACTAACAGAAAGCAGAAAAGTAACAGATTGAATCTGGAGCTAAAATAGAAGACTTAGTAGACCCTGGAGTATGGAATATTGAGGTTCCGGGCTTGGCCAAAGATTTCCAGCTGGTGATTATTAAGTTAAAAAGGGTTACAGAGTGTCTGAATATAAGGCACAAATTTCTTAAACCAGGGAAGATCCTCAAAAGTGTCTGTGAATACATTACAAAATGGGAGGTCACTAATCGAACTAGACTAACCATAGCTGATATTTGGAGCCTGATAAAAATTTTCTGGGGAAGCCCTTTTCCCTAAGCTAAATGAGGGAAAGTAAAACATTACAACATAGGTGAATGAATGTATCAGTCATTTGATATCATTGAGGTGGCCACCCAGTTGTTCGAGGGGAAAAAAAGAAAAAAGGGGCTTCCCTCGTGGTGCAGTGGTTGGGAATCTGCCTGCCAATGCAGGGGACATGGGTTCGAGCCCTGGTCTGGGAAGATCCCACATGCCACGGAGCAACTAAGCCCGTGAGCCACAACTACTGAGCCTGCACGTCTGGAGCCTGTGCTCTGCAACAAGAGAGGCCGCGATAGTGAGAGGCCCGCGCACCGCGATGAAGAGTGGCCCCCACTTGCCGCAACTGGAGAAAGCCCTCGCACAGAAACGAAGACCCAACACAGCCAAAAATAAATAAATAAATAAATAAATTTAAAAAAAAAAAAGAAAAGAAAAGAAGAAAAAATTCATTTTTCTGGCCTTAAGGGAACAAAAGTCATCCTAGGAGGAAATTGCCTGTGCCTTCTCAAAGATACAAATGTTCTACCTGGTCTTCTCCAGGAACACTTATCTCCACCATCTTTTAAAATACAAATTTTGAAAAAGGGGGTAATTTAGAACATGACTTGTCAAGGATAAATAGAAATCCTAAGTGTCTTTTCTGTAAACATTAGTAAAAAGAGTTTAGCCATCTAGACAGGTGACCTTGATTTGTTTCATCTGCCAGAAGCCCAATTTGAATCCAATCTCTTTTGTAAATGATGGGTTTTATATTTTTGTACCTGACTCATGGCTGAAATTTTGAGACAGGAGCTATGAGGTTTTTGTTTGTACCTATCTATATATGTGTTATAGATGTATGGTACTGCCAAAATTCATAAAACAGCTCTATTTAATTGGCTTTTAAAATTAAGTGCTTATATAAATACTCATAAATGTGAAGAAAACCAGCCAAATGAATTTCAGGTTCACATGATCTGGGAAATATTCAGTACTGAACGGATATCTGGTATTAAAGCTAGCTTAAGCTTGTTGGTTTGATTAATATAGACACGTCTTTAGAGTCATCAATGTTATGTATAATACTTCTTCTGTTGTACCTAGGTTTACTGAAGGTCAAGTTTATGTTATTCCTATTGCAAATTTGTCAGTAAGAAAATTAACTCGACGTGAAAAAAACTTTTAAGGCAAGTAAGATGTATGTCTTCAATGAAAGAAGGTGTGAGGAATAAAAAAAATACTGAAAAGAGTTGTGCATGATCAGGATTTTCTAAGATTGGATTAAATTTAGTTGGGCAAATGGATTTTGTTGGGAGTAGGCTGAGGCAAGACTGGATTTGGTTTCTCCCTGCAAAGTTTTCTTGAAATGCTGCTTTTGATAACAGATTATGTAAATTTCTTTGCCTTTAAGTGACCTGTTTTTGCTTTTGAGACCTCTTTTAACTTTGGTTAAGGAATAAGTATTGTCTCACAGTGACCTATGATGGTATTTGACCAAGTATTTTAAAACTTTTTGACAAACTCACCAAAGATCAAATTTTAATTAGTTCATTTGATTTACAGCTAACTTTGGGATGTTTTAGAGGGCCCCTGAGGCATCTCAAAGAAAAATACTTAACTAAGATTATTTGGTATGTTAAGTTAAATGTAATCATTCCTAATTCTGGTTATTGTAACCAAGTTTCTTTATCAATTACACTGTAATCAGAGGTTTAATCATGCCTTTTAAGTGTTTTGTCATTTATAGATGGCTATTTTTGTACTCTGATGCTGTTACAAAAAGTGCTTCATCATCAAGAAGATTCATAGGAAGGCTAAGGAAACAGTCACAACAGTTCCATATCAAGATGATGGCTGTGCGAGGATTCCAGCCCATACCAACTTAAAACAAGGAGCTGTCCTGTCCCTGGGGTCCCTAGATCAAGCATCTAGAGATTTTTACTCCCTGACAGGCAGGATCGATCCCCCTACTCAGCCTTGAAGCAGTTACAGAGATGGACCGTTGTCCCTCTACTTCCCAGAAGAATATAGGAGTAAAATCTCTGGGGAATGAAAGAGGAGGAAAGGGGGCAGCGTACAACATTTAAAAGAATGGCATAGCCATCGAGGACATTAACTGGTTAGAAACAACTAGGTCCAAGATGGCAGAAGATTTGACTTCCACTAGACCTTGAGCCTCATTATATGCTCATCATAATACATCAACTAAATGACACACCCACCAGTGCCATGACAGTTTCCAGGCTGACCATAAAAGGCCAAAAAGTGGACGGTGGCCCAATTCCTGGAAATCCCTGTCCCTTCCCCAAAATAGTTAGACTAATCCTCCCACTCATTAGCCTATGAAATTACCCAGCCCATAAAAACTAACCACCACATATTTCGGGGCCTCTCGCCTTCTGAGATGGCCCACACTCCATCTGTGGAGTGTTTCTCTCTAAATAAATCCACTTCTTACCTATCACTTTGTCTCTCACTGAATTCTTTCTGCCATGAGACATAAAAAACCTGAGCTTCACTAAGTCCTGAGATCAGGTGTGTGATTTCAATTAAAAGACAGTGGGTTCAAGTCCCAACCTGGGTTTTGGCTGGGTTTGAGTCTGGCCCACGGGTTCAAGTCCCATCTGAGGTGCACGGTTTCAATATGTGTAAGTAATGATAATTTGGTCTCTAATTCCAATATTCATTCTTTTTAAAAGTTCATGTCTTATTGCATTACCCAGAAGTTCCAAAAAATATTAAATAATACTGGGTTATAACAAGCAACTTTCCTTTATCTCTGATTCTAACAGGAATGCCTTTAGTGTTTCAGCATAAACATTACTTCTTGGGGTCACCACACATTTCCTGAGTGCATTCTAAGAGCTAGGTTCTATGCTACTGCCAAGGGTATAAGGTGAAGAGGACACAGATCTGACCTCCAAGAACTTAAAATTGGTTTTGTATAATGTCATATACTTAGTCCATCCATTTTGTCACCAAGAGCAGAGGCAGCCTTCTTTATTTTGGATTTGTAATTAGGATTGAGTGACGTGACATGTACTTCCCAGGGTTCTTTTGAGATAATCATGGAGTTCATCTCTGTAGTATGTTCATTTGAGATCAAACTTAGCTGCGTGTGATAATATTATTGTAGGCTTCTATAAATATTCTTCATCCTTTGGGCAGCTAACTGCCAATGCCCTTTATGATGCTTTTTTCTCTGAAATGGGCTTGGTAGGCATACTCACAAAGCCACTTCCTGGATCATTCCATTTCCCAAGAGAAAGTATCTATGGAAGAAAGATGTCTTTGGAAAGAAGGTAGATTGTGAGTGCAGGAAAATCTGGAAGCTGGGGCATTTTTAATTCTCACTCAGGTAAATAGGTGTCTAGTTCTTCTTGTACTTTGTACTAACAACCATTACCTTAATTCAGGAAATGATAGAGCTGTGTATCCCAGGGAAATTCTTTTCATATGTGTTGCTCCAAGAAAACATGAGGTAATCTCAGGCATGGGGGGAGGGGGTGGGCTAGGAGAGCACCACTTTCAGTCCTGGGCATTGCTGGCTGCTGAAGCCCCTCCACTCCTTCTTCTCTCTTGCCCCACTAACAGGACCCAGATATTCCCGAGTATCCACTCATGCAGCCCAGTTACTTGGAGGGAAGCTGACCTTTCTCAGCTCCAACCTGGAGCCCGTCAGGACATTCTCACAATTTTCCAGTAACTGGTTTAAGGCTGTCCTGCAACTGCATGAGGTCAAGGAAACCAAGACTCTGCTCAGGATGTGGAGAGTGACACCCTCTCTCTCCTCTGGAGCATGATGTGAGCACATGTCCTGGGATGGTTCCAGTCATGTCATTACCAAGAACAGAGCCAGCCTTGGGATCAAGCTGATCCCAGAAAGCTGAGTGCAGGGAGAAAGGGGAAAGCCCAGGTCTGAGTTGCATGTTCAATTGCCCTGGAGTCCACCTTCTCTCTGGCCTTGCAGACATGAGGCCTGCCGTCCCTTTCCATCTGACCAGATGAGGTGCATCTTCTGTCACATGCAATGAGCCACACATGCTGGGTAACCAGCCATTATTGCTGACATGCTGTGCTCAGAAACTTCTTAGTCCTGAGATCCTCCGACCTCTGCACATCGCTGCTCCGGGGACAGGCAGCCACAGGAGTCCTAAGCAGGAGCACACCCTGCTCACTTCACATCCCCAGGCTGAGCAAGCAGGCAACTCACAATGGCTGGCAAAGTCAAAGAGAGGGTTCTGAAGAGTAAATGCTATACAACTGTCTTGGATTCTTATAATCTTTTCCTTCTCTTTTTCTCTGTTTAGAGACAGAAGTAATGACTCATAAGACAAAAACCTAAAGAGCCCAGCCTCTTGGTGCAGGGAGCTGGTGTAGCCCATGTCACAGTGTCCCAATGTGCAGCTTGCATGTCACCCAGCTGTTTCCTCCACAGGGTCTAAAAGGATTTGCCATGAGGAAGTGCCCTGGAGTACTCAGAATATGTTCTGTCAGTGTAACCGAGCAGGACCCTACGGGGTCTTCCCAGGACAGACCCCTCCCCCATATTCTCTGCTCTAGCTCCTCTCTGAAGTACCTAGATGATAGTATCTGATGCATATTTCCTGAGTTTTCCAGATGCTGGTACCACCACCAGAAGGAAGAAATTAATGCTTGATGATCGTGAGCCCTAAGGATTGATCACCATCAGAGAACTGTGCACAGCTGATCACAGACCCTGGAATGTCCCTCTCTCACCTGGCCTTTAAAAATGCTTTGTTGAAACCCTTTGGGGAGTTTGGGGTATTTTTGAGCACGCACTACCCATTCTTGCTTAGCCCTGCAATGAGCTTTTCTCTGATCCAAACTCTGATGTTTTGGTTTGTTTGGCCTCACTGTGCGCCAAGCACATGAACTTGCATTCGGTAACATTAGGTCACGTATTAATAATACCACACAACAGTGGCAACCCGAAACGTTCTCTTTGCAAAGTGAAGGTTGTTTATTGCTTGTTATGATTTTAACAGGCGAGACCCTACATAGGAACTATAATACCTACAGGTGGTCTTTACCAAATGCCTGCATAGAGTAGAATGTTGGAATGAATTTCGTGTGTGTGTGTGTGTATGTGTGTTTTCCCAGAGTTCTCACTTTCCCTTTCCTGGTGAAGCAGCGTCCACCCTCCCAGTGGTGGGATTGAGAGACAGACAGTGGGGATCTCTGCTGGGGCCGTGTGCGTGCCTGTCACCTCCCCTCACATCGTCCACACCCGCCCAGGGTTCACTGTGCTCACACGCATTTCCACTAGGGGAAAGCAAACATCACACATGTTGAAGAAAACCGATCAGACTCCATTTTCTTATAAAATGAGATGAAAAAATAAATCTAAACCCACCTCTCAAGTGTCGCTCTTCTTTAAACTTTTATATATGATAAAGCTCTTATTTTTCTTTTCAATATACTCTAGTTAGAAATTTTAAAAAATAAACTTTCTTTTTTGGTACCTTTCATTTCCTGTGTTAGCCTTGGAAATATATAAAATACATCTCACTAGAACTCTTCTGTGCAAATAATAAACATAAATAATATTAACATCTATGTTATAAAAAAAGCATTTCAAGGTTTTCACCGCTGCCACCGCCAGCTATAATCCCTGGAAGGAGGTCCTAGAAGTAGTCCGTGGTCTGCCCACTCAAGCCTCGCAGGTCCTGGTCTGGTTGCGGGGGGCTGGGTAGGAACTCGCCGTCCCGCCTGTCCATCTGTAAACCACTTCGGGAGAACTGTAGGACACTTCCCAGCCCGCTGACCAGAGAGAGGGAGGAAATCCAGTTGAGTGAGCTGAGGCTGGGCAGGCTGAAGATGGACGACAGGGCAGCTGCCCTGCTGGCACTTGTGGGTTTCATCTTGGAGTCCCCTGGACAGCCTTCCGGGATCACCTCCCCTGTTGAGGAGGACCCTGGGGTCTGGCTGCCCAGCCCTTCCAGCAGGGTGTCCTCCCTCAGAGACATGCCCATGTCCACCACGCTGGGCTCCCCGCTGGCCTCTGGAGAGCAGGACGACTGCTGTGCATGCCAAAACACCTGTGAGCTACAGTCCTGGGAGAAGGACCCCGAGGCACTGATGCTCCTCTGTTCTGACGGTTCCGTCCTCGGTTCTCCTGGGAGGTGTCCCTGAGCAAAGGTCTCTTTGGGAGCCCTGAGTTTCCTGGGGGACCTTCTAACCAACTGGCGTCCCAGCTGCAGTTGGGTGGGGAAAAGGCTCCTCTGCAGGGCTTTGAAAAACAATCTGGAAAGAACATATAGAACACAGTCAGCTATTGCTGCAGTGGGGCCTTTGAGCTTCTGAGACTTGAATGGTACAGGAACACAACAAAGGAGAATGCTGTCAGAGCCCACGTGGGACCCAAAGGCCACTGTCCCTGATACCCACCTGGGCAGCAGCGCGGCGACGGGTGCTATGAGACAAATGAAGTAAAACACAGGGTCGCCCATTAACGTCTGCATGGTCCAATAGGGGTTGGATGGAGGGTAGCACATTGCACAGGAAGCATTATAAATCAAAGCCACGGTGAAAAATAAAAGTATACTGAAGCCACAAGCCATCCAGTTGAGCCAGGTCTGAGGAGGAAAAAGAAAGGGCTTTTATCTCAACAAAAATGCACTGGTCCTCTGCAAGTGGAGGATGTAAGAGGGCGTAGTGGGAACAGGGTGGTCGGTGGGGCATGGAGCCTTGAGAACTGGTGGACCGGCCTGAACACAAGTGGGGAGATGGAAGTCAGGTGCCAAGGGAAGGACGGGGAAGGAGAGCTGGGGTGGAGGGGCTCAGGCAGGCAGGAGCCCAGCACTGCCCGGGACAAGTGCTGCTCCCACACCCTGGGCTTGCGTGTGCATGGCCGGCCTGTGCATCTGCTTTTGTTCTCATCACAGTGAGGCCAGCTTTGCAGTCCCCCCCAGCCCCCAACTCAAATCTCTGCTCAATCTCACAGAATGTGCACGGAAGTAAGCAGATCGTAGACCAGCCCTCTTCTGGATCAGGCCCACAGCTCTCACCCAGGTCTTGGTTTCTATACCCAGGTGCAGGAGGAAGGTGAACAGCGCGATGGCGGTGATGGGGGTCCCCCAGGTGAACATGTCTGTGTCTGAGTCGTGGTAGGCCTGAAAGACAGCGAGGTCCTGTGTCTGTGTGTCGCCAGATAAAGCTGGTGGGAAAGGCTGGGCCGGGTGCCAACTTACCAGGTAGGGAATGAAAAAACACACCAGGCTCTGGAAGGCAGCATCAGCCATGTTCAACCAGAATGTACGAGGCCGATATTCCTGAGACACAAAAACAAGCACGGAGATTACAGGAAAGGCCTCATCTCTTCAAATGGTTTTCCGTCACCTATGGGGGCCATGAAGGCACAAGTCAAGCACCCCAGGGACACCTGCTAATTCAGGACTTTGGAGAGGGAGATCCTGGAGTGTAGAGGGCTGGTGAAAAAACACTACAGAAAGGCCTACAGGGGCACATGGGGCTGAGTAAGTCACTGCGAGCATTTGTGCCCACAAGGCCTGCTACAGCATTCTCAGTCAACAGCAGAAAGATGAAAATGCTTTCTAAATCCCATAAGGAATTTCCCTAGACAGGGACTAGTGCATGAAATTCCGGCATCTGCCCCAACCTGAGCCGTCTACTTTGTCAGGGCTTTGCTTCCCTCCGTTGGTGGACCCGCTAGAATATTTCTTAACAGTGAGTTATTTTAAAATTAGATCATGGGTGTTTCCTAATGTTAAAATCAAAAAGCTGTCTACCATGGGCAAAAAATGACTTTGAAACGGACTAATCAAGTCTTCCTTATCTGGATGCCCCAATCTGTATCTGGCACTGCGGAGTTCTGAGATGCTGGTGCCAGCACTGGCCCGCAGGACGCGCAGAGCAGGCAGGATGAGCGTTTACTGAGCACTTACGAAAGCCAGGCCCTTCTGGTTTGTCCCCAGGACAAACTCCCTGTGGCCACCTAGGACGTGAGGCCTGGCTGAGTGCAAGAGCTCCCCCAGGTGACAGGTGACAAGCGGAGGCCCTCCTCATCTACCTGACCCTAAGCAGCCCCTACCTACCCCAGGCTGCCTGTGGGGAAGTCCACTCTTCAGTAAATCAGTTCCGAATGAGAGACCATTGTGGGATATGCGGGGATCCGTTCCCTGGGCACTCGTATAATAATTCCAACCAGCCCAAGAGAAGCACTCACAGGGCTTTCTTTAATGGCCAGCTAGGAACAGCTGGTAATTAGCACGTCAATCTATGTGAGGTATTGATGTAAACATGTATTTTACATCATCTGTTTGTGTTCACTTGTTCTTCCCAGGGTTTCCCTAAGGGTTTATTTTCCCATTAATCCCCATTCAAAGGAAATCACATTTCTTTGGGGGTGTTTTAGAAAAATCTCTGCTCTGCCTGCAGTCATCCCACGTGACTTGGATTCCAAACGGGCTTTCCTTGGGCTCCTGGAGACTCCTGGTGTAAAGACAGTTTTCACCTCAGTATACTTTTTAAAAAATCTTTTTTTTTTTCAAAAAGCTTTATGTAAATTGATATACAAAAACCACACACTTTAAATGTACACATTTCGATGGGTTTGGGCACATACATACACCCCTGATACCATCACCACAACCAATCAACTCTCTACTTAAATAAATGCATTGCAGTCAAGAGACAGAATTCTTTGTTTTCCTCCCACTGGTCAGATTCTAGAATTTTAAGTGTTTGTTCCACAGTGTCCATTTTTTTCTTGGAAGATTTTATTTTATTTTTTAAATTTTATTGGAGTACAGTTGATGTATGATGTGTTAGTTTCAGGTGTACAGCAAAGTGATTTACTTATACGTATATATATTCTTTTTCAGATTCTTTACCCATATAGGTTATTACAGAATATTAAGTAGAGTTCCCTGTGCTATACAGTAGGTCCTTGTTGGTTCTCTATTTTATATATGGTAGTGTATGTTAATCCCAAGCTCCTAATTTATCCCTCCCCGCCAATGTTTCCCCTTTGGTAACTATAAGTTTGTCTTCGAAATCTGAGAGTCTGTTTCTGTTTTGTAAATAAGTGCATTTATATCATTTTTTAAAATTGGACTCCACATGAGTGATATCATATGATATTTGTTTTTCTCTGTCTGCCCAGGGTGTCCATTTAAAGGCAGGTGTGGGGACCTGAACTTTCCAGGAGCTGGATGTGGAGTGTGGAGGGCCAGGAGATGGGGTGGGGGGAAGGGGAGCTTCACCTCCATGTTCTGGCCGCTCTTGTAGAGCTGCGGCTTGGTCAGCAGCACGTCAGCCGGCACATCCTTGTCCAGCACCCCAGTCACAAGCTGGGGAAGCGATGAGAAGAGCAGATTAAAGAAGATCAGATACCACTGGTCAATCATGGCGGATGCAGAGAAGCCACAGTAAAACTGGAACCAAAACAGGAGGCCCACGAACATCTGCGATCAAGGGAAGAGTGGGAACAAGCAATTCTCAGCTGCCCTGCAGAATCTTGTCCAAGGGAGCTGAGGGCTTTGCAGAGTCTGACTGTAAAGACTGAATTTATAGGCAGAAATTGTCTCCAAAGACAGTCCTCACTTTGGTGCCCTCTGTCTCTCCCTCCCCCTTCTCCTCCCTCCTCGATCCCTCGAGCATCAAAGACCAGCATTGGCAGCTGGGAATTCCCACCAACAGCCCTTGGAGGGATGGAGTCTTGGGCCCAAATGCCACAGATCATAAGAGAAAACAAAACAAAGGTCTGGCAGGGTCTAGGGTGGCTCCCATCTCAAGCGGGCTGGCTGGATACCTCACCCATCATGAGGCTTCTTTCCTTGTGCTCCTCTCTGTGGCACTAAACCAAACCTACCTGGGCTACACCCTGGATCCTGCCTCCCTCTTTTAATGAGGAACAGTGTGCAATTATTGACTCGCATGGAGGGGAGGACACACACAAGCATGGCGGTAAAGTTGATGGTGACACCAACATCACTGCCTTGACTGAGCCCTAGTATCTGCTGGGCACTCTGTTGGTGGGTGAGCTACAGGCATTATCGCTGGTCCCTACAGCTATGCTGAACAGGAAAGTGAGGTCCAGAGAGGTGGAAGAGCCTCCTCCCATGCGCAGTAGGAGCTGGGTGGACCTCTTCCCACTATTACTTGATCACTGAACATCCATGGCCTGATGCTTTATGGGGCGCATGGAAGGTTAGCAATTGCAAAGCATTCCTACACTTATTAGCTGTGCAACCTGGCACAGACCATTTAGCCCCTCTCTACCTCAGTGACCTTGTCCGTGAAATAGGCACACCAATGGTACGTAGCTGTGGGGTTGTGGTGAAGATTAATGACTAATGCACCTTCAAGTACTCACAAGAGCTTCCTGCACGCTGAGATGCTCATCAGTGCTTTGTGGTCGTTACTGTCGGCAGGACGGCTATTTCCTTTGTTTGAGGCTCAAGCAGGGCCAGTGTCCTCACCCCATTTAGAGGAAAGTAAACTGAGGTCCAAGATGTCAAACGACTGGACTATGGTCATTGTATGAGTAACAAACCCAACTTGTTCAACCACTCGTGGCCTGGAGGAGCCATGGTGGAAGAACATTCTCTGCTGTGCACCGCATACAACGGCCTGGGTGTGGGCTCTGGAGCTGCCGCTGTGCACATTTCTGACCTTGACACAGTCACTTAACCTCTCTGAGCTCGGGTTTCCTGACCTGAAAATGGCTTGTTCCAAAGACAGAAAAAATGATAGTCTACACTGATATCACCCCTAATGACACAGATCCTCCAGGACTTGTTTCAATCTATGACTTAATGCAACTTTTCCCCTCCACCCTGAAAACTGACAAACTTGGCTTTTTCATTGACTTTCTTCCCTTTTTCACACCCACGCCTGCTTTTCTTTCTCCCACCTCCTCAGGCACAGCCTAATGACTCATCAGTGAGCAAGTGGAGTCAGACAAAGAGGAGGAAAAGTACTTAGATACCTGAGACTTTTTTTTTTTTTTTTACTGCAGTACCCAAAAGCCTTCTCCCCAAACCACTGTTGCTATGGAAAGTTTTCTTCTCTGCTCCTTACTGGAAGGAAGGCCAACTTATTCCTAAAACTAATGAATTTCTCACTTTGGGAGGCAGAGTGATTATCCTCGAATTTCTCAAGTAGATTAAGTACTTGTTAACAGAGGCCTTGCATCTTATACAGAATAAAAACAGGGACCCCTTCTCCTTCCTTGTCCCCTCCGTGAGGACAGATTCACCGTGGCAGGCAGGAGCCAGTGACCATTGCAGGCGGCCACTCTGGGCCTCGTCTGCAACTGAAATATTGAATGCCATCCCCTCAATCTCAGAACTTTTCATTAGGAATTACAGAGAGCAGAGTTCAATTCACGTGTTCCATTTTGTTTTGTTTTCAGATAAAGAAAACAAAATCCACAGAAGGCAAATAACTCGCTCCAGATTGCACAGCTAATGAACTAAAGAAACGGGGCTAGGATTCCACCCTGCCCAGCCCCCCTCACCTTTACTCAAAGCACCCTCCTACACCCTTGGGAGCTGGGACCCTCCAGGTTTGCAACTGTGTGCTTGGTGGGGAGGGGGGGTGCTAGGGAAGCAATGCCACGCAGTCAGAAAAAAGGGAGTGATCTGACAAGGACAGGGACAGCACGGCACATCCTTGTGTGGATTGAGTCCCAGGCAGAACCCAATCTCAATTTATTTCCAAGACCCAACTTATAAAATTAGACATGCCATGATTGGTCCTGAATATCTGTATTAATTTGCTAGAAGACATTTCAAAATAATGGGTGAGAGTGAGGAGGTGGGAGATGGGAAAAGAAAGGTGGGTCTAAGCGTCTGGAACAAACTATAAGAACATGCACAAGAGCTGTCCTGATGGTAGTTCAGAGTGAACATGGAGATTTAAAATGGAATTAGAAATAAACAAATAAACCTTTTAATTTATTTGATTTTGTTTCAGAAGACTACAGGATGATCTTGACTTTGGAGCTGTGGATTTCAGCAGGGTAGGTTTATGGGACTACTCGGCAGAGTCAGTTACCCCAAGAGTTTATTTACTTTGTCTCCTTGTTTGTACATTCAACCACAAGCTATCAGAGGCAAGACGGACAAGTAGCAATCCAGCAACTTCTCAGCAGAACGTCTATACCTCACTTACAAGTAGGGTAGGGTCCTGAAATGGCCATGTGGTCCAGCCTGGAGGACTATGGCTGCCATACAGCTGTCTGCCAAGGACACAGTAGTGAAAGAACTAAGATTTAAATGTTAGGGTCAACAGGGAATGGACGAGGGCCCTGGATCAGAGTCCCTGGAGAGACAGAACTGTCCTGAGCCAGCCAGGTCTGGGAATGCCCTAACTGAAGGGTCAACTACAGACTGAGCTGGCCAGAGAGGGTGCCTGCTGGCATCCCCTTCCCACTGGCCCAGGGTGGGCGCATTTTTTTCCCGATTGTTTCTACTTTATTAAATCTGGACCCCAAAGCTTCAATGCCATAATTGCTATATCAAAGCCCATTTGTATCTGAATAAACAATTTTCTATGAAATCAGTTTAGGTCACAATCAAATTTTTATCACTTCACATGCTTCATTCACTGGTTCTGAACAATCTTTTCTTTTTTTGAAAAATTAATTAATGTTGGGGCTGCATTGGGTCTTTGTTGCTGCGTGCGGGCTTTCTCTAGTTGTGGTGAGCAGGGGCTACTCTTCGTTGCAGTGCACAGACTGCTCATTGAGGTGGCTTCTCTTGTTGCAGAACATGGGCTCTAGGCATGTGGGCTTCAGTAGTTGTGGCACGCGGGCTCCAGTAGTTGGGGCATGTGGGCTCAGTAGTTGTGGCTCACGGGCTCTAGAGCACAGGCTCAGTAGCTGTGACGCACGGGCTTAGTTGCTCCGCAGCATGTGGGATCTTCCCAGACCAGGGCTCGAACCTGTGTCCTTTGCATTGGCAGGTGGATTCTTAACCACTGCACCACCAGGGAAGTCCCTGGACAGTCCATGTTAATATTGGATTTACAAGTGAAATTATTTTACTTGCATATTTATTGAGATGGTGCAGTGGACTAGGTGTTGTAGTAGAGTGTAGTAAGTTGTAGGAGAGCGTCAATGTCTAGTGTGGAAGTACCCTGAATAGAAAACTATGGTAAAATGTGACGATGCCTATTGTTGACAAATACAGAAGCAACAATGCAGCCATAGGAGTATGTATATTCACGTCGGCCAGGGGAACGAGGAAAGGCTTCTCGAAGACTGCTCAGTATCAGGATCAAAGCCTGGCTGAGTCCTCGCATGCTGACCCAGGACTGCCAATCACACTCCTGCTTATCTTCTGATCCCCTGCCTGCTCTGGAGAGAGCACCAATCAGAGCACTCCTGTCTGTGGGCACCTCGGCAGACCACTCCTTAGAGACCAAGGGACAGAGTGGTCAAGGGCTTGGAAGCTGGAGTCAGATGGATGGGGGCTGAATGCAGCCTCAGCCACTCACTGGCTGATGATCTCATGCAAACCCCTGGACCTCGTGGTCACTCTACTTCTTATTATAAAGCTCCAAGTGGATGTTCTCCTTGGATCTACCTGTTTCCATCCTCAGAGATGCAGGTGAGTTAAGACTTCTGAGCCTGCAGGGTACAATGCCAGGCCAGGCCTGGGGAAAATCCACAAAGGTCAAGGAGTGTGGGACCAATGGGAGGCTGTGGGGTAGCCCTCCGGCCACGTTCAGGTGATGGTCCTGTGAATCTCAGGCCTTTCACATCAAAAATCCTTGACACTGGCACCAAATACATACTGTGTTTTTGTAGAAGAAGTACAGCACCATGTTGGCAAGTCGGGAATAGCACCAGTGTCCATGAACGATCAAGAGCCTCTCGAGGTATCGGAATTTGGGCACCGCAAAGTCGCTGGCCATCACTGCCTTGAAAGGGAGAGAGTTCCCGTTACTGGTGCCCCTTCACTGCGCCTAATGTCTGCCTCATCTCCCCCCAAACACAAGGCACAAAATGGACAGAGAAATCCAGTCTGAGCTGGCTGTACCACTGTCTCCCTGATGAATGCCTGCATTTAAGAAAAATCCAATCTAAACAACACTCTAGTTTAGTGATATCACCCTAGAGGACTCATTTAAGATTTCAAATATATGTAATTGATGGATTTTTAAAGTTTTTGCTTTTTCTTTTCCATGCTTTCTTTTCCATACATTTCTGCTTATCTTTGAGGGTTATTCCACACAAAAATGTTAAGTCTGCTTTTCAAATTTTATGGACTTCCTTAAACAACACCTGGAAAAGAGTAGGTGATGATGTTGTCCCATCTGTGCAACAGAATAACATCGTTATGCATGACAGAAAAGAATGAAGCCTTAGAATGTCTGCTTTCTGAACCCAAACACAAGGATCTGAAAGCAAATAATGTCTTTACTCCTCTTCCTGTCAACATGTAGGAGTCAAGGGTTTTGTGCATCTTTTCTACCTTCCTTCATTTATTCCATGATTCATCCTCACAAAAATCATGTATTAAGACCCTCCAGTTGCCAGGCATAGACTTGGAGACAGACACCATCACACAGGGTCCCTGTCCTCAATGGAGTCAGTCTAAAAACTCAAAGGGTTGTTGTTAAACAGAGTTAGGGAGAGGCCCAGGGGGTCTTTGAGAAGCAGCCCCGACCCTTGAGAACTGCAGATAGACCCCTCCTTCCAGGCCTTACCTGCTTCTCCAGACTTTGGCCACAACTTTCCACCTCCACACCCCAAACACACTGCTTGTTCCTCCATCAAGGGAGCCTCCCCAACGCTCCCAGCTGCGTTAGAGCCTCCCATCACATCCTCAACAGGGAAACTAGTTTTCTCTTTCACAGCACTCACTACAATTATGACTACTGGTGTAAGTTTAAAATACTTCTCTGTCTTCCCTCTCTGGACTTTCTGAACATCCCATGAGAGCTAGGACGGTAGATGTTGGGATCACCCTGCAGCCCTAGTTCCCAGTCAGTGCTTGGCCCATGGGGCACTCAACAAACATCGTTGACCAGAAGACTCTACAAAGACTGAGCACCTCAGAGCTACAGAATCTCCTTGGTCCCCTCTGTCTCTCTGCCCTGGACACCCTTCCCACCTTGGCTGAGCTGGGGAGCTGCAATCACCCTCACTCTTCCTCAGGGACTCGGCTTGGACTCCTTGGGTCCCTGCGGCCACAGCGCCCCACAAAGTGCATCTCCCAGAGAGCTCTGCACAATGTCCCTTTGCTTATCAGACTGACTAACATGCAAACAGGGCCACATTCCCCTGGGTAACCTGAGCCCTTAGAGCAGTAAGAAAAGGTGTCCAGTCTTACTGCCATCTTACATAATGTGCCCTTAAAAAAGAAGTATAGCTTTAAACAATACAGAAGCATCCAGTAACACCCCACGCAGAAGTCACGTCCACTCAAAGCCAAGTCTCAATACAGCTTGGCTGATCTCCACACCTCTTTCATGGCTCATAGACCCCTCTGGCTCCTGCCCTGAGGCCATGCAGTGGGGGGAGCTCACGGCCCTCCTCACCCACATGCTCAACCTTAGAGACTCTGATACAAAGTGGATTCACTGGGTGCATTTCTCTGCATATGTGGTTTACAAGCACTGCCCTGGGTAGCTTTTCACTCTAGGAAATGAATGCAAAGGAGGCAATGCTGAAAAAATCAGAAGGAATTAACTATTTTGTTCATTCATTCAACAGATGTGTTTTGAGCTTCCCCCATGTACATGGCACCATGAAGAGGCACGGATGAGTCCAAGCTGGGCTCTATTTTCAATTTCATGGAGGAAGGAAAATGTACAATAAGGTAACACAAGTCAGAGGAGGGGCAGTAGGAGAGTAAGAAGATGCTGAGGATGGGCCCAAGATGGAGCGACCGTGCTTCTGGCTCAGGACTTTCCATCTTACTGCGATTTCAGTGTCAAGTGAGAAAATCAACAAGCCTGCACAAGCATGGCACATGAGAGTTCAATAGTTAATTACTGACTGAATGCATCAATGAGATCGACCAATGACCAGTGACCAACATGCTGATTTTTAAAAGAAGACAACTGGATAGATTGTTCCTGAAAGTCTCCACCAAGTTAAAAAATACTGTGACTCAAAGTTAATCAAATGTCGGCAATTGTTGTAATGTTACATCCAAAAGAAGTACATCTTTTTCCTTTTAGATTTGTTTTTTTGATGTGGACCATTTTTTTTAAAGTCTTTATTGAATTTGTTACAATATTGCTTCTGTTTTGTTTTTGGTTTTTTTGGCCACGAGCCATGTGTGATCTTAGCTCCCCGACCAGGGATTGAACCCACACCCCCCGCATTGGAAGGCGAAATCTTAACCACTGGACCGCCAGGGAAGTCCAAGAAGTACTTTTTTTTTTTTTTTTTTTGTGGCACGCAGGCCTCTCACTGTTGTGGTCTCTCCCATTGCGGAGCACAGGCTCCGGACGCACAGGCCCAGCGGCCATGGCTCACGGGCCCAGCTGCTCCGCGGCATGTGGGATCCTCCAGGACCGGGGCATGAACCCGCGTCCCCTGCATCGGCAGGCAGACTCTCAACCACTGCGCCACCAAGGAAGCCCAAGAAGTACATTTTTAATGAACTCATTTGTTCATCGTCTGGATCACATGTCAGGAACCAACACAGTGGCAAATGAAAAATGCAGAAATAAATTTTCACATGAGCAAGGGTGGCTGCACTCCACCTTTATAGTGACACCAGGATACAACAGTCCTACAGCAAAGTCCATTCTTCAAATGGTATCACTAATGTTCAGGAGCAGTAAAAAATGCCTTTGAGGGACGAACCACTGACAGCCAGAGAAAGGCGATGACTCACCATGCCTCGCTCCATCCCACCTTTTCACAGAAATACACTAATAGACACATTCACTGCACATGGCTTCATAAACATGAAGAGCTGGTTTCCTACCACTGGCTTAGCAGAAGGAGAGCACCCGTTGTACTGAAGTCCAACCCTTTAGCTCTGCGGCACAGAGCCCACAAGAAGGCCAGCACAGTTCACAGTGTGAGGACCCCTTGGTCACCCAGGACAGCCCCTTTGGTCTTTACCTGCATGCCCTCCTGGCCTGAGAGTCCCACGCCCACGTCTGCCACCTGGATCATGCTGACGTCATTGGCTCCATCTCCTAGAAACAGCACGGGCAGGAAGAATCATTTGAGTTGAGATGCACAGAATCAAATCAGCTTGATGGATCTTCATGGGTTCTCGGTAAGCTGGGTCCTGTGAAGGGTCCTGGGGAGGAGTGAGGAAGAGGCAGTGCAGAGTCTGCCTTGGGGGAGCCAAGTTATGCAGCCAGAAAGAGCCTAGTGGGAGGCTTGCACCCACCAGCCACACCAGGAGGTATTTCCAAGCGGTGGCCAGCGTGTCCCTTTCTAGTTAGTACACGTTCCAAGCTACTGGCTCATACACCAATAGAGCCCTTCACGTGGCATCCAGCACAGGGAGAGATATGACCACCACCTTCATTGCTGTTTCCTGAACCACTCCAGACTTTGTCACATGTCAGTCAAGGCTACTCCAATTCATACTCAGGTGAGTGGTTTTCTAAACTGAACGAAGGAGGTTAAACTCTGCCCAAACAAACTGTGGAGCTCTTTTTGTACATCAGTGTCCAGCTAACTCATTAGCTACTGTGCCCACCCTTGGGCTCTTTGAGCATGTGATAAAGGAGACCGTCTACTTATTCAGTCACAGAAAATGTGTAGGAATATAGGGTATAGGTCAGAGCTCTGGACACCTTTAGGGAAAGGCAAGCAGACTTAAAGTCATTGTCATTCAGTGATAGTGACCGTTCTTGGAACAAGGCAGCAGAAGGGCCCACATCACCGAGTACCTCCCAAATTTCAAATATGCAAAAAGTGTAGATACATAAAGTCAGAGTATCTCAGACCATGGCTATAGGACATCTCTCCCTTGTGATTCCTCTGTTCTTTATTGCACTGGGCCCAACACATGGGTGATGTGTCAATATTTGTCAAATTGAAATTCTGTGAAGCAATAACCTCTGCAGTTTTATCCAGAACGTCCCATTCAAAATGAGATATGTAGACAATGATGTTCTCTGGATTATTAGCTGCTGGATGCCTAGGACTAGGTCACATCCATGCTTTAATTCATAGAAAGAGATGAACTAAAGTTGATTGGTCCTTACTTTCCCTTTCCCTTTTGAGTTTCTATTTTGTTTTTTTCTTTTCTTTCTAACCAGCCAAGCTCTACCTCCGTTTTCCTAAATGAATGCCACACATCAGTGATTCAGTGGCTGAGCAGGCACTGACCAGGCAGTGAAAATGTGCTTTATCATTCAGGTCTTACACCAGCCCCACTGGGGGGCACTGTCCTCATGTTACACAGGAGCAAAGTTATCAGTAAGGGTGCAGACCCAGCCTGCAGACTCCTCAGCTTCTCCCTCCAACACTTGCTCAGAGAGCCCTAAAGGCCTCTCCAGGCACATGAGGGCAAAGGAGGTCCTGAGACAGCCTCCCTGAGGAGGGGCCACAGAAGAGCTGCCTGTCTTAGCCTGAACCAAGGGGCCACAGATGAACACACACTCACTCCCCTTAGCAGATACCATGGCCCTGGGGATGTGCAGGGCCGTCTCCATGATGACCATGCTAAGGCCATCCCCCACGAACTGGGCTCAACACCGGCCTCAACTATCCTGATGAGGTGTCCTATATGACAGGGCTGCAATCCCTACGTCATCAAGGAGGGGCTGTCACAGACCTTTTGTAGAAAATACAGTAACTATTACTGATTGGTGAGGATGCTTTATTTCAGAGCCAACTCTCACCCCGGTGTTCATTCTATATGCAGGGAAAACAAACTGTTTGATATCGATATCGGGGGATCCTGGGGATCGTATCATCTCTTTTCCTGGGCTACCTGCAGTCTCTCCCATCCCTCACCAGCAGGTGGTGCTGCCAAGTCCCTGAACCTCACTGGAGGCTGGACCTGTATCAGACGTGGGGACACTCCCCTGGGGGAGACAGGTGAGCACCGTACAGCACGGAAGAGGGGCCGAGAAGGCTCTCCAGACCAACAGTCTGCAAGGAAAAACCACCATTAGATGCACAGTCCTTAAGGAAATGATGCAAAATTTAGCAACTATTCAGACCTTAGGAGGGTAGATGCTTGTCTTGAAACAAAGTTCAGCAGATAAGAGGCGATGGGAATTCTGATCACCATGGAGTCGCTGGGTCGTGCAGCATGATGAAGCCTTGGACTCCAGGCGGCTCACGGCCATCAGAAGCACCTGTAAAGGGCCTTCTTCCTAAGTTGGCCTGGGGTCGTGCTTAGTGTGCTGGGCTCCACTGTGGCCGAGGCTGCTGGACAGTAGTCTTCTGTCGCCCAGGAGACAGTAATAAGCTCCATCTTCTTCAACCACCATTGAATTACTGACTTCCTAATATGTAGCTATATCTGTTGCTAGTACATTTCGTGGCTTTCAAATCCAAGCTTTATATTTGGAACAGGCTGCCTGTTTCATTGTACCAGGTGTGATTTTATAAATAGAAAAAAGAGCAAGGAAGCGTTTTCCCATCCTATGGCATAGCGTAGAAGGGGCAGGAAATTCAAGATGCTTTGACAGGAAGCAGCTGCAGAGGTGGGGGCTGTTCGGCCTGGATACTTGCCTATGGCCAGAGTCATGGCCTTGAGCTTGCTCCTGACCAGCTTCACCACCATGCTCTTCTGCAGGGGAGTCGAGCGACAACAAAGGACAGACCGGCACTGCTTAGCAAGGAAGAGGAATTTGTCCTCCAGGTTTTTCTCGAGGGCGTAGGCCAGACTTCTCCCATCGATCACAAGGCTGGGGCTGGGGCCAGACATGGCAGCTGCAGAGGGCGGGCAGAGGGGGGAGAAGCCCACGCTCACGCCACCAGCGGTCTTGTCGGCAGCACTGTGGGGGCTCCTGGACTGCACATAGTGTAGGCACTGGTCCAGCAGGGCTGCGCACGCCTCCTGAAATGGACACGAGAGGATGGTGCAGGTCACTCGGCAGCATCACAGACCAGGCTACCTGCACAACACATCTGAGAATCTCCAGGGACCCAGGCTGCAGGCTCTGCCCAGGAGGTGGCTCTCCTGGGCCTGGGAAGTCAGTAGAAGTAGATGACTTTCAACATGAAAGGATCTGAGTTGGTTCAGGGTTCCTGTAAGACTTTACTTGATTCCATTATACTGTGTAGAGGTTAGGACAAAGCATTTTCACTTTGGGAGGCCTGGCCAGACTGGCTAGCTGCTGACTAGTTAGGCAATGGGAGCTTTCCAGGCACTTCCCCATGGTCCTCAGAGGCCCTTACTCAGCCCTTCTTGTTTCCTAGTGAGGTACCAACAAAAGCTTCTGTTGTGATTAGCTCTGAAAGAAGAGTACTCAGTGTCTCCCTAAGCTCAGGAAAATGAAGTTAAAAAAAAAGCCTAATAACTGAGGCTTTGAATTGGCAGTGCCCTGCCAAAGCTGTATCTGAGTTCCAGAAAGAATAGGGAAACTTCCTGGGGAAGCTGCAAGGTCAGGGGACAGAGGCATAGGAGGGAAAAGTGTTTCCAAGAACGAACACACTCCAGGGAACTCAAGTGGTTCCTGGTCCTCCACGGATGGCCACGGATGGACAGTAGCCCACAGGTTAGTGAGCAGCTTCCTACAATGCACTGTGGGAATCCAGGTGTGTCCGACAAGCACTTAACTGAGGACCTTTTATATCGAGGAAAGTGAGTGAGACCGGAGAAAAGAAGACCAAGAAGACGCAGCTGTTGGCCCTGAGTGATGGGCAGGCAGCCGGACACACACACACACACCCATGACCACAGCAAGTCACTGACAAGCATGTGCAAAATGTCCCTGGATACAGGGAAGGGCAGACTTGCTTCCAGGCAGGGCTGGGAGTGGTGGTGACCGGGAAGGCCTTGCAGAGAATGTGGGACCTCATTGCAGGAATACCATGGATGCCCTGGTCCTAGCACAAGGCACTGACAAGGTAGGATGGAGCAAGCACGCCCTGCCTCCCCTACAGGTGCAGCTGTGGCACCTGGACAGATTCATAGAGCCACTTTGAGTACTCAGAGTAAACAGCAGCTGTCAGGCTGGGGAAGAAGACTGGCATTCTAAACACCCTGAACTGCAAGGTTTCCACTGTCACTCTGGCAGGTCCTCACCTGGACCCAGGTGTCACGGAAGCTGGAGGTGGGCACCGAGGCAGGGACAAAGAAAGCTCCAGCTCTAGAAGCCCTCTACTTCTGGCTTGAGGAGAGGAAAAGAGAACTTCCAATGCTTAGAGAAAATGGAGGAAACCCCATTTTTATTTATTTTTTCCTCTATTCTCTTGAACCCAGCCCCAGGCAATTTTGCTCTGTGGGCAGCAGTAGGAACAACAGTGGTAGCACAGCCATCTGTTGCTGGGGACTCTGAGGGAGGTGGTCCTTCCTTCCTATCAGAGCATCTGTGGCCCTAGGACAGCAAGGCAACGGCTGCCCTCCTTTCTGTCTGTCCTGCCACCACTTGGCCCTGGAAGTCGGTGCAGAAGTACAAAGCAGATCAAGGTAACTCAAACCCCAGCTTTCATGCCAGAGGGAGTCCCAGAGAATCAGAAAGTACTGGAAAAATTGTCAGGAGGGGGTAGCTTGGCAAAAATGTGAGACAGATTCTAACAGCTTGGCAAAGGCCAAACAAGACTGACATTGAAATCAACACCCCAAGGCTGTTCAGAGCCTGCAGCCTGCACCCAAGAGGACTGATATCCTGCCTTAAAAAAATCCACATACTCCAAATTTAAAATGACCAGAGTGCCATTCAAAATACCCACAACATAACTCCAAATTTATCAGCATATAAAGAGCTAGGAAATTCTCAGTGCCTGTGGTAAAAGACAATCAACAGAAGTCAATGTCAAGATGACACACATACTGGAATTACCTGACAACAACTCTGAAGCAGCCATTATAAAAGTGTTCCAAGAAGTAAGAAAAAAATCTAGAAATGAATAGAAAGGAAGTCTCAGCAAAAAACAGAAGATATAAAGAGGAATCAAATAAAAATTTTAGAACACCCAAAACACACTAACGAAAATGAAAAGCTCACTGGATTCCACTTATGTGTCCATCATTGGATTACATAAATAATTTACATAATTTCTCTGTGCTCAGTGAGGGGGATTACAACCCCCACACTCTCTAAGTGTGAGCTGTGCACAGTGACTTCCTTCCAGAGAGGACAGTGTGAGAATTAGTTTATGGGGGAGAAACCTGACAAAATTAACATCCACAGTGATACGTCATGTTGATAGAATGTACTCTTGATATGATGTGATGAAATGATGAAAATGGCCCTTTGTCTGTGGTCTTCTTCCCCAAAACTCATAACTTTAATAATGAGAAAGATATCAGACAAATTCCCATATAAAGACATTCTACAAAACACCTGAATGTATCTATCCTCAAAACTGTCAAGGTCATCAAAAATGAAGAAAGTTTGAGAAATTGTTATAGCCAGTAAGAGCCTAAGGAGACATGACGACGAAATGTAATGTGGATCCTGGGGACTACCCTGGTGGTGGTCCAGTGGTTAAGAATCCTCCTTTCAATGCAGGGGACGTGGGATCGATCCCTGGTCAGAGAACTAACATCCCACATGCCGTGGGGCAACTAAGCCCGTGCACCACAACTACTGGCCCATGCGCTCTAGAGCCCACGCGCCACAACTAGAGAGCCTGTGTGCCGCAACTACTGAGCCCGCACACTCTAGAGCCCAAGCACCACAACCAGAGAGAAGCCTGTGTGCTGCAATGAAGAGCCTGTGTGCTGCAAGTAAGACCCGACGCAGCCAAATAAATAAATTGATTTAAAGAAAATGTAATGTGGGTCCTCAATGAGATTCTGGAAAACAGAAAGGACATTAGGTAAAAATTAAGGCAATCTGAATACAGCACAGATTTTAGTAAGTAACTGTATATCAATACCATATTAAAAATTGTAAAGATGTTAATAATAGGCAAAATTATGTACAGGTGAAACAGTACTATCTTCACAATTTTTTTGTAAATCTAAAACCATTCTATATAAAAAGTTTATTTTTAGAAAAACACTAAATGGGCTCAGTAGAAGAACGGAGATAACAGAAGAAAAAGTCAGTGACCTCAAAGACAGATCAAGAGAAATTATCCAATTTGAATAAGAAAGAAAAAAAAAATTGAAAACTGAAGAGCACCTGCGGGACCCTTGAGAAAATAACAAAAGACCCAATATTCATGTCATCAGTCTTACAGAAGAAGAGGAGAAAGTGCAGTGCAGAAAAAGTATCTGATGAAATAATGGCTGAAAACTTACCAAATCTGGTGAAAGACATAACCCCACAGATTAAAGAATCTTAGCAAATCCCAGATTATAAATCAAAAGAAATCCATGCCCAAACACATCGTAATGAAACTACTTAAAATTATAGACAAAGAAAAACATAGGAAAGCAGCCAGATATAAATGATTCATTAGCTATGGGGTAATAATGATTCAAATGACTGTTGATTTCTCACTAGGTACCACAGTAAAATAAAGACATTATCTGATGAAGAAAAGCAAGAGCATTTGCCACCAGTGAACCTACTCTAAAAATTAGATAAAGGAAGTTCTTCCTAGAGAAGGGAAATTGTGCCACAAGGAAACCTGAAACAACAGAAATGGAAGAAGAGCAACAGAAGTTGTAAATAAAATTTAATTTATGTAAATATAATTTATTTTAACTAAATATAATGGACCATTCTTTTCCTCTTGATTTCTTTAAAATATGCTTTTAGATTGAAAGCAAAAAATATAATATCTGATGAGGATTTCAATTTATGCAGTTGTAATATATGACACTATCAATGTTAGGGGGAAGAGTAAGGGGCACGTGGAGTGGTAAGGTTTCTTCATCCCACTGATTCTAAGTAGACTGTGACAACTTAAGTATGCATAGTGCAATCCTAGAAAATACACTAAAAAAGCTAAGTTGATGTCGAAACATAAGAGACAAATTAAAATGAAATACTAAAAAATGTTCAAATAACCCAAAAGAAGGTAGAAAAAGGAATGGAGGAACAAAAAACAGAGAATAATAAGAAAACAAAAGATAAAATAGTAGACTTGAATCCAAACATATTGATAATTATAATAAATGTAAATGATCTAAGCATATCAATTAAAAGGGACTGTCTGAATATATGAAAACATGACCTATCTACCAAAAAAACCATAAACAAACAAAAAACCTCACCTCATTTCAAATGTAATGCTACAGGTAGATTAAAAACTAAAGGATCAAACAAGGTATGCCATGCAAACAGAAATCAGAATAGCTGGAGTAGCTATTTGGGGCCAGAGTAAATTATTTCAGGCTTTTCAGATCATTCAGTCTCTGTGGCAACTACTCAAAACTGCCATTATAGCATGAAAACAGCCAAAGATTGTATGTAAAAACATGGGGAAGGCTGTGTTCAAATAAAACTCTACAGAAGCAGGTGGTAGGTTGGATTTGACCCATACGCCACAGTTTGCTGACCCCTATTATAGAAAAATTGAACCATACCATCTCTCAACTGGATCTAATTGATATACCAGGCAACAACACGGCAGAACACACATCCTTTTCATATGCATATGAACATTCACCAAGATAGACCATACCCTGGGTCATTAAAAAAATTAATATGAAAGAAATAAAATCATAAAAAGCATATTCTATGACAATAATGGATAGAAATCAATAAAATAGGTTTCAAATAGAAATCAGTAACAGAAAGAAAATAGGAAAACTCCAAACACTTGGAAATTAAACAAAACACTGCCTATTTTAAGACATTTAAAAACCCACACGACAGCATGGTATTGGTGAAGGGACAGACACACAGATCAATGGAACAGAATAGAAAGTCTAGAAATAGACCCACACAAATAGGACCAACTGATTTTCAACAAAGGTGTAGAGACAATTTAGTGGAAAAAAGACTGTCCACAAACGGTGCCTGAATAATGCAGAAAAATGCAGTTTGATGTAAACCTCACACCTTAGACAAAATTCTACACAAAAAAGATTGTGTTTAAAGCTGAGATGCTAAACTATAAAAGTTTTAGAAGAAAATAAAGGAGAAATCCTTGTGATTAGGCACATCTTAAGTGTGACACCTAGAGCATGATCCATAAAAGTTAGACTTTGTCATCTGCTGGAGGAGATGTTCCAAGGGAGAGTCAGTCACTCGAGGAATCAGAGCCCTGGCCAGGGCCTATGGGAAGAGATCCATCCTCCACACTTGGGGATTTCAGTCAATAGATGTGACAAATGAAAACCCACATGCCACTGGGGCATCCGTGAGACAACACATGCCATCCTGAGGACACCAAGGCAGAATGGACTGCTGCCCTGGCTCCATGTGACCTCATGAAAAACACTCTCTGATACTGCTGGCTGGAAAGTATCTCAGGAAAAAGCGGGTTGAACTTTGCTTTATAAAGCTCAGATGCGTGTTCCTAAGAAATCCCAGCAAATCCCACATCTTCCAAGACTATGACAAGCACGTTCTGAGTGCCAGAAACACAACACAGGTGCAAACAGAGCAGAGGGCAAAGGCCCGCCTCACAGCGGCTGCCAGAAATGGAAGGCATTCTTTCCTGCTCTGCTCTGGGGCTGGTGGGGTGTGAGGCTGCCCAGGCAGAGCGGGTCTCCCCGACATCCACCCACCTGGGATTCGGCGTTCAGGGTGATGACTTCCTCGTCGTGGTCCAGCAGTTTGCAGGCGTAAGCGATGTTAATGGCTGTTTCCTGTTTGTCACCAGTAAGAACCCAAATCTGCAGGCCTGCTTGACGCAATTTAGCAATGGTTTCAGGGACTCCGTCCTGCAGGCGGTCTTCAATCCCAGTGGCACCTGGTCAAAGGTACAACAGTGTGGGTAAGCCCCCTGCTCATGGGTCCCGACCCTGACCGGCATGAATGCCTCACTCCAACACAGCAGAGGTGCTGGCCCCGCCCTGCAGACTGGGCCCTGCTGTGGTCCATCTTATCTGGAAGCACTCGGGTGATTCCTCATTCAGGACATGGGGGCACCTTCACTAGCTCTCGATTCCACATGGTAGGGATACCTGGGAGGCACTGAACATAATTCTCTGGACGTACAACAGAGCACCTCCAATGCTTTCTAACATGCAGACAACTTTTAACTTTACAGATAGCTTGGAAACGAAGCTTGTGGGGAGATGGTGGGAGTGACCATATTCTGAGGGATGAAAAGTTTTAAAACTTATCCATCCTAGGGCTTCCCTGGTGGCGCAGTGGTTGAGAGTCCGCCTGCCGATGCAGGGGACGCGGGTTCGTGCCCTGGTCTGGGAAGGTCCCACATGCTGCGGAGCAGCTGGGCCCGTGGGCCATGGCCGCTGAGCCTGCGAGTCCGGAGCCTGTACTCTGCAATGGGAGAGGCCCGCGTACCGCAAAAAAAAAAAGTATCCATCCCACAGATAGCTTCTGGTGAATGACACCCACAGTGCTTGCTCTCAACAATGCTTACCATTAGCTGTCGATCAGCAACATTATCCTGAATGTTTTTTCCACAAAAATAATGATTAAGGGGCAGATTTTCCCATGCAGGTCTCAGTATATTGGGAAAAATATACTACTCAATGCAGAAACGTGTCCTCTAGGCCAGCCTGTTTTTCCCTCCATTTCCAACTTGGTGAGATGGTCTCACCTTCCTTCTAGACGTGCAGCATTGCCTGAGGCCTCCTTGTCAGCCTTGTCTTTCTCTTTTATGCATGCTGCTCCCTGTGCTGGGATGCTGTTATAGACTGAATGTTTGTGTCCCCCCTAAAAATTCATAGGTTGATGCCCTAACCCCCAAGGTAATGGCATTAGGAGGTGGGGCCTTTGGGAGGTGATTAGGTCATGAACGTGGAACCCTCATGAATGGGATTTGTGCCCTCACAGCAAAAGACACAAGGGAGACGACTTCTCGCCACTGTGCGAGGATGCAGAAGGCAGCCGTCTGCAAACCAGGAAGACAGCCCTTATCAGGAACCAAACTGGCCAGCACTTTGACCTGAGACTTCCAGCTTCCAGAACTGTTGAGAAATAAATGTCTGCTGTTTAAGCCACCTTGTCTATGGAAGTTTTGTTCAAGCAGCCTGAAATGACTAAGAGAGACACCATTTCCTTTTCTCTGCCTTGAATGGGTGAGGTGGCAGGTGCGGGGAGGAAGGAGTCAAGGTAGAACACACGTACAAAAAGTGCACATTTCTTAAGTATACCCTTTGATGCACTTTCACAAATCACACAGCTGTGTAGTCAGCCCTGAGCTCAGGAAACAGTGTCACCAACTCCTCAGAAGCCCCCCTCAGGGGCAATTGGTTGTCTTCTCTCTTCCATCTCATGCAGCCTGTGTGGGGTGTTGGACCTGGGCCTACCCCACACTTGACGAATGCACCAGAAGGCTAAGTGGTAACTTGGGAAGGACCCAGAAAGGAGGAGGGGACATTGCACCCAAGATTTCCTCTGCTCTGAACCATTAAGTCCTCCCAGGAAGGACCAGGCAGGGGTGTGGGGTTCAAGGTCTGCTTAGGAATGGAACCACTTTATGCTGCTTGCTCATGGTGAGCATGGCCCTGACCACCCTCCTGGCCCCTCTCCCCTTCCCCAGCTCTGTGGCTCTAACATTAGCATAGAGTGTGCATCCCTGGCTCCTTATCTTCACCATCCAACAGAGTCGACAGAGTGCATCCAACAGAGTGCATCCTAAGTGTCACTTCTGCTAGAATAGATTCCCTGATGTGGGGGAAAGAGGAAGGGATGATCTTGCCACCTCTGCGTGTTCATAGTGTCTTATTCATACTTAATAATAATGATTGTGGAATAATCATAACCATAGCTAACCTTGATGGATTCCTATATGCCAGAAAGAGTTTTCACAGCTTCCCTAAGATGTGAGAACTACAATGATCCCTACAACACAGGTGTGGAAAGCAGGGTGAGGGAAGTGAGTCAGCCAGGGAAGGGCCAGCATTCCCCTTACGGTATGTCTCTGATCCAAACCTCTGAGCTACATGTCTGCTCTAGGATAGCACTTCCTACAATGCAGTGCTTTGTGTACAACTCAACCACTACCCACTCTTCACTAGATGGGGATTTTCTGCAGAAAGGCCTTCTATCTCCCATCCTTGTACTCTGGCCACTCATCCAGGGCTCCTTGTCAAGTGTCCACCAAGAAAGAAAGCAAGGAAGACCTTGTAGATAAATTCCCATCCAGAGGAAGTCTGCCTCTTTTCAGGGAAAACCTAACACCTTGAAAACATACCCTCTTTATTTCAGGAGCTTATTGGTCAAAGTAATGGGCTCCTAATTGACTGCCCCTCACCTATATAATGCGCATGTTTGAATCAAACACAGGGTATTAATGAACTTAGAAATATAGTTATGGAAAGCATGTCTGTCTCAGCGTGAACTATGGCTGAGAATAAAGAGGCAATCTGAGGAACAGTCCCTTTAAAATGATCTGGAAGCCTAGTATCTCCTTTCAGCTCTCCAAGGTAGCTTGTTTGTAATATAATTTATGTGACTTTGAATAAATGTCACCTTCTTTACAACCTGATCCTTGGGAGAACGTGGCATTTTGAGTATCATAACCAGGGTAGCTAGTGGGGTTCAAGCTAGTGCCACCTTACTTCACTGCACTCAGATGTCAGGTAGCTTTCAATGGAGGGGAAAAATCTCACCAACTGGAAAGTTTCAGATGACATTTGGAGAAACCAGCAAGAACGCTGGGGAGAGTGAGCAGAATGTTGTCTTTTGAATTTAGGTTCTTGGCCAGAACATTATGGAAAAGAAAATTTCAAGAACACAGTGGGAATGACAATCCTTGCCCTGTGGCTCTCTGATGTTACTTAATGTAAGAACCTAAATGAAAAGGTTTTAAAAAGGGGTATTTGGTATGGGATATTAAAAATATAAAAGCTGACTTCACATTTCTCAAATACAAATCATCCACGGTGCCCATGGATGAAGCAGTGGTGACCACTGAGGTGGGGGTTCTCCCACTCTCCAGCTTGGCTTCATCATTTGAACCATAAACATTCCAGGTTGTAGGGGATGGTACATGTTTAAGAACTGGCTTGCAGGAAGAAGGCTGATTAGTGCGTTTGCCATTTCTGTGGTCCCAATCAGCAGAGAGTCTGTGCAGAAGATGCCAGCCAGGCCACACAGGTATGGAAGCAGTAACACTAGCTTCATCACCTTCACTGTGCAGCTACGTGGGGCTGGACCTAGTGCCTGCACCTTGCTCAGTGCTTTGCTGCATCCCCTCTGCTCACCCTCACAGAACTATTACCTCCACTTGGCAGATAAGGAAACTGGGATGCAAGTGCCCAGGCTCACATGGCCAGTAAGCGGCAGAGCCAGGACTGGACAACTGAGCCAGGGCTCCTAGACTCTGAAAGAAAGAAAGAAAGGAGTGCCTGCAAAGACAGGCAGAGGAGGGACAGCTCAGGGACTCATAGCTGTGTTCTCAAACAGTTAAGGTCTTATCCTGTGGAAAAGGGAAGAGATTTTATCTGCATTGCTCTAGAGGGTAGGACCAGTGTCGCCTGGAAGAAGGTACCGGGAGGCGGATTTCACTCCATTCAAGATGTTAGAGCTTGGTGGGAGGAGAACTGTCCCAGGAGAGAGCACCCTGCAGAGAGGGGGGACCATGACAACCAGCGGACCCCCTCCCATCCCACGGGTCTATCAACAGTGTCTTTTGGAGAAGCATGTTCCAGATGTGAACAGTCCTAGTTCAGGAAATCAAAACCTGGCAACCTAGAGGAGGCACAGCCATTTTCCAAGTGTTTCATTTAATTCAACTCCTGAGTACTGTTCAGGATGCCTCTGGGGTTCTGGATCTTTGGGCTTTTTTGAATAGTGCATGGCCTCGTATAGGACACTGTAGGCGAAATAGAATATTGCATAAAGTATGTATATGTAGTGCTCTTAAATATCTGAATATTAGCTATTCTATTAGATATAAGTATGTAGATACAGAGATATCCCAACGCCTTTGCCTAGGAAGGGGGCCAAATGAGTTACGGCCTTTCTTGTTGAAAGATGAACCCCCGTATCTTCATGCCCCAAGAGTATCATCATCTGACCACCAGCACCATGAGATGGGGAGTGTGTATACACAGCACTGCCACAACCAGCCCCTGGTGAGAGCACAGACAGCATGTATACAAAGATCCAGCTAATTTAATACGTACATTAATAAATATTTTAAATAATAAATTAAATAAATACTAAAGCAATAAATACTTTTATAAATACTAACATGAACTCAGTAGCAAATACAGGCACAATTTAGTAAGAATGAGCCCCCTTTTTTTTTCACCCAAATCAAATCTGTGAAATATTTACTAGATGTAAAATGCAGCCCTGTTGAGTCCAATGGTTTCTGTTTGTTTCCTGGGGCTGGGGGGATCCTTTAACGCATCAGTTGTTGAGAAGCCTTGCTCCTCATCTCTATTTTTGGTGGGAAAGCAGGGTTTCAGGGGAGGCAAGTCGGGCGCTGTCGTGGTGCCTGGCCGGGTGGCACCAATAGAATGCCCCAGAAATGGGCCACGGGGAGAACGTTCAATCGAGCACAGCCCTGTCTGGGGGCCGCGCTAGCATCAGGTCAGAGGGGTCCTTCATCAAGCCTAGCGTGTGCAGAGCTGCCACTGACTGGAGCCAGGGCACCTCTCCATCCAGGATGCTGCAAACTCCACCCGGCTCCGCGGCACCCGCCCGCTGGAGAGCGTAATTACCCAACAGATGCAGATTCCTCTCCAGGCGAATCGCAGACTGAAACAGGAGCTCCTCGCGGTTGTCCAGGGCGGATTCCGCTTCCAAGTGGCTCTGCAGCCAACAGGCATACTCTTCCTTACTCAGAACCTGGGTGAGAGCCGCTGATGAGCACCCAGGCCGAGCCCTGTGGCCGGCCCCGCTCCTTCCGCGAAGCCACGCCTACTCACCCTCTTGGCGATGCACAAGGTGCGCAGGCCCTCCACAGCGTACAGGTTGAGGTAGTTCTGAGTCTTGTTCCAGATCTTCTTTTGATGCCTTCCTCTGGCGTCATCTAAGTTGGAGTAAGAGCAGAAACAAGGATGAGTGAGAACAACAGAGCCCAGTGAAATGGCCTGGACTCCCAGGACACCTGGCCCGTTGAAATGAGTTTGCATATATGCAGTTTCCGCAGCTGAGAGCTCAGCGCCATCAGAGGTTCTAGCTGGGTACTCTTCTCACCCAGGGAGAGAAAACAGCCACATTTTCAGGTCTCTAAAGTAATCACACTCAGAGAGCCAGAAAGTAGGATGATGGCTGCCAGGGGCTGGGGGGAGGGGAGAAAGGAGTTGTACAGAGCTTCAGTTTTGCAAGATGAAAATTTCTGGAGATCTGCTGCACACCAATGTGAATATACTCGACACTACTGAACTGTACACTTAAAACTGGTTAAGATGGTAAATTTATATTATGGTTTTTTTTAACCACACACACACACACAAAACAACTAAGAAATTAGCTATCAGCTAGTAAGATTTTTCCAAACATCCACCCTTTTCTGTTTTCTGTAGACCCAGATGTGGAACAGACTTGCTGTTTATTACCAGACTGAAGAAGTGCTGACTCTGAGCCTCACCACTGTGGAATCCATGGCAAAGTGACACACACCTTCTTAACTCCACCATGTTCTTGGGTCAATAATTGTTAGTGAGAAGGCAGAAGGCACTTTAGTTTTCGTGTGATAAAAGTATGTTAGGAGTGAATGTGTTTCAGAGCCAGTGAGGACGATGTGGCCCTCCCCATTCTGCCTCACTGTAGCTGGCTGCAATTGGAATGCTGGCAGGAATTTTGTTGCAATTCATTAAGCAGGAATGTCATAGGCGCCCTGTCACATCACTGTGATTTACTCCAACAGCCTCCAGAAAGGGCGCCCAGAAAACATCTGCACCAGTAGATTTAGCCCACCTCTTGCTTCATTACTTGTCAGTAGTATACATGTTCAATATAAAACTTAAAGCAAAAGTTAGATGTTATTTTAAAAAGAACCTCATAACATTTTTGACTATTTCTAATATCCCTTGTTGAAATGAGAATCTCACATAAACAAAACCTCATTAAGAGTAATCTGGCATCTTTTCGTCCAGGAGGTGGGTGTAAATGGAGGCACATAAACTTCCCGTTTAGGAAAAGTCATACTTAAAAGTGCAGTTTCTATCCTCCTACACCAGTCATGTTGCCAGACAGAATATAAGATGCCCAAATATCTGGAGAAAACTATAATCCGAAAAGATACATGCACCCCAATGTTCACTGTAGCACTATTCACAATAGCCAAGACATGGAAGCAACCTAAGTGTCCATCAACAGAGGAATGGATGAAGAAGCTGTGATACATATGTACACAATGGAATACTATTCAGCCATAAAAAAAAGAAATAATGCCATTTGCAGCAACATGGACGGACCTAGAGATTATCGTACTAAGTGAAATAAGTTGGACAGAGAAAGACAAATACCATATGATATCACATATATGGAAACTAAAATATGGCACAAATGAACTTATCTATGAAACAGAAACAGACTCACAGAGAGAGAACAGATTTGTGGTTGCCAAGGGGGTGAGGGGTAGAGGAGGTATGGATTGGGTGTTTTGGGACTAGCAGATGCAAAGATATATAGAATGGATAAATAACAAGGTCCTACTGTATAGCACAGGGAACTATAACAAGCACTTTGCCGTGCATCAGAAATTAACACAACATTGTAAATCAACTTATACATCAATAAAATAAATTTTTTAAAAAAGAATAAAGGTGAGAAATAAGTTACACCTTCCAAAAAATAAGAACATAAGATGCCCAAATAGCACATAGGACATACTTTTACTAAAAACATTATTTGTCATTTATCTGAGATTAAATTTTAACTAGACAGTCAATATATTTTCTTTGCTAAATCTGGCAACCCTACTTTCCAGTGGTGAGGCCCCTGGTCTGGGGAAGGCTGTCTACTAACCAGGTCAGCTCCTTGACACACGAAACACTCTTAATCTTCTAGATCTGTGCTCTTCATGGAGAAGACAGTGCCCCCAACAGACCGAAGACTGGTCCCTTGGAGGCAAAAAATCTTATTACGTATAAAGCACAGATACATGTACAGTACATAAACAAATATACAGCATATCTGTGGCATTAAAATGTCATGGAAGGGCCATTAGAAAAAAAATATCTAAAAAGACTCCTTAAGGGGGCAATAATGAAAAAAAGAGAGAGAGAGTTGGGAAACACTGCCCTAGATTATTGTGCTTTAGGAATTTAAATTTCCTGAAAAGATGACACTGAAAGTCATCTTAATTTTGACTACCATTTACTCCTGGTATTGTGATAACATTATTCCAGATTCTGACTGTTCTTTGAGCAAAGACATGTCTAGCTGAGGGACTCTGGAATTAACACTAATAAAGTACTTGAGTTGTCCAGAGGGGGAGGGGAAGGTTGCATTCCAGAGCAGGAGCAGGATGCAGGGGCTGTGATGCTGCCCTTAACCACACTGGTCCAAACAAAACTAATGAGTGAGAGAAGGCAGGGTGGGCCACTGGGGACCCAGGGTACCCTGGACAAGGGTGCGGTCACAGACCACACTGACATGTTTCTGTGCGGGACGGAGCCCACCCAGCCCAGCAGGGAGAGAAGCCGTGACCGCCACATCTTGCCCATCCCTCCCCCTCTATCCTTGCCCTTGGAGGAGGATGGAGCCATCACAAGTTTTGTGTCTTAAAGACCACACAGGGACTTCCCTGGTGGCGCAGTGGTTGAGAATCCGCATGCCAGTGCAGAGGACACGGGTTCGAGCCCTGGTCTGGGAGGATCCCACATGCCGCGGAGCAACTAAGCCCATGCACCACAACTACTGAGCCTGCACTCTGGAGCCCGCAAGCCGCAACTACTGAGCCCATGTGGCACAACTACCGAAGGTTGTGCGCCTGGGGACCGTGCTCCACAATGGGAGAAGCCACCGCAATGAGAGGCCTGCACACCACAACAAAGAGTAGACCCTGCTCACCATAACTAGGAAAAGCCCACGTGCAGCAATGAAGACCCAACGAAGGAAGGAAGGAAGGAAGGGAAACCACACAGAATGGCACTGGGCTGAACCTCAGGCAAGTGAATCTTAAGGAAAAGAAACCAGAGAGAAGGGAAAGGGACCCAGCTTATGCTTTATGCCTATAACACACCAAGCACTGTGCTAGGAGCTTGGACAGGGGCTTCTTGTGAGGTCAGAAGCCTGATTTCCTTTGTACAGATGGGAAACTGAGGCACAGGAGGAGTGACTTGTCCAGGGTGACCCCAGCCCATAAATGTAGACTTGGTATTTGAACCAAGGTCTGTAAGGTAATGGGTGGGGTAGAGTCCCTGCTTTCTACTTGACCCCACACAAGCTAGTGGCAGGGCAGGCAAGACATAGCCACATCCTAAAAATACAACACATTCCCCATCCACCACCAGCTTAGCCTTCTCGTGCCCTTTTGGTAAAAGTGTTGTGAACTCTTTGAAGAAAGATGTTGGACACTCATGTGCCCTCCTCACTTTATCGCCTGCACACAGGTAGAGCAGCTTGGCCACCTGCAAGTCTGCTCTGCTCCATACCCTGCCCACCCCACCTCCAAAGTGAAAGTTGAATGATTTATGTACAATGTCAGGGTGTCACTGGTGGATAACTTCAGGATTACCCCAGAGCCATCCCCTTTCTTGGGAAACCACTGGGGGCTCTGAACATCCTGAATCTGAAATTGCCTGGTGTCTACATGTAGCTCTGACCGATTCAAACTTATTTGAAGTGCACACTGCTTGGAAATTCCCAGAGGAAGGCAGAGATCTACACAAACTGCTTATTTTTAAGGCGCCCCCTTCAATGTCACGGTTTGGGCAATGTTGTGCTTTGAAACTGTCTGTTCCATGGCTTTGTTCTTTCTCATCTGTAGTTAATTCCTCCCAGGACCAGGTGGAGGGGTCTGGGAAGCTCCCCAGCTTGCATAAGGGCCCCCTTCACCCCTTGACCTTGAAGATGACTCTGAGTGATAGAAGTTTTATTTGTTTGTGCTTCGTCTAGAAATTTGAGGCTTTCTACTCATTTTTAAAAGTGCACTGCCAAAAAAAAAAAAAAATTGCACTGCCAGCCAAGTACAAGCGTGGCCACTGCTGCAGCCTTCTTGGTTGCTCTCGTGTCCCTTGCAACAGCTCAGCAGGCTCCCTGCCCTCTCTCTGGGGTGGGGGTAAGCCTCTCCTGCCATCCCATCCCACCCTTGCTTGCTAGAGCTGGTCCAGTCTTTTCACCTTATCCATGACCCACTGTATGTAGTAAAGTCTGAAACACAGCGGTCCATTAAACTATCTTTAATACAAGGCTGTGGAATAGGATAAAGGTGATATTTTTGCAGTAGAATAAAATCTGCTCAGATAATTGCCATACCTATCTGTTTTTCTTTTGCATGGATGCAAAATCAAATTTCAGAATGAAGGAGGCTCTTGGAATGCAAAATCAGCCTGTAAATTGAATTCTACATCCACCCTAGAACCAACACACGGGTAGGAAGGCAAACCCTGCCCTGGAGTAGGTCACCCTCAAGAAAGGCCATGCAAACCGCTTTCAACGACGCATTTGCAATTCGCTCAGCTGCCTTTGGGAGGTGATAGCTCTGTGATAGGAGAACGGATTTGTCTGCAGAGATCCACCAGTGCACTTTCCCTTAACTGGAGCTGGAGTCCTGTTCTGAGGCACTGAGATCATGGCGAGAGGACCGTGGGAAGCAAAGTGGTAACCCCTAGCTCCGTTCCAGAGCCCCAGAAGGGCATATCCAGCGTAAGGATTTCCCACAGTTGGTACCCAGAGCTGTTTCCAGGATATAGAAGAGAGGGAGGCTGTGGGGGTCAGGCAGTGGTCCCTCTCCCATCTGCCATCTGCCATCCACCCCGCTTCTCCCCCATGGAGGTCAGATGTGACCTCTTTTGTCCTCTGGGCACAGAGGGAGGGGTGACTAGGTTTACTAGTGGGGACCCAGGCCCTCCCCCTTCCAAGTCCCAGAAGCATTTGTATCTGGAAAGAGGTACAAGCCTTTCTGCTAAACAAAGTTTCACCCTCTACACCAGTGGTATATGAACCCCTCTTTTTCAACCCGAAAGTTACATGGAAGTCAAGTGCAAAAGAGACCAAGATGGAGGTTCTTGGCTGTAAGACGGCCAGAGGCCAGCAGCCCCCACTACCTGGGCCCTCGCTGTGGCCTGAGAACACTCCATAAATGGGCTAAAAACCATGGCTTGGGCCTCATAGGTGCCCAAGGTCCAAGCGATCACAGGGCAGAAAGGAACCTTCTGGGACTTCTAATCTAAAAGCTCTTAACCTGCATTGCCCAGATTTAAACCTGATGCTAGGCCTCACCCCCATTAATCCCCAGCCCCATTCTTCTGAGGTGGGTTCAGGCACTGAAGCCCTCCATCCACTGGGCCCTCCCCCCAATTCTAGTCCAAACCCTTCAGACAAGGAAAAGCCCACCCAGAGAGGCAAAGCTCCACTGGAGGGAGGGGCTGGTTTCTCAGGACTGCTCCCTGCAGTGGGCAGCTGCTAGTGGAGGGGAGCAGGGTACCTGTGGAGCAGGGCAGCAGGAGGTCCATGACCACCGAGTCGGCCCCCTTGGTGTAGACGTTGATCTCGTCTGTGAGTGGGTGCCGGATCACCACTGACATCCTCTTGCGGATGGAGTCGAAGCCCAGCGTGTGCAGGAGCTCGAAGGTGAGCCTGCCCAGGTGGGGCAGCTCTACCGACACCTGGTCGTGCAGTCGGTCCACGAGCGCGCAGCTGTAGGCGCGGGCGGCGTAGACGAGAGCTGCCTCGTCGGGGCTCTCGGCCTCGTAGCGCAGCTCCCGCTCGGGCTCAGGCTCCTGTGCTGAGCACTCAGGTGCCCAGCCGTCTGCCCCGCTGCTGTAGCCATTGCTGGCAAGGCCTGGGGCCGGCGGGCCCAGCCTCTCCTCCAGCCGGAACAGCGTGCCGTTGTTGGCCAGCGTGGACAAGAGGCTGGACTTGTGCGCCGACTTGTTGGTGGCCATGCTCCCAATGCTGCTGCAGCCCGAGGCCAGGCGGCTGGGCGTGAACCTCCGGAGGAAATCTTCTATCGTCTTCACCGGTGACTTCAGCTCGAAGCGCACCCTCACCTGCCAGGGAAGTAGTCGGAAGACAGGTTAGGTGTCTCCCAAGAGCCCTCACCCTGACTCCCTTAGGGCCGCCCTCCACTTCCCCAGGGGGGCCTGCATACGGATTTCCCATTTCCCACCGAAAATTGCAACCAGAGTCAGCATTTCTTCCTTGAGACTATCCCTTGGCCTCTTCCTCTTCACCTCAACACAGGTTCTGCCATATTCACTCTTTCAGGATGTGACTGTAGGGTAGCAATGACCAAGGCCCGGGATGGACTCAGGGCATTGGGTGGCCTGTGGTTCCCAAGGCTTTGGGACTGTCCCCTCACTGCAGTGGCCCATGGCTTTACAGAAACTTCCCAGGAGTGGGCCTGCCACTGCCTGGCATGAACCCTGGATTTTTTTTTTTTCAATTAAAAAAAACATTTAACAAAAGACCAATTTATACATTCCTTTGAATTATGTCCATAAAAAACTTAAATTTACACAAAATTTCCCAAACCCAAAAGAATCTTTCGAAACAAATGAAATACATAGGCAAATTCAGGCTCCAAATCCTTAAACAAATGTTTAAAAAAATCACAATAAATTGTGTATTTTCTAAAGAGGACTGAAAACAACAAAACGACATGTATACAATTGTTAAAGTTTCAAAAAGCTCAATATGGAGCAACAAAGCAACACTTTATTTAAATGAGTGCTGTATGCTAATGATGATACAGTATACCTATTTTAATTTTCTGCTAGATAATGGATTTAGAGCAAATGTTGAAACAATCAAACCACTGAATTACAGTTACCCCTTAATCTTTGCAATTTTGTCCATGGGTCTGAAGTTGTGAATTGTAGTAAGAGCCTCCAGAAACGTCAGGCATTTGGTAAAACAAGGCACATAAGACCAATTTTGATAAAGGTGCTTTTTCTTTGGTCTTCTACTGACTTTAAATATTGCTACATATCCGAGTGGGAGATTCGGACAGCCATGCCAGAGCTCCTGCTAGCTCCAAATGCCCTTGAAGGTGGCACCCACCCACAGGTGGGCACAGAAATGCATCCAGAGACACGTTCATGTGCAGTCTGAGGATTCTGCTCCCTACATGGAACTCACTCCATGTGTGACCATGGGCACACACCTCAGTCATGTCGGGGTCTCTCTCACTTATTCAGTAATTGCAACAATGCCTAGGGTCAGTCAGGTAGGGTCTAACCTAGAAACCAGACCCCTCTTCAGGGAAGTATTCCAGAGGGACTGAACAGTGTGGCGGAAGAACCCAGAGGCCAGACGAGGGATGCCAAGGCTGCTGAGAGGTGAACTGCAAAAGGAAGCAGCCTCCACCCAGGGCTGATGGCACAAGCCTGTGGTCTCTGAGTGGCAGAGCCCGTCCACCTGGGATCCGCCAGGCCCACTGGGGCCTCCAAAGGCCGGTGGGGTATCAGCAAAGGGTACAGGGGGGTCACATTGCTGCCAGATATGTTGCTGCCACAGAGAGGGCAGGGGCCCCTTGTTCACCCTCCATCACAACAATGGCTTCACCAGCAGAACCTGCTGGAAGGCCCAGGAGGAGGGGAAGGGGTCTGGGAGAGTGGAGGTGACAGGGTACAGACCTATAGTGTGCATCAGCCCTAGAACACCTTCATTTGTATCCACTTAAAGTTGCCTAGCTGCACGACGCACAGCCATGCTTAGGTGCACCCCACCCCCTGCAACACCACCTGGTCCACCCGGAGGAGCGCTTGAGTTATAGAGGTTCCTTTCACATATAAAACCTTACTCTCTTTGGAGAGAACCTTGATGTTAACCCAAACAAAACCCAACTTGGTGTTGCTATGTTTCTACCACCCAAAGTAACTTCCCACTGATTCTCAACCACTTCCTGAATGCCAATGTTAAAGGCATTTATTAACATCAAATACATTTACTATGTGCCAAACTCTACTCTGAGACCTTTCCCTGAATCCCACCACCGCCCCACATCCCAGACAAGGTGCCAAAGACACAGGAGGGGACCAGCTTATAGTGTCGTCAGGATGCAAGTCCAGGCGGCTCCTACCAGAGTCTGGGCCCCAGCCCATCCTGTCCCCTCTCATGTAAGAATCTAGGACCCTGAGGCTCTGGTCAGCATGGAGGGCAGCCACCCTCCTGCCACTGCCCACCTTGGGCCACGCCTGTATGCTCTGTGCCCCTCTCATCCTGGGCTCAGTAGCTGTCTCTGGCTGGCTGCCCTCTCCCTCTTCGCCACAATCCTAGCACCTGCCCACTGCAGTCTGAGGATGTCACCACAGAGCTACTGAGCTGGCCTGCCCCGTCTGAAGCCCCCAGCGCACCCCCTGAAACCTGAGAGTGGTGCTGAGCGACCGGGCTCCTGCAAGACAGGGAAGCGTGCTCCCTCTCAGGAAGACTGACACCAGTGGGGCCACACCTAGGGGCAGGGGCTCTGCGGGCTCACAGTACGATGCTCCAGAACTTGCCTTTTGTCGTGGCTGATCCGGGGATGTGACCACCACTGTGTTGCAGATGGTGAGTGCAATGAAGAAGTCGAAAATGTCAGACAGCTCAGGCGAGAGGTGGGCCAATGGGTGCTCCTGGTGCCTTGCAAAGGCCAGGCACCTGTCACACTCGCTCACCTTCTCCAGCAGCTTCGGGTCGGGCGTTATGTCCTTCTCCTGGGAAGAACACAGGGGCCGAAGGGTCAGTCTGACCCAGTGACCTGCCAAGTGTCCTTTTAGTGCTTGACTATGTAAGGCACCTTGATTTTACTAGAAGCTGTAAACAGACCTTCACCTCATATATACACACGTCATTTTATAATTACAAATTATGTATAATCTTGATTGTATAAGAATATACAGCTAACATATGAAATGCACATATTCTTATATATAAGAAGGTACACATGTTCTTTTTATAAAATAATACCTCCAAGAATATATATTATTATAAAATTAACATATCTTACTCAGAAAGATTTGGAAAAATAAGAGAATAATAGGGAAAATGTAACAGATCTCTCTCACACCACCTTACAGTAATATATACTTTTTAAAAAACATGCTTCTCTGCCTTTCCTTCGTCTTTTTTCTATACATGTACATTTTTAATCAAAATATTTTATACATAAATTGGCAGTTTCCATTTCCCCAAAAACATTATATTGCCTCAACTTTACCAGGCCTTTAAGAGCCATTTGAAAACATAATTTTTAACGGCATAAAAACAAACATACCATAATTTATTTGACCATTCCTTTATCACTGGGTACATTTTTTTGCTGTTTTATTGATGTAAATAACACACTGATAAGCTTCTATGCACAGAAATCTTTCACTGAATCACTAACTTCCTAGGTCAGAAAGTTGGAACATTTCAAATACTCTTAACCCGTATTGATTGTGAAATTGATGTCAGGAAAACCTTCTCCAACACAGCCTCCCTGCTGCTCGGGTGACAGCTCCCCGCCCACGTGCCCCATGTAAACCCAACAACAATCAGTGACCACAAGTCTAGATGATCTCTATTCAAATGGCACCTTCTATATGGGTTTCGAAGGACATAAAAGAATGAGGCCACCATACGTGAACAAAACGGATTCTCCCTCTGGTCTTCAAAAATTTTAGAAGTGAAAGGATCTTTTAGAGGTTGTCACTCACGTACTTCTGGAAATTTCCCTGCCGGATGAGAATGGTCCATAAATGTTTGGGCGGTTGACAAGGCAAAGGGTGGATTTGGGTTCATCTAATTAAATTTCTTTTTTTTAATCTGACTTTGCTTTTGCACAGTTGTCATCTTGCCCTGATGTTTTACACACTTCATAGGGCAGAACAGACTTCCTCTCCGTCACCCACTTGGCTGGGTCATCGGCAGTCCCCAGCCTGAGAAGCCTGGTAAGGGGACCTAATCAGTGTTTTGGAAAAGATACAGCAGTGTGGGAAGAAGGCACTGGACAGAAAAACATCCCCTAACTGAACAGAGGTAACTCCCCAGTGAAGAACAGACACTTTTGGTGACTGGGGGAGGTGACAGCGGGAAGGAGGGCTGCAGGACTCACCATGGGGCTGCTGAAGGCTGTGTGCTTGGACAGCATGCTGGCCCTCTTGGCCTCGGCACGGCTGCTGGTGCGCCGGTGTGACCTGGTGCTCTGGCTCCGATGCACGACTCGGATGCTTTGGTGGCTCCCGGTGCTGCTGCGCTGGGGCAGTGAGCCCCCTCTGGGCACCACCTCCTCCTCCTCCGAGTCTGCTTCCTGGTACCTTGCCAGACGCCGGGCTGTGGGGGAGGGGCACTAAGTGACATTGTGGGGAGGCTGTGTGTGATACTGAGGGGTCTAGGTTCCACAAGGCATCCAGCAGGGCACCCTGGGCCCTCACCACCCTCGCTCTCTGACGGTGAGGCCATGTTTGACAGGGGTTTCCACTGAGGGATGGGGGATGTTCTCATTTACATGCACCTTCAGTGGGCCCGATGGGGCTTATGTTCTCAACCCTACGTCACAGATGAGAAGACTGAGTCTCATCTGTTAAGGTCATGGGATGCAGGGGCAGGGGGTTGAGGCGGTACCCAGGCCCACGGGATGCCAAAGCTCAGGTCCCGTCCGTGATGGCAAAGGGGCCACCTCATCCCACAAAAAGTCAGATGTGGGTGGAGATGGGTTCACATACAGCCCCTCTGTTCAGGGGGAGCCCCCATGTGAATGGGGTGGGTGGGCAGGTGGCTGGGAGGCCCACAGAGTAGCTGGGTTTCAGGCTTTGACCTTCAAGCCAGGGTCACAGGGCCACCTGCTTACTGGGGCTGTCAGGACAGATCACGCATTGAGCATCTGCCTTGCAGTCAAGCAGAAATAACGGTTCTCAGGCTGTGTTGACGGTGCTCTCCTGAGAGGGCTCCTTGCTCAACGTCAGGTGGGGAGTAGGTGCTGTCTGCACTCACCCCATGAGGATGAAGCACTTAGCAGCAGGGAGGCTCACATCCTCCTGGGGTTGTACAGCGTGGAAGAATGCCGCCAGTGTTCAGACCCAGCAAGCAGAGCTCCACTGAAGAAGACGGTGATTGTGATGCTGTGCCTGGCTCTTAGGGGGCACCGTGGAGCGACAGTCCCTGAGGCCTCCAGGGCTCTCAGTGAATCACAGAAGTGCACCCACGCTGCTGTTCTTGCTAACAAGGGCTCTCAACACGTGTTCCTGGCTTTGCCCAGTTAGTTCAGCTTCTTCCATCATATGCGAGCAACAGGAGACTATCCATAGGGACCACTCGCTCCAAACAAGCAACTCTTAAGAACTTCCAGGGCAGGCCCGGTGCTGGGTGGCAACACAAGGCATCCTAACAGGAGGTGGCCCGTGTGAGGGGCTAAGAGAAGGGCCCCCCGTCTGGGCATGCCATGGTGTGGTCTGTCCTGTGGGCCAGGCCTTGAACTCAGCATCTTCTTGGGGAAGACTTTTCTTTAGAGATAAGGTAAGGGAAGTCACCTGTCCATGGCCACCAGGCCGGGTAACTGCCAACCCCAGGACTCCACCTCAGGGAGCTCCTAATTCCAGGAGAAAACTCCTGCACCTGCCCCCTTTTCCCCCTGGCAGTGAGGTGGTGAGTGGATGGCAAGGAAGGGCAAAGCCTGGACTGGGCCTGTCTAGCTCCTAGGCTTGGACATTATGAGCATGGTGTCAGCCTCCCAAGGGCACATCTGCCCGCCCACCCTCCCACAGCAGTGATGAGATGTTAGCCTGAAAGCGGCCATCCCTCAGGCCGCTGCTGGTGTGTCTGTGCTCTGTGACCAGACAGCAGTGGCCTCAGCGATGCCCTCGGGCTCTTTGGGGAAGACGGAGACAAGGAGCAGGTGATGCTTGGCCCTGGCCCTGCACCGTCACCAGGACACGAAGTAGAGAGGGACACGCCCATGGTCTGTGTGGCCGGTTCAGGTACACGTGAGCTGGGCTCAGTACTCAGAGTAAAACCCACCTGAATTCGTTTTACTAACAGATCTGAGAGGTCTGACCATGCGAGCAGCTGTGAAGGGTGCCCGCCCAGGGGCCCGTCAGTCACTGATCACAGCCCTTCTTTAAAACATGCTGCAGAGACACCTGGCTGTTTCCACCTTCCCCAGCAATGGTTTCCTGTGTCTTCTGGGGGCGATGGACCCCTTTGGTTTTATGGTAAGCATCTGACAACTGTGAAAATCCTTCTGTAATCTTACTTGGGATTCTGCCCCCAGAGCCTCAGTTCCAGTTCAAAGGCCGACTTCAGACCTGGTCCTCTGACTCCTTTATAAGCAGGATGAGGTCTGCTTTCAGGCCACCAAGCTCTTCTGCACAAGCCTGGGGAGTCAGGGAAGGGAGGAGCCAGAGAGGGAGGCAGGTGGGCAGATGGGACACTGTTCCTGACCGGTTTTTTTGAGTGGCAAATAAAACATTAAACAAATTGGACACATTCCTATGCCTTCTGTTAATATGATTCATTTTATCATGGAGGATATAGTGGATATCATGATAATTCTTGGTTTTATAAAACTCACAAAAATCTCGTGCTTCCAGCAGATCTTTCCCACCAAATGCCCCTAAAGAACAGCTTCCTATTGATGCCCCCATGTTGTCCCCCTGTTCTGTACTTGCTTCTGTTTCTGTGGCAAGGTTTCTTTGATGTTCTCAGATGCTGTTCCAGGAAAGAAGGGGAGTCCTGGTTGCAGAGCAGGTGCCCTCTCTCTCAGAGGTGCGATGGCCCCAGAGACACTTCTGTGGTACAGGGACCCCCTCCTGTTTTGGGTGGGCAGCTGGCTCCAGGCACCCCTCGACTTAGGAAGCAGATGGCTCCCCTATGTGCTCAGAGGGGACAGAGGGAGGAAGCCAAGGATGAGAAAAGGAGAGGTGGGAGGAGGGACTGCCTAAATTCCAAAGTGAGGTGACACTTCCCTCTGGGAGGTCATATTCCAGAGGAAAGAACGCAGCATGAACTGCCCAGTGCCCTGCTGAGAATTTGCAGCTGATAACAAGGAGACTGATGCGTGACAAAGGAAACATCTCTTTGCCTCTTGGTGTGACAGAGACCGGGTGCCTCTGAGGTGAGTTCCTCAAGGTTGCCCTCTTTGGTTCTGCTTGTCTGGCAGAAAATGAGTGTTTAAGCAGATGCCCACCACAGCAGATAGTGCAGGAAGCAGGGCGCCATCAGCAATAAGGAGGGGCCTTTTCTATAGATGCTGGTCCAGAGTTGCTCTGCCAGCCTTTCTGTTTTATTCTCCCTCAGAAATCATCAACCCCTGAAGCTGTGTGTGTGTGTGTGTGTATGTGTACACGCACGCACACACAGGCACATGGGCATGCAACTCTGATACAGCAGCTCTCTGGTCCTGCCCAGATTGGGAGCCCCCATCCCCAGACTCACCATTTGCATCATGAGAATATTCTATGCCAGACACAGTGCATCTTCGGAAAACCATCTTATTCTCAGTTAAAGTGCCAGTTTTATCGGAGAAGATATACTGTATCTGCCCTAGGTCTTCCGTGATGTTCAGGGCTCGGCACTGCAGCTGTGAGTCTGTCTCCTCATCATACAACTCTATATCCTGGTTAATGAAGTACACTTGGCATACTTTAACAATTTCAATGGAAACGTACAAGGAAATTGGGATCAAAACCTAGGAGACACAAGGCACATAGAATGAATGACCGTGAAGACCCGAGAACTGCGGATTTAGTCCAATCTAAACGACAAATAACTACAACCCCAAGTAAGTAGGGACTATACTGTACCTTTCAGAGCTTAAACAAGTTGGCTTAGAGTCAGTATTGTTAGAGTATTAGGATATTGGCAAAGAGTTTAAACTAGGACAGCCTATGGTGCCACTGCAGAGCGGAAATCCACTATCGTGTCTGGAAGTATGGAAACCATGGCTTGTATAGAAGCAAGCGTTTTCATATTACTAAGTTGTGCTTGAGAGAAGCTAGGAGAGGAAAAAGAGAAAAGAGAAACACAAAACACATGGCACAGTCAGAGTCCTCATAAGCAAAGTCACCTCACACCCAGGCTGTCCCGGGGCTCCCGGTGACAGGAGCTGCCTGTCCCGCAGACACAACCCCACAGCTCAGAAGAGATAGTCTTTTCAGTGGCTGGTTCTGTGCTGAAGGACAATCTCTGTGATTTTGTACAATACAGAGCAGAGGGGAGAGGCTTTGAGAAGAACAGTCACGGTTATGCTTTGACAATTCAAGAATAACCTTCATGAAATCAACGCTTAATTTTTTCTTTATCTCTGGAGTAACAGTATTGAACTGATACTTATGGGCTCAGAATATCACATCCAGACTAACTGGGTTCTCTGGGTAACTTAAGTATATGTTAATGCAACACCTACTACAGGACGAACTCAAGTACATGTGATAAAAGACAGCAGAATGCCCCTTCCAGGCAAAGGCTAAGCCAATATCTTCTGTTCACTGTGTCCCTAAGGAGGGTGGCAGAGATGCTCACTGCCCCTCTCCACTCTCACAGGCTTTTGGGGGCATAAATTCTCAGTTAGTGATGGGGAATTGTTCAGGAGGCATGGAAACTAATAATAATAATAATAATAATAACCAATGCTGCAAAATGCAATGTGATATCCTAAGTTGACTCTAGGAACAGAAAAAGCACATCAGTGGAAAGATTAGTAGAATCCGAATGATGTCTGGAGTTTTGTTTGAGACAAAGTACCAAAGTTGGTTTCTCAGGTTTTTTTGTTTTCTTTTTTGCGGTACACGGGCCTCTCACTGTTGTGGCCTCTCCCGTTGCGGAGCACAGGCTCTGGACGCACAGGCTCAGTGGCCATGGCTCACAGGCCCAGCCGCTCCGCAGCATGTGGGATCTTCCTGGACCGGGGCACGAATCCGTGTCCCCTGCACTGGCAGGCGGACTCTCAACCACTGCGCCACCACGGAAGCCCGGTTTCTCAGTTTTGACAATGTACCAGAGAAATGTAATACGCTCACATTAAGACACACTGGGTGAGGGACACATGGGAACTCTCTGTACTATTTTTCGAAACTTGTCTGTGAACCTTAAAATTATTCTGAAATAAAAATGTAGGTTTAAGACAGGAATAAAGACGCAAACTTAATAGAGAATGGACTTGAGGATACGGGGAGGAAGAAGGGTAAGCTGGCACAAAGTGAGAGAGTGGCATGGACATATATACACTACCAAACGTAAAATAGATAGCTAGTGGGAAGCAGCCGCATAGCACAGGGAGATCAGCTCGGTGCTTTGTGACCACCTAGACGAGCAGGATAGGGAGAGTGGGAGGGAGGGAGACGCAAAAGGGAAAAGATATGGGGATATATGTATATGTGTAACTGATTCACTTTGTTAATAAAGCAGAAACTAACACACCATTGTAAAGCAATTATACTCCAATAAAGATGTAAAAAAAATGTAGGTTTTTTTAAGAAGTAATTGAGTGGGGGTGGGGTGGGATGAATTGGGAGACTGGGATTGACATATACATACTACTGATACTATATATAAAATACATAACTAATGAGAACCTACTGTATAGCACAGGGAACTCTAGTCAATGCTCTGTAGTGACCTAAATGGGAAAGAAATGCAAAAAAGAGTGGATATATGTATACATAGAGACAATTCACTTTGCTGTACAGTAGAAACTGGGAAGGAAATCCAAAAATGAGTGGATATATGTATACGTATAGCTGATTCACTTTGCTGTACAGTAGAAACTAACACAACATTGTAAAGCAACTACACTCCAATAAAAATTAATTTAAAAAAAAAAGAAGTAATTGAGTGGAAAAACAAAACAGAACCAATGATTGAAAAACCGACCCCTCAGAGCCTAAAAATCTTAAGAATAGCAAAGGAGAATTTTAACTTGAAAAGCACCCAAGAAAAGATCCTTTAGATAAGTCGGGTGGGAAAACAAAAGGCAACACATTTGTCAGATGAACCTGTGCTCCTCCCAGGTGCAGAATTTGTGGGAAGTTCTTAGCAGACTATGATGACTCAAAGTTCTCATCAGAAAAGTAAAGCAATTGTCATATGGAACTTAGTACTGTTACCTGCAGAACTATTATCATTGTCAAAAACGAATAAACTGCAGCTGTGACTGGGGATAAAGAGGTGCCGTCAGACTCAGGGACATCAAATAATGATTTCTTCTCTTGATAGCGCTGCACCCATAGTCCATGTCCTGTAGCAAAGTTCAAAGAGGAACGTCATTCACCTGACACAAGTACATCGGGTTTTATGAGCCCGCCTGGCCACCTAAGAAAGCAAAAGCCCACGGTACTGTTGGCACTACAATCAGAGCACTGGGAGGAAGGCCCCGGGACTTGGACTCTGCCTCAACCCCGGCCTTTCCCACCGTTGGTACTGAATAGCACCACTGGTCATAACACAGGAATTGGACGTGTGCTGGTAGCTGCCAACGAGAAACCTCAGAAAGGAATTTCCCAATGACTCACTAAACACCAGTCTCAGTAGGCTCTGAATACTGCCTGTAATTGTCCCTGCTTAGAGATTCAAAATTCACATCTCACAGACTCTGAAAAGCCAACAGCAACACACGTTATTTCAACTGAGCCCCACACCTAAATGATGACAGAGCCCTTTTCATGCCCCGTATACCAGTGCCTTTTACCACTGAGTTCCAAGACCATGTCACACCTGTCTGGTGTGTGATGGCAGCTGAGTGGGACACGGTGAAGGTCGTTTACCTGGAGGTCCACGCGCTTCCCTGCCAGGCACTCCCAGAGCAGCATGCCGGTTTGGAGGCCACCAGAAGCTGGGGGCACCAGACTCTGCACACAGCCTAACTGCTAGCCCCTTCTTGGGACCCAAATAATGTTTTCCCTCTTCTCACAGAGTCCCTAATAGTAGCATTTGTGCTTCTACTGCTCTGATTCCTGTTATCACCAGGTTAGTATCACTCTTTCCATTGGAATCATTACAGGAGGCATGATTAAGCCGTTCTTCCACCCCAGAAGACGCCAATTCGAAAAACACTAGTTTGTGGAGCTCATTCATCGAAACGTCTCAACGTGGCCTTGCCAATGCAAACATCCCCTGAGTCCAAGCCAGTGACAAATGTGTGTTAATTAGAGCACTGGGTCAGAAGGAGACAGAGACAGCCCAGCAGGGGCCCCCGGCAGCCGTCCAGCAGTGCCCACTCATCGTGACCTCTGAGGAGACTTACCGACGGCCGAAAACAGAGACATACAAACGAGGAGGAGGACACACCAGAGCACGTCGCAGTTCATCTGCCTCTCCAGCCGGCTGCGCTTGTAGCGGGGCCCGCTGTTGTTCAGCAGAGCCTTGGTCTCATGTCCTGCGGGGGAGGCAGTGAGTCAGTGCCCAGCAAGAAAGGGACGGGCTACGCTGACTCCATGGATTGGAAAAGGGTGCTGCCATCCAATGATCCATATGGGATAAGTTCAGTCAGAAAAGTAGGCTCTACAATTAATCTCAACTATGTAACCACCACGGGGAAATGCACAGAAAGAAATAGGCTAACATGCTAAGAACACTTCTGGTCCAGATAGTATTAGACATTTTGCGTCCATCTATTTTCCTGGTTTTCTACAATGGGTTTATGCTACTTTGATAATCAGGAAAAACCCAAAACAACCAGGAGCAATGTCCAGGAATAGCCAGCCCACCATGCTGAGCCAATGCCATCACAGACGGCAGGTGACACGCAGCACCTACCTGCGTAGATGACGATGCCCACGACGGCTTCTGTGTTTCGGATGGTGCAGCCTCGAAGCAGCAGGTTTTCTTTGTAGAGCCCAGCCTTTTTCCCGTTGTTGTGTATGCTGTCATGGAACAGTTGGCATGTGTCACGTGGGTGCTTACATGGCCTCACAGCTCAAGCAGCACCGCTCTGGGAAGGAAGGCCTAGACCCGGGGCTGGGGAGGGGAGGGGTGGAGGGTCTCAGTGGACCTTTGCAAGAGCTGAGATGGGGCTGGCACTCACCAGTAACTGGGCTTCTAGAAGCCCCTCCAGAGCCTGATGTTTGTTCGTTTACTTTGCCCACGGGCTTTGTGAAATAAGAAATATATGATTTTGTCTCTGCCCCCGGTTCCTGACACAGGGCTCCTGACACCTTTGTAAATAGAAGTCCTAGGATAATCTTTTGTTCTAACATTTAGTCTTTGACTCCAGTTCCTGGCACAGAGCTCCTAAAATTCTTGTAATTTCCTAAGTGATCAGAGCACTAGGAACATGTTTTGTTCTAACATTTGGTCTTCGAGACCGGCTGTTCCTGACACACAGGACTGAGCCTGTCACCTGTGGGATCTGATGCTCTCCCCAGGTAGATAGCATCAGAATTGAGTTAGACTGTGGGACACCCAGCTTGGTGTAGGAAAAACCCACACGTCAGAATTGGTACCAGGACCATTGTAGGCTTCATGGCACAAGGTCTGGCCACAGCTAGAGAGGGCAGAGTCGGGAACTGGGGGACCGAGTTGGAAAGCTGGCCCAGGAAGGCCCTGCCAGGTGATCTCTGCCCATGTCCTGATCATCACAGAGAACACTTCTCCTCACCAGTACCTCATGTTGTCACAAGGGTACAAATATTTCTCTAGAAAAGGGGATCATATTGATTTCAGCAATATTTCCTACATTCTGTTTTTCTTATTAAAAGTCACACAATTATTAGAAATATTAACATGTTAAATTTGAAATGTGGTAAACTCCATGATACAATTTTATACATTTGGTTTCACTGCTATTTAGATTCAGAGAATATCCCATGTTTAAGCAACTGCTTTTCAAACTCATCCTCTTGACCTACTAATGGCAGCCGCACCCTCACCCCTGTTGGTCAGGAGTGTGCTAGGGCCACACTGGGGTGGATGAGGTCCTGGGAGCCTGATGAATAGGTCACAAGGGGAGGCCCTGGAGGCTTTCAGAACTAGAGCAGGGGCCCTGCCTAACCTACATCAATCAGGCAGTGCCACCTGCCTTCCAAGAGGAGGGCCTTCCAAGAAGCCACCTTCTCACACCCTATGTGGACAGTCCTCCCCAGCCCTCCCACACACACCCACAGCCCAAACTCCTTCTCTGAAGTTACCAAGGATCCCTGCAGGTGTCGCCCCTCCCACCAGCTCCTAGAAGTGCCCACTGACCAGCGAGCAGAGCTAGTTTGGAGAGGTACAAGGTCAGAAGAAGCTGTTAAGGGTTCCAGGAAAACAGCACTTCCTGCCACTTCCGGACCCTGGTCACCTGCATGAGGGATGGGGCCGCCTCTCAACCTAAGACACAATCTGTATTCTTCACAACCAGGGAAATCAATATATTTTATGGTGAAGAAAAGAAGCTAAACAATAAAGAAAAGCCCAAAACACCATGCTGGGGGGACGCATTTCCTGCAAGCCTGTTATTTACCAACATGGCACTAGTTCTTCTACAGAACTCATGCAAAGGAACGTGCAGGAGGAGGGCCAATCAACACTGTGTGATGCCCTCTCCGCCCCCCCGCCCACCTTGTGGCAATTCCAGAATAAAGTTTTGCTTTAAAAAGAGATTCAAGACTGGAAACCTCAGTGCCAGCTAAAGCGTCAAGAGGCCCAAGTGCATGAGACGTTACACACAAAACCCAGCTCCCGAGTCAGGAGTGAGAGAATGCCCACCGCCACGGTTCTCTCCGCAACAGCCGCGCATGGAAACCATTTCTCGGGACAGCAGTCAAGGATGAACCATCTAAATCAAACCAGTCATGCTTATTCAGAAGAAGAGATGAACTCAACAGAAACAAGAAAAGGTATTACATTAAGCTTCCTTTGATGTGACCTACACCTTTCAGTAACTACTGTGCTTTCTAATCAGACCAAGCCAGACAAGAACTGATCACAGCAGGTGTATCGGCCTGTTTAAGGCCCCCAGCGGCATACAAATGGCAATGGGGGCTGTGCTCTGAGTGAGTCTCCTTGCATCAGAAGGGGAGGAAGGCTGGAGAACAGCGTCACCCTAAAGGTGCTTGGCAGTGCAAGTGCTGCCTTGGTCTCCTAAGGGGGAAAGTCCCTGCCAAGGGCGAATAGGCCCAGGACCCAGCAGGCATGAGGCTTGACTCCAGGAAGACGTGCAAGAGAATATGAGCCCATCACACTGCCCTCAGCACCTACCTCTGTCTTATGGCTTGACATGTGTCTCCCCTAGAATTCATATGTTGATGTCCTAACCCCCGTATCTCAGAATGTGACTGCATTTGGAGTTAGGTCTTTAAAGAGGTAATTAAGTTAAAATAAGGTCATATGGATGGGCCCTAACCCCATATGACTGCTGTCTCTGTTAGAAAAGATTTGGACACAGAGATGGACAAGCACAGAGGTTAAGATGATGTGAGGGCACAGGGAGAAGGTGGCTGTCTGCAAGCTAAGGAGAGGGGCCTCAGGAGACACCAGTCCTGCTGACACCTGGATCTTGCTTCCACCCTCCAGAACTGTGAGACAATGCATTTCTGTTGTTTAAGCTGCGGGGTCTGTGTCAGCCCAAGCAAACGGATACATCCCTTAACATTTAATCTGAGCCACGTACAAGAGCTCCTTTAGTTCAAGTCCCCATTGTTTGACTCATCCAAACAATCTCTTCTAAATAGAAACTGTCCAAAAGTGCCCTGGGAAATACCACATGCAGGACGTGACAGGGCTCAGCTAATAAACTCCTGCCTGGCTGTTCTTTCTCAAGAGAGGCTGTGCCTCCTGATGGGCTTGCATGTCAGTTCTGTCCTTCTAAGTCCCAGCACTCGGAGGTGCTGGGGAGAATCAACCATCTGTCCAGACACAGGTGCAAGGTGCCATGGTTGTGATGCAAGAGAAGGGGGACCTTGGACAGCAACCTGCAGCCGCCCCTCCCTAGGTCACATCATCTCTAGCACCCAGACCTGGGTCTCTTCTCTGCTCCATTGCTGGCCGAAGCTCCACCACTGACTGGTCACACATGGACCAGCACCCTTGCTGCCATTGTTGACTCCCCTCATTATTTTTATATCCACACAGACATCAGTTTTCGATTTTGCCCCCTTCGCTAGCTATTCCTTTTTATTTTTTAGTATATTTATTGGAGTACATTTGCTTTACAATGTTGTATTAGTTTCTACTGTACAACAAAGTGAATAAGCTATATGGATACATATATCCCCATATCCCCTCCCTGTTGAGCCTCCTTCCCACCCTCCCTATCCAACCCCTCTAGCTCATCACAAAGCATCGAGCTGATCTCCCCGTGCTATGCAGCAGCTTCCCACTAGCCATTTATATTTGGTAGTGTATATATGTCAATGCTACTCTCTCACTTTGTCTCAGCTTCCCCTTCCCCTCCATGCCCTCAAGACCATTCTCCACATCTACGTCTTTATTCCTGCCCTGGCACTAGGCTCATCAGTACCGTTTTTTATATTCCATATCTGTGCATTAGCATCCGGGATTTCTTTTTCACTTTCCGACTTACTTCTCTCTGTATGACACTCTAAGTCCATCCATGTCATTACAAATAACTCAATTCCGTTCCTTTTTAGGGCTGAGTAATATTCCATTGTATATATGTGTAACATCTTCTTTATCCATTCATCTGTCGATGGACACTTAGGTTGCTTCCATGTCCTGACTATTGTAAACACAGCTGCAATGAATATTGTGGTACATGATTCTTTTTGAATTATGGTTTTCTCAGGGAATATACCGAGTAGTGGGATTGCTGGGTCATATGGTAGTTCTATTTTCAGTTTAAGGAACCTCCATACTGTTCTCCATAGTGACTGTATCAATTTGCATTCCCACCAGCAGTGCAGAAGGGTTCCCTTTCCTCCACACCCTCTCCAGCATTTATTGTTTGTAGATTTTTTGATAATGGCCATTCTGACTGGTGATACCTCTTTGTAGTTTTGATTTTCATTTTTCTAATGATTAGTGATGTTGAGCATCTTTTCATGTGTTTGTTGGCAATTTGTATGTCTTCTTTGGAGAAATGTCTGTTTAGATCTGCCACCCATTTTTGCATTGGGATGTTTGTTATTTTGATAATGACCTGCATGAGCTGCTTTTATATTTTGGAGATTAATCTTTTGTCAGTTGCTTCATTTGCAAATATTGTCTCCTTTTCTAGGGGTTGTCTTTTTATCTTGTTTATGGTTTCCTTTGCTGTGCAAAAGCTTTTAAGTTTCATTAGGTCCCATTGCTTATTTTTTATTTTATTTCCATTACTCTAGGAGGTGGGTCAAAAAAGGTCTTGCTGTGATTTATGTCATAGAGTGTTGTGCCTATGTTTTCTTCAAAGAGTTTTATAGTGTCTGGCCTTACATTTAGGTCTTTAATCCATTTTGAGTCTATTTTTGCGTATGGTGTTAGGAAGTGTTCTAATTTCACTCTTTTACATGTAGCTGTCCAGTTTTCCTGGCATCACTTATTGAAGAGGCTATCTTTTCTCCATTGTATATTCTTGCCTCTTTTGTCAAAGATATGGTGACCATATGTGTATGGGTTTATCTCTGGGCTCTCTATCCTGTTCCATTGATCTATATTTCTGTTTTTGTGCCAGTACCATACTGTCTTGATTACTGTAGCTTTGTAATATAGTCTGAAGTCTGGGAGCCTGATCCCTGCAGCTCAGTTTTGCTTTCTCAAGATTGCTTTGGCTATTCAGGGTCTTTTGTGTTTCCATACAAATTGTAAAATTGCTTGTTCTAGTTCTGTGAAAAATGCCAGTGGTAGTTTGATAGGGATTGCATTGAATCTGTAGATTGCTTTGGGTAGTAGAGTCATTTTCACAATGTTGATTCTTCCAATCCAAGAACATGGTATATCTCTCCATCTATTTGTATCATCTTTAATTTCCTTCATCAGTGTCTTATAATTTTCTGCATACAGGTCTTTTGCCTCCTTAGGTAGGTTTATTCCTAGATATTTTATTCTTTTTGTTGCAATGGTAAATAGGAGTGTTTTCTTAATTTCACTTTCAGATTTTTCATTATTATTATAGAGGAATGCAAGAGATTTCTGTGCATTAATTTTGTATCCTGCTACTTTACCAAATTCATTGATTAGCTCTAGTAGCATCTTTAGGATTCTCTATGTATAGTATCATGTCATCTGCAAACAGTGACAGTTTTACTTCTTTTCTGATTTGGATTCCTTTTATTTCTTTTTCTTCTCTGATTGCTGTGGGTAAAACTTCCAAAACTATGTTGAATAATAGTGGTGAAAGTGGACATCCTTGTCTTGTTCCTGATCTTAGAGGAAATACTTTCAGTTTTTCACCATTGAGAATGATGTTGGCTGTGGGTTTGCTGTATATGGCCTTTATTATGCTGAGGTAGGTTCCCTCTATGCCCACCTTCTGGAGAGTTTTTATCATTAATGGGTATTGAATTTTGTGAAAAGCTTTTTCTGCATCTATTGAGATGATCACATGGTTTTTATCTTTCAGTTTGTTAATATGGTGCATCACATTGATTGATTTGCATATATTGAACAATCCTTGCATTCCTGGGATAAACACTACTTGATCATGGTGTATGATCCTTTTAATATACTGTTGGATTCTGTTTGCTAGTATTTTGTTGAAGATGTTCATCAGTGATATTGGCCTGTAATTTTCTTTTTTTTGACATGTTTGTCTAGTTTTGTTATCAGGGTGATGGTGGTCTCATAGAATGAGTTTGGGAGTGTCCCTCCCTCTGCTATATTGTAATAGTTTGAGAAGGATAGTGTTAACTCTTCTCTAAATGTTTGATAGAATTCTCCTGTGAAGCCATCGGGCCCTGGGCTTTTGTTTGTTGGAAGAGTTTCAATCACAGTTTCAATTTCAGTGCTTGTGATTGGTCTGTTTACGTTTTCTATTTCTTCCTGGTTCAGTCTTGGCAAGTTGTGCCTTTCTAAGAATCTGTCCATTTCTTCCAGGTTGTCCATTTTATTGACATATAGTTGCCTGTAGTAGTCTCTCATGATCCTTTGTATTTCTGCAGTGTCAGGTGTAACTTCTTTTTCATTTCTAATTCTTTTGATTTGAGTCTTCTCCTTTTTTTTCCTGATGAGTCTGGCTAATGGTTTATTGATTTTCTTTACCTTCTCAAAGAACCAGCGTTTAGTTTTATTGATATTTGCTATTGTTTCCCTCATTTCTTTTTCATTTATTTCTCATCTGATCTTTTTGATTTCTTTCCTTGTGCTAACTTTGGGGTTTTTTTGTTCTTCTTTTTCTAATTTCTTTAGGTATAAGGTTAGGTTGTTTATTTGAGATGTTTCTTGTTTCTTGAGGTAGAATTATATTGCTATAAACTTCCTTCTTAGAACTGCTTTTGCTGCACCCCATAGATTTTGGGTCGTGTTTTCATTGTCATTTGTTTCTAGGTATTTTTGATTTCCTCTTTGATTTCTTCAGGGATCTCTTGGTTATTTAGTACCATATTGTTTAGCCTCCATGTGTTTGTACTTTTTACAGTTTTTTTCTTGTAATTGATATCTAGTCTCATAGCATTGTGGCTGGGAAAGATACTTGATATGATTTCAGTTTTCTTAAGTTTACTGAGGCTTGATTTGTGATCCAGGATGTGATTTATCCTGGAGAATGTTCCATGTGCACTTGAGTAGAAAGCATATTCTGTTGTTTCTGGATGCAATGTCCCATAAATATCAATTCAGTCCATCTAGTCTAATGTGTCATTTAAAGCTTATGTTTCCTTATTTATTTTCTGTTTGCATGATTTGTCCATTGGTGTAAGTGGGGTGTTAAAGTCACCTACTATTATTGTGTTATTGTTAATTTCCCCTTTTATGGCTGTTAGCATTTGCCTTATGTTGAGGTGCTCCTATGTTGGGTGCATAGATATTTACAAATGTTATATCTTCTGGATTGACCCCTTGATCATTATATAGTTTCCTTCCTTGTGTCTTGTAATAGTCTTTATTTTAAAGTCTATTTTTTCTTATATGAGTATTGCTACTCCATCTTTCTTTTGATTTCCATTTTCATGGAGTATCTTTTTCCATCTCTTCACTTTCAGTCCGTATGTGTTCCTAGGTCTGAAGTGGGTCTCTTGTAGACAGCATATATACAGGTCTTGTTTTTGTATCCATTCAGCCAGTCTGTGTCTTTTGGTTGGGGCATTTAATCCATTTACATTTAAGGTAATTATTGATATGTATGTTCCTATTACCATTTTCTTAATTGTTTGGGGTTTGTTTTTGTAAGTCTTTTCCTTCTCTTGTGTTTCCTGCCTAGAGAAGTTCCTTTAGCATTCACTATAAAGCTGGTTTGGTGGTGCTGAATTCTCTTAACTTTTGCTTGTCTGTAAAGCTTTGATTTCTCCATCAAATCTGAATGAGATCCTTGCTGGGTAGAGTAATCTTGATGTACGTTTTTCCCTTTCATCACTTAAATGTATTGTGCCACTCTCTTCTGGCCTGTAGAGTTTCTGCTGAAAGATCAGCTGTTAACCTTATGCAGATTCCCTTTATGTTATTTTTTGCTTTTCCCTTGCTGTTTTTAATAATTTTATTTGTGTTTAACTTTTGTTAGTTTGATTAATATATGTCTTGGCATGTTTCTCCTTGGGTTTATCCTGTATGGGACTCTCTCCGCTTCCTGGACTTGATTGACTGTTTCCTTTCCCATTTGGGGGACGTTTTCAACTACAATCTCCTTAAACATTTTCTCAGCCCGTTTCTTTTTTCTTCTTCTTCTGGGATGCCTATAATTTGAATGTTGGTGCGCTTAATGTTGTCCCAGAGGTCTCTGAGACTGTCCTCCATTTTTTTCATTCTTTTTTCTTTATTCGGCTCTGCAACAGTTATTTCCACTCTCTGTCTTCCAGCTCACTTATCCGTTCTTCTGCCTCAATTATTCTGCTATAGATTCCTTCTACGTATTTTAAATTCCGATTATTGTGTTGTTCATTACTGTTTGTTTGATCTTTAGTTCTTCTAGGTCCTTGTTAAACGTTTCTTGTATTTTCTCTATTTCCAAGATTTTGGATCATCTTTAGTATCATTACTCTGAATTCTTTTTCAGGTAGTTTGCCTATTTCCTCTTCATTTATTTGGTCTTGTGGGCTTTTATCTTCTCCTTTGCCTGTAAGATATTTCTCTGTCTTCTCATTTTGTCTAATTTACAGTATTTGATCCTCTCCTTTGCCTAGGCTGCAGGGTCATAGTTCCTCTTGCTTCTGTTCTCTGCCCCCATTGGTGGCATTGGTCCAGTGTCTTGTGTAGGCTTCCTGATGGGAGGGGTTGGTGCTTACATTCTGGTTGGTGGAGCTGAGTCATTTTCCTCTGATGAGCAGGGCTGTGTCAGGTGGTGTGTTTCAGAGTGTCTGTGACCTTAGCATGACTTCAGGTAGTCTGTGTGCTAATAGGTGGGTTTGTGTTCCTGTCTTGTTTGTTGTTTTGTGTGAGGCATCCTGCACTGGGAGCTGCTGGCTGTTGGGTGGAGCCGGGTCTGGATTCAGATAGAGGCCTCCAGGAGAGCTCTCGGTGATTAGTCTTCCCTGGGGCTGGGAATTCTTTAGTGGTCCAGCATCCTGGACTTGGTGCTCCCCCCACCAGAGTCTCAGGCCTGATTTCTGGTCAAGGGACCAAACCCCACAAGTTGCTCATCCCAGCAATAAAGGTGATCAAAAAAGAAAAAAAAAGACTAACAAAACCCCAAATGGTAAAAAGTAAAATAAAAAAAACAGAAACAAGGAAACACACACAAAAGAAACAAAAACAGAACCATATAAATCAAAAAGCAAGAGAACAACCAGACAAACAAAAGAACCCAAGAATGAAATCCACCAATTAAGAAGAAAGCTGACAAAAAAACAAAACCAAAAAACAAAATCAAAGCAGAGTGACAACGGAAGAATGAAGCAAAGAAACAAACCAACGAAAGTGATAAAAAAAAAAAGAGAAAAAGAGAAAGGAGAAAGAACAAAAGAAAGGCAACATAGAAACAGAAATTTTAAAAAAAGAAAATAGAAAATATATTTAAAAAATGACAAACAAAACCCCAGAGAAATGGTAAAAACAAAATCAATCAAACAAAAACAGAGACAAGGAAACACATATGTGAAAAAAACAAAAACAGAGCCAAATAAAACAAAAAGCAAGAGAATAACCAGACAAATAGAAGAACTCAAAAACGAAATCAAACAATTAGGATTAGAACCAACAGAAACACATAACCTAAAAACAAAACCAAAGCAATGTGCCTACTGAAGAAAAAAGCAAGGAAACAGAACAAACTGATTAAAATGATTTTAAAAAATAGGATTAAAAAAATAGGATAAAATAAAATAAAAAAGGAAAAATCACAGGACAACAGAAAAGCAAAGTAGAAATGGAAATATATTTTTAAAAAAGAAAGAAAAAAATATATTAAAGAAAAAGAAGAAAAAATAAGGGAAAAGAACACAGAACCAAAGAAAAGCAAAGTAAAACTAAATAAAAAAATAAACGTTATAAAACATGCAGATCCCAAGAAACCAAAAAAAACTAAAACACCACCACCAAACAAAAAGAGAAAGAAAAAAAAAAAACAAACACCCCCCCCAACAACAAAAGCTAGAATCAACAACAGAATGAATCAAAACAAATAGAATTAATAATAATAATTATGTTTCCCTGGGGTCTCCGCTGTAAGTGTCCTTGAACACACCATGAACCACAGCCCACCTCTGCCTCCCCAAGAGCCTCTCCTCTGCCTCTGGGCTGGTCTCTGGACCTGCTGTGGGTGCTCTGGGGACCACTCAGACTCTGATCTGGCCTGATTCCTGCATGTGCTGTCCCCAAAGTCCACAGCTGCCAGAGCTAGACCGTTTTCATTTGTGGGAACACTCATTCATTGCCTACTCAGGTATTCTACAGACGCAGGGACTACCTAGCTGATCGTGGGGATTTAATCTTCAGCTTGTACAGCTGATAGAAAGATTTTTGACCTTTTTCCTTAGCCATCCTGTCCCTGGGGTTCAGCTTTGGTTTTATCCCCACCTCTGTGTGAGGTCCACCCACAGTAGTCCAGTCCTGAGGCTGCCTTTGAGCTCTTGGGTCAGTCCCTGTGAGGACCAGGCAAAGAGGTGGTATGACTACTTGGATCGCAGAGCCTTGGCAGCGCCAAATGCACAAAAAAGCCAGCAGCCACGGGTGCAAGAGATATGGCCGTAGTGAGGGCTTTTTCTGGTGCCCAGCTACAGGCACGTGAGGACCAGCTCTGAGTGTGCTTCTTTTATTGTCGTCGGCAGGCTCTGTCGTGTGGGGAGAGAGAGGCTACAACAGTGGCTCCTGCCCCTGCGTGTGACTCAGCAGAAGTGCCCTGTTTCCATGGCAGTCCGGTCTTCCTCCGTAGGCATTTCCTGCTGTGGTTTTCCTCCATTCCATCCCTTCAGTCCATCGCCCCACAGCCAACAGGAGTTCTCGCTCTGGGTCTGTTCTCCAATCCCCACACACCAGCTCCCAGCCCCCCTGCACACCCGTGAACGGATGTACAGACTGTCTATTTCTCACTATGTCCCGTCTGCCACAGATTGGCCACTTCACCCTCTTCCAACAGCCTCAAATGCATCCCTTCTGCCCCAATCGAATTCCCCGTCAGAGAGGGGGCTTCCCCGTTTGAGTGGGGGTTTCTCCGAATTCGGGAATCTCTCCTCTGCTTCAGCTCCCCCACCCTGGGATGCAGGTCCCATCCAGCTTCCTCTCCTCCTCCTTCTCCCTTCTTTTTTTCTGTCCTACACAGTTATGCAGGGACCTTTATAGTCCTTTCTGGTGTCCAAGGTCTTCTGCTAGTTCTCCGCAGGTGTTCTGTGAAAACTGTTGCATCTATAGGTGTATTCCTGACGCATCTGTGGAGAGAGATGAACTCCACATCCTCCTACTCCTCCGCCATCTTGAATCCGCTACTCACTGGCTATTTCTTTAATCCACCTTCTTCTCACACTCTCTGTGCATCACTGCCCTAATTCAGGCTTCCAAATTTCCCTACTGCAGCCTTCGATGCACCCCTTGTGGCTTGGTGCCACCAGCCTTGGCCCTTCCTGTCCATTTCTCACCCAGGCACCGACCGATGTTTCAGGGTGCAGGTTTGAGCGCTGAGTTCTCCTGGGAGCATCCTGCAGGATCTCTGACTTCCTCTAGCACACACGGCCACTCAGCGCCTTGGGCGGGCCCATCCTGTGCAGGCTCTCGGCCCCGGCCACCCATGCTGCACGTCCTGCTACCCACACTGCCTGTTGGCCCAGTGCGTCCTGCCTTGGGGAGCTTGGCCTGCTACCCTGGGCTCACATTTTACAGCCCTCAGGAAGATGCTTTGCTAACACTAAGCTCCCCAGACCCCACAGCCAGGAGACTCTGCGGTATTTTGTGCTTCCCTCTCTCTGCTTGTAAAGACGGGCTCCTCGCATATTCTTCCATCCTGCACCCCATGCCCACCCCAGTCCCTGGCAAATGCTGAGGCTGCCTGGCCCTTAGCTTTGGGGTGGTCCAGCCCACAGGGATGTCGGAAGGAAACCAGAGGCGTGGACAGAGGCGAGGGAGGATGGGAGCGTGTCTCGGCTCCTCCTAGGAGAGAGTGCTGGGTTGGTTGTGTCCCTCAACCAAGGTGGTGAGCCTCCCAGGCGGCCCCTGGACATGAGTCCCCAGGGGCCACTCCCCTCACCCCCCCGGGACCACTGGGCCTCACGGTGACCACAGCTCAGCTGCTCCTAACCCTTGTGGCTGCCTTAAGCCCTAGCCCCTCCTGCAGAAATGGACCCTTGGCTAATAGCCCCACACATTCAAATTTGAGCATCTGATCTGTTTCCAGAAGGGATCCGACTGACACAGGTAGAGAGGATGGAAGGAGAGATAACCCCTTCTCTACTGCCGAGTCCTAGGCATCATTTTCCTTAAAATAATAGTTGCTCAGGTTTCTGTTTATCTATGTAAGTACAGAAATGACCCGACTGTGTTTTGTGCCAATGTTAGATTTTCTTGAGATGTAAATATCAGTTAAAGGTGCTAAGGTAAAATGAAAATATTCTGATTTTAGAGTCTGGCTGATGCAGTTACAATCCGTCTCAAAGCCTGGTCCTTGGGAGTGAGGACATTTTGGATATAAACCCACACAGAGCTCCATCCAGATGCTGGGCTGGGGGGCTGGGGGAACTGCCAGGGTGTCCTGGGGTGACCACAGTCTTGGAGCATGCCATCTGCCGGGATGGGGGAGGGGTTAGGCCCCAACAAGCACACCCTGGGCTCTGGATGGCAGCCAGTGTCCTGAAGCCTCATGTGGTCAAGCAGGCTATGTGGCCCACGGGGAGGGACCCCAGAACCCGCTCCACGGAGGACTTAGGATAAGAAATGGAGCCTGGCTTTATAGCTGGAAATGGAATTTCACATCAGATGATGAAACCAACCAACCTCTTTGCTTTATTTATTCTTTAGGAGTAAGTGAAAATGTTTGATTGACTGGTGGCTTCAAAGCCCACATCGTCCTGCCCTGGAGTTGCTGAGCGAGCTAAGCAGGGTGCCCTGAGCAGCCAGAGCCCCCATCCACAGCGGCTCTCTGGGCTGCCAGGGCCCAGGGCAGCTGAAGAGGTGGGGAACAATGTTATTTCCAGCTCCTGTCTCTGAGGATTTCATAAGTGCTTAACTACAGGGATTGCATTAAAAACTAGGGGGCATTAAAGTGCACTTGAATAATGATGCACTTGACACTCTTATTTTAACAGTTTGAGCTATATTTCATATACCATGCAACTCACCCATTTAAGGTGTACAGTTCAGGGTTTTTTATATTCACAGCCTTGTGCAGTGCTCCCCACCAGCTAATCTGAGAATGTTTTCATCAGAAAGAAACCCTGTACCCACTGGCAGTCACTCCCCATTCCCATCCCACCCCCCAACCGTGGCAAACCACGAATCCACTTTTTGCCTCTCAAGATATTCTTACTGTGGACATTTCACACCAATGGGACCACACACCATGGCTGACACCACCCTCTTGCACGAAGTGCTCTGATTCACATTGTGTCTTTCACTCCATTCAATGTCAGCCACTGTTCTCTCCAGAATTAGGAGGAAGCCGGGGCTCAGAAACACAGGATAACTTTCCTAAGGCTTGGGACTTCTTGGTACGACCCCAAGCAAGCTTAGTTCTCCAGCTGCAAACAGCTAAGGTTTCCAGTTTGGATGGACTGGTCCAAATAAGAGTGAAATCTGATGGCCTGTCCAGTGGCCTGTAGTCCTGGGTTCTCCAGTGTGAGTGAGGCTACAGGGCGGCAGCTGAGTTTAGGCTGAAGGAAAGCCACCAGGAGCAGACAGTGAGAGCCAGCAAACCAGGGAACTGGCTCAGCAGCTGGTCTACCCCCTGGGTCTAAATCTCAGCTCTACCACCCAGGTTAGCCCCACCCCTGAGCATCAGGACCAGTAGCGGGGCTGGGGACTCCTCCCTTCCTTCTGCCTGGAGGCAGGACTCAGGACCTGGGGTGACCAGGCCCCTCCCAGAGGCTCTGCTCACCTGCCCTTCCCTCTCCTCCCCTCAGCACTCTTCCTGGAGACTTCAGCCCGAGTCACGGAGGGAAGAGCTTTTAACACACTGCCACCAACACCCAACCTCCAGAGCTCCTGGCTGGACAGGCCTAGCTGGGGGAGGGGCCTGTCTGCACCCTGACATTCTTGTAGCAAATCCCAAATATCACCTAGAGAGAGCAAGTCACAAACGCATGGAGGTTTAGGCACGCAGAGGCCTGAACTGGCCGGGCTCTATAGCATGAGCCTCAGGGCAGGATGGCTTGCTGGGAAAAGTAAGAGAAAGCATGACAAGGTTGAACCAGAGCGGGAAGAGGTTTCACCTGGGGAGAATTGCCCTTCTTGCCTTTCTTGGGCAACGTGCCAGCGAGAGGGATGCATGCTGGGAACACTTGCTGGCAGCATCTCTCTGAGCGGCCAAGTCAGCCTAGCCGGCCATAGGCACAATGCTATCCACTTGAGGCCATCTTCCCAAGAAAGAGGCAGCTGGGGCACCAAGTCAGCTGAGGGCCAGCTTGGAGGCAATGCAGGGGCTGCAGGTGGGCGAGGGGCCAAGGGACACCCCTTTCCCGGATCACTGAATCCCTTCGCATGGAGGTCCCCACGGAGATCTCCAGCCTGGCCTTCTGTTATCTTCTCTTTTCCTAACAAGTGTCCTTCTTCTTTTTTGGAGGTTTTCATCTCTGGCCCTGTCCCTCCTTTTCAAGCCACATTTCTAGAAAGAGTGGTTGAAAGTACAATTCCTCTTCCATCTCCTATAATCTGGGCTCTACTCCGACAGTGCGGCCCTCCCCTTTCCCAGGTTCCTGTGGAGTCCAGTATCTGGCAGACCTCCTTCCTAAATGTCCCTCTGGGCCTCCTCCACTGGGCATTGCCTTTGGAACCACATTCCCAAGGGATCCTGCTCCTGCCTGTTGGGATTGCTTTGTCTTCATTCCTTTTCTCTCTTGCCTTCTGTCCCATGTTGGTCTGGTGTCTCTCCGTCCTCAAACACAACCTCTAGACAGAGGTTCCCCAAACCTGTGTCTTTAGCGCCTACTCTCCTGAATTCCTATCACATAGATTTTTTTCTGTCACTCCACCGAATGCACTCGCCAGCTCCTCAAATGCAGTGAATCCCAAACCCCAACTCTCCTCCACCTATAGCTCCCCATGATCCATACATAGTAGACAAACCATCCTCCCAGCCTCCTCTTCCACTGTATCCCCCTCCCCAGGGAACATTTGAGTTCTCGCCTTTGCCTCCCTCCTGACCTGTCTCTCTCCCTGCTCTATAGTATGATAGTAATAATATATTACTATATAGTAATATAGTCAAAGAAATGTTAACAACAGCAGCAATGACCATAATAGTGGCCAATGTTTATTAAGCACCCACCCTTCTGAAAGCTTTCCATGTATTAAATTGACAAAGCTTTGCACCCATGACACAAGGGGCTCCTGGATTCTCCCCATTATACAGATGAGTAATGTTCAGTAGTTCGCCAGAGCTATCTTGCTGGAAAGCGTGGGCTCCAGAGTCTGCCAGCCTCAGCACTAAGCCAGACTTGGTCAATACCCTTGTTTAACACAGAGGTAGCTCCCAAGGGCAGGACCAAGAGCTGCTGACTTGGGGCTAAACCCCCTGCAGCGCTAATCCAAGTCTTGGGCAGGCAACAAGAGTGTGAGGAGTGGTCTGAGAACAGGGCTCCAGAGGCCCCACAGAGCAGGAGAGCACAGGCCAGGGTATAGTCAGGAGAAGGAGGTCTAGCTTTTTCCTTTGGGAGAGTTGGCACCAAAAAATTACCCCATCAGCAAGAATGTCCACAGAACATTCTCCCTAGAGGCTGCCTCCACCTCCTTCACAGTAGTCATTTCAGGGTCTGTGGATCCAGCATCTGCTCTGTTCTGCCCGCCTGACCCGGGAGATTTGGGGTGGTGCAGAGGACCGTGCCACGTGTGTGAAGCCCAGGGGGGCCACAGGGGCTGAGAAACCCACAGCAGACCGGTTTCGGACGGACGGCTGAGTATCTTCCCCCAAATTTTACAGATGACATTTTAGTATTTTTCTAATGAGTTTTTACTCTCCTTTAACTGGTTCCTTTAAGGGGTGATCTAACACTTTCAAGTTCTAGTCGATCCTCAGACAAGTATCCGCAATTTCAGCAGGTGACAGGCAGTATCTGGCCCTTCGCTGTTCACACTTTTCATTCACTGACTCTCCCCCTGCCCCGCAACATGATGGGAAGCCTGCCGCGTGCTGGGCAAAGGAAACATTGCTGGACATGTCAGCAAAGCAGAAGACTTGACCTCACACCAAAAACTCTCAGCAGTGGAGCCCCTCCAGGAGCAGAGCGCCTGTGTTACCTGTGTGTCCTAGGCACCCATGCTGCACCTGGACCGCTAAGCAGCATCCTGGTCAGCTGGCCCTCAGAGCCGGACAGCCGTGGGAGGCCCCAATTCTCCAGGTCACACCTGTGGCCCCCAGGCTCATGCCCACACAGCTGGCTCCCTCTGTGGGGGGCACCCCCACTGCCCCCAGCAGGCAGCTCCACAACTCCACGCTACACCCTGTTCTCTCCCTCCTCCCTTTTCCCCACACTGCCCAGCCAAGTCGTGCACAACTATTAACACGATTACGGTAATTTCCAACTATTCACAGAAGCAGAGATACCAGTCCATACTTCCCATGTACCCCCAGCCCAGCTTCAACAAGGACCAACAAGGCCAATCCAATGTCATTCATCTACCTTTCTTGTCTCTCTGTTTTGGAGCAAGGAGCTGGACAAGTTAACACGTTCTAGGACTTCTTATTTTGTTTACTGTCTCTCTAACTAGAGTGAAATAAACATGAAGGCAGAATTTTCTTTTCTATTCAGTTCACTGTGTTATCCCCAGAGCCTTGAAAAGAGCCTAGCACACAGTAGGTACTCAGCAAATACTTGTTCAATGGCTGAGTGCATGAACGAAGGAATGAACTTCCAGGCAGGCTCCTCCTGCCTGGGGCCTGTGCTTACATTTATGGGGCCACATGTAGTCAACCTTGTTTCCCACGTCCCCACCTTCTCTGGCTGCTAGAGGAAGGGGATCTGACAAACTTCTACTGCTGACAGGCTCTTACCAAGCAGCCCCATGAGCTCAGGTGCAGGGCAACATTCCTCAAAGGCTGCACCAAGTGGCAAAGAATATATATATATAGTACTGTACTACACTATACAAAGTGGACCATTGAACAACACGGGTTTGAGCTGCGCAGTTCCATTTATTCACAGGTTTTTTCAATAAACACAGTACTACACCATCCGAGATTGGCTGAATCCATGGATGCAGAACCGCACATCCAGAGGGCAGACTATGGAGCTTGGGCATCCATGGATTCTGGTATCCCTGGCAGGTCCCGGAACCAATCCCCCCATTGACACTGACCATGTGAATTTTCAGCTGGGTGGGGGTTGGCATCCCCCAACCCGTGTGGCTCAAGGGTCGACCGCATGTGTACATGTAGTCTGTCAAACAGAAGGGGAAGCCCAGGCAGAGGTCTGATACTCACATGCACCCACGAAACCTAGTCAGGTCGTTGTTGGGCTTCTCACACTCGATTACGCTGGTGAACGTCAAAGGATTGAATTCGGAGACCTAAAATAATAGCATGTACACATTAGAGAGATCTGAGCTCAGCCCGTCCATCTAAAAGGCACTTGCTTTTCTGTCTCCCACCCACAGCAGGAACATTCCATGAAGAAGGACTCTGCCTTGTAACCTGTGCAGAGTCTCTCTCACACACACACACCACACACAGAGCACTTGGCCTGTGCATCTTTGTTTTTACAGTGAATGACAGTGAGCCCATAGAACTGTAGCTCTAATGCAAATTAAGCACATATGGTATAAGAGGGAAGCCACTAGTGACGGGAAGGAATGAGTGAGTTTCTTGAGACAGACCAGCACCTTCCAACTTTCTATACATATTTAGAGAAGCAGATTCCATCTGGAAAATAGGAACTTAGAATAAAAATATCACTTCCTCAATGTGCGCTAAAAATTCTTCACAGATATTTGGGGAAAAACAGTTAAATAATCAATGTGTCAGCCACCAATTTCTTTATTATTCTGCTTGATGAAAAAATGACAGCTCACCACAAAGAAAGTCCTTCACTTAGAATCTGGCACTGATAGATGAAGCAAGACCTGGCTTGCGTGGAGAAATGAGGAGTGGGGAGAGGGAAGGGGCGAGAGGAGGGGGGTGGTAGGGAGGGAGGAGAGAAATACCGGGAATATGTCTTTAGTGTAAATAACTGAGTACATTTATGGGTTTTTAAAAATCAGCTTGCTTTGATCAGGCTGGCCACTCTCTTTTCTCCATGAGTGTCACACGTGGTAAAAAAAAAAAAAAAAGGACTTGTCTTTCCTCACGCAAGCATGGTGTCACAAAAAAAGTGCAACTGGGGCTTCCCTGGTGGCGCAGTGGTTGAGAGTCCGCCTGCCGATGCAGGGGACATGGGTTCGTGCCCCGGTCCGGGAAGATCCCACATGCCGGGGAGCAGCTGGGCCCGTGGGCCATGGCCGCTGAGCCTGCGCGTCCAGAGCCTGTGCTCCGCAACAGGAGAGGCCACAACAGTGAGAGGCCCGCGTACCGCAAAAAAAAAAAAAAAAGAAGTGCAACTGGTTAAAAATCAAAGGAATACCATAAACATTGTTGATACCCACACAGATAACTATTACTCCAGCAAAACAATGCCCTCCCTGGGACAGGATACGGCTGTAAAGGCAATGACTCAAAAGTCTGTCCTGACTGTTTTCCCATATAGCATGTACATTAAAAGAACTCACTACATAGTAGTAGCTCAATTCAACAGCTGAAAGGAAAGTGCCATTTTAAAAGGCTCTTCCGGAAGTTTCATTAACCATCGGCCCCTCTCTCCGTGGACTGAAATGGCCTCTGGCTCTGTTCCAGAGTAAGGCTATGCTTGGAGAAGCGGTGCTTATTTCAAGCCTTGTGCTTCTCTTGAAGCCAGTTGGCTGACTTTTCCAGAGCAGACATCTGCAGATACAGTGCCCAGGACGGCCATGAAGGGAGGGAGTTCTGCAGCACACCAGGGTTATTCTTGGCAGACAGGGAGGGTAGACTTAAAATACTCTGTCTCTGTTTATGATTCTTTCTCTCTAAGAAAAATGTAATGTGCATGGCTCAGAAACGGTAGAACATTCTGTCTCTGGGGCTTCAGAGCTGCATTTGTAATGTTCTACTAATAACCATGTGCCTTGGGGAATGTGCATCCCCAGGGCATGGGATGCCTGGCCTCCTCTGCTTTGTCTGGAACTGGGGAGGATTTTTAGAGCTGGAGGGATTTTTAGAGACTGTTACGGGTTAAACTGTGTCTCCTTACGCCACCCCCAGAATCCATACGTTGAAGTCCTAACCCCCAGTACCTCAGAATGTGACTGTATTTGGACATAGGGTCTTTTCAAAGATAATTAAGGTAAAATGTGATCATCAAGGTTAGCCCTCATACAATCTGCTTGGTGTACTTATAAGAAGAGGGAATTTGGACACAGACACAAACTGAGGGAAGACTGTGAAAAGAAAAAGGGAAGAGATACCCATCTACAAGCCAAGGAGAGGGGCTTCAAAGACGGCAGCCCTGTGGACACCCTGATCTTGGACTCTGCAGCCTCCAGCACTGTGAGAAAATAAATTTGTTGTTTGGGCCACTCCTAGCCCTAACAAACTAATACAGAGACCATCTCTGAGTTTCCCATTTAAAAAGGGTTTCATGTCCAGAGCACACCTTTTGGATGAGAAAATTCTGCTTATCTTGATTGTTTCCAAAGTAATTGGCGATTTCTTAATAACCCCATTTAAGAAATATATTTATTCATCACTCCATCCAATCATCTACCCATCTCCTTCATGCCAAACTGGCCTCAAGGTAGTGCCCAAGTCATCCAACAGCCAACCTTCTGTTGACCTGGTACCGGAGCATGGACAGAAGGTCCAGTCTATCCTTCCATCCCAAGCATGCTAACTCCATTTTTTGAAAAAGCAGACAAAAAGTTGGGGAAGATGAAAGAGTTCTGGAGATGGACGGTGGTGACTGTTGCACAAGAATGTGAATGTACTTAATGTCACAGAACTGTACATTTAAAAAAAAGTTACAATGGGGAATTCCCTGGTGGTCCAGTGGTTAGGACTCCACACTTTCTCTCTGTGCTTTCACTGGTGAGGGCCCAGGTTCAATCCCTGGCCAGGGAACTAAGATCCTGCAAGTCGCACAGCGCGCCAAAAAAGGAAAAGAAAAGAAAAGAAAAGTTCAAAGCAATAAAGAGACTCTATCTAAAAAAAAAAACAACAAAAAAGGGTTAAAATTGTAACTTTTGTTGTTATGTGTATTTTACCACAAAAAAAAGTTTAAAGAAAGCAAATATAAACAATCATTGACAACTGACTGTGAAGAAACAGATGAATCATCAAGTAGCACCTAGCTCAGAGATCCAGGAATTTCAGCACAAATTACAGAGAGCCTCATGCTTAACTCACCCAAGGGCACCTCTGTACCATTATCTATATCATAATCATCAATTACAGCTACAATGTTTTATAGGTCACCTACTGCCAGGCATTGTGCTAAGTGATGTTCACCACCACTCACAGCACCACAATTAGGTTGGTTTTCAAACTACCTTTAATGTGGGGTAATTAAGGACCATGCCCAAGGTCAAGAGACCTTGGAGCAAGTGAGGGAAGCTCCTTGGCCTCTCAGACATCCAGCTCAGCCGCCAACCTCACCAAGACTATCTTGCATTAACAAGAAAAGATAACGTATGTATAAGCCAGAAAGTGTAGAACTGATTCCACAGAAATTACCAAAGAAACAAACATGTCAAAGTTTGAATGTTTTCAAAAACATACGTCAATTAAATGTACCCCCTTCCCATCTTCAGCAATGCCCCTGGATGTAGTTAGCACAGTTCACCGAAAACCGGAGTAAAAAAATCAGGAGCCCTTGGGATTTACTCCTAGTTCTTCTGATTAAGAAGTGCAGACCTCTTGGCATTTAGACTTGGCTCTCCAAGATCTCCGGAGCTCTGTGAATTCACAGTTCCACGAATGCAGAGGTGATTCTAACTACCCCCACCCCACCGCCTGCAATGGCCTTGGTACTGGAAGGCGCTGCAGAAGCAGCATGATCCACGAGGATACCGTCACACCAGCAGGCCTTCAGCCATGCCGCCCACTCTCTCTGCAGCTTGGCCACAGCACACCCGGCATCTTGGGCCAAGTGCAGCTGACATCGTTCACTGCAGAATCTACATGTCCAAACAAGCACCTTACTGGCAATAAAATGCACATGGTTTCTGCTGCAAACATTTCTCAAGCTTCTTTGGATGAAGTGATTTGACCTCATTAGGTAGGTGGGAAAGAAGAGGCAGGGTGGTGACACAGGGGAGAGCCCTGGACCCTGCCTTTGAACTTGTATTTCTCTAGAAACTGTGGCAGTTGAGAACCTTGTGGGCCAAGTCACTCCAGATTGTGGTCCCTCCTTCTTCCCTCCAAAGATGCCCAGCTCCCACATCCTCCTGACACTTGGCACCCTCTCAGGTAGAACAGCTACCTGCGCAGGTGCCATGTCCCTGGTTCAACCACACAGGGGAGTCTGGTATCGAATGCAGTGCCCAGACCAGTTGCTGAATGAATGTTTGATTCACCAGGAAGATTCTTTTTCTTTTTTAAAATTGGAGTATAATTGCTTTACAATGTTGTGTTAGTTTCTGCTGTACAGTGAAGTGAATCAGTTATATGTATACCTATATCCCCTTCCTCATGGACCTCCCTCCCACCCCCCCCATCCCACCCCCTTAGGTCGTCACAAAGCACCAAGCTGAGCTTCCTGTGCTTTATAGCATGTTCCCACTAGGTATCTATTTTACACATGGTAGTGTATGTACATCAATCCTGATCTCCCAATTCATCCCACCCTCTCCTTCCCCTCCTGTGTCCACATGTCCATGCTCTACATCTACGTCTCTATTCCTGCCTTACAAATAGGTTCATCTGTACCATTTTTCTACATTCCACATATATGCGTTAATATACGATATTTGTTTTTCTCTTTCTGACTTACTTCACTCTGTATGACAGTCTCTAGGTCCATCTACATCTCTACAAATGACCCAGTTACGTTCCTTTTCATGGCTGAGTAATATTCCATTGTATGTATGTACCACAACTTCTTTATCCATTCACCTGTCAATGGACATTTAGGTTGTTTCCATGTCCTGGCTATTGTAAATATTGCTGCAATGAACACTGAGGTACATGTGTCCTTTTGAACTATGGTTTTCTCAGGGTATATGCCCAGTAGTGGGATTGCTGCATCCTATGGTAGTTCTATTTTTAGTTTTTTAAGGAACCTCCAAACTGTTTTCCATAGTGGTTGTATCAATTTACATTCCCACCAACAGTGTATGAGGGTTCCCTTTTCTCCACACCCTGTCCAGCATTTATAGCTTGTAGATTTTTTGATGATGGCCATTCTGACTGGTGTGAGGTGATATACCTCATTGCAGTTTTGATGTGCATTTCTCTAATAATTAGTGATGTTGAGCATCTTTTCATGTGCCTCTTGACCATCCGTATGTCTTCTTTGGTGAAATGTCTATTTAGGTCTTCTACCCATTTTTTAATTGGGTTGTTTGTTTTTTTGATATTGAGTTCCACAAGCTGTTTGTATATTTTGGAGATTAATCTTTTGTCTGTTGCTTCATTTGCAAATATTTTCTCCCATTCTGAGGGTTGTCCTTTCATCTTGTTTATGGTTTCCTTTGCTGTGCAAAATTCTGTTATCAATCTTGTGTTTCACATTTGCATTAAATTAGTGGTCCCCAACCCTTTTGGCACCAGGGACTGGTTTTGTGGAAGATAATTTTTCCACGGATGGGGGTAGGGTGGGGTTGGGTGGGGGATGGTTCAGGCTTTGGACCATTACCGGTCCACGGCCTGGGGGTTGGGGACCACTGCATTAAATGAATGACTAATAAATACTCTGTAAAAGCAAAAGTGGACTGCCTCCATCCTAAAACAGAAGCAGCAATGTCTGAAAAAGGCCATTTATAGTCCATTAAAGAAGAGACATTATTTTTTATCATAAAAAAGTTACATAGGTGGTGTTACCCTGGTGGTGAAAAAAAGTTACCCTGGTGGTGCAGTGGTTAAGAATCAGCCTGCCAATACAGGGGACAAGGGTTCAAGCCCTGGTCCAGGAAGATCCCACATGCTGCAGAGCAACTAAGCCTGTGTGCCACAACTACTGAGCCTGCGCTCTAGAGCCCGCGAGCCACAACTACTGAGCCCACATGCCACAACTACTGAAGCCCACACATCTAGAGCCCATCCTCTACAAGAAGAGAAGCCACCGCAACGAGAAGCCCCCGCACCGCAACAAAGAGTAGGCCCCGCTTGCCACGACTAGAGAAAGCCCACACAGCAACAAAGACCCAATGCAGCAAAAAATAAATAAATAAATAAATTTTAAAAATTAAAAAATAATTAAAAAAATTAAAATGTTACATAAACCAGTTTACATTGCTTTGCCGATGGGACAAGCAGGTGCCACCAGCAGGAACCTCACCTGGATCTCCCTGTGGAGACTTCAGAGTGAGGCTGTGTTGTCTTGGTCTCTGGGTCCCAGAGGAGGCTGGTGAGAGGACCCACAGAGCCTGGCAACACCACCTCCTGCACCAGCAGCCAGACCTGGGCACGCATGAGCTCCTTCTATTCTCTGCCTCTGGGACCCCCATCCTGAAGACGCCCTTTGTGTCCTGTGGTCTGTCACGATCTCCTCCACACAAGGGACTCAGGGTTCCCCTCCACCTCCAGCCTCAACATCACTGCCCCACAGTAGCCTTTGAAGGCTGATCACCCTACTTCAGCTGCTGCACTATGGAACGAGATCTGCACCTCCATGCAGCAGCCAGGCTCTGCCCAGGGGGCCCCGAGGTGACCCTGTTGGCTGCCCCCATCCCTCCTGGCACCCGTTCCTGCAATCAGGGGCCCTGGAGAGGCCCACACCTTTCCACATGACGTCCTTTGCCCTCCCACCTGACTCCACCTGGCTAACCGCCCCCTGCACTGCAGGATGTGGACAGCCCCCTGCCTTAGATTGGGCAGGCGGGTACTGCTACTCCGTGCTTGCATGGCCCCCACACACATTGCTCCTTCCCTAGACCTCAGATTCTCTGAGGACAGGACTTCTGTTTCCTCAAGACCAGCACAGGGTCTGGTGCACACATGACCCAGGGGTGACAGATGCTTATTCCTCAAGGATCTCATGTACCACAAGCTCCCGAATAGACCCAGAGCTCCGTGCTGAGCCCTTGGAGGCCTGGACCCCTTGATTACCAGACACCCCTCACCTGATGCTAAGGCAGATGGGGCTGCCAGGGGGCCCAGTAGGGCCTCTCTGTGTTCCAGAAAGCACAGTCCCTCTTTTACAAGTGTGAGGGTAGCAATATCAAATGATTTCTTCATAGCCTCTAATTTGGCTGCTTATTTATTGACGATGGGTGAACAATACCTGCATTAATTTAGGCAAAACATTTAACCCAAATGCATGGAATAACTATCCCAACTCTTATTTTCCATTTTTAGTACAATTTGTATTTACTACACGCCTGTCAGTGCTGTGGGCATTCAAAAGAGGGCAGACGGCCCAATACTGAATGAGGGAATGAATTTACTTATTTACTGCAAAGATTAGATTGCCAAATCAATATTTTCAGTCAGTTACCCTGAAATGGGAAAGAAATCATCTACCACGGTGTCCCCTGGCTCATGGCAGGGTGTCCCCTGAACAATCAGTTTTTATTAAATAACTAAAAACCTGAATGAAATCAAAGGCACTCTGGTCCTGGGGGCAGGAGAAGCCAAATGTATAAGGAGTCTTCAACCAAAGAATCTTCTCTCCAATTGGTTTCATAGTTCAGTGTAACACTGGGAGTTTATGCCCAATACAAACAGAAATAGAATAGAAATGATCACAAAACATATTTAAGTAACTAATCTACAATTGCAGGAGTTTGACTATCATTTAACACGTCCTAGATTCATAAGTGCATAAGGAGGCTGGCACAGCAGCTGGTGACAGGGCCCTGGATGGCAGGCAGTCCAGAATGTGGCGATTTTTCTGAGTGCCACACCGGCTCCTGATCCATCAGTGTCTCCAGGGAAACAAAGCTGACAGGGACAGCAGACAGGCATCAGGGCCTCAGCGGGCCTCACAGGAGGCTTCTGAACATCAGCGTCTTTGACAGCTGATAGAAACCTGATCGAGGGGTGTCTGGGCCGAGGCCTTCTTTTTCCAATTGCAAATTTTCCTGCCACAAGTACCTGCACTAGACTTCCCTTTGTGTGAAGGTAGAAAGCCAGGCTTTCATTTGTTAAATCTGACTTAAAAATGCACAAGCCAGCCCTCCCTTCCTTCCCTATCTTTTCCTCCTTTGTTCCCCTGTCTCCTTGCTGGTTCACAGTCAAAAAGCCTCAAAGCTTTAGTTTAGATGGTGGCCAAGTACAAAGGCTCCGAGTGCTGGGTTTGAGCCTGAATTCTCAAAATTAAAAGGCTTTCTTTCCCTCTCATGACAAATGCTCCATGCTGCCTCTGTAGGCTGTGACTGCCAGCAGAGGTGCCCTTTTTTTTAAAAAATCAAAAGTGTAAAGAGTATCTAAGGGCTGGCTATGCTTTCAGACAGTTAAGCAATAGAGTTGTTTTTATAGAAAACCAACTTCGAAACCTAAATGAGGGCCATTCTTTAAAATAGCCCTCTTAAAGAATCTGTACTTAATCCAACATGGTGCCACTGCATAAAACACGTCTGGATCGGCGCTGCTGATCTGCTCTGCTCTGCCAGGTGACAGGCCAGCCTGTCTGCTTCCCAACGTCAAATGAAAAAAAATGCACAACCTAAAAGTTCAGAGTTGTGTTTTATTCCGCGTACATTCTGAGGACTTCACGACCAGGACACAGCATCTCAGATAACACTGAAGAACCATTCTGAAGAGGTGGGGTGGGGTGGCCAAGATATATAGTAGTTTTTGCAACCAAAGACCAGGTAGTCGGAACATCAAAAGATTACTGTTGATTAAAGAAAACCAGATATATCAAGTTAAGGAATTTGGTGCTTTTCTCTGTATGGGAAAGATGCAAGAGTCTGGGCTCACTGAAAGTATTCCTTTGACATGCATCTCAGCTATCTGGGGCCAAGTAGCCTGTGCTTTCTCATCCTGAGTTTCTTCAGGCAGGTTGTTGGGGTGAGGGTGAGAGCGGCTTCAAGGCAAACACTGTTTCCATCCTGAGTTCCCTCAGGGCTCACTGTCCCTAAGGTGATCACTTGATGGCTGCAACATCCTTTTTTTTTACTGATATAGCAGGTGATATTTTTCATTCACACCAACCACAGGCCTCCAGTCCATCTTTCATCACCAAAGGTGATGTGTGACGTGTAGGCACAGACCGGGCAACGGGTGTGAACCTGTCCCGTTTTGGAGATCACTGAGCAGACAGCCCAACTGGAAAAAAAGGCACCCACCTCTCACAAGGTGGCTTGAAGGGAACTGAAACCTGGGTGCATTTATAACCAAGTGGATTCTGAGGGCAGCTCCCAAGGGTAACCATGTAGGAGAGAGTCATACTGCTGGTGTTAGAAGAAAATCAGGATGGAGGATACAAAAAGAGGTCAGCTAAGGAGCCCTTCACTAACCTGGGAAATGACCAAAAGGGCAGCAGGAAAGTAGAATTCTAAAGCGCAACCAGACTAGTTCACTCATTGGAATTCAAGAGAGAGAAAAAGAATGCCCAGCTTGAAAGATAGGCAATTTGGACCAAACGTCCAGCTGGGGGCAAATAGAAACACTGGACAAAATATTAAAAACGACTGCCCAAAGGTATCAGAGATTTAACAAGAAGGTGAAGTAGAATCAAATCTAGAAATGACAAAAATCTGGAGAGTTGGGACTGATCTTTGGGGCCTCTTTTTCCTTCAGGGAGTCTCTGGTCTCTAAAAGAGATAGTAGAGAAACGAGTGGAGCTAATGAGACGAGTGGTGAGTGCAGGACTTGAGCCAGTTTCCTCCCTCTGCTGTAACACATGTGCTATCTTCCAGGTCTGGAGGTCAAAAGTTGGAAAGGGGCCTCACTGAGCAACCAAGGTATCTAGAGGGCTATGTTGCTGTGTTCCTTCTGAAGGCTCTAGGAGAAAATCCACTGCTTTGCCTCTTCCAGCTTCTCGAGGCCCTTCCCATTCCTTCACTCACAGCTTCCTCCCATTTTCAAAGTCAGCACCTGGGGATGGAGTCTTTCTCGCACTGCATCTGACATTCACTATCCTGCCTCCTCTTTCACTTCTAAGGGCCCCTGTAATTACTAGGAGACTGCCTCATAATTAGTGATATTATCCCCACCTCAGGGACAGCTGATTAACCACCTTAATTCCATTTTCAACTTTAATTTCCCCTTGTCATGTAACACAACATATTCCCCGGTCCAGGGGATTAAGACATGGGCAAAAGTGAGGGGCTATTATTCTGCTACCATAGAACTCACTGGGGCCTGGCAGTGAACCAGAAGTAAGAGTGAGCCTTTGTGCAAACTGCTCCTCAGCTTAGGGTCAACTGGGTGGCCCAGAAAATATCACGAACTGGCACTGGATTAAGGTCATTCCAGATTGCGGGAACTCCCAGATGAACAAAACAAAGTCCTCACTTAATAAAAAAAAAAAACCATATAATCCTAGTCCTCAAATTATTTATAAGAAATAAATTTCCAAGTACAATGTCAGACACATACTCAGAGATAACCAAGCACAACACAAGATAAGGTATCATACAATAAGAACCAACAAAAATAAGAATAGGATCAGGCTTATAGGGACTTTAAATTACCATGCTTGCGATGATCCTGAAGCTAAAGACAAGATTGACCAGACTGACACTTAGAAGAGCTAGAAACTATAAAAAATGACCTAACAGATTTAAACAAATGAACACCTCATACCAGCCAGAATGGCCATCATCAAAAGCCTACAAATAATAAATGCTGGAGAGGATGTGGAGAAAAGGGAACCCTCCTACACTGTGGGTGGGAATGTAAATTGGTGGAGCTACTATGGAAAACAGTTTGGAGGTTCCTTAAAAGACTAAAAATAGTTACCAGATGATCCAGCAATCCCACTCCTGGGTATATATCTGGAGAAAGCCATAATTCAAAAAGATACATGCGTCCCTATGTTCACAGCAACTCTATTTACAATAGCCAAGACATGGAAGCAACCTAAGTGTCCATTAACAGATGAATGGATAAAGCAGATGTGGTATATACATACAACGGAATATTACAAAGAATGAAATAATGCCATTTGCAGCAACGTGGAGGGACCTGGAGATTATCATACTAAGTGAAGTAAGTCAGACAGAGAAAGACAAACACTACATGATACCACTTATAAGTGGAATCTAAAAAAAATGATACAAATGAACTTGTTTACAAAACAGAAAGAGACTCACAGACAAAGAAAACAAACTTATGGTTACCAAAGGGGAAAGGGGGGGACAAATTAGGAGTTTGGGATTAAAATATACACACTACTATATATAAAATAGATAACCAACAAGGACAGGGACAGGGAACTATACTCAATATCATGTAATAATCTATAATGGAAAAGAATCTAAAAAGAATATACGTGTGTGTGTATATATATATATATATGTATGTATAACTGAATCTCTTTGCTGTATACCTGAAACTAACACAACATTGTAAATCAACTATATTTCAATAAAAGTCAAACAAACAAAAAATGAACTAGACCTGAAAAAAAAAATTACAAGCTTGATGACTGGTTCAATGGACGATTTGGTAAAGCTGAAGAGAAAATTATTACACTAGAAGAAAAGTTAGAAAAAAAATAGAATAAGGCATTGGGAGACTAGAAGTTGAAAGCTAACAGAAGACAGGGTAAGAGACACAGAGGAGAGAGGGGGAAAGGTTTACATATTTGTCATTGGGAAGGAGGGAATGAATTATGCAGGAGGAATATTTGAAGAAATAATAGCTGAGAATTTAGTAAATCTGATTAAAAGCACCAAACCACAGATCCATAAACCTTAAATAGGTAAAGGAAGATTATACCTAGGCACACGACACTAAAATGCTGAAGACCAAAGAAGATAAAATCTTAAAAGGAAACTGAGAGTGTCACTGGCAGACTAGAACTAAAGAAAATCTAAATAGTGCTCTTCAAAGAGAAGGAAAAATGGTCCTGGTTCAGATGCAGGAAAGAATGAAGAGCAGCAAAAAGGTAAATGTGAGGGCAAATGTAAATACATGGTGACTGTATTAAACAATAATAATGACGTCTCAGGGGATTTATAAACAGTTATAATTATAACACATACCTATAAGAGCATGTAAGTTAAGAGAGAATAAAAAGATGTTAAAAGAAAAAGTCCTTGCATTGTCCAGGGAAAGGATAAAAATCAATTCATATTTATTAAATACTGATAAGTCAAAGATGCGTGCTGTAATCTCTAATACAACCACTAATATAAGAGTAAAGGAATGTATAACTTCCAACCCAACTGGAGAAAGAAAAATAAAATGCTCAATTGGGAATTCCCTGTCTGTCCAGTGGTTAGGACTCGGAGCTTTCACTGTCAAGGGCCCAGGTTCGATCCGTGGTCAGAGAACTAAGATTCTGCAAGCCATGTGGCATGGCAAAAATAAATAAATAAATAAACAAACAAACCTCTCAATTAATCTAAAAGCAGGCGAAAATGGAGGAAAACGGGAAAATGGTCCAGGCAGAACAAATAAAAGATGGAATCTTCACACTCAAATATACTTCCCAACAGTAACATTAAAAGTGAATCATGTAAAATCTTTTAGGGAAAACATAAAGATTGTCAGAATGAATTTTATTAAATACTCAACAATATGGTATTTGTAAGAAAAATACAGATACCGGAAAACAATGTGAAAGGATGAAAAATATATCTGACAAAGAGTAACAAAAAGAAAGCTAGTGTACCTGTATTAATCTTAGACTAGGTGATTTTGAATCAAAAAGCATATCTACATATAAAAAGGGTTAACTCAAAATAATAAAAGTTCAATCCATAAGAAAATAAAAATAACTCTAGATAACATAACTTCAAAACAAAGCCACAATCTTAATAGGGGGATTTTAACAATCCTTTCTCAGTATTTGACAGGACAGTCAAAAACCCAGAAGGTACAGAAAATTTGAACAGCACTATTAACAAACTTAACTGAATAGGTATATACGTATATATATAAAACACTGCACTCGGACTTTCCTGGTGGCTCAGTGGTTAAGAATCTGCCTGCTAATGCAGGGGACATGGGTTCGATCCCTGATCCAGGAAGATCCCACATGCCATGGAGCAACTAAGCCCACGTGCCACAACTACTGAAGCCCTCGCACCTAGAGCCCATGCTCTGCAACAAGAGAAGTCTGAACACCACAATGAAGACCCAACACAGCCAATAAATAAATAAATAAATATAAAACACTGCACTCAACAACTGTAGAATACATCCTTTTCAAGTGCAGACACAAAATTTACAAACATTAACCACTTTCTGAGCCATAAAGCAAGTAACAAATCTCAAAAAAGTGAACATAGAATTCAAATAAACCAGAATATATAATAAAAAGAAAATGATTTTTAAAAAGACTACTTGCTTTGAAATCATGGAATATAATTCTAAATAATCAATTGGTCAAAGAAAAAAGTCACAAGAGAAATTAAGACATGTATTTACCTAAATACTATTAAATACGCTATTTATCAAAACTTGTGGGATATTGCTTCTTTTCAGGGAAATTGAGAGCTTATTCGCATATATTAAAAGTATTAAAAGCTGAAATAACAAGATAAGCATCCACCTCAAAAATTAGAAAACAGTAAATGAAATCTAAAGAAAGTTAAATGAAGGCTATATTAAACATAATAGAAAAAAATAAAAGTACAAATATCATAACTAACCCATCCCAGAAAGACTAAGCTTGAAAAGAATGAGTATAAATTACAAATAACAGGAATAAAAAAGAGGTTTTCACTATAGATCCTACAGGCATCAAAAAGTTTAAAGGTATTATATGAATAACTGTATGCCAATAAGTTTGAAACTTAAATGAAAAGAACAGATTATTAGAGAAATACAAAATATTAAAATTTATAGTAGAAAAATAAACATTCTAGTTATTTACACATTAATGAATTGAAAGATATTTAAATCTTCCACAAAGAAAACTTCAGATTCAGATGATTTCACTAGTGAATTTTAGCAAAATCTGAGGAAGTAATAACACTCACTGATGAAAACTGTTCAGCGATAAGGACAAACACTTTCCAACTTATTTTCTGAAGCCAACATCAACTTGATACTGAAACCCAACAAACACATTATGAAAACAGAAAATTACAAGCCTATCTTACTATGCAAATATTCTTAATAAAACATTAGCAAACTAAGCCCAACAGTATATATTAAAAGATAATACATTAGGAAAGTGGTTGTAGTCCAAATATTCAAGGTTGGTATGGTATTAGAAAAAAATCAGAGATTGGTTCATGATGGCAGAGTAGAAGGACATGCTCTCACTCCCTCTTGCAAGAGCACCGGAATCACAACTAACTGCTGAACAATCATCAACAGGAAGACACTGGAACTCACCAAAAAAGATAAAACACGTCCAAAGACAAAGGAGAAGCCACAATGAGATGGTAGGAGGGGTGCAATCACAAGAAAATCAAACCCCATAACTGCTGGGTGGGTGATTCACACATTGGAGAACACTTATACCACAGAAGTCCACCCACTGGAGTGAAGGTTCTGAGCCCCAAGTCAGGCTTCCCAACCTGGGGGTCTGGCAACGGGAGGAGGAATTTCTAGAGAATCAGACTTTGAAGGATAGCAGGATTTCATTACAGGACTTTGACAGGACTGGGGGAAACAGAGGCTCCACTCTTGGAGGGCACACACAAAGTGGTGTGTACAGTGGGACCCAGGGGAAGGTCGAGTGACCACACAGGAGACTGAACCAGACCTACCTGCTATTATTGGAGGGTTGTCTCCAGAGGCGGGGGGTGGCTCTGTCTCACCGTGAGGACAAGGACACTGGCAGCAGAAGTTCTGGGAAGTACTCCTTGGCGTGAGCGCTCCCAGAGTCCACCATTAGCCCCACCAAAGAGCCCAGGAAGGCTCCAGTGTTGGGCTGCCTCAGGCCAAACAACCAACAGTAAGGAAACCCAGTGCCACCCATCAGCAGACAAGCAGATTATAGTTTTACTGAGCTCTGCCCACTAGAGCAACAGCCAGCTCTACCCACCACCAGTCCCTCCCATCAGGAAACTTACACAAGCCTCTTAGATAAACTAATCCACTAGAGGGCAGACAGCAGAAGCACAAAGAACTACAATCCTGCAGCCTGTGGAACAAAAACCACATTCACAGAAAGTCAGACAAGATGAAAAGGCAGAGGGCTAATGTAACACATGAAGGAACAAGAAAAAACCCCACAAAAACAACTAAATGAAGTGGAGATAGGCAACGTTGCACAAAAAGAATTCAGAATAATGATAGTGAATATGATCCAGAACCTTGGAAAAAGAATGGAGGCAAAGATCGAGATGATGCAAGAAATGTTTAAAAAAGATCTAGAAGAATTAAAGAACAAACAAACAGAGATAAACACACAATAACTGAAATGAAAACTGAAAACACACTGGAAGGAATCAACAGCAGAATAACTGAGGCAGAAGAACGGATAAGTGACCTGGAAGACAGAATGGTGGAATTCACTGCTGCAGAACAGAATAAAGAAAAAAGAAATGAAGACAGCCTAAGAGACCTCTGAGACAACATTAAACGCAACAACATTTGCATTATAGGGGTACCAGAAGGAGAAGAGACAGAGAAAGAATCCAAGAAAATATTTGAAGAGATTATAGTCAAAAACTTCCCTGATATGGGAAATGAAATAGCCACCCAAGTCCAGGAAGCGCAGAGTCCCATACAGGATAAACCCAAGGAGAAACATGCCGAAATACACAGTATTCAAACTGGCAAAAATTAAAGACATAGAAAAATTATTGAAAGCAGCAAGGGAAAAACGACAAATAAAATAAAGGGAACTCCCAGAAGGCTAACAGCTGATTTCTCAGAAGCAACTCTACAAGCCAGAAGGGAGTGGCATGATATACTTAAAGTGATGAAAGGGAAGAACCTACAACCAAGATCACTCTACCCAGCAAGGATCTCATTCAGATTCAATGGAGAAATCAAAAGGTTTACAGACAAGCAAAAGCTAAGAGAATTCAGCACCACCAAACCAGCTCTACAAAAAATGCTAAAGGAACTTCTCTAAGTGGGAAACACAAGAGAAGAAAAGGACCTACAAAAACAAACCCAACACAATTAAGAAAATGGTAATAGGAACATACATATCAATAATTACCTTAAACATGAATGGATTAAATGCTCCAACTAAAAGACACAGGCTGGCTTAATGGATACGAAAACAAGATCCATATATATGCTGTCTACAAGAGACCCACTTCAGATATACGGACACATACGGACTGAAAGTGAGGGGATGGAAAAAGATATTCCATGCAAATGGAAATCAAAAGAAAGCTGGGGGCTTCCCTGGTGGTGCAGTTGTTGAGAGTCCGCCTGTCGATGCAGGGGACACAGGTTCATGCCCTGGTCTGGGATGATCCCACATGCCACAGAGCGGCTAGGCCCATGAGCCATGGCCGCTGAGCCTGCACGTCCAGAGCCTGTGCTCTGCAATGGGAGAGGCCCACATACTGCAAAAAAAAAAAAAAAAAAAAGCTGGAGTAGCAATACTCATATCAGATAAAGTAGACTTTAAAATACAGAATGTTACAAGAGACAAGGCAGGACGCTACAAAATAATCAAAGGATCAATCCAAGAAGAAGATATAACAATTATAAATATATATACACCCAACACAGGAGCACCTCAATACATAACGCAACTGCTAACAGCTATAAAAGAGGAAATCAACAGTAACACAATAATAGTGGGGAACTTTAACACCTCACTTATACCAATGGACAGATCATCCAAACAGAAAATTAATAAGGAAACACAAGCTTTAAGTGACACAATAGACCAGATAGATTTAATTGATATTTACAGGACATTCCATCCAAAACCAGCAGATTACACTTTCTTCTCAAGTGCGCATGGAACAGTCTCCAGGATAGATCACATTCTGGGTCACAAATTAAGCTTTAGTAAATTTAAGAAAATTGAAATCATATTAAGCATCTTTTCTGCTTTAGATTAGATGCATATTAAGCATCTTTTCTGCTTTTCTGATTAGAAATGAATTACAGGGAAAAAAACGTAAAAAACACAAAAACATGGAGGCTAAACAATACATTATTAAATAACCAAGAGATCACTGAAGAAATCAAAGAGGAAATCAAAAAATACCTAAAGACAAATAACAATGAAAACATGATGACCCAAAACCCAAGGGATGCAGCAAAAGCAGTTCTAAGAGGGAATTTAATAGCAATACAATCCTACCTCAAAAACAACAAACATCTCAAATAAACAATCTAACCTTACACCTAAAAGAACTGGAGAAAGAACAAACAAAACACAAAGTTAGTAGAAGGAAAGAAGTCAGAAAGATCAGAGCAGAAATAAATGAAATAGAAACAAAGAAAACAATAGCAAAGATCAATAAAACTAAAAGCTGGTTCTTTGAGAAGATAAAGAAAATTGATAAACCACTAGCCAGACTCATCAAGAAAAAGAGCGAGAGGACCCAGATCATTAAAATTAGAAATGAAAAAGAAGTTACAGGGTGTCCCTGGTGGCACAGTGGTTGGGAATCTGCCTGTCAATGCAGGGGACATGGGTTCAAGCCCTGGTCTGGGAAGATCCTACATGCAGTGGAGCAACTAAGGCTGTACGTCACAACTACTGAGCCCGTGCGCCACACATACTGAACGCCTAGAGCCCATGCTCCACAACGGGAGAGGCCACCATAATGAGAAGCCTGTGCACTCCAACAAAGAGTAGCCCTCGTTCGCCACAATAGAAAATCTGCGAACAGCAATGAAGACCCAACACAGCCAAAACTAAAATAAATAAATTTAAAAAATAAAAATATCCTGTTTAAAAATAATAATAATAAAAAAGAAGTTACAACAGACACTGCAGAAATACAAAGCATCCTAAGAGACTACTACATGCAACTCTATGCCAATAAAATGGACAACCTGGAAGGGATAGACAAATCATTAGAAAGGTATAACCTTCCACGATTGAACCAGGAAGAAATAGAAAATATGAACAGACCAATCACAAGTAATGAAACTGAAACTGTGATTAAAAATCTTCCAACAAACAAAAGCGCAGGGCCCAATGACTTCACAGGAAAATGCTATCAAACATTTAGAGAAGAGCTAACACCCATCCTTCTCAAACTCTTTCAAAAAATTGCAGAGGAAGGAACACAGCCAAACTCATTCTATGAGGCCACCATCACCCTGATACCAAAACCAGACAAAGATACTACAAAAAAAGAAAATTACACACCAATATCACTGATGAATATAGACGCAAAAATCGTAACAAAATACTAGCAAATATTAAAAGGATCATACACCATGATAAAGTGGGATTTATCCCAGGGATGCAAGGATTCTTCAATATATGCAAATAAATCAATGTAATACACCATATTAACAAGTTGAAGAATAAAAACCATATGATCATCTCAATAGATGCAGAAAAAGCTTTTGACAAAATTCAACACCCATTTATGATAAAAACTCTCCAGAAAGTGGGCATAGAGGGAACCTACCTCAACATAATAAAGGCCATATATGAAAAACCCACAGCAAACATCATTCTCAGTGGTGAAAAACTGAAAGCATTTCCTCTAAGATCAGGAAAAAGACAAGGATGTCCACTCTCACCACTATTATTCAACATAGTTTTGGAAGTCCTAGCCATGACAATCAGAGAAGAAAAAGAAATAAAAGGAATACAAATTGGAAAAGAAGAAGTAAAACTGTCACTGTTTGCAGATGACATTATACTATACATAGAGAATCCTAAAGATGCCACCTGAAAACTACTAGAGCTAATCAATGAATTTGGTAAAGTTGCAGGATACAAAATTAATGCACAGAAATCTCTTGCACTCCTATACACTAATGATGAAAAATCTGAAAGGGAAATTTAGAAAACACTATTTACCATTACAACAAAAAGAATAAAATACCTAGGAATAAATCTATCTAGGGAGACAAAACACCTATATGCAGAAAACTATAAGATGCTGATGAAAGAACTTAAAAATGATACAAACAGATGGAGAGATATACCATGTTCTTGTATTGGAAGAATCAATACTGTGAAAATGACTATACTACCCAAAGCAATCTACAGATTCAATGTAATCCCTATCAAATTACCAATGGTATTTTTTACAGAACTAGAACAAAAAGCTTAAAATTTGTATGGAGACACAAAAGACCCCAAATAGCCAAAACGGTCTTGAGGGAAAAAAACAGAGCTGGAGGAATCAGGCTCCCGGACTTCAGACTATATTACAAAGCTACAGTAATCAAGACAATATGGTACTGGCACAAAAACAGAAATATAGATCAATGGAACAGGATAGAAAGCCCAGAGATAAACCCATACACTTGTGGTCAACTAATCTATAACAAAGGAGGCAAGGATATATAATGTAGAAAAGACAGTCTCTTCAATAAGTTCTGCTGGGATAACTGGATAGCTACATATAAAAAATGAAATTAGAACACTTCCTAACACCATAAACAAAAATACACTCAAAATGGATTAGAGACTTAAATCTAAGACTGGACACTATAAAACTCTTAGAGGAAACCATAGGAAGAACACTCTTGGATATAAATCACAGCAAGACCTTTTTTGATCTACCTCTTAGAGTAATGGAAATAAAAACAAAAATAAACAAATGGTACCTAATGAAACTTAAAAGTTTTTGCACAGCAAAGGAAACTACAAAAAAGACGGAAAGACAACCCTCAGAACAGGAGAAAATATTTGCAAACGAATCAACAGACAAAGGATTAATCTCCAAAATATATAAACAGCTCATGCAGCTCAATATTAAAAAAACAAACAACCCAATCCCAAAATGGGCAGAAGACCTAAATAGACATTTCTCCAAAGAAGACATACAGATGGCCAAGAAGCACATGAAAAGCTGCTCAACATCACTAATTATTAGAGAAATGCAAATCAAAACTACAATGAGGTATCACCTCACACCAGTCAGAATGGGCATCTTCAGAAAATCTACAAACAAGAAATGCTGGAGAGGGTGTGGAGAAAAGGGAACCCTTTTGCACTGTTGGTGGGAATGTAAATTGATACACCCACTATGGAGAACAGTATGGAGGTTCCTTAAAATACTAAAAATAGAATTACCATATGACCCAGCAAACCCACTACTGGGTATATATCCAGAAAAAAAACGTAATTCAAAAAGATACATGTGGCCTTTCTCACCCTCTGAGTTGGCCCACACTCTGTGGAGTGTGTTTCTCTCTAAATAAATCCACTTCTTACCTAAAAAAAAAAAAAAAAGATACATGCACCCCAATGTTCATTGCAGCACTATTTACAATATCCAGGTCATGGAAGCAACCTAAATGCCCATCAACAGATAATGGATAGAGAAGATATGGTACATATATACAATGGAATATTATTCAGCCATAAAAAGGAATGAAATAGGGTCATTTGTAGAGATGTGGATGGATCTAGAGACTGTCATACAGAGTGAAGTAAGTCAGGAAGAGAAAAACAAATATCGTATATTAACGCATATATGTATAATCTAGAAAAATGGTACAGATGAACCGGTTTGCAGGGCAGAAATTGAGACATATGCAGAGAACAAACGTATAGACACCAAGGGGAGAATGTGGCGGGGGGTTGTGTGTGTGTGATGAATTGGGAGATTGGGATTGACATATATACACTAATATGTATAAAATGGATAACTAAGAACCTGCTGTACAAAAAAATAAATAAAATAAAATTCAAAAAAAAGAAAAAATCAGTGTAATTAGCCACATTAGCACAAAAGGAGAAAAATCATACAATCAGCTCACTTGAAGCAGAAAATGCATTTTATACAATTCGACATCCATTCATGATAACGTTTCTTAACAGAATAAAAATAAGAGGGATCATCCTTAATCTGTAAATGGTATTCAGCAATATCATACTGAAATATATATAATAGTGAAATGTTCTAATTTTTCCCTTTAAGGTTCATATCAGAGAAAGAATGTCTGATATCACCACTTTTATTGAAGACTGTATTGGAGGTCCTTGCCTTTGCAAATGGGCAAAAATAGGAACTAAGACTATGATAATTGGAAAGGTAGAAATGCTATCATCATTAACAAATGAAATGATTATATGTGTAAAAGATCTAAAATAATCTTCAGAAAACTTGTTAGAATTAATAAGTGTAAATCCACTTATTAATTAGCAAGGCTTCTGGATAGCAGATCAACCACTGTATTTCTACAGACTGTATACATATACATATATACATATGCATGTACAGTGCATTTACTACTTTGTAAGTGCACACACATCACATTTATATACACATTATAACAAGCTAACCAAATCATTTTGCTAGGATTAAATCTAACAAGAATGTACAAAGACTCTATGTTGAAAACTAGAAAGTGTTATTAAGACACAATTAATGAAGAAATATATAGTATTTATGAATTAGAGAATTCAAAATTGTTACAATATTGATTCTCATCTCTCCAAATTTATCTATATATTCAATGTAATCACAATCAAAATTCCAACCTCTTTGGGAATTCGTTCGGGAACAAGTTTACTGTAAAAGAATGGAAATGCAAATAGCCAGGAATAGTAATGACACTCTTGAAAAGTAGAGTAAAGTGGGAGGAAGACTTCTAACACGTACTAAGACTTATCAGAAAGCAACGTAATTAAAACAGTACCGCGCTGGTATAAGGACAAACTAAGGACAGACAAATGGATAGAAGAGCATGGAGCCTGCAAACAGAGCTGTGCATGATGGTCATCTGATCTACGATACAGTGGTGCTGCTCTGGGTAAAGGGTGTCTTTTCAATAAATGATTTTGGGATAACTGGGCATCCACATGGGAAAAGGAAGTCATCTACAAAAATCAATTCCAGTCGGACTGTGGCCCTAAATGTGAAAGGTAAAGCAATAAAGCTTTTATAAAGTTACAGGAAAATATCTTCATGATACCAGGGTAAAGAAAGATTTATTAAATAGTAAACTAGAAAGATTAGTCACAAAGGAAAAGATGAATACATTGTCTTCTAGAAATATTAGTAACTTCCCTTCATCAAAAGACATCACAGAAAAGGTAAAGAGGCAAGCCACAAAATGGGAGAAAATATCTGCATAGGGCTTTTATAAAAGAATATACAAAGAATTCTTCGAAAATAATTACAAAAAGACAGGTAACGGAGCCATCCTCCTCAGGGGCAATCCCCTTGTAGAACTAAGTGCCCAGGAGAAGAAGCTGGGAATGTGTCATTGAGTGAACTGAAAGACAGGTACACTACCTATGAGAAAGGCAGATTTTTAAATTTAAAGTTCAGGACTTCTGCTACTGGTCAAGATTTAGTAACAGAGACAGGGCTTAATCTACAGTCGAAAACAACATACAAAATATATAAATCAAAGACATGGAACATTCGGACAACACCACCTGAAAGATGGAAAACAAAGAAACTGAGTCCTACAGATGCCCCAGATTACTGCCCAGACTGAAAGACTTTACAGGCCATGACTGTGGAGGGGAACCCAACTGGCTGATTTCCTCAGTTGACAAGCTGGACCTGGGAGTCCAAGGAGACTAGGGGAGTTAGTTTGCAGGACAGAGTACCAGAGAGGAGAACCTCAGAGATCTGTAGAGGTTCCCCCGTGAGTATCCAGCAAGGATGACAGACGCATACCTGTGAGGGAATTGTATGTGGCAGGGAGAGAAACACTCAAAAAGGGTTAGAGGGGCTCTGGGCTCAAACAGGTCCTGGAACAGTAACTGTTCCTATCAGCCAGAATGGGAAAATGCATAATCCATGGGCACTGGTAGGGTATTCAGGTATGGAGAATAATTAACTTGAAATGAGTACTGCTTTGGACACACCTAACAAATCAAACTGTTCTCAGTTACTTAACTGCAGTCCAAAGCAAAGCTCGAGAATATTTAAAGGAACATGAAAATAGGCAGCACCCAATAATGTAAAATCCAAATACACAGCAGGAAAATAAGATCCATAATGAGGAGAATAAATAAATCCTTTGAAACTGATCCAGAAAAAAGACAGTTGTTAGAATTAATAGGAAAGGGCATTGAAATAGTAATTATGACTGGATTTCCTATGATTAAAAATTTAAGTAGAGACAGGAAAGGCATTTAAAAAAAGACCCAAACTGAACATCTAGAGATGAAAATGACAGTGTTTGAGATGAAAAATAGGGCTTCCCTCGTGGCGCAGTGGTTGAGAGTCTGCCTGCCGATGCAGGGAACACGGGTTCGTGCCCCGGTCTGGGAAGATCCCACATGCCGCAGAGCGGCTGGGCCCATGAGCCATGGCTGCTGAGCCTGCGCGTCCGGAGCCTGTGCTCCACAATCGGAGAGGCCACAGCAGTGAGAGGCCCGCGAACCGCAAAAACAAAACAAAAACAAAAAGAAACTAGGACACCCAGAAGGCATGTAGCTGGCCCTGGCAGAATCCCCTTCCATGTACTCCTTCTTGCCCCCAAGGTCAGTGTCCAGCTTGAAGGGGTGGAGAAAGGGGGCTCCAGGTGACGGAGAACAGCTGTGCCACGTGTGCTACTCTCATGCACGCCTCCTTCGCTCCTCTGCCCCTGGCAACGCAGGTGTCAGCAGCTGCCCACTTGCTCTGCCAAGCAAGTCAACAGCAGTGATCTCTGTTGCTTACTCTGATTTACACACTTAATTTACACACTTAATACACACACTGATTTACACACTTAACTAGCTAGCAACACTCGTTCTCCTCCTGACCTTAATCATCGTCAGGATGAAAATCCTGAGCAAATGAAAGAATCCCCTTTGTTATCCAACGATCTGAAGTCAGACAGCAATTCTCCTCCCTGCTCCCTCCCCACCTCTCAGCACACCTGCCCCTGGGGGAAGCAGGGGCACTTGTGGGTCTGTCCTCCAGGGCATACGGAGGGAAACTCTCAGCTCCTGCTGGGCAGTCAGTCAGTGGTGCGGTGTACTTAATCCCTGCCAGGTTCACTCACATACAGTCTCAGGCAGCTAACCTGGTACACCTAGATCAAAGCAGAGGAGAAATACAGAATAGAAGGAGCAGAGGGGGGTGCCTAGCACTCAGACAAATGTCCCTCTTTTCCAGGGAGACGATCACAGGCTTCTGATCACTCCCCTTGTCACAGATGTGTGTGATCCACCCGTGACGAAGACACCAATGCCCGCACACGCTCTCCACTAGCACCGGCCTCAGATGAGATCCACCACACAGCAGCAAGCGAGGAACAGACTGCTTTGGATACTCCTTTTAAATCTCATCCTGAAATGTTTGTCCTCTATATTTTATGAGGTCCCTAAAGTATTAGTATAGTCATTATTTGACCCACACAACAGCAATGGTTCAACCCAATACACAGAATCTAACTGAGAAGGAAACTGACAAGCATACATTGCAGTGCTCAGGCACTGGTTACCAGTTAGGGTGCGTGAACTAGTTTGGGAACCGGTGATCTCACTGGGAGGACAAAAGGCGTAGGCAGAGTCTACAAATCCAAATGGGAATCCCAGGTCTCTCCTGCACTAGCTGAGTGCCTGCCAGCAAATCACAGCATCTATCTAGGATTCCAATTCCTTCATGTAAGGTGGAGGCAACGGCAATGCTGTCTCATGGGGTGAGAATTAACAGGGCAGCAGATGTGAATGGTTACGCTGGTAAAGCGAGGCAATGAAGAAGAGGCCCCTTGGGGAGGGTCCAGCCAAGGCAGAGCTCCCCGAGGAGATGGAGCAGGAGATGGTGAGTGGAGCTGCGGGGACCCAGAGGAAGCCCTAGAGAGGCTCTCCCTCCTGAGAGAGGCTCCTGACACATCCACGGTACCCAAGTTCATGATGTCCAGTCATTCTCTGGGCACAAACCCTTCTGAGCCAACAGGGCCCTTGCGTTAAATGTCTTCCACGTCCCTCCTCTGCAATGAGCACGTCCCTCATCTCACAGCTGCTCCTGACAGCACTGCAACAGAGCCCAGAGCTTCCTGAGCAGCTCAGGACCTCCTGCTGCAGGGACTTCTGCCCTCAACTCCCCACACTAGGGTAGAACACACTATTGTCTTATTCATGCAGGAGAGTCTAGCCCCACGTCTAACTTAAATCTTCCCTGACCAAGTCTACTTTCCTCTGTTCTATTCTTGACAAAACTGGGCCTCTGAATGCAGCATTCTGAGGCAGATGAGAGCCTCCCTCGGCCAAAGGCCAGGGTCCAGCACGTCACACCATGCATCTCATTCCGAGCAGCAGACCTCATGTTCCTTGTCTCAGCTGTTGCCTTTGTAAAATGGGAGAAGTGATATACACAAACCCCTCGGGTCACTGAGGGTCACTTGAGAGGCCACCTTGGGGGCCTGGCACACAGGAAATGCACTGGCGGGCGCTGGAGTTGGATGTGTCACGACCGGGGCATAGCTGCCTACTAATCCCTGCCATCTCTCCATCCACACCACTGCAGTGTCCTTGCCCTTTTTCACGAAAGGCAATCACAGAGCAGGGACAAGAGGGGCCTCAGAGACCTCATGGTCCAATGCTGCCCATTTCTAGATGGTCTGGGAGAGAAGTGACTTGGTCAAGGTCCCGAGGCCATGTTATGGCGGCCTCCTCCCCGCCCCAACCCTTGCCCAGCCTCACTGACTCCTGAACCTGTTCACCACAACTCTATCCCCTCCCACTTCTGCTCTCTTGCGAGACCCTGGGATGGTGTCCTCCCACTCAAGCCATAAGTCAAGGTCAGAAGCAGAAGAGTCCACGCTCAAAGGGTGGTCACGGCCAAAGCAGAAGTTCCAGAACTGCCTCCCTCTGCCTTTTTACTGTTCATACTCTCTCCAAGGAAAACCCCACAAGATACCAAGTAAACACAGGTGGTGGTTAATTTTATGTGCCGATTTGACTGACCATGAGGTGCCCAGATCAGACACTGTTTCTGGGTGTGTCTGTGTGTTTCTGGACAAGATGAGCATTTGTATCAGTGGACCTGGTAAAGCAGATGCCCTCCCCAAAGTGGGTAGGCATCCTCCAATCCACTGAGGGCCTGAACAGAACAACAGGTGGAGGAAGGAGGAATTCGCCCTTTTTCCTGCCTCACTGTTGAGCTGGGACAGCTCACCTCACTTTCTCCTGCCCTTGGACTGGGATTCATACCATAGGTTCCCCGGGTTCTCAAGCCTTCAGATTCAGACTGAACTACAAATCAGCTTCCTGGTCCTTCCTGTCAGTTTGCAGATGGCAGATCATGGGACTTCTGTCTCTATAATCCTGTAAGCCAGTTTCCATAATAAATCTCTCTATATGTACACAGATTCCCATATATAGAAATATCTATATATCTCTATATTCCTCTAAAGAAACATTATATACACACACATATATATGTACATATATATAAAGAGAGAGACTTATATAGCTATTGACTCAAATATAGAGATATAGACATAGATACACAGACATATAAAGAGATATACAGAGAGACTATATCCTTCTATCTATCTATCTATCTATCTTCATCTCTCCCATTGGTTCTGTTTCTCTGGAGAACCCCAATACAATGCACCACAACATTTTAGGGTCTGTTACCATTTCTGAGGACTCCCAGAGACCTAAGTAAGGCATTTTCCCCAGTCTCATGGCCCTGAGAGCAGTAAGTATGAAACAGGCAGGGACTGGGAAGAATGCAGTTTCTGTAAGCAGTTCCACCCTTGGGGATCTCTGCCAAAGGTTGCTCCTTTCAGATTCAGCTGACCTAGCTGGTAAAAATCCCGATTCTCAGGGCAGGCACCCCATAATTGGAAGACTGCAGGTCTCTGTGTATCTATCTGTGTGCACGTACGCACATACACAGACACGTGTGCACTCATATCGGTCACAGAGGTGTGCCATGTGCCTGTGGTTTGTCCTTACATTTTAAACTTTAAAAGCCAAGAATGCTTGTTGTATATCTTAGTCTTGTGTTGCAATACTTCTGGAGGCCTCAGAGGACAGATGTGATATTTGAAATTTCACCCACGGGCAGAACCTGAAAGTAAACCAGACTCCAGGAGCAGAGGAAGCCCCCGAGGCTGTAGGCACACCTGGGGGAGGACCAGGACACCAAGCAAGGAGGCCTGGGGCACACTGGGGACAGCATTCCAAAGCATTGGTGTGTTAGAAAGAGTGTCCCCTCGGAAGTGGTGGCAGAAGGAGTCCTGCGAAAGGGAGGAGGGCAGGCGTGCAGGAGAGCCAGCGTGGGAATCGGAGTAGCCCTAACGCGCAGTGGCACTCAGCTGGGCAGAGCGGCTTCCCTAGGACACCAGGTGACAGTGGCCCTAGCTTGGGAACACCGAAGGAAGAGGCTGCCAGGTCCATGAAGTCCAGGGCCCAGAACCTGCTGTACCAGTACTCACCCCAGGAAGCACTGCTCCTGCCCCACGGACTAACCTAGCGGTGCAAACAAAGCATCCCTGAAATTACTTCTAGGGAAGAATATCATTCAATTTTGTTTTATCCAGAGGTGTTCAAAGGCACATCTTTCGTAGAAGGTGCTCTATATTTGTGACTTTAAAAAAAAAAAAAAAAAGAAGTGTCTTAATTAGTGAATTACTGAAATATCTGCCTCCATCAAGAAGAACATAGGGCTTCCCTGGTGGCGCAGTGGTTGAGAGTCCGCCTGCTGATGCAGGGGACACGTGTTCGTGCCCCGGTCCAGGAAGATCCCACATGCCGTGGAGCAGCTGGGCCCGTGAGCCATGGCTGCTGTGCTCCGCAACGGGAGAGGCCACAACAGTAAGAGCCCCGCGTATGGCAAAAAAAAAAAAAAAAGAAGAAGAAGAACATAGAAACTGATTATTATCCTACTTGTGTCTGGAAAACAGAGAAAATACAGAAAACTAAGTATGTCCAGGTATAAATCAGCACCGCTTGACTTCTCAGACATGAATCCCACAATAATCTTATCAAAATGAGATCCTGCGTCTGTGGGGATGTGCAGGCCTGGGACTCTGCATTTATCACCAGCCCCAGGTGAGGGCAATGCTGCTGCTCTACCCACCAACCTCCGGACAAGAACACAAGAACACAAGCAATTACGTGCAAATAGTTTTTCAGTCTAAGACCCATGGTGCAGTGTGGGCTTCCAGGACCAAGGATGCCCCAACTGGTTATCTCAGCCATCCTTAACTTCCGGTAGCTGAGACACAAGGGTCATCACCAAGGACTCCCCATCTGTGATACCAGAAATCATATGGACCCTGCCCTTGAATTCAAGGGTGCCAAGAGCTCCCGGCTCCAGCTTGCCAACTGCAGAGGATAACTCTGCAGTGTATCTGGTGAACGCTTGTGAGGAGCCTTATGGACATAAATGAAGGCTTCCTTCTCAATTATTTTCCCTTTGCAAGCCTGGCCTTTACAACCATCCTACGGTTTGAGATGAAGCACCTCCAGAGAGCCCCGGCAGGTCCATGGACACTGGTAATGATGTCGGCCCTGCACGGTGGGGCTTCCTGTCTGCTGAGCTCCTGGGCTGTGGGTAGAGATCTAACAGTCCCCGGCACATCAAACCAGCATCCTCCCTTCCTCTGTGGAATACATGCCAACAGTTGCAATATGTGACAAAAGGATTCCCTCTAAAAACCAGGACTTTCCCTTAGAAGCATGTAGCCCTGCCCTGCGAATGGGTCAAGAAGCAGCTCCCCAGAGTGCTGGTTGTGTCCTACCTGCTCCCATGTTCTTGCACCAGGGAGGCAGGTTAAAGCTGCAGACCCAGAGTCCCACACCCACAGGCCAGTACTCCATGCTGCAGCCTCCTCCTCCCCAGAACCCCACAAATTCCCCACTAGCACCCAACTCTCCAGCTCTCTCCAGGCACTCTGGACTCACTGAGCTCAGGGCAATGCCTCCCACTGCTGTGTTTATTATCAGGCTCTTCTGCACAGAGAGGCCCACAGGGGCCGCTCCCACCTTTCCTTTGAAGACAGTCATGGGGGCAGGGACAGGGGCAGAGGCACCCATGCTGAGCTCTGGTCTGCCGGGAGAGGAGGACCTCTGACAATGCTCCCATCTTGCAGATGTTGAAACTGAAGCCTGAGAGGTGATATGACCCTCTCGGGTCGCAAGCCAGCAGGTGCAGAACCCAGAATCTGCTCTCCACAGTGCTCTCCGTGGCCCCCATCTTGTTCACTGTGACCAAGCCTGCCCGGGGCCTCCTTCTCAGACCCCAAACTGTCTACCAGCGACTTCCTCCCAGGCCCGTCAGGGACTGTGGTCCCTCTTAAAACAGGGGTTTCCTCTGAGTCAGGAAGAAGGGGTGAGAAGAGCCAGCCACCACCAAGGTGGGTCGGGAAGCTGGGAAGGAAGGAAGCCACATGCCACTTCACAGGCCATGGAAGGTCAGCTTTATTTCTACTCAGTGTGGACTGAGGGGCTGCAGTCTCAAGTCAGCCTCCCCAGCTCTGCCAGCCTCTACTATAATTGGGTTTTTCTTAGAAAGTCTTGGAGGGAACGGGGCAGGCAGGGCTGACACACACAGAGCAACCACACGCCCAGGCATCACCTACCCTTCGGGAGTGAGGGCAGGGTTGGGCGGTGGCCGGGGAGCCAGGAGGCTGGCCGAGCCCCCCCATGCTGCTTCAGGCAGGCTTCAGTTTGCATCCGGCTCTGCTGCAGTCAACAGCTCAGATCACTTAACCTGCAGTTCCTTAAAGGAAGGGATGTTTTCTGTTTTAATCACAGTGCCCAGCACACAAAGCGCTGTCTGTGAACAATGAAGGAGCCTTTCCGAGCCTCCCTGTCCTCCCGTTTCCTCATCAGCACCTGGATCCCACCACCCTGTGAGGCGGGGAGGGGGCAGTACCCCCCACCCCCCACCCCGGGCTGCCCATCTCAAGGAGGGCAGAGAGCAAAGACGGCAAGGGCTCAGTTTTCCCTCCACATCTTGGCCAGACCCCTAACGGTGACAGCTGTCATGCTCATTTAAAAGCCCAAGTGCAGCACTGCTGTGACAAGTGACCCAGGTGCTCACAGGGCCACACTGCCCATGGGCAACTGCTTCCTGTCCCTGCTGTCTGAGAGCAGCAGCCTGCACGGGGACGTGCCAGAGGTCCAGGTGGTCATCTCGTCTGCCCACAGTCCGAGGGTCCCTCATCACCCCAGCTAACCAGCTGGGGCACCCCAACCCCCATCAGAGACGGAGCCTTCTCTCCAGCCCCAGAACCCTGTGCTCATCCAGGCCTCCTGGAGTGAAGCCAGGGATGAGGACCACAACTCGGCGAGAAGCACAGCCCAAAGGCCCCAGAAACAACCTAGCCAGGGTTTTGCCAACACTTCAAACCACTAATCAACTCTTAAGTGGAACCCACAGATACATGTGTGCAGGTACATCCCTATCGACTACATCTATGTGTGTATATATATAGAGAGAGACATATACAGACAAACACATATCATGCATTCTGCCCCTGGCTTCTTGGCATCAGCAGTTTCTTTAGACTGGGCTGTTCTGCTACACAGTGCACTGTAGTCAGATATTTGGACAGTCATCAATTTCTTTTCTGCCCTTTCTGGCCTAGGGACTTGTCCCTTAACTTTACCACAATGCTTTAAAGTGCCTGCCTCCACTGCAGGCTTCTGAGCCACAGTGCCAAGGTGAGAGCTGCCATTTGGACATGACTCTAGCAGCCACTGCAGCAGTGCTCAGGGCCAACTGCGGGGGGAAGACGCTGCGTGGACACACTGGGAAGGTGCAAGGAGGAACCAAGTCAGGTGCTGTCCTAGGAAGGATGGACTCACGCACCCCTGCAGGGTGAGCGCAGGAGCTGGAGGGGCGCTGCAGGTATGGGCAGTGCAGCCAGGATGCCTGCTTTGTAGCTGCAGGACTGGGGCGAGCCCGCTTATCTCTCTGGACCTGGGCCACCTTACTTGTAAAACAGGAAGGCAACTGTTTTTATCTCAAGGCAGTTGTCCTCAGCCCTGGGGAAACCCTGGGGAGCTCGGAACAGCCCAGTGCCTGCCCACCCCACACCAAGGTAGGCAGAGCGCTGGGGGGCCCAGCCCGGAGGGTCCCATGTACCCCCCCAGGGCAGGTTTAGGTCAACCATACTAGAAAGCACTGTTAAGTGGTTAAGTGCCAGCAAATGTCAGCTGTGGAGACCACTGCCCCAGGCTAGTTGCCAGCAGCTTTCACAGTTCTGAAGAGCTCTGTGGAGGGGAGGAGAATTGCTCTCCATGAAGGGACCTTTCAGAGTCACGTATTCGGGACAAGGGCCTTGGGTGTCCCCAGCTGAGGTGACACCTCATGAGGGGCTGCCTCCCAGTCGGGGTCCCAGGCCTGGCACTGCAGAAGCTACAGGACTGGGACCAGCTCTCTGCACTCAGGGAGGGTCGGGGGAGCGGTAACTCCAAGTGCTGGGCTGGGGTGGCTGGGAAATGACTGAACCGTGACAGCCACTGGGGAGGAGTGACCATGACCAAGGGGAGGGGAGGGTCAGAGGGGTCTCCTGAGCTGTGGGGTGGGTAGTAGAAGGAAGGGGTGTCCTGGCCACCTGCTCCTACCACAGCAGCTCAACGCCTTTAATTGTGGACTTTTTTGGTGAAAGGTGTAATCAGTGGAACAAATGGCTTCTTCTGCTTAGAATAAAGCAAACATTTCCTATGCCTCTCAAGCCACAGGAGTGGAATCAGAAGCACATACTCCAAGCTGGGCAGGAAGCCAGCCAGACCAGGTATGGCAGTGTGACCACGGGACCCCAGACTCACCCTGTCCACCCCAAGGACGGCCACGCTCTGCCCCCGCCCCCATGGCTGTGGATGAGCCCGGCCCGGCCCTCCTCATCCTGTATATTCAACAGCAATGGTCTAGGGATCTCTGGAGGTGGCCCTGAGTCCCAACTGTCCCTCTGCCCCATGATAGGCCAAGGGGCTGAGTCCTTCTGTGTGTCAGGACTCATCTGTCACACGGGACCTGGATGACATGGGTGTCCCAGCACCTCCCTCAAGAGAATCAGAGGAAGCAGTGACCTGGGAGGCTCAGAGAGGCCTGGCACACAGTGAGTGCTGGGTGAGTGTCAGCTGGTTCCACTACCCAAGGCGGGGGCAGCGGGGGGAGTGGTTGGCGCAGACAGTCTCATTCTCACCAGAAGGGTCACAAGCTCTCTGAACACTAACACGGAGCCCCCCCAGTTCCGGGTTCTGCACAGTGCCAGCCCTAGGGTCTCCTGTCAACAGGGTCAACAGGGGGTTGGCAGGCAGCTGTCACAAAGATGCCCATCTCCCCAAGGGGCACGAGGTGCAGGATGGCTTAGAACAGGCAGATGGCCCCACCTTGTTGAATCCAAGTGCTCTTGAGCCTCTGATCTCTGGTGCTTGAGACAAACAGTCCCACCTGGGCTATAGAGCCCGACCCTCCTGGCACATCTTCCCTGCCCGTCCTTAGCCTTGACACACCAACACTCAGAATATCCAAGCAGGGTTTCAACACTCACAACCCTGGAGGAGGGTCTCCAGGGCTGAGAGAGACACGCCCCCTCTCAGTCTGTCCTCATGTCAACCTCACAAAGTCTGTCCTCACAAGATTTCCTGCCTGATGGTCAAGGCTCTAAAATGCTTGATAAAGGCCGGATGACCAAACCAGCCATTTGATGTTCCTTCCAAAACAAACCTAGATCTGCAGTCCTTTGAAGCCAGCCTTCTTTACCACCCAAACGAAAGGGCTCACTTCTAACCAACAGCAGGAAGATGTGCTGAAAAGTCACTCGTCACAAGTATGTGAGAATATTTTTTTCCTTTTTTCTCAAAGACACAAGACTCACACATGGATATTTCTGTTAGGGTTAGGGTTAGGGTTAGGTGTGTGTGTGTGCAACAAAGAACAATTCTGAAGCTTTGGCCTAATTCTAAACTTACAAAAACCCATGCAGATGTACCTCAGTGTCTGCTCTCTGGATCGGAGGGGAAGATTTCGGGTCACTGGCTATGACACACTGGCTCTGGTCACTGGAGGGGAAGGTGCCCTGACACATCTGTTACTGCAAGAGGCTCCACTGGAAACCAACAAACTTCTGCCTGACCTCGGCTGGGTGACAATGCCAATCAGGGCTGCTAGGTCGGCTCCTGGTGCCTTCCCCAGTATGGATTATTCGTCAGCACTGCTGGAAAAGCCCCGAATGTATCTCAATATGGTTTAAACCCAATTCAGATGTCAGGAGCACAGTTTCATCCACACCCAAGCAGGTAACAGTGTGCTCTGTAGCACAGCTCCCTTCCCCTTGCTGGTGAGACAGACTGGGACCTGGGACCTGCGACACTTTGCTGCAGTGCCTGCACCTAGACAAATGTCTCCTGGAGCTACGAAATACAAAGAAACTATAAGGGACTAAAAATAACTGCGTGTATGCACAGTTGGGGCACATTATGGACAAGATTCAAAAAGACCAAAAAACACACCCAACTGCCACTGCTGAAGAGCTGGGAGCAAAAGCAGGGGGTCGGGAGCAAAAGCAGGGTACTGGGCATGCACCCTGCACAGAGCACCACCTAACGGGTGGGCAAACCTCCTAAGCCACCCCTCCAGCCCGACCCCTGGACGCACCCCCACCCTCACCCCATACAAGGAACCAGCTCGCCACTCCCGCCAGGGAGTGTGCAAGGGAAACTGTTACTTGTTCTCACTCCTCCCTGCTGCAGCAGGAGCCCCAGTAAAGCCTTGCCTGAATTTCTTGTCTGGCCTCTGATCAATTTCTATTGATTGGGGAAGGCCAAGAACCCTGGTAGGTAACACAAGGACTGGTTCACAGGACATCATGATGACTGTGCAGATGTGGATAAGGATCCCTGCTTTGTTCTGTTGTGTGGGGAGGCCAGACTCTCAGAAGCACTCGCACCAGTACAAGAACCTAGCACTGGCTTCCACTCGAGGAGTACATGCAGGCTGAAAGCTTTATGTAACTTCCCCAGTAATTCTTGGTAAAATGGGGAACTAGACTCAACATTCAGAAACAAAAGGAGGATAACTCAAAAAATTCAAATGCTGTGGCGACTGGTCTCATACTGTGGGAACAGGGACCTTCCTCTCATCGGGGGCTCTGCTCAGAAAACAAGGGGAAGGGACACAGCCCCAGGCATGACACCCCATCAAGGAACAATCTGCCCCAGAGTCCACTGCGCAGAGACGGGACTGCCTGGGCACCATCGCCTAATGTGAGCAGTGAACAGGAGATGCTCAACAACCAGACTGAAAATTCCAGGTCCCCCAGGAATGAGCTCCTGCACATCAATATACTGCTAGAACAGTATGTCTTAGCCCAGGAAAGAATCTTTATCCTCTCCTCAAAGATAGTCAAAAGTGGTAACTTGGGCACGCTTAGCTCATTTTGCTTTATTCTTTGGGACATACACTTGCACACACACACTCTCACACACATATACATACCTATGCGCATACTCACACACAAATACACTCACATGTGGGCAAACACACATGCACACAACCACACGTCTACATACACACCCATACCCACTTGTGAGGAGGACCTTACTGCCAACTGGACAGATCTCACATTGCCAGCTCCTTCTACTGGTAAGAAATGCCTGCTCCAGAAACACACACACACACACACACACACACACACACACACACACACACAGAGCCTCAAACTCTGCGATTGCTGATGCAATTTAACTACATTTAGAAAAGTTGGAATTTGATTAAATTCCTTTTTTTCCAATGAAAATAAAAATAAAACTTCACATTGTATATCACCATGAATAGAACAAAAACCTTATTGCTTTAGTTGTCTTTTTCCTAGAATAGAAAATAACCACTTCCAACCAAACAAAAAAACACGAAGTTAAATGCACACAAAAAAATATTGAAGTTTCTATATATTGTAATAAGATCTTTTAGGATTAATACTTCAGGGGAGCCTAATATTATCAACTTCCTGGCATTTAGTTGTTTTCATTAAGATTACAGTACTTTACTCTCTGCAAGCACTGCTTTCCTAGACCACAGGTTCAAGGCAAAGAATCCATGGCAAAGTCACCTGGATTGGAAACCAAAACATCTTATTATACAACCAAATTGACATTCCCCACGAAGTAAATGCAGTTGATATTATAAAACATGGTATGTCTCAGATAATTATATTACCTACCTAACTGAATTGCTTTGAATATCCACACTGGCTAGAATTAAATTTTTAGTCCAAATATAGTTATTATATTCTCAAAATGATTTTCTTTCTCATATTCTTTCCTGTTACCTATTTAATATCCTTCAACAAAAGTATATGATTGTTAAATATGAGAATAAAAATGTCTCACAGTATAAATTATGAGCTTAGTGACTATATTTCATTATGTAAAAGAAAACCATGAATCTTTTTGCCAAGGCTTGATATTGACCAATCCAATTAACACACCCAGTCAGCTGTCTTTGTTTTCCACTTAGATGACAGATGGTTTCCTTCTTCAATCCCACAGCAGAGAATATAGCTAATTTGAATACTCCAACAGCTTAAGGAAAAAGAAACTTTGGTGTAAGAACTATCTTACAAACCAACTTTTCACCCCTAGTTTTCCTGTGGTAGAGATAATTTTGGGAGCATGTGTAGGTAGAAACAAAAAAATATTAATTGTGTCTCCTACATATTTGGAATTTTAGTCATTCTTCTAAACTCCCTGAATTCTGTCAAGTAACTTGGGGGAGGACTGACTCTCCCTCATAAAGGAAACTCTGAGCTTTGTCACTGCCTGAGAGAGTCTGGCACCCAATGCTGGTGGTAATTTAGTAAATCTACGTGCAAAGTGGAAGAAAAGCCAGGTCACTGTCTTAGGATCCGTGCCAATCTAGACATTAGGTACATCTTTTTTTTTGTTTTTGTGGTACGCGGGCCTCTCACTGTTGTGGCCTCTCCGATTGTGGAGCACAGGCTCCGGACACGCAGGCTCAGCGGCCATGGCTCACGGGCCCAGCCGCTCTGCGGCATGTGAGATACTCCCGGACCGGGGCACGAACCCGCGTCCCCTGCGTTGGCAGGTGGACTCTCAACCACTGTGCCACCAGGGAAGCCCTTAAGTACCTCTTTTTAAAGTAGTGCTTCTCAGACTTTTTCCAGCCTAGGAAATTTCCACACTAATGTCATCGGGAGCATGCGCCAGGCACACATGCACACACGTGTGCACACACCCACACACGCCTGGGAAGAGCGAGCTTCGGCAGGCTTGTGGGTTCAGCTCTTCCTGCAGCTCCCACAATCACCGCTCCAAACTGTGGGAAGCAGATGGCCCTGTGGGTGTAGCCGGGGTGTGGGCAACAATCCCACAAGTCCATCCAAGAGACAAACTGGAGGAACATTTTTTCCCAGGAAATTAACCCACACATAAGTCCCCTCCTAGACGGCCCCACCCCCTCTGAAACTCCAACACCACCTGAGGCTTAGGGCCTCTGCTTCTGCTTTATCCTCAGCAGTATCCCTAGTCCACCTCTGCCCGATTTACCTATTCACACGTCACACAACACCATGAGGGGAAAGACGTTTACCTGTTTTGATGGTTGCCTAAAATGGCATTTAAAGCATAGTAGGTGCTCAATAAATATTTGTTAAAAGAATGAAAAATCACAAAAGTGAGACTCTGTAAAAAAAAAAAAGATCTTTATGTAAAATTATCAGCCTAAGGACCTCCTCATTCTGCAGAAATGACTGTGCGAATGTTACAGATGAGCTAGAAACTTCTCCCTGTATAGAGGCTGAACACATGCAGCTGCATGGGTAGGGCTGCAGGTCTGAATGAAGCGTGGGATGAAGCAACACAGATGCCCAATGAACAGGAAAGACAGGGAGCTGGAGAACCCCCATCCTGCCAACCCAGGAGCTGCCAGACCCGGAAGCTTCGAGCTCTCCGCTGATTCGACGGGTGGGGGAGGGGGGCCTTGGCAGAATCTCCTGACTTCCCTGTTTGTCATCTATAAAAGGGTATGATCATCATTACCTCACAATTTATATTTTAAAATATGATTTTAAAATGTTTGAACCACTATGAACGGGAGAGGCATAATAACGCCTGGCCCCCAGGATGCCGGAACAAATGTGAGTTGTTATTGTGACAGCTCGTGTTCAGCCTTGCCGTCCCTCTTATTTCTTGGATAATGCCAATTTCACCCCAACTTTTTTTTTTTTTTGGTCACACTGTGTGCCTTGTGGGATCTCAGTTCCCCAACCAGGGACTGGACCAGGCTCCTGGCAGTGAGAGCACGGACTCCTAACCACTGGACAGCCAGGGAACTCCCATGACCCCAACTTTTAAATCAAATGTTTATTTTGAAGTGCCAATATCTATGTTTCCTTCTCCAGAGGCAAGATGGCTGGGTGGCTGAAGATGTCTGGGGGCCTTGTCCCCTTGGACTGACTCAGGGGTCTGGGCAAGCCATGCATCCCCACCTCGCTGTGTTTCCAGGCCCTCAATTCTGTACAATTTGTCTAACTCTCTTCTTTACGTACAATCCTGTTTCCACCTCTGAGACATCATCTGACCTGTATCATTGCCTAAAACACCTACCCAGCACCCAAACCCTCCCATCCTAGCCTTCAGAATATGATTTAAGCCCTCTTTCTGGGAGCCTCCCTAGGCCTCTCGGAAGGTCACTTTCCAAGCCCAATCCCCTAATGGGATTCTTCTTGCTGCTCAGTATCAAGTATCTGCTGGTGAGCAGGCCTGGGTCCTCTAGGTGTTGGTCCCACTGCCTTAAATGACCAGACCCTACAGCGTGTGGACCACTTCCCTCTTTCTTAGCGTCCTTCCCCAAGCAAACAACACGCACTTCATAAATGACTTTGGAAACTGGAGAGGGTGGGAAGAGGAGCCACATTCTTGCCTTGTCAGCCAAGGGTGCTAGAGGGAGGAGCTGGCCTTCAGGTGGAGGGTCAGTGGATTTGTTCTCCAGGACCCAGGCTGCACAAGCTCTCCCCAGCTCTCAGCTCAGGGAAACCAGAACCCTGAGGATCAGCCTCGGACCCCAGCCCAGGCTGCTGCTCTCTGCATGCCCTCTGAACACCTCACATATACAGGCCTGGGATCCATGGGGCTGCTGTCCAGAGAGCCGCCACCTGGCCTTCGTCCACGGCAGCGGTGGGAGCCCCACACAGAGGGTGGGAGCCCCACACAGAGGGTGGCATCCCCAGCACCCGGCTCCAGCAGCACCTGTCCCAGCATCTCGCAAGCTCCCAGGCCCAGCACCTCCCAGTGTATGGCTCCCCTGCACCTGTGAGGGCTGACCCACTGGTACAGCCCGCCCCTCAGTAACTTTTCTGCCATCCCATGAAGGACAGCCATGCCCTCGGCCATGAGAACAAGACTCAGGCTTGGGGGCCTCTTCCCTGGGCACTATCTTACCACCAGGACCACTGGCTGTTCCCTCTATCAGCTCTTCTACATTCTGGGGAGTCCCTTCACTTTTACTGTGCAATCCCCCATGAGGAGTTCTTTACATCAAACTTACCCTGGCCAAATCAGCTGCGGTTTCTGCCTCCTCACTGGACCCTGACAGATACACCCAGCCCCTGCATGAATGTCAAGGTCCTCTCATATTCTTCACCTTAGTTTTGCAAATCACCTCTAATTTAAGTTTTCCTAGGGGCCTGCACTTCCAACTGAGGCCTCGTCAACGTGGCACTGTTACTGTGCATTGGACAGGAATCCGCTCTTCACCTGCCTGAGACACCAGCTGACTCCACCCGTGAAAACCCCACTTCAATACATAGAACTGAAATGTTCCTGGCATTGTAATGTTACAGCCAAACCTTGGTTTTCCAATTGTCAGGCTTTTAAAAGCCAGAGACTTCCTATCTTTATTTTCCATGGGGCAGTTCATACATTTCAGAATAATAATGTATGAACAAGAATTCAGGTACCAGAAAAATGCCTTTGGACGTTAGGGAAAGAGGGAGAAAAAAACAGAAAGTGAAAAAATATACTAATAATAGGGACTAGAGTGTGCATACATATTGAAGAATTTGGGTGCTGATAAAGAAACTTTTTTTTAATCAAAATGGTTTTGGTTCTTAATTTTGGCCATTTTGACTAAGTTACAGCTCAGCTCCATTGACCTCCTCAGGCATGCACAGGCACTACGCAGCAGGATATAGGATGTGTCTGTCTGTAGCGATCCTGGAATTTCAACATCCATCTTACCAACAGTGCGTTTATACAAAGCACCAGTGAGAAAAGTGGGTGGAGGAGGCTTTTAGATATTACTGGGTTCAGCAGCTGAACAAATTAGAAGACAGGAAACAAGGAAGTTTTTCCCGAAAGCTGACCAAGGAGATGCACCCCTGTGGCTTTGCCCCACCCTCCACACAAAGAGATCCACTCTGCTCGCAGGTTCTGCAGTTTCGCCAGGTTTTCTACAGTGTCTGAAGTTTCGCCCATTAGATACACGGATGCATCCGTTTATGTTACAGGCACCCTCTGCGCACACTGGCTGCTCCACCTGGATGGAGCTGGAGCCTGTGCGGTCACCACCTCCCTCCAATCCAAGCCCATCCCTGCTGACCTCAGGGCTCGTCCCCACGCCTGTGCCCTGGAGAGGGCTTGGGAACAGTGGGTTCTGGGGGAGAAGCCTTGGGGTGAGGCGACCTCAGGACCCATGCACATGTGGCCGGGGGGGAAATGGCAGGGGAATGTTGGCCCACATTTATTACCAAACCCTGGAGCACAATCAATGCAGAAGCTGGAACTCACTGAATGTGCCAGTGCTGGGCCTCAAGGGTCCCCAACAAGCACTGTCACTAACTCTCCTGATCCGGGAGAAGAGCATCCCATTTAAAAAAAATACTATTTTTAATGTTTATGTATGCTTTGCCTCGTTCCAAGAAAGATTTGAGGCAGCTCACAAAAACATTCTTGGCGCAAAAGGAGATGAAAATGAGGAAATCATGGTGGTGGACAGAAGCGAGGGCAGAACAATCCAGACACTGTTGAGGAAGTCCGGGCCGTCTGCAGGAGGTGGGTGAGTGTCAGTCTCAGAAAGTCCTGCCACCAAGGCCGGCAGTAGCCCCAGGGTGTGGGATGCCATCTGGCCCTTTGCAAGCGTGTAGGAGGTGCCTTCGGCTGTCACAGTGACCAAGGGTAAACGGCATGAACACTCATAGAGGGATGCGGGGATACCCCCCTCCCCCGACAATCCTGCAAAACTAATGCCTTATGTCAAATGCTGACAGTGCCCCAGGGACACCCCCAGGCTATAAAACAAGCCAACTGCTCCAGACCCATCCCAGTCCTGATTCTAAGGCCTGGTTCTCCTGTAAGAGCTCACTGAGAGGGCGCCAACGACAGAGGAAGAAAATCCCCAGTGTGTGTGACACTGACACTCATTATGTGACAGAGGAAGAGACCCCCCCAGTGGCTGCCTTCCTGAAACTCAGGAGCTCACTGCCTCGGGCACTTCTTAAACCTTCCTTCCTTGATGGCAAGGCCCCTGAGTGACAGAGACAGGCAGTTCAGTGTCAGGAGAACAAGGTGTGGGCTAGCCCACTGCCCTGCCATACACCTCCTGATCCCCGAGGGCTCATGCTCCTTTCTGTCCCCTGGCGTTGGCACCCCTGCATCCTCTGCACAGACCTGGAGGCGGACAGAGGTTGGAAACCCCTGACAGGGTCTGAAATTTCCGGCCACAAGGCTATCGGTGGGAATAGGTGGTGGGACCCTGCTCCCCTTCCTACTTCTCGCTCCCCACAGGGCCAGCATTTCTGAGCTGTGGTCGATGCTCCTCCAAGGCAGAATTCAGTCACAGAAGACCTGACACTGAACTCAGAAACACCCCTGAGGAGAGAAATTCCTGAGCCACATGCTGGGGTCAGGTCATTACTGCTGCTGTGTTAGAATGAGAGCAACAGCTGGGTAAATGCTGACAGTCAGCCAGTCCCAAGTGTTCCTAGTGACTTTAAAGGGACTCCAAATCTACAAATTGTGCCGTGGAAATCAGAGTCATAAAACTGGGTCCTGTTTCCCATAGCCACAGGCCAGTTATGTGCTCAGGGGGACTGGGGTCCTCTCAGACCCTCAGTCCCCCATCCATCCATCAGCCTGGCCTGATGGAGGGGATGCAGGTGCTCGAAGGCCTGGAGGGCCGGCATGGGAAGCACCACAGGACATGGTACCTGGGACCCTGGACACACCAGGTCACTTACGAGCTCAGAGAAGCCTCGGACCACCTGGCGCCGTTTCAGGTTGGTCTCTCCATCCAGGTTGGCCGTCTCGATGTGGCACAGCCCGTCGGGGTCACTCGAACAGAGCAGCAGGATGTCTGCAGGGATGATCTCGTTGCAGTGAAGACGCACAAAGTCTCCCACGCGGATTTCTTTCCAGAATCGGTTCACGTACTGCTTTTCTTCCCTGGTAAAGAGACAGCCATTAACAAGTCTGGAGGAGATCGATGGAGGCCAAATCTGGGTGATGGGCACATGCAGCTCATTGAACACATCATGCCACTTTCTGGTATGCTGAAATTTTCCATAATAACAAGCATTTAAAAGAAGATTCCTAAAGGCCACATATAGTGAAACTCCAGTAATATGAAATATCTAGAACAGGCAAATCCATGGCAATAGAAGGTGAATTCGTGGCTGCCAGAGCCTGAGGGGAGGGGAGATGGGATGGGGAGAAATTGTTTCCTGGGCACAGGTTTCCATTTGGGGTGATTAAAATGTTCTGGTACTAGGTAGTGGTGATGGTTACACTAAATGCCACTGAATTGTCCACTTTAAAATGGCTACGCTTTCCACTCCTAGGTATATACCCCAAAGAATTAAAAGCAGGGACTCTAATGTATATTTGCCTACCCATGTTCATAACAGCATTACTCCCAATAGCCCCAAAGTGGAAACAACCCAAATGCCCAACAATAGATGGATAAGCAAAATGTCATATATTCATACAGTGGAATATGATTCAGCCATGAAAAGGAAGGAAATTCTGACACATGTTACAACATGGATGAACTCAGAGGACATTATGCTAAGTGAAATAAGCCAGTCACAACAGGACAAACACTGTACGATTTCACTCTTATGAGGTCCCTACAATAGACAAATTCATAGAGACAGCTAGCAGAACCTCTGTACCTTCTGCAGGATGGAGATCACAGCAGATGTATCCTCTCCACGACGCTCAAGATGAAGTAGATAATCACTCAAAACAGTGCCTGCCACAGTCAGCTTTCAACCCCTGATAGTTACTATTGATTAATAGGTAGTAGGATGAAAACATGGGTAGATTTCCGCTTTAGATTTTTTTTTTTACTCTGGAAAGATGGGCTCATTAATCCTACAAATGGCATTTTTAAGAGCTCCTTGGAGGCAGTTTTGTCCAGTTTTATAAATAAGCAGAGGAACAAGACTTTATCTCAACATGACATTCTACATGAGAAAACTGCATGAAAAAATCCTCTGGGTTATGTTGTTAGGAAAATAAAAAGCCCTAAAACACACTTCACTTTCACCATCACCTTCTCACTGGCCCCCCACACTTCCTCGCCTGAGCTCCCGGAGAACAATTCAGCAGCGAGTCTGAGTCTCACCTGACTCCTGAGCGCTGGGTGATGAGTCCTGAGTGTCAGACCTCTATTTTATTCCACACTGTGGATCTGAGGGAACCCACGGCAGACTTCCAGGGGCTCCTAGCATCAGCTGCCCCAGGTGCTGAAAAGAGAAGTAGCCCCTTCCACTATAAGCCTCTATTTACTTGCATTCCTCTGTTTCAAGATACACCGTAGTTTGGTCGCTATAGGGCCAACAAAGTTAAATTAGATACAATTTTGTCCTCAAAAATAAATTCAAGGCGAGACCAAAGCACTAGATAGCACCCCCTGGGGGCTATAGAATCAAGCCCCCAATGTGAGCACAAAGGTATTCTTCTGGACCCAACCCTCCCTGCAAGGCCAGGGTGCTGTTCAGGTGAGGCATCCTTTTCCAGCTGTGACAAGTCCCCCGGCTCCGGCCCAAGGGCGCTGCCCGCTCACTGTCACAGTCTGACTTCTTCCCAGTGGACAGACAGCCTTGATGAGTGACAAATGAAACATCACTTAACTATGTTCCTATTTCCTCTTCTGAAGATCAAACCTTGACTTTCTATCATTGCAACATTAGCTCTTTAGTCTTTCTTCCTTATCAGGACACTTTGTTGGCTTCTCACAGAAAGTACAGAGGAATTTGAAAGGCCCTGTCCTTTCCAGAAGAAAGTTTCCAAAAGCTAATTTGCTGTGCGGTCACTGAGGTGGGCAGTGCACGCTGACAGTGAGCTGGACAGGCCCCAGTGTGACAGCAGCTGCCAGGAGACCGGTGGTCCTACACTGGCCCTGGGGACAGGCAGGAGGCGGGGATGACCGGGCCAGAGGAGGCAGGGCGTGACACTGTCTGGGTTGTTTATCTTGACTACATTCCATTTACAGAACTCATCAAAAATAAAGTCAGTTTCCATCTGCCTTGAAATCTTAGAACATTAGCTTGCCCACTCCAGCAGAGCACGTATTGAAAACAGTTAACTTTGATGGAGGCATTTGAGCCTGAAGGAGACCCCTGTACAGGCCCCTGTAAACACAGAGCAATGGATGAGGAGACCTCGGTGACCAACCGTCCTGGCAGGAAGACCCGTCCCAGCCATGGAAAGCAAAGGGAGCTGCAGCAGAGCAGCTCCAGGATGCCTGAAAGAGAAAGGCTCTGCAGCTCACAGGAACTCCTAAAGCAGCAGGACCCTTAAAACCCAGACTCAGGAGTCACTTGTGGAAGAACAGCATCACAGAACCCCTTCATCACCTCAACAGACAGACAAAAATTCCTCATTGAAGCCCCACAGTCTGGTTGACTGTTCCAGCGGGAGCTCCAGCACTGAGTGTGGACCCTACACTGATCCGGCAACACCCCTGCCTGGCCTGCGTTACTCTTATTTTTATTATATGTATACCATATACATTATATAGTAACATATACTATATAACTTATATATAATATATTACATTTTACATGTGTATGTCTATACATATATAACAGATACATTACATATAACATACATATTAGATATAAGTTGTCCTCCTTTTCTCAGCAACTGTATTTGGACATAAGGTCTTTAAAGAGGTGACTGAGTCAAAATGAGGTCATAGGGTGGGGCCCTGATCCTTATAAGGAGAGGGAGAGACACCAGGGATGTGTGTGCACAGAGGAAGACCATGTGAGGACACAGGGAGAAGACGGCTATCAGCAAGCCAAGGAGAGAGTCCCCCAGAGACACCAGTCCTGTCAATGCCTTGATCTTGGACATCCTGCCTCCAGCCTGTGAGACAATAAACTTCTGTTGTTTAAGCCGCCCAGTCTGTGGTGCTGTCACAGCAGCCAGAGCAGACTAGCAACCCATAACTTCAATTCCCATGACTCCAGCTGGAAGGGGCGGCTCCCAGCCTGCAGGGATGGGAAGGGGGAGAGCAGCAGAGGACCAGGTGACAGAGGGCATCACACCAGGAGACACTTCCACAGGCTTGTGTACCACATGCCCCCGTGTCTGTGCACAGGAAAAGCACCGCAGAGAAAACATGTAAGTCCCACTAACACCATACGGCAACACTGGCCTCCTAAGAACACTGATTTTAGAAGCAGCAGGTAAACAATTTAGGACTGGCTTCTATTTCCTCAGGTCACAGTGGATGCAGGCTAGGGTGGACAGGACACATGACCCCTCCTCTCCATAGGAAAAGTCTCAGGAGTGTATGCCACCTGTGGCCTCCCTGCAAACTCCAGAATTCTAACTTGCACCAGGCAGGTGCCTGTACTCCTCCAGGGACCAGGGGATCCACCTGAGATGCAAGGTTTAAAATCACCCAGTCCTCAACACTATGCATTTGTTTCCAGCAATTTTAGGAAGTGGCACTGTGTAGTTTGCCCCTGAGATATTCCTTCTAAGCACAGGTGCTGCCCCATGTGGTGGCAGGATTCTGAGACATCCCCTAGATCCCCAGCCCTGGTGTGCAAGTCCCTGCCAGCGCCCCACCCCCGGCCCCCAAGTAAAGTGGGGGCTGTGAATGTGGGAGGAGTCACTCCTGCAGGTGTAATGAAGGTGACCAGTCAGTGGGCTACGAGCTAATCATCAGGTGGGCCTGATGGAGCCACAGGAGCCCTGTAAACTGGGCCTAAACCAGAGACAGTAAGTCAGACACTAAAGTGTAGAGAGCAATGGAAGGGCCTCATGAACAGGGCCAGGAGCTGAGAGTGGCCCTGGCCGTCAGCCAGCAAGAGCACGGGGCCCCAGGCCTACCAGCACCGGAGCTGAATTCCACCAAGAACCTGAATGAGCCTGGAAGAGGACGAGACCACAGCCAGGCCAACGCCTGGACTGCAGCGGGTGACACCCAGGGCAGAGCACCCAGCCAACCTGCACCTGCATGTCTGATCCCTGAAGCTGTGACAGCACACATCTGAGTTGTCTGCAGCTGCTGAGTTTATATTAACTCATCACACAGCAGTAGAAAACTAATATGCACAATTCCCTTCTTCTGCACAGAAGCAGGAGTCAGAGGCAGCTCAGTCCTCTCAGGGCACAGCCACTGGAAAACTCCCACTCAGCTTTAGAATATGCATACCGAGAAAAGACTACCTCATAGGAAAAGAACGCAGAGCAAGACTGGTTAAAATCCAAACACACTTCCCTCTCCTCACAAAGTGGGAGCCCAACAGAAGGTATGCACAACATATTAAAATGTGGGGAAACCTGAAAATGTGTAGTCTTGAAATATGGGCCACATCATACATATTACAAGCATGGAGCATGGACCCTCCAAGAGAATGACAACCGCCCTTGCAATCAGCCATCACCGAGTACCCTGCTCAGGTGTCCTGAGAGGTCTGCCCCAGAGTGTTGATCCAAGAGTTCAAGGGTTATTGGTGGAAAAAAGTGTGATTCTTCTGAGATGGGGGTGGGGGTGGGGGAGGGGTCCAAGCTGAAAGGGGTCCTGATAAAAACGCCTTCTGTTCAGAAGAACCCTTAGGAAGCCACAGGCAAAAACATGTCTTTTCTAGGGAAGCACTGCCACCGGTTTTTCTGCACCAAACCCCTCACCTCTTGGCCTGTTGTTTGCTCAACTGTGAAGCCAGAGTGTTAAATATATAATTTCCAAGATCTGTTCTTAGGCCAAAAGAGGCTTCTAATGATTAGCTTTCCTCTTCTGGGAAAATCAATTAACACCATTTATAATTAGTCCTGCTGAGCTTTGAAGTTCTTATCTGAGCCTTTTTTGTGCAAAACAGCACAATGTGGGGGGTGAAGGAATAAGGAAATATTAGAGTGACTAGTGACAAATTTTATTTAAAGACAAGCAGTAAACAGAATTTTAAGATCCCTTAATTCATCATTTTTGGTCAGTTGTTTAGGCTGACAAACTATTTATTTGTACTAGTTATGGTTTTTTTTTTTTTTTTTTTTTTTTGCCGTACGCGGGCCTCTCACTGTTGTGGCCTCTCCCGTTGCAGAGCACAGGCTCAGCGGCCATGGCTCACGGGCCCAGCCGCTCCGCGGCATGTGGGATCTTCCCGGACCCGGGCACAAAGCCGTGTCCCCTGCATTGGCAGGCAGACTGTCAAGCATTGCGCCACCAGGAAAGCCCACTAGTTATGTTTTGTTTGTTTGTTTGTTTGTTTGTTTTGCTGTACGCGGGCCTCTCACTGCTGTGGCCTCCCCCGCTGTGGAGCACAGGCTCCGGACGCGCAAGCTTAGCGGCCATGGCTCACGGGCCCAGCCGCTCCGCGGCACGTGGGATCTTCTCGGACCGGGGCACGAACCCGCGCCCCCTGCATCGGCAGGCGGACTCTCAACCACTGCGCCACCAGGGAAGCCCCACTAGTTATGTTTTTAAAGTTACTAAGTAAACAATTCCAATAAGAGGAGGTAAGCTGGCTTATGGAATTTACAGGAATTATTTTAAGCAGTTGAAAGCAGGTTCTTCCTGAAGATCACTATGTTACTTTCATGTAGCTCTTCATGAATGGTTCAAGGACTCCTGCTCAGAACTGTTCTGTTAATGATTTATTTTTTGAAATGCATCAGAATTCCCACCAGTTCAGCCTCACTCATGATCCCTCTCCAGTGTTGAAACTGTCTCTGCAATGGCTAAGGGTTTTCAACAATGTATTTATAAATCTCTCCAATTGTATTGGGGGGAAAAACAAATCTGATTCCATATTGGATCTGTTTCTTTAACTTCTGTATTCTATTGCTTCTGCTTTAATTTAATCACTAAAGGGACATTGCCTTTAAGCGTAAATTATACATAATGGCCCATCTCTGGGAACCCTGCCTCCCAGGTAATGAGCCTTAAGCTAAAATACCTTTGTTTAGCTCACAGGAAACATCCTGACCAGGCCCACCTGTGAATGACTACAGGGAGGAGAAATTAACACATCCCCTCTGGAGGCTGACCAGAACCAGGAAATGTTTGACTTTACTTCCCCTTTTAGTATAAAAGAAGTTTGAATTTTAACTCAGGCAAGATGGTTCTTTGGGGCAGGAGTCCATCACCTTCATGATCTGCTGGCTTTCCAAATAACGTCACTACTCCTTGCTCCAGCAACTCATCTCTCAATTTACTGGCCTGTCCTGTCATGCAGCAAGCATTATGAGCTTGGACTCAGTAACACGATGTGGCCAAGGTATAAAACCAAACAAACAGATAAAGTTTTTTTTTAAAAAAAAAAAGGCATTGCAGAATGGAGTGAATTTTACTTTCATCTTCAGTGCGTTGTTATCAAATAAATTTTCATTTAGGTTCTTGGATTACCATTTTCCCAAACAGCAAAAGAAAATTTTTTTAAGGTGACAACAGATTCCAAATTTGAGAAACCATTTAACATCCCTGGTGACCCACTGCCCCTCCTTGTACAAGGACAGTCCCAACAATAATTGGGCTGTCACTGTCCCTGATCTCCAACCTGATTTATGGAGTCATGAACGTAAGAGTCCTCCTGCCAGAAGGAAGGAGGGAGAGGAAGATGCACACCCATTTTTGACTCCACCCACAGCAGGTGACTCCTCCCTTGTAATGTGACACGACCATTCCAGTTTAGTGACCAGGAGGCAGGCTGCCCACAGTTCTAAATGTATCCATGAAATGCCCATGTCACATGCATGGAACCAGCGTCCCAGGGCATCTTGCTGTTGGAGATGCTTGCCTCTTCCATTTCTCAGTAATTTAGGAAATGACTGAGAGATTGAAATGCTTATAACTTGTATACATATTTGATTTTCTGGCCCTTACATTATCTAACAACTTTACGTGGCCATATTTTACCATCTACTTTCTCATGTTCCAAAAATGCTCCCTTTAATTCAATTGCATATAAGTTTCACAACCACACACAGGAACTCCCCAAAGCCCTCCCACCATTCACCATGCCCACACCCTGCTCAGGTGCTGGCAACGCGTGTGCAGGGGTAAACAGGGCACATCTCACTCACCTCCCTTGATTTTTCCCTCCCTTAAACTTGTCTCTCCCCCAACAAGACCAACAAAGGAGTGTGTCTTGGGTTTGGATGGGCAGGAAAGAATGAGAAAGAGAAAGAAAGAGATGGAGGGTTTTTAAGGTTTGAGCAAATCCACTTGAAAACATGGCATTAAAGATGAAAGTACAATTCCCTCACTTATGTTTTAAGTACAATTCAGGGCTGAGAAGAACACTTGTTTTGATTAGGCAGTCAGGGAGTGCCTCCTGGAAGAGGGGGCATCTGACTTTAGCTCCTGAAGGATGAAAAAAATCTTAGCCTAACCCATACCCCACCCACCCCAAGGAGACTACTTATACTAAAGAGTGGAATTTAGGGAGAGGCTAAAAGGGCAGTGCCCAAACCAGAGCTTAGGCAGGACACAGCAAAAGAGATCAGGAGACTCAGACACAGAAACAGAAAAGAAAGACCAGGCGTGGGAGTTTGACTGTACAATCGATGTGACTGGACTCCATGAATGATTAGATGAGTCAGGCACGGGGTGCCCAGGTCTCCAGCCCTGGTGGCTGGAATGTGGGAGCCACTGACCTCACCCAGAAGTGGGTGTGCTGTGGGATGGAACAGAGTCCACTTGTGAGCAATTCTGAGTCCAAGGTGCTGGTGGGCGTATGGGGTGGGAGATGCTTCCAAGACCAAGAGAGATGAAGATAGGCACTCAGGGTTCACACATGGAGGTGACAGGATGCTGACCATGGGCACTGTCATGGTGATTACCAGGGAGAGAGCTAGCTAGAAGGAAACAGCGTGAGCTCGGACAGAGGCAACGAGGGAGGGAATGCGGAGGAGGGGAAGCCGGTGGGGGTGGCTGGGCAGGCAGGCGGGGCAGAGAGTGGAGGCTGGGAGCCCAGGATGAAGATGTGCCCAAGACCTCGTGGTGCCCGCTCACCACCACAGGCAGGAGTCCAGGGGCCACACTTTCCACTGCCAAGTGATCACATCTGGACAAACAGTCATGGAATGTGAGCTCACAGTCACTGTATTTTTATTTCCTTTTGTGGGGCCTCAACCTTCAGTGGCACAAACCTGAATACGGCACACCTGTTAAGATCAATGGTCACTTTTCCAAACACTCCTAGCCCCTCTTCCTCCCCCTCCAGACCTGTTTTCCACTCTAGCACATTTCCTGCCTGACTAAGGGAGAGCTCAGTCTCTTGAAAGACGGGGAAATGTTTTCCAGGAGTGGGCCACCTGCACAAGGTTCACGAATGCTTAACGGCTTGGGACAAGGCTTTCAGCCCACACCAGCTGGAGGCTGACACCAAATCCCCATCAGCGCCCACACATCAGTATCATCTTAATAATCAGAGCAACAGAACAGTAGGTACGTCCCCCCACTAAGTGCAGCCCTCATATGGAGCAGGCAGCATGCAGAGTGCTTACACACAGTCCTCACACTACATTCTCACTTACGGATGGACAGACTGACCTGTCCAAAGTCACACCCAGAAAGGGGCACAGCGAGGACCAAATCTGTCTGACTCCGGGGCCCATGAAGCCCTGGGGGAGGTCTGGTTTTGAAAGTATTATACATTTTACATTTAATTTGTGGTTTGTAATTAAAGCAAGAGCTGAGATTTCGTTTTCTTAACTTAGAAAGATGGTGTGATTGTTCAGAACAGTTAAGTGAATGGGGTACCTGTATGCGCAGCGCTGTGTAGAATCATAGAGAAAATAAGACCGCATGGTTAGCAACATTCCATACAACGTCTCTGACATGGAACAATTTTCCCTATAAAGAGAAAGCTCTTTCCAAACATAAAATTGCTTCAGGTCTACCTGTCAGTTTATCACATCCCCTGTTGGTAAAACATCCCCTGGATAAGAAAGGCAAGCTCCAAGTAAAGTGCTTCATTTACTAAACAGAAAATAAGTTGGCCAGAAATATCGGGATGCATGCAGTTGAATGCATGTTCTTTCCTCCAAATGGTTCAAGATCGAGGTAGGGTCAAACATAAAGTATCTAGAAAGGTCCACAAAACACATTTTTAAGAAAAAGAGAAGCCCAGAGAACTCACGAAACACGCAAACCGACTAGACTCAGGCCTCCCAAGCATGGCGAGTGAAGTACTCCTTTGGCCCTGGAAGGGGAGAGCTGCTCAACACTTTTTTAAGCTTTTTTAAGCAAACAGAACAAATGAGAAAACAGGATGCAGTGAGAGGCAAGCCCTAAATGGGAGTGTGGCAGCAAGAGATCCAAGAATCTCGTGGAATAATCATTGCGGCAAGGCCTGATGCCTTAGGGATGAGAAAACCCTTCATGGATTCATTATTCAGATGGTGGACAAATGAAGGAGTATGTGGGGATGAAGAGAGTGAGAGACAGAGATGGACAATTTTCACAACATTTTAAAAAGACCCATCAAGACTCTGAAACTACCCCAAATTTAATATACACTCATTATGAGACAGGCCTGGGACCTGGGACCCTTTGCTGCAGTGCTGCGATGCCTGCACCTGGACAAACCTCTCCTCTAGCTACAAAATGCAAAGAAACTATAATGAACTATAAATAACTGCATGTATGTACAGTTGGGACAAATTCTGGACAACAAGATACAAAGAGACCAAAAAACCCAACTGCCACTTCTGAAGAGCCGGGAACAAAAACAGGGGGTCGGGAGCAACAGCAGGGTGCTGCGCATGGCCCCTGCACACACCACCACCAAGGGGGTGGGCAGATCACCTAAGCCACCCCTCCGGCCCGACCCCTGGACACACCCCCACCCTCACCCCATATAAGGAATCAGCTCACCCCTCCCCTCAGGGAGCAAACAAGGGAATCTGTTACTTGTTTTAGCTCCCTCCTGCTGCAGCAGGAGTCCCAATAAAGCCTTGCCTGAATTTCTTGTCTGGCCTCTGATCAATTTCTATGATCAATTTCTAAATTGATTAAGGAGGCCAAGAACCCTGGTCCCTAGCAATTACACAACAGGCAAAGAAGGGAAAAGCCCAGAATGAGAGAGATAATGGCTTTAAAGCAGGGTTTCTCAGCCTCAGCACTGTTGGGGCCAGATCGGTTTTTTTTGCAGAGGGCTATCTGCACTGTGGGACTTGGGCAGCACCAAGCCCCCACCCAAGAGGGGCAGTAGCCCCTCCCCACAAATCCTACCAGCCAAGTTCCTCCTGGGGGCAGAGTCGCTCCAGGTGGAGGACCACCACTTCATAGCACGCAGGATGGACATTCAGGAACATGGGTTATTAAAGTAACCTTTACAGAAACAACATATTTTAAAAATTATGTGGGTGAGAACTCAGCACTGAAACAGAAATGGCAAAATCTGCAGCAGGCACCAGACCCAAATCTGTTGCATAACGTCCAGAATGTGTCTCCTTTCCACCCTAAACTGAAACAGCTGCTCCTTCGGTGAGACACGCTAATGGATTCGGAATCTCATACTAAACATCAGAGCATGCTGGCGGTACTCGTCCCGGATTACAGGGCCTCTGTCTTCTTTAGAATGAAGATTGGATACTGACTTTCCCAGCCCCCACTGGACTACGCTGGGACCACACAATTATTCACTGCAATGCCACACTGCATACCCAGAAGAAAGGAATTTTCCCCAGGAGCTGTACTAGCTTGTGACAGCAAAATGACACCTAAAGGAACATGACCAATTAGAAACCTCTTGGTGAGTTATAAAACTTTTGTTTTTGGACAAATCATTTCTACAGCAGTCTTTTCTGAGTTTCATGGGACAGTCTCAAAATAGCTCACCAGACATCAGGATGCGGGGATCAGACTCTTTATCCCAATAATAGTACTGCCCATTTGTAAAGCATGTAAAACACTTTGGGGGCACTTTTAGAGTTTTCAAGTTAATTTCTTCTACATTCACTGGTTGGTATGACATTCTCATGAAACAGGCAGGATGACTCACATTTCAGGCAATGCCTTAAAGCTGAGAGAGGTCTTGTGTTTTTAACAATTTTTCCTAAGTGGCTGCAACAATACATACTTCTCCTTTGGTACCTAAGAGTACCTGCCCGCCCTGTTTCTGCAAACAGTAAGTGCTTCTTTCTTTTCTCTCCTTGCCACCTGATAGGCAGACAGGACACCTTACCTTTTTATTGCTCCTGCCTGACTCCCAAGCCATTTAACGTGTTCTTCTGGGAATAAACTGCCTATTTTCCCACTGTTTTTCCTATCGTGTTGTTTACTTCCTTCTGGACAACTTAATTTGTGAGACCTTTTATATTAAAAATATTAATCCTAGTTATTTTACCTTGAAAATATTTTTCTCTAAAGAATTATGTTTTTTAATGTTTGCTTATAGTATATTTTTGTCATATAACAGTTTTAAATTTTTCTATAGTTAAATATGTGTGAGTTTTCTAGGCCTGGCTAAGAAAGTCCCCTGCGCCCCTAGACTGGACGTTTACTTCTTTGTTTTTTGTTGGGGAGTGCAGCATTCTTTTCTTTTTTAGTATTCAGATGAACTGATATTCATTTTTATATAGTACAACCTAAGGGTCCAAGGCTGTTTCCTCCAGACAGCCAATTGTATAAACACTGTTTATTAAATAATCCTTTTCCCACGGAACTTAAGTACCCACTCTAAAATTCTCATATATAATATCACGTATTTGGGGTTTATCATGTCTTTCTCCATGTCCACATTCTGACACTGGGATCCACTGCACAGTGTGCTGGATCAGCCCCATCACTGCGAGCCCCCAACCCCGGGTGGAGGCAGCCCCCTAGCAGGGCCCCGGCTGGCACTCTGGGTGACACGGGGTGCTTCCTGCTGCCACCTCTGCACCCCTGCGAGTCACAGTCAACTTCATGCTGCAGCCCTGGTTCCACTAACTGTACGAAAAGTCCCTCCTGTTTGATCTTTTCAAAAATGTCTTGGCTATACTGGGGCATTATAAACTCTAAGGCCATTTTATTCAATTCCAAGAGAACCTTGCAGGCAGAACCACAGAAACACATGCACCCTCTTCTTGGAGAACTCACTCTCCCACCCACAGCCACAGGAAGCCTCCTGCTGGCTTACATCCTTCAAAGAGATACTGCAGTTTTCTTCATGCAGGTTTTGAGCCCTTCTTGTTCAATTCACTCCTAGGTATTTTATAGTATTTGTTCCTGTTTTCAGCACTATCCTCCCCACTTCCCCTCTGGGTGCTCACTGCTCCCTGAGTTACTGTGAGTCATTCTTTATGGTCCCAAGCCTTCCTCAGCAGCTGTTTCTCTGGGCATGAGTTCTCTCTGCTTAAACCATTTTCCTTTCCCTGGTGGCCAGGCCCCTTTGAAGGAATGGTTACTATTCTTGGTTAGCACGTTTGGTTAGCTCTGCTTGGTTAGCTCTGCTTTCTAAAATGATGGTAGGTGCCCGCCTTACGGTAAGTGAAGCGGCCCCCAAGAGAGCAGTGAGCATGAAGTTCATCCGGGCTCCCACTGGCAGCCTCTCCCAGCCTCAGGGGCAAATGAAAAGCACCCCGGAGGCCAGAGTGTCAGGTCACCCTTGCATGCACCAACAGCCACCTTCCCCACTGAAGGCCCACAGCCCTCTGCAGGCCCAGGCTTTCTCCAAGACACTCTCCTTTGTGGCACCCACCCCAGTGCTGTTCTCCGAGTGCCTGTGGACTATGCAGGAGCCTGAGCCAGTGCTCTGTACGGACCCAGATGGACCAAGGTCAGTCCAGATGTACAGAGACCTGTGGCCACTGCTCCAGCATGCAGGTTGGAGAGGAGAAAGGTTCAGGCCCCCATTTCCCCAGAGCCCCCTGCTTCCTCTGAATCTGAATTTTGAAAGTGAGAAGGCTTCATTGATGACAAGGTCCCTTCCTCTCATTTGACATTCTGAGGGGACTAAGGGCCAGAGAAGTAGACGGATTTTCCCACTCGGTGGGGGTGATGGTCTGCTCCCACTGCACTACCAGGAGTCTTCCCGAGGCTCACTGAAAAGCACTGACCTTTGGGTCACTCTCTGACTAATCCACGCTGGGTTCCTCCTGGCCAAGCAAAATGAGGAATCACGCATGCAACCTATTCTCTATGTAAAGTTCTCTAAAAAATTCACCGCAATAACATTTCTCCATAACTGATTTATTGCAAATGTCCCTCAGTCATGACAAGCACGGTGAACGACGTCAAACAAGCCCTGTCCTTCAGAAGACTCAGCCCCTGGAACGGAAGGGATGTTAAAATATGGATCAAACTATGCTCTGGCGACATGATTTCTTTTGAAGCAGTTTGTGTGGGGACGTAAGACACCTCTGGAATTCACAGCTTGGGAGTCCAATCCCAATTTTCTCCAGTAAAGCAGTAACGGCAACAGTAACCTCAGGAAACTGATTTCACCCAATAATTTTCTGAGAACGGTCAACAATGCTGGAATTCAGAACTGACTTAACCCCCTTCTTGGGTAAAGACATGGTGAGTTCGGCCATGCTGTTGATGGTCCCCTTCTCCTTGTGCCACGGCTGCCAGACCCCACAGGCCACCGCAGAGTCACTGTCACCAGTCATGTTTGCAGTGCCCTGTGAGGGAGTGCCGTGCCACTCCCACTTTAAGGATGAAGATGCTGAGGACCAGAGGGGGTTAAACCTATGCCCTGACTCACGGCTGGAAGAGAGGAGAGCTGCTCCAAAAACACGCATAGAAGGAAGGCCTTCTACGTCTACGAATGTAACCCATGCTTTCCAATTTTAGATTATTGGGGGCAAAAATGCTAAGAAATGGGAATGGCTAAATTATAGATGTTTTCGCCTATCTTTATTTAGAAAAAAAAATTTCTTTTTCTTCTTGGGGGAATCAAGCAGGTTACAGTAATTTACATTCAAAGAATCTTTTGTCGCTACACAAATGTGCAAAGTTAAGAAGCACACCGCTTCGGAGGAACTGAATCAGCCAGGGGTTCCCACCATCCCGGCACCAAATCGCCATCATACTGCTGAGCCCACCTCATGAGGCCTGGGTGCCATAGACGTGACTGTCACACAGGCCCCACTGCGGGAAGGCCTGCCGACTGGTCACCTCTGGCCCAATTCTAAACCCGTAACAATGACGACTTTGAGATTTCAACGTAGCTTCTTGAGATGAGGGAGACAGACTCTTCCCTCAATCCACTTCAGTGATTTGGGGTTGAAAGTGCTTGTAAATAGGAACAAAAATTTTTTTAATGTTTTTGGGTTTCTGCTTATGCCTCTAACAATCTAAATACCATTGAATTCGATTCCTGATTTTGGTTTTAGCAATATGTTATTATCTTTACCACTATTAATAGTAATACTTATTTTCCCAAAGACTGCCAGGTAGGTACCAGCACTAAAATTACTGCCTGGAAATATTTCTTGAGACATTTTATTCCTTAACTGAGGTAGTGTGTCATGAAATCCGCTGGGAAAAATTTGACCTGTGAAAAGGGTTTGTTTCACAGCCAAAGCACAGGTGCTGAGTGTCACAGTCTCTTTCACCCACACAGCCACAGCTCTGTCATGACCCTGTGTGCACACACAGCCAGGGCCAGCGCACGGGGGTTCCCATAGCAGGGTGCTGGCCAGGGAGCCTTTGTTCCTGCACAAGCTGAGTCTGGCCGACATCAGAGAGCACTCACCCTTCTTCGGACCGCTCCGGTTCTTTCCACTGGGGATGTGCCCCTGTGGCCAGGCAGGCATCCTGGGCATGGCTGCAACCACAAGTGACCTGGACAGGTGTCCTCTGCCTGGAACTTGCCTGCTGCCCCCTGGGATGGGCCAACTGGGCCTCAGGACAATGCCCCCTGGGTGGAAATGGCAGCAGCAGTAATTCAAACTCGCCTTGAAAAGGCCTCTCACTCTTTCAGTGGCTCTTGAAACTTTAGTAACTTGGAAAGGTTATCTTTCAGAAAAGAATTCACAAAACACACACCTGTGTATATTAGGCTCCTCAGTGGCACAAGGAATCCCCCTGCTGCCAGGAAAGCTGGGACAGGCACCCCAGGCCCAGGACACACCTCTGAGCAGGTCACTGGCATGAAGAGGGGCCGACCTGCCGCCCACATCTGTGGACATCCCGCAGCAAGGCCAAGGGCACAAGGAGGGCAGCACAGAACAGCGAGAAGATTCCAATCAGCAGGAGAAAAAAGGCTTTTTTACTTCCTGCAATATGTGATCCCAGTCTGGTGAGACAGCTTCCAGGTCTCCTGGGCCACCGGGGCTGGATGACAAACACCCAACAAGAGAACAGTCCTCAGATCATGGTGACAAAACCCGATTCGGCTGCTCTGGCTGCCACCCACACTGGACACGCCCATAAAGGGCTTTCATCTGGACCCCCCAACAATGCAAACTGATCTAGGGTAGCGTAGAAAGTGTGTCAGGCAGCCCACTCGGGAACATTCGGGAGGCTTCCTACCCATCCTAATAAAATTCACTTTATTTCAAATACCAATACATGGCTAATTTTTTTAACATCTATTTCTCACCTTATTTTTTAGTTTTATTTTATTCCTAGTATTTCAACAACAGCAGAGCCTATGTGCTTATACAGAAATAAAGTCCACACATTTAATCTAACACCAGTATTTGAATAACTTTAGTGACAGCACTATCCTCATGCTGTCCCCCTTACAGAGGAGAGTTTGGGGCGTCATTCTGGGTGAAAGGAAAATGTATCTCCTCTTAGGTAACTAACTTGAACAAAAGAAAACTCTTTGGAGTGACAGCCTCTCCTCAGCTGGGGAAGGCAGTCCAGTGTGTGCCATGACCCCAGGGGGACAGAGATGCTTTGGGGAACCAGCCACATGTACTGCCCTCACACTGTCCTACACATTGGGATGTGAGGTCCCTCAGCCAGCAGCTCCCCAGGCCCCGGGTTCAACCCCAGGGTCAGCACTTCCAAGCTGTGCTGCCAGGCGTGTGTCTGAGCCTGTGTCCCCATCTGCAGAGTGGGGATAACAGTGACAATGCTTATACCGTGGGGGTAGGGAACGGGTGCAGAGATGAGCTTGGCTGTGTGCTCAGGGCTGCTGTGACGGGGTCTTGGGTGAGAGTCTCTGGGGGAAGGTGCCACCACGGAGCTTTGGAATGCTGACTCGTACTCACCTCCCAGACAGCCAACACCTCTCACCCTTAGCTCCCCAATCATCAGGACTTAATGTGCTCATTTTGAAAATGGTTCAACCTGGCATGGAACAGCTTGCTTTTAAGGAAATCACACCTTTCCACTCTATAAAGCACCTTGCCCCTGCCCCTTCTGCACCTACTGCTCACCAGGCTACTGTCCTTTTGCACCACCAGGTGGGAGGGGCACCTCGGGCCCCCATGGGGACCCCTCCTTGCTAATCTCTGAACCCAACATGCCTGACAGAACACAGAGGCCACGTGGCAGTATATCTCCGTTACTGGCGAGCAGTACCACTTGCCTTGGGCCAAAGGCTGAGAATCTCCCTGTGTTCCAAAGGGAAGGATCTCATGCACATTTTTATACCAACACAGGGAACACGTGCTCCACATGACGGGGGGGCACGTGGCCGACTCAGGCTAGTACCACACACAAAGCCATCTTTGTTCACCAGGGAGACTTTAAAAATTATTTTCCTGTTTCAAGTCAGTAAAATGTTGCTTTTGGGCCAAGACTTACTTGGGAACTCTCCAACTGGATGCTTGTCTTCTGAGAACAGAACAGAAATTGGGCAAAGTGCACCATGGAGACGTTGCATATGCCTGTCTCTGTAGTACAGACCATGTTGTTTTAACGTCGCAACACGGAGCTGGGCTTTCCTCCTTGAAAACTGAAACCACCAGGCTGGGAAATATGGAGGCAGCTTCTTTCAGACCCACAGGCCTCCCTCACTGAAGCTGGGGCCACGTGGATGCACTGAGTCAGAGTCTGGGACTATGGACCAGCTCCCTCTGGCAGCAGTAACAGATTACCATGAGCGAAGCTTAAAGCCACACAAATTTATCATGTTATAGTCCTGGGGGTCAGAATCCCAACATTGGCCTCACTGAGCTAAAATCTAGGTGTCAGCAGGGCCGCATCCCTTTCTGGGGGCTCCAGGGGCAAACCCGTCTCCCTGCCTTTTCCAGTTTCCAAGGCCAGCCCCCTCCTCCACCTTCAAGGCCAACGTGGCGTCAGGCCTCTCTCACTGAGCTCCATCTCTCTGGCTCTCTCCTGATTTTTTTTCTTCCACCTTAGGATCCCTGGGATTATAATGGGCCCACCTAGAAAAGCCAAGATAATCTCTTTATCTTAAGGTCATCTGACGAGCCACCTTAACTGTGCTTTTCCATGAAAATACTCACAGGCTCTGAGGATTAGGAGGTGGACGTCTTTGGAGGACCATTATGCTGCCTAAAACAAATCATGAGCAGAAATCAGGTAAAAGTGCATTTTATATGTGAGGAGGGTGTGGCCAATATTCAGTGAGATGTGTCCTGAAGTCAGCTCCCACCTGGTGCCCTCATGGCCAAGGGACCCTTGTGAGGGGGGACGATTCCTGAAACAAGGCAAGACCCGGCCACAGGGACACATCCCCCTCTGACCCTGGACACAGCAACCTAGGGTCTGAGGGGAGACAATGGTTCGTGGGAAGGTGGTCAGGTTGTGACTCTGTGGCCTGTGCTGGGTCCCCACTTACCATCCCTCAGGCACATTTGCCATGCAGTCCCCTAGGACCTCTGGATTACTCGTGACCTGCTGGGCACCTTCTTCCTTTCATTCACTCACTCATTCATTCATCCAGTGTCTGTTGGTTCTGCTGGGCTACATGCTAAGGGACGAGGCACGACAGGGAGCAAGGGGGCCTGTGATGCCCTCATGCCCTCTGGGCATCTGCAAGTTTCCTCTCTGCTTCCCAGACACAAGGACTGCATCACTAGAGCAACTCACCCACCATGGAGAGTTCTTTAAAGAGAGTGATGGAACCTACACAAGCAGCCCGAGCTGCTCTGCCTTAGTTAGTCCGTGGGAACCAGGGTTTGGCCACTGCCGTTCTAACCCCTGGAGGGCGAAATCCAGTCCCCATTCCCAAGGGCCCTTGTCACTAGCACCTGTTCCATAAGGATGTGACCCTCAGGTTCTGAAGTGCTGCCGTCCTGCTTGTAAGGCCAAGATAGCCCACAGTGGACACACCAGCAGCACCTGCTAAACCCAACAGTGAATTCAGAAAGCCCAAGAATGAACCTCACTCAGTCTGGACCAAGCTGGGCAATTCCCAAACCTCCAGAGGCCTTGGCTTCTGCGAGTGTAGAAGCCACAGATCTGCCAGACGTGGGCTTGAGTACGCCTTAGTACCACCCACACTGCTGCTCTGTCTGCACACTGCCCTGCCACAAGATGTGTGCGAGTGGGAGGCGTGTGTGTGTGGTGTATGCACATGAGTGTGTGTGGTATGTCTGTAGGTGTGGGGGGGTGCACACACGTACACATGGATGGGTACACACAGATATACACGTCAAGGACAACTGACACACGTGGGAGTCAAGTAGAAAGAGCCTGAGATCTAAAAAGATAGACATGTTCAATCAGCCTCCGGCATCCACTTAGTGTGCCTGGATAAGCCACCTAACTACTAGGGACATGAACGTAAGTCATCTTGTCTGGAAAACGTGGCTAATGACACAGGCAAGTCACCTCTCAGAACTGTCCTGGGAATCAAACCAATTTTATCCAGCATGCATTTTTGAATATTAAATATGTAGAGTCAAATAAATGTTTGTTAAACAGCTGAATGAATAATATTATGTGGTATTTCCTTTAGAAGTATAAAATATTATAAAAATATCAGGAATTTTAAGTATTGGCTTTTTAGATTTGCTCAAATTGTAATACATCCTGGGTTTGGAAAACAGAAAGGTGGGAATGGAGGAAAAGTAAAAACCCTCTTTTGAAATCTTATAAGGCACATGCAGCAGGTGTGGCAAGCTAATGGTGATGCGGGAGAAGGTTCTGAGAGAACCAACCTCCACATCTACACACAGGCCCACAGGACCCTGCTGGATACCCGCTCAGCGATGCCTCTCCAGCTAGTTTAGAATGACTGGTTGAGTCCCTAGGACCCACAGTGCGGATGGAATCCACCAGGCCCAGCACACACTGGCCTCAGGGCCCCTGCTTCACCACCTTGAGTTCCTCCTGCTGTACAAGGGTCCGGATCCAGGAAAAGAGATGCTGCCTCATTAAGAAACAGAAAGTCTTTTATCATAATCAATGTTTCAATAGTAGCATTCACCAAAAAGTGGGCCCACCCCCTGCATCACACTTAATACATATTTTTGTGCTATGTTTGAGTTCGAACAGCTGGCTATTTACAGATTTTGACTGGGAAAATAATGCATGAACATATAAGAAAGTTCCAGATAAAAGTCGAAGTCTTGTAGCTCAGCACCCGTGGGTTGTGTCCACTCTAGCACCACCTGGGCCCACAGGTTGGAGGCTTATGTGTCCCTTCTAGGGGCAGAACACAAGGAAATTCTAAATCCATGGGTTAAAAAAGGAAGGCTGGACTATTTTCCTTCCCAAAACTCACCTAGTTCTAGGAATTGGCAAACATTTCATAATTTGCTTCATGAAAACAAGTTTCTACCTTTACTAAAAAGAAAACGTGAAATTCCCATAATTCCCAGAGTCTGGAGGAAAAGGTATTTCAGAATCAAAGATGAAAAGCACATCTGCTAGTTATTTCGAATAGTCTTCCCAAGACATTTATCTTAATTCTTAGAAAAGCCCCTTATATTGCTTTGAGAAGAAGCAACTGCAAACTGCTAAACATAATTGTCTTCTAATTAATACAGAAGAAACAGCCGCCCTGACACACCTTCTGCTCTCCCTCCACCATGAATGCTCCCTGACCCCAAAGCAGGAGAAATTAAGGGCAGGCATGTGTTTTCTCCAGTGCATCTAAATGGCCCAGTTCTGACCACAGCCTACCCTTCAAGGCATCCATGTCTCCATCACACAGACTGCCTCCACCTCAGCTGGGAGCTCAGCTTTTCAGGAGCTTTTCAGGAGCAAAAGACGGGCAAAGGAGAAGCACTCAGGACTTTCAAAGAACGGCCACCTTGGGTGTGAGATCAGGAAGACACCCTTCACTCATTTCTTCATGCAGTGGAATCTTCACATATTTCAAGAATCAGCCCGAATGCCATCTTCTCTCCTCCGCTGAGCGCCTCTGAACGCTCAAGGGGGCCAGATGCCCAGGGTCTGAGCACCTTCACCAGGGAGGGTGGGCAGGCAGCCTGCCCGCGGGCCTCCTCACCCACTCCACCGGGCCACACGCACAGGGTGCACACTGGCCTTCAGGCCGCCCATCCCCTCACCGTGCCCATGGCCCGGCCTCCCACAGGTCAAGCTGGCTTTGCTGGCTGAATGGATGAATGCTTTGAGATTCTGGCGATGGTCAAACACTCCTTGTAGGGTGATGGTTTTAAATGAAGTCCTAATTAACCAAATATTTTAAAGAGAAAAACACTTTCGTTGGTGCCAGTTGGGACTCTGAAATAATGTCCTCACAAATTTTCTAACTATAGTGGAAGTGAAGGTAAAAAGTTCGACTGGGGCTTCCCTGGTGGCGCAGTGGTTGAGAGTCCGCCTGCCGATGCAGGGGACATGGGTCTGTGCCCCAGTCCTGGAAGATCCCACATGCCGCGGAGCGGCTAGGCCCGTGAGCCATGGCCGCTGAGGCTGCGTGTCCGGAGCCTGTGCTCCGCAACGGGAGAGGACACAACAGTGAGAGGCCCGCATACCGCAAAAAAAAAAAAAGTTTGACTGAATGATTTCTTTGAGGAAGATCACAGTAGAACATACCAGTAAGAAAAAAAGCAGTAAGCAATCACCATTTAAGTAATATTGAAAGTTAAATGTGTCCTATTTACTTTCACAAGTGCCAAATATATCAGCAGGCTGAAAGCACACAGCCCCCGATTTAACTGTTGGTTCCCATGCTGTACTACACAACAAGGCCCTTCATTTCACAGTATGAAAATAACACCACCATGAGTCACCACTGGGTAGCAAAGTTACTTCCCAGTTCTAGGGTTTGTTCTCACTGTTGCATTTGCTTTCTTCAAGGTCTCACTATGGCCTTACTGTGCTAGGGGTATATTGGATGAAGCAGTTAGGCATAAATTAATGGTTAAATGAGCAAAAACGGATGACAGGTTTCCCCCACTATCCAAAAGCAGAGTATTTCTATGAAACTTTTCCTGACCTGAAATGGCATAAATGAAGAAGCAATTACCTTACAACACATCTGGCAAGGGATGCACAAAAATAAATCTAGATGAAGCACAGATGCTCACACAGTTCAAAGCTACTTGATACAGAGATGCTGAGTGTGGTTCCCAGAGAAAGAGCTTGGTGGTGTCACTCTTTGAGGTGTGCATTGCCTCTATTGCCGCTCGCTGCAAAACAAACGCTATTTTTGCTTTTTGCCTTTTTTCATAAAAGCAAAAATCCTCTTTGGATTTCTTTTGGTTAGCAAAAGTGAACGCAAAAAAATAAATAAATAAAAGTAAAAACAGTGGCATAAACTGAACTTTCGAAAAGTGGGGGATACCTATACTTCAGCACAATTTATCGATCAACTCTCATCAAAACACTCTCCCGTTTGTCTCCTGTTTCCCAGGTGAGAAAGCGGTTTGTATAAGGAACTAGTGATTCACAACTCATGTATTTTTATGCCAGTATTTTCCCCCATCAGGTGACCAGCCTGGATCTATAATACTTTTATGCCAAATGCTGTCTATTCTTTGGGGGAACTTAGAAGAAGTTTCTTGGAGAAGGTGGAGAAGGCTGGGGGGGTCCACACGCACTAACATCAGCACAGGCTTTCCTGGGTTTCAGGAAGATGGTCACAGTTGGGAGGATGTGATGTGCTCACTGACTGGCCGTGAGACGCAGGTATGCAGAGAGGCCACAAGTGGGCAATAAGGTCCTTACACGAGACGGCCCACATGGTGGGGAGGGGAGACATGATGGCTGCATGGGAGGATTCCTGCTTGTGTTCTCTGAAGCCCGAGCCCTGCGGAAGCTTCCAGCACTGACAGTCTGCACTCTAAGTAAGAGCACCCTGGGAGGCCCCAGATGGGAGGGTGGGAGGCAGGGAGGTGGGACCACCCCCCAAAAGAACCCAGCTGAGTGTGGGATGGTGGGGGCCACATGTCACAGGGGAGGAATCCCCAAGAGATGGGATACAGGAGGGAGCCTGTAAGGCCCATACCTCCCACAAAGAGTCTAGTGGGAGCAGGGTGGGAGTGGCGAGCCATGAACTAAGGGCACCAGGGACAATTACTGATGGCAGAGTGATGGAGGACACACATTTCACTTTGACTTTCTCAAAATTATGGTGTTTCTTTTAAAACTAAAGACAAGAAAAATCAAATGAGCAACCAACCTTAAGAACTCCATCCACTTCACCACAAATTTGCTGTGAGTTAACATTAACAAAGGGCACATTTATATAAAGATGGATGTTTTTTTCTTTTTTTTTTTTGGTAAAGTCTATCTTCAAGGTAACATGTAATTAAATTTTTGCTTTCAGAAATTTTTATTTTGTGCTCATTTTCCTTTCCTTCTTGGGAAAACCTCAAACTCACTCATAGTTACATAGACGCACCATGTGCCTGAGAACAGTGCTCATCACCCTGGATACGCCGAGAGGCAGGAAGATGTTTCCATGACCACCGTTCATCTTTGGTCTAGCAGCACACAGTAATTTTTTTTTTAACATCTTTATTGGAATATAATTGCTTTATAATGGTGTGTTAGTTTCTGCTTTATAACAAAGTGAATCAGTTATACAAAAAGTATGGAACGCTTCACGAATTTGCGTGTCATCCTAGCACAGTGGCCATGCTAACCTTCTCTGTATCGTTCCAATTTTAGTATATGTGCTGCTGAAGCGAGCACAGCACACGGTAATTTAAGCATGAGGACTTGTTGCTAAAAATCCTGAAGTAGAAACAAGAAGGGGATGGAAGATACTTTGCCCTCTTTCCCATGGCCTGTATTCTCAGTTCTGCCGTCGCAGAACTGGGTGGTAGATCCCATCTGGCGGCCGATACAGAAGTGGTCTGCCTTGGGGTCACCCACGCTGCAGACTATATGCACTTCAGGTAGATCTAGGACGTGTATGGTAAACCACCTGACATAAGAAATTAATTACAAGAATTTTTTTTCCAAAAATGACAATGTGCATTTTAGAATCTAGTTTTCAAAGTCAGGGTCTTCAACTAGAGATGAAGACTTGATGGCAGTTTCCCCATCACTTAATGCGAACTCCCTGTGATCCATGTAAGTGTTACAGAGTGGGGGCTGAGAAATGAGGAGGCCAAAGCAGGAAAACTATCCCCGAACTCCTCATCTCCTGCAAACCTTCTAATAAGACCTGCTGCCGAAAGCCCAAGGGCCTGGTTCAAGTTTCCTTAACTTTCCTGTCTGCGGTTACCTGACAGTACAGCAGCGGGGTTGCCAGGAGACGGGGTGCAGGGATGAAGGCGTGGATGAATTACCAAATGGACGATTTGAGCCTGATGTGTCTGCACTGCTTAGAATTCAAAGCTACTGGTAGGCAGTTCAAGAGCAAGCCAATCCTCTCACCTGCATATTTTAGGGTTCCTTTAAATCTGAAGATGTTCTGGGAAATACACATCTATACTTGTTTGTTTTCAAAGTGTAACAATGCCCACAGAGCTCTGGGCACACAGACTGTTTTGCAACTTAAATATATATGATGAAACTATGATTCTATGTCCACAGAGCTTTACCTCCTACCTGCCTACAACAAGCAATGTTTGTACCACAGTCTGAAAACAGAGCAAACAGTCCTGGCCAGGATTTACGAGATGAGGTCTCCCAGGTCTGATGGAAAAGGCTTCCACAGAAACTACCACTACTGGGATCCAGGGGCTGACCACTGGGTGGCCAGAAATTCATCTGCAAAGCCAGGGAGGTGAGGTATGCAAAGACGCACCATAATTATGCCTAGAAGCCAAGTGTAGCACAGCCTTCCCTTTAACTATACAGCCTGACAGAAGCAGAGAACTAACTGCCCTGATCTGGAGTCAGAACAAGTCTCCTAGCCATGACAACAGTGTGTGTTTAAATGAGGTGGAGGACATGTGTCATCCAGCAGGGGTCACAGGTGACCTGACACCACCTTAGCAGAAATTTCTCTTCACTTCACTAACTACAACCCATTAACAGCCTTAAGCCACCAGACAATGGGGTCCAGTGAGCATAGGTCCCAGAGGGGTCAGTGTGGGTGGAACACAGGAGGTGGGGAAGGCCAGCATCAGGGACACTGCAGGAGCCCAGAAGGGAGCTGCCGGGATGTCCCAGGCAGACGTGGATCACTCGGGCTCTTGCAGGCTCTCTACAGATACAGAGCTGGGTGATTAAGAGGAAGAAGGCCAGAGGCAAACTTTGCTGACTGGCCAGTTCCTGGCCACAGAGAGAGGGAAGCATCCCACCAAGACATACAGCAGAGTTGGGAAAAGAAAGGAGAGGAAAAAACTAAGAGAAACAGGAGATGAAGACAGAGAGGGAAGAGAGAGGAGAAAGACAAAACGATCAGGCAGGGCCTGGTCGTTTACAAGAAAAAAAATTTACAAGAAAAATATTAAAAAGCACTAATGAGATTGTGGGGAGGAAAAGCTTCAGGGACCCAGAAACATCACAAGTGTCAGGGACACAGGGACAGTGTACGTGGGTCATCGGACACACGGGGACCGACATCACACCTAATCCAGCTGTACCACAGCTCACTCCGCCAGTCACTGTGTCTCCCCAGGCCCAGCCCCACTGCTCTCCACTCTGTGAGGCCGGGGAAACTGAGGCACGGGCTGGAAGATGCCAGCCGGCAGAGTGCACGGCATCATGCAGGACCTGGAACGATGGTGATGCTTGCTCAGTGCCTGGTCCATGTTTCTCCCCACCCAGCTCCTCTGAAGTGGAAACAATTTATCAGGAGACATAGCGAACATTTACAGGAGCAAAGATGACAGCTGTAGTGCCTGCCTGGCCCGCTAAGAAACTGACGCCTAGGAGTTAGTTGTTTTTTTGTTTGTTTGTCTTTTAAACAGTTTCCTTAGTTTCTGACTATCCTCTGATAAAAAGCACAGTGTCAATCACACTTTAAAAATAAGTCAGGAAACAGGAACCTCACTCAGATTCTTACCGTGTTAAAGAACACTTCTGTACTTTGGATATCATGCCCTGTGCTGGGTACAAAGCTCGATTTGTTTCTGCTTTGTAATGTAGAGTGTTATGTTCTACCACTGCTACACAATCACTTTGAGGAAACATTACTATAAAAATAAATAAGTTTCTTTTTTCATTCAAAGCGAGGGAAAATAACAAGGACGCCCTAAGTACACCCACAAACCTTTTCCAAGAACACTTGTATTTGTCCCTGGGCTGGCAAGAATGTTTTGCTGATGATATCAAAGTCCTTTAATTTATCTACGATCAATCACACTTAAACAGTGAGGAAAAAATACTCATTCTGTTCCACTTTAAATTAAAACAAGCTATTTTTTGGGTACTAGGCTGTCTTTATTTTTCTTTGAACACAGGGGAATACGCTACTCTGAGACCTGGCTGTGGAAGGGCAGCAAAACACACGATTAATCTCTGAGTTGGAGTTTTAAAAAAGACAAAGTATAATTCCATTTTCAAAACTGATCGCCAACTTCCACTTCTGACCAAGTGGAACATACAGGATTTACTCTCCACTTGGAAACAAGTAAGAAGCTGGGACAAAATACATTTTAAAAAATGGTTTTCAGGACTTCCCTGGTGGTGCAGTGGTTAAGAATCCACCTGCCAATGCAGGAGACACGGGTTCAAGCCCTGGTCCGGGAAGATCCCACATGCCACGGAGCAACTAAGCCCGTGCGCCACAACTACTTAAGTCCACGTGCCTAGAGCCCATGCTTCGCAACAAGAGAAGCCACAACAATGAGGAGCCCGCCACTGCAACGAAGAGTAGCCCCCGCTCACCGCAACTAGAGAAAGCCTATGCACAGCAACAAAGACCCAATGCAGCCAAAAATAAATAAGTAAATAAATTTTTTAAAAAAATGGTTTTCAGACACCGGACAGCAGGAAGCTGTGAGAGTGGAGCAATTGAGGTGAGCCCCACACTTGCCCTGCTTTATTGTCTGAAGGGTCTCAGGCTGCAGACAGAATGGGGAACCAGGCAGAGCCCTCGGTCTCCCCAAGCCGGTGGGGGAGACAGCTGAGGGTCCAGGGAGACCAAGGCCGCTGCAGTTTGCGGGGCAGGGTGCCAAAAAGGGAGAGCTGCCCAGAGAGGCCAGCTGCTCTGGAGACCAACCGAGGGGCCCCTGAGCAAACAACCCAAGGCCAGGGAAAGAACCACCTGAAAAAAAGCAAAGGAAAGATCTCTGAATTTCCCAGTAGTCCCGGAATAGTCTTTGCTGTCACCAGCTAGAGTAGTAAGTTTCTTAGTTCAAAGTGTACAGAAGTGTCCAACAGCTTATAAAGTAAAATTCATAACACTTGGCCTGGTGATAAAAAACCACAGGCATGCAAAGAAGAAGAAAGGTAATCAAGAAAATAAAAATCAAGCAATACAAACAGATGCAGAAATGATACAGATGACAGAATGAGTAGGGCACTAACATAGTTGTGACAACTATAATCTGTGCGTTCAAGAAACTAGAGGAAAGATGAAATTGTTAAGTAGACATATGGAAGAGATTTAAAAAATAAAGACCCAAATCAAACTTCTAGAGTTGAAAACTACAAAGTCTGAGATGAAAAACCCACTGGATGAGATTAACGGCAGATTAGACATCTTAAAAGAAAAAAATTAATGAACTTGAAGACACAGAAATAGAAATTATCCAATATGAAAAATAGATTTTAAAAAAAGATGGGAGGGTATAAAAACAACATCCGTAAGCTCTGGGACAACTTCTAGTAGGCTAATACATCTGAAATAGAGTCAGGGGGTGGGTGGGGGAGCAGAGAAAAATGGATGAAGAAATAATGACCAAAAATTTTCCAAATTTGATGAAAACTATAAATCACAGATTCAAAACACTCAATAAATCCCAAGTACAAGAACAAGAAGAAAACGACACCCCAGGCAAATCATATTCAAACTGCTTAAAAATCAATGACAGAGAATCATAAAAACAGAGGAAAAATACATTATGTACAGAGAAGCAAAGACAAGAATGATAAACTTGTCATTGGAAACACAAAAGCAAAAAAGACAGTGAAGCAACACCTTCAAAGTATTGAAAGAAAAAACTGTCCACCTATAATTCTACACCCAGTGAAAACATATTTTGAAAACAAAGAAGAAATAAAGACTTCTTCAGACCTAGAAAAATGGAAAGAATTCATCCCGGGTAGACCTGTACTCTGGGAAAGGAAATGGAAACCCTTCGGGCAGGAGGAACGTCACAGCAGGTGGAAATCTGCTTGCACAGAAGTGATGACAGGCACCAGAAACGATGCCCATCACCTGGTGTCAGTAATGACGTCTGCAGATCAACGCCTTTGGGTCTGCAGTCCAAATCCTCACTTGCCCTTTTCCTCAGGACCACCCATGCCAACCCGGGCCTCATTTTCCTGCGATTTTTTTAAGTTGCTCTGGAAAATACATGTTTCCTTGTGATCCCTGAGGTTTCCACATCTTCAAGCTGGGCAGAAGGGAGTCTGTTACTTCGAAATACAAATGAATAAGCCTTCTTAAATTTCAATTAGGCCACTTTAGATTTCCCTTAAAACTATTTCTGGTTTGGGAACTTATTTTGTGTACAAAAAAGAGGAAATTCTTTTGCATTTCCATTTTTGGGGACAGACAGAAGATAAAGGCAGAGCTAGCCATATTAACCTGGTATTGTGAAGTTTGTCAGAGTCTGGGACCAATGTTCAAAAATTAATAGGAAAATGCACAAATATCTGCACTATTTGTGTAAGGTGTATACCTCCCAAACACAAAATATCCATTTGGTTTGTGAAGAATATGTATGTAAGAAGGTTCTCTCAAGAAGCTAGAACATCCTTTCAAGAAAAAAAGATATTACAGTTAAATGTTTTGCTGTTTGCTAAAATCAATTTGATTAAATTGAACTCTCTCCACCCCCTCACCCTCTACCAAGTTGACATCAAACCACTGAGCACTCAGAAGTTAAATTCCATAAAACACAAGCAGCTGTGCTCCATCAAAACAAAAACAAAAATTGACACAAATAGCTATTCACTTAACCCAATTAGTTGAGGTTATTGATCAGTTGAGATTATCAATACTCAAAATGATTAACGTAACCTCATATTCTAAACCAGGAGAAATCTGTGTGGCATTCTAGGGAGGGGACCCAGGGGAGGTGACAGGAGAACCAGAAAGCTGCAGCCACAGATCGGCTACTTGCACATTTAGGCCTGTTTTCTCATTTCATAACAGCACTGATTTCTCGTTGCATAAAGGAAGGATTGTGGCTCTGCAACCATCTCAAGGTTCTACTCTGGACACTTGTTAAATAGTATCTACAGAGTCAATGGCGGGCCTGTTCCATGGGAGTGTCAAGGTCTCAAACCAGTGGTCCACAATAACCTCTGCCTTCAGAGTTCAGAAAAAGAGACTTATAAAAAGACATTTATAAAAATCTTGATGTCTACTTTGTTGTGAAACTCAGCACTGCAACTGCACAGGAACAAGGGGCACGTCTTGGGGCCAGGCTGGCCTCTGCAGCATAGTATCGTCCATGGGGTCTTGGTGCCTGCACAGCCTGACACCTCGGGGGGACACACCCTTCTCCCAGACGCTCCCCTCAGCCCCTCCCAACAGCTCCTCTCACTCCCAGGAGTGGCCAGGCAGGAAGAAGATGAAAACTTAAATGCACCAACTTTGTTATCTATTAGCAGATGGTCTTAACATTGCAGACGGAAAAGAAGCTTAGAGCTCACCTCTTCCAACTCTCACCCGACACACCAGGTCACCTCTCCTGGTTATTAGAGGACACGGACTAAAACCAAACTCAGGAATAAATTCTGCAAACATCCTTTATTAAGCTTATTGTAATGATTAGATTCCACACATGTGAAACGTGGCTTTTTCCAAGAAAACGATGTTACGTTGGAAATGTTAAAAACAAAAGACTGGTTTTATTTATTAGTCATTTTTGAGGAAATGTTAACTTTACCAAGGAACTAGCTTCCCCTCTTAGGATGATACATTTTGCTTTACACAGGCTATTATTACCTTGTGTTTTAAATTGATGGGTCAATTCAGTTCCAACTCTTGCAAATGAAAGGAAATTTTGCCTTTCCCATTCTAGGCTGATAATCTGAGGGTTACTCTGACAATTGTGTCTTATGGAAGGAATTTTAAGATAAGAAGGAAAACTACGTAAATCTTTTTTAAACCAGAAATTTCCATCATAGGGGATCTTATGATGGAAGACTTAAAATATTTCTAAAAGTGAGATATATCTGTTCCTTTATTATCAATAATAGTTAACATTTATAATTTAAAATGTTTGAAGTTAGTGAACAGAACTTGCAGGGCAATAAAACTTATGATGAATAAAATGACTGATCTTATGTTGCTTTTCTGGTTTTGCTTTTAAATCAAAAGTGGGAAAATATGAAAAACCAAATGAACTCAAAATTTTTCCTTTCTGTGCCTAAAGAATATAATTGGTTTTATGTAAGGCAAAAATCCAGATTTCTGTTAATGATGGGCACAGTAAAAATAAATGATATACAGAATTTTCTTAAAAAATATGTTTTTTAAGAGTATACATTGGTTTGATATTTTCAAAAATATTGCTATGCTTTTAATATCTCTTTAAAAGGTAACTGTCAACCATGCCACAGATTTGGTTACTTCTCTCCCTAACCTGCTACATCAAATACTATGCTACACAGTTCTGAGATAATATGACATTACGAAAAAATTTTAAGTGAGAAAAACTGATTTTTTTGTCTTATTTGTATGAATTTTTGAGGTGTGACCTATCTGCAAAGTGAAAAGATCTAAGATCTCCACATTTACAGTATTATTCTCATTAAGAGTAGAAAAGCCTACTATAAGAATGGGTGTGAGGGCTTCCCTGGTGGTGCAGTGGTTGAGAGTCCGCCTGCTGATGCAGGGGAGACAGGTTCGTGTCCCGGTCTGGGAAGATTCCACATGCTGCGGAACGGCTGGGCCCGTGAGCCATGGCCGCTGAGCCTGCGCTCCGCAACGGGAGAAGCCACAATAGTGAGAGGCCCGCGTACCGCAAAGAAAAAACAAAAACAAAAACAGAATGGGTGTGAGAATTTCTGTTATAGCTTACTCTGGGCTACAAAATGTGTGGGTCCCACTCTAGAATTTGATCATCTGTAGGAAAAACATTCTGCTCGAATTTTACAATCTACTAGTCTATGTAATCTATTTATAATGCAATTCTCCCTCTCTCTCTTTTTTTTTTTTTATTGCGGTACACGGGCCTCTCACTGTTGTGGCCGCTCCCGTTGCAGAGCACAGGCTCCGGACGCACAGGCTCAGCGGCCATGGCTCACGGGCCTAGCAGCTCCGCGGCATGTGGGATCTTCCCGGACCGGGGCACGAACCCGTGTCCCCTGCATCGGCAGGCGGACTCTCAACCACTGCGCCACCAGGGAAGCCCTCTCCCTCTCTCTTTTAACAAATTATGCAGTCCATAACCCACTAGAAGGTAAACCCTTATTTAAATAGATCAGTTTAATAGATCAATTTCCAACTTTGATTGCATGAAGACTATGAAAATACTATTCATTTTGGGAAATGAAAGTTCACATAACATACTTAATCTTACAAAAGTGTCTAAAAATGATGTATAAAATCATTTACTTCATAAGAACAACAACTGCCCAAAAGGACACACACTACCAGCTCTTTCTTTTCTCCAAACTCTCTAGTCCACCCAGATCATAGCCGGGAGGACACTGGTCACCTCCATGGTTCAACTATCAGTTCATCTCTTCATAGATGGAAATCCAGGTGGGTGCACATTATTTGACCTTCCCAGGGTCAGAGTTCTTAGCTCTAAAATGGGAACAAGACCAAATACGGCTCTTTAGAAGAAGGGTGCTAAAGAATTTGAAAGGTTATTTTTCATAATTAAATGTAGAATGCTACGATGATGATAAAGTTCTACTTGTACATTCCTTTAGATGGAATATCTAATGTATTCATTTTTGTTTTTCACTATAAATTAGTTTTAATATTCTAGTAAACTGATTTTTCATTGAATTTGCTTGAAACAACTGGAAGATTAATTTACAAACACAAAAAGCCACCTAAAAAAGCATAATTAACCTATACCATTATTTATTTGATCTTAGGTTCCATTAAAATGAACCTTAGGGATAATTTTACATTGCTAATTTATTTTTATGCAAACAATATATAAAAATAAAAGTGTTTGTTCATTATGGGATACATTTAAAGCAAACTGAAACCAAATGAAATTTTAATGTGGGAAAATATAGGACAAACGTTAATATATTTATTAATAATTTTTTATTAATAAATAATTTTTAAGACAGTAAATTAATATTAAACAAATATTTTTAAACAAAAGACACTAAAGGAATAGATCATACTATAGTGGTAAATATAAGTGGTAAATATAGTGATAAATATATTCACATATAGATGAATATAAGTATGATAGAACTATCATGATATGATCATAATCAAAAACTTCAATGAAAGAGCCACATGCAGTTGAACAGCATACTTCTACATCTGTAGTCACTAGCTCAAAAATCTGGGGGAGGGAGCTTGTCCAAGGAAGGCAGACCATTCACAATAGCACAAAAATTACAAATGTAAAGAAATAAATTTAAAAATTACTGTGCAGAATCTTAATGAAGGAAACGGCACTGCTTTCTGAACAGCTTAAAAGGAAAACCTGGCTAATACGAGGACAACCATGGTCCTAAATGGAAACACGCTACACCATATTGATGTTGATTCTCCTTCTATCAGAGCAAGCCCAACCAAAACTCCACAGGGACATTTTTGGTGACATTTTTTCAACCCATTTATATTGGCTTGAAAATATTTCTAATATTTACATGGAAAAATAAATGGGTGAAAATACCTAAGAAAACAGTGGAGTGATTTTTCACCACCACATGTTAAAATGTTTATAAATGTGCAAAGGAATATGCAGGGTAAGACTGGTGGTCTGGAGTAAAAAAATGAAAAAAATGAATACAATGAAAGTAGGATTTTAAATTGGTGAGGAAAAAAAATTCAACAAATTCTTCTTGGAAAATTTATTATATGAAGGGAAAAACATACTTTCTACCCTCACAAAATACACTTTAAAGTTTGAGAGAAATTAAAACAAAATCATAAGGAAATCAAAAATGAATGTAAGTGACTATTTGATATTTCAGGGTCTGGAAGAACTTTATAAGTTAAAACGTATAAAAAACTAAAGATTGATTGATATGACTATATGAGTTTTCAACTTTTATGTGTCAAAAAACACTCAACAAAACTGAAAGTAATGATTCAGTGGGAAAAATACCTGCAACATATATGCTAGATAAAAATTAATATACATGATGGTATATGTCTATATATCTTATAAATTTAATGAAAAGTAAACAATTATTTTTTTAAACTGGGGAAAAACAGGTGATTCAAAAGGAAACATATAGCTAGTAACACTAAGGAAATAATGTTCAATCTTACCATCAAAGAGACACAAATTGAAAATAAGAAGATGCCATTTTTGTCTGCCTTTAGGCAAAGACTAAAAATAAGCTGGGGGCCAATGTCAGTGAGGTGGGGGACCTCTGAAACTGGCACCCACCTTATTTTTGACACTGACAATTGGGGCATCTATATTGGAAAGGCTTTTTCTTTCAGATTTCAGGAGCCCTGTAGGAATACGTCCAGCAAAAACAACAAGATTGCACAAGGATCATATAGGAATGCATAACCCGTTAAAAAATTCATGAACAATGAAGTAAATGGTAACAATAATTAGAGCAGAAGCTTTGTAGTCTTTAAAAATCATATTTTTGCAGAATATTTCATGATACATAAAACATAATAACAAGGCAACAAACACAGAATACAAAACTATAAGTACATGAGGACGGTAAAAGTCTATGAGTGACAGGAAAGGTTGCACATGATTGGTATTTACTTCTTTCTGAATTACTACATGTTCCAAATGATCTATAGTAAACATGTATACATTTTAGAAACATAATATTTATGTATATATGCATTAAATATGTATTATTATGTATTTATATATTCATTTGCTATTTATTTAAGTATGTACATATTTGTAAATAACATATATTGTGTGGTGCTAAGCTTCTAAAAATACTAATGATTAATGATAAAATTAATGCTATGTCATAATCTATGTTTGTTTCAGTATTACATGCAAATTTAGCCTGGCTATGTAACTTTTGGACTTTATCATCTGACCCACGCTTTGTCCTCCTACCCCTGCTGACCAGGAACATCACAAGGACCCAATGTGCCTTTACGCATCTCACAACAAGGCTAGGAGGTAGGTAATACTCCCATTTTACAGAGAAATACAGGCTTCATGCATCATGCCCAAATTCACATAACTAGCATCTAAGCACAGCTGGAGCCAAAACACAGGTCTGTCTCACTCCATAAGCATATTAAGTCTTGTTCTCTCTCTCTCAGAACCTACAGCTTAGAAAATAATGTCAATAGGGAAAATTATCTTACATATAAGATATATGTACATCTTACATATATCTTACATATAACAATTTCCCATCACCTTTTATACCTTATACAAAGCAGTGTATTGCCAATTCATAGCTGAATCAATGTTTGAATGTTTAACTGTGGTAAACAGTTCAGGTAAACTGAATTGCTAATTCCAACCTAACATAAAAACAAATCTAGATTCCTACGCAAGGTCTTTCTTACACTAGATTTTCTATCTAAAGTTGCAAATCCACCTTCATTAAGTTATGAACCATTTAACCTAAATAAGAAATCTTGATGCCTCTACAATGTGCAAGCTTTCAGAAATTAACCAAATATTTAAAGAAACTCATTTTTTACATATTCTAGTAGACTTTAAAGTTTACAAACCTCAAGAGTGAAAGAGGGGCTTCCCTGGTGGCGCAGTGGTTAAGAATCAGCCTGCCAATGCAGGGGACACGGGTTCGGGCCCTGGTCCGGGAAGATCCCACATGCCGCGGGGCAACTCAGCCTGTACACCACAGCTACTGAAGCCCACGGACCACAACTACTGAAGCCCACGCACAGCAACAAAGAGTAGCCCCTGCTCGCCACAACTAGAGAAAGGCCACACGCAGCAATGAAGACCCAACACAGCCAAAAATAAATAAATAAAATAGGGATTTCCCTGGTGGTGCAGTGGTTAAGAATCTGCCTGCCAATGCAAGGGACACAGGTTCGAGCCCTGGTCCAGGAAGATCTCACATGCCACGGAGCAACTAAGCCCATGTGCCACAACTACTGAGCCTGCACTCTAGAGCCTGCAGGCCACAACTAATGAGTCCCGTGCCACAACTACTGAAGCCCACGCACCTAGAGCCCATGCTCTACAACAAGAGAAGCCACCACAATTAGAAGCCCATGCACTGCAATGAAGAGGAGCCCCCGCTCGCCGCAACTAGAGAAAGCCCACACGCAGCAACAAAGACCCAACGCAGGGCTTCCCTGGTGGCGCAGTGGTTGAGAGTCCGCCTGCCGATGCAGGGGACATGGGTTCGTGCCCCGGTCTGGGAAGATCCCACATGCCGCGGAGTGTATAGGCCCATGAGCCATGGCTGCTGGACCTGCGCATCTGGAGCATGTGCTCTGCAACGGGAGAGACCACAACAGTGAGAGGCCCGCGTACTGTAAAAAAAAAAAAAAAGACCCAACACAGCCAAAAATAAATAATTAAAAATAAATTAAATAAATAAATAATTTTTTTAAGAAAGAGTGAAGAAGTTGAGGTTTGAGTTTGGAAAAGCCTATAATATTTTTAAATGAATGGAGAGCTTAACAGTTTTTTAAAAAATCTAGCTTTAATGGTATGCATTAGCAACAGAAAAAAAACTCTTCTGCATCTCTATTATATACTAGTAACAATATTAGTAATAATAATAGTAACAGACAACTGTTTACTCTTACAGTTTATGAGGAATTTTCACACACATAACCTCATTATCACACAGCATTGTCAGAAGAGTTATATTGTACCCATTGAATAGAGGCCAGAAAGGCAAAGTCACCTGAAAGCTTGAGGAATTCCACCAGGTGTCCTCCTGTGGGGTCAGTGCCTTTACACAGGCATTCTTCCTTCTTAAACTCAGAAATTCATAATATTGTATTTCAAATGCTTAAACTAAAGTGACTAGACCAACTGTTCCAAGTACAAGATTTTTCCAAGGAAGTTACTACACAAATTTATTCAGAGCACAAAAAACATTGCTTGAATTAATTTAACTATCACTTATCCTTAATTTCTATAAGGTAAGCAAAAAAAAATTGCCACGGCATAACATAGCTCACAATCCAAACATTTCGATGAATTTATTCTTGACAATAGAGCTTTGAAAATAACCATGTGGTAATAAGCAAACTTTAAGCTAACATCTTTCCCAATTCCAACTTCAATTCTTTATCAAAAATAATTAATTTAATATAGCTACTTTATTATATTCCAGAGGTTGGCAAACTTTTTCTTCAGGGGGTCTGAGAGTAAATTTGTTAGGCTTTGCAGGCCATAAGATCTCTTTCCTATTAACTTAACTCTGCCACGGGAGCACAAAGCAGCCACAGATAATATGTAACACACAAATGGTACTCAAAATGGAGTTAGGTTAGCTATATTAATATTAGACAAAATAGACTTAAAACAAAAGTTGGTACTAAAGATAAAGGATATTTTATAATGATAAAAGGGTTAATCTGTCAGGAAGTCGTATAATTATAAACATAAATGCACCTAACAACAGGGTCCAAAACTTATGAAGAAAAACTGACAGACCTGAAGGATGAAACAGACAATTAAACAGTAAGAGTTGGAGACTCCAATACCTTACTTTCAATAATGAATAGAACTAGCAGAAAATCAGTAAAGAAATAGAAGACTTGACAATAGTATAAATGAACTAGACCTAAGAAACAACTACAGAACATGCCACCCAACAACAGAATACACATCTTCCCAAGTGCACATGGGATGCTCTGCAGCACTGACCATAGAACAGGTCATACAACAAGACTCTATATGTTTAAAGGATGGATATCATACCAACTATGTTTTCTAACCACAATGGAATGAACTTAGAAATCAATAACAGATGCAAACTTGGAGAACACAAACACATGTAGACATTAAACAATACACTCATCTTTTTTCAACTGAAGTATCATTGATTTACAATGTTGGGTTAGTTTCAGTTATACAGCAAAAGTGGTTCAGTTTTATATGTACATATATTCTTTTTCAGATTCTTTTCCATTATAGTCATTATAAGATATTGAATATAGTTCCCTATGCTATACAGTAGGCCCTTGTTGTTTATCTATTTTATATATAGTAGTATGTATATGTTAATCCCAAACTCCTAATTTATCCTTCCCCCTCCTTTCCCCTTTGGTAACCATAAATTTATTTTCTATGTCTGTGAGTCTGTTTCTGTTCATTTGTATTATATTTGTATTATATTATATTATATATTATATATATTATATGTATATATATATTTGTATTATATCATATGATATTTGTCTTTCTCTGACTTGCCTAGTATGATAATCTCTAGGTCCATTCATGTTGCTGCAGGTGGCATATTTCATTCTTGTTATGGCTGAGTAATATTCCATTGTATATACCACATCTGCTTTATCCATTCATCTGTCAATGGACATTTAGGTTGCTTCCATATCTTGGTTATTGTAAACAGTGCTGCTACAAACATGGGGGTGCATGTATCTTTTAAAATTAGAGTTTTCTCTGGATATAGGCCCAGAAGTGGGATTGCTGAATCATATGGTAAATCTAGTTTTATTCTTTTAAGGAACCTCCATACTGTTCTCCAAATTGGCTGTACCAATTTACATTCCCACCAACAATGTAGGAGGGGGTTCCCTTTTTTCCACATTCTCTCCAATATTTATTATTTATAGACTTTTTGATGATGGCCATTCTGACTGGTGTGAGGTGATACTGCATTGCAGTTCTGAGTTGCATTTCCCTAATAATTAGTGATGTTGAGCAACTTTTCATGTGCCCATTGGCCATTTGTATGTCTTCTTTGGAGAAATGTGTATTCAGGCCTTCTGCTCATTCTTTGATTGGGTTGTTTGTTTATTTGATATTGTGTTGTATGAGTTGTTTGTATATCTTGTAAATTAAGCCCATGTCGGTTGGTCGCATTGTTTGAAAATATTTTCTCCCATTCAGTCGGTTGTCTTTTCGTTTTGTTTATGGCTTCCTTTGCTGTGCAAAAGCTTATAAGTTTGACTAGGTCCCATTTGTTTATTTTTGCTTTTATTTCTTTTGCTTTGGGAGACAGACCTAAGACAACATTGGTATGTCAGAAAATGTTTGGTCTATATTCTCTTCTAGGAGTTTTATGGTGTCATGTCTTATATTTAAGTCTTTAAGCCATTTTGAGTTTATTTTTGTATAAGAAGTGAGGGAGTGTTCTAACTCCACTGATTTACATGAAGAGACTGATGTTCTTTTCTGCATTGTGTATTATTGCCTCCTTTGTGGAAGATTAATTGACCATAGGTGTGTAGGTTTATTTCTGGGCTCTCTATTCTGTTCCCTTGATCCATATGTCTGTTTTTGTGCCAATACCATGTTGTTTTGATTACCATAGCTTTGTAGTGTAGTATTGTCTGAAGTCTGGGAGGGTTACGCCTCCAGCTTTGTTTTTTCCTCAGGACTGCTTTGGCTATTCTGGGTCTTTTTGTGGTTTCATGTGAATTTTAGGATTATTTGTTCTAGTTCTGCGAAAAATGTCATGGGTAATTTGATAGGGATTGCATTAAATCTGTAGATTGCTTTGGTTAGTATGGCCATTTTAACAATATTAATTCTTCCAACCCAAGAGCATGGGCTATCTTTCCATTTCTTTGAACCATCTTCATTTTCCTTTATCAATATCTTATAGTTCTCAGCATATAAGTCTTTCACTACCTTGATGAGATTTATTCACAGATATTTTTTGTTTGACACAATTTTAAAAGGGATTTTTTTTCTTCCTCTTTCTGATATTTCATTAGTGTAAAGAAATACAACAGATTTCTGTTTGTTAATCTTGTATCCTGCTACCTTGCTGAATTTGTTTATCAGTCTAACAGTTTTTGTGTGGAGTCTTTAGGGTTTTCTGTATATAGTATCAGGTCATTTGCATGTAATGACTCTTCCAATCTGGATACATTTTATTTCTTTTTCTTGGCTGATTACTGTGGCTAGAACTTCCAATACTATGCTGAACAGAAGTAGTGAGAGTGGGCATCATTGTTACAGATTTTAGCAGGAAGGCTTCCAGCTTTTCATTGTTGAGTATTATGCTGGCTGTGGGTTTGTCAGAAATAGCTTTAATTATATTGAGATCTGTTCCCTCTATATCCACTTTGGTGAGAGTTTTTAATCATGAAAACTCATACATATGTGGACATTAGACAACAGACTCTTGAATAATCAATGGATCAAAGAGGAAAATCACAAAGGATATTAGAAAATACTTTGAGGGCTTCCCTGGTGGCACAGTGGTTAAGAATCTGCCTGCCAATGCAGGGGACACAGGTTAGATCCCTGGTCCGGGAAGATCCCACATGCCGTGGAGCAGCGAAGCCCGTGAGCCACAACTACTGAGCCTGCACTCTAGAGCCTGTGAGCCACAACTACTGAAGTCTGCACACCTAGAGCCCATGCTCTGCAACAAGAGAAGCTACTGCAATGAGAAGCCCATGCACCGCAACAAAGAGTAGCCCCTCTTTGCCACAAGTAGAGAAAGCCCGCATGCAGCAACGAAGACCCAACGCAGCCATAAATAAATAAATAAACAATTTTTAAAAAGAAAATACTTTGAGATTAATGCAAACGAAAACACAACACACCAAAGCTTACAGAATGTGGCTAAAAGAGGCCTAAAACAGAGGGGAATTTAACATGCTATATTAAGTATCATTTGTACTGGTTTTTTCAATTGTAAGTACTCCCATGGAATTATCAATAAAAGTATTTTTAAATATACTTTAATAAATACATTAATATTCCAAGAAATGAATGTACTATAATATCTAACCATTATGCTAATTTAGCAGCATTTAAGTTGTGTTCTATTTTTGCTGTTGTACAAACTATCTTTGGACACTTTAATCTGTGACTGCATTAAAGATTATTTTCTCAGGATAGATTTATAGAAATGGAACATTCACTCAGAAGGTAGGTATTTCTATGGCTGGCGATACCTAGCAATCTTCTGTTCATTGTGTATAAAGCCATGTCCAGCATCTTACACATGCTGGAAATGTGTGGGAGAAGGAACAGTGGCAGATGTTGTGATTCCACTGTGCTCGTGAGAACCAACACGGGGAGCAGGGGAGAGGAGGACAGTTGTAATCCTTTCTTTCCCATTTTTCTTGCAATAACACAAGTATGTCCAAAGAGTGCTTTTTTAAAAAAAAATCATTATTTATATTTTGGCTGCATTGGGTCTTCACTGCTGCATGCAGGCTTTCTCTAGTTGTGGCAAGCGGGAGCTACTCTTCATTGCTGTGCACAGGCTTCTCATGGCGGTGGCTTCTCTTGTTGCGGAGCATGGGCTCTAGGCGTGCGGGCTTCAGTAGTTGTGGCATGCTGGCTCAGTAGTTGTGGCTCACGGGCTCTAGAGCACAGGCTCAGTAGTTGTGGCACACGGGCTTGGTTGCTCCAGGGCACATGGGATCTTCCTGGACGAGGGCTCGAACCCATGTCCCCTGCATTGGCAGGTGGATTCTTAACCACTGTGCCACCAGAGAAGTCCCAGAGTGCTTTTTTTATAATGGAATTTTTACAAAACTTGGCCACACCTTGTCTGGAAGGAGGGGAAGGTGTCAGTTCAGGTACCTTCACGGCAGGTAGTGATGTCACCAAGGAGGAGGGCAACCCCTGAAAGCATCCAAGGAGCAATGCTACCAGGACTTTGCATCCTTTTAACCTAACGTTATACTGAGGAGGAAGTGTCAGCTCCATTTTAAAGATTAGTAAAAACGAGGCCCCCAGTAAAGTCTTAAATAGGTGAGGCAATGGCTAATGAGCATTGTGACATTATTTGTTCTTTAAAATATACCTTATGTACGTATGCCTTGAGCATGTTTAGGAGGCAGGTGTGCTCCCCTCGAGGGGCCAGGTGTGCAGCCAAGCTCTTGCTCCTGTGGAGTTCACACTCTAATGGGGGGCGGCGGGGGGCACTGCAAAACAACCAACAGTGGACTGTGGTGAGCGGTGCCAGAATAAACAGAGCAGGATGCAGGGAAGGGCTCCCTGAGGACACAACACTGGAACCCAGATGTGGACGACACTGTGTGGGACAAGCCAGGGAGCGTGGGGAAGGTACCAGAAAGGGCAGCTGCCCAGGGCCCTGAAGTGGGCACAGCCTGGAGGCCAACGTGGGGTGGGTGGTGGGATGTGTGGTAGGGGCGAGGACAGGAGGGAGGGAGACAGGCAGCAGCCAGCTTGGTAAAGAGCCCCTGTGGCCAGGAGAGGGCTTTGGGTCTTCCTCCGGGTGGGAGGGGAGGCAGGGAGGCTTCTGAGCGGAAGCCTGTGAGATCTGCTTTAGGTTGTAAGGCATCACTGCTGGGTAGAGGGTATGTGGTGTGTGCTGGGGGCAGGAGCAGAAGCAGAGGCCAGCTGGGTCAGTGGAGGTGGAGGGGTGACAAGTGAGGGACGCAGGGAGGGAAAACCATCTGGAGCTAGGATCCATCTATGAAGTGAAGGGGAGTGAGGACAGCCCCGCCCCCTCCACAGCACAAGCACATCAGAGGCTTAACTGCAGGAGAGGCAGTGCCCACAGGCAGCGCCTGGCACTGTGCCCCATCCTCCCTGTCACTTCACTCAGCATATGTTCCCAGATGCCACACCTCTGTTCTACTAATGGGCATCTTTCTGTGGGACCCCTCCCCTTCTCTCACTGTGGGTTGAGGGTCCTTGGTCCAGAACTCTAAGTCTATAATTTTCCCACATCCAAGAAAACATGACACTACAAGATTACCTCTTTTTGTTTTCATTATTAGACCCTTTTAAAATATTACCTTTAGGAAGCTTGTCACCTGATGAAACCTTCAGTATCTAAGAGCTTATGGGAGTCAACTTCCAAATCTGAGGAATCCATTTCCTCAAATGCACAAAATATACCAGAAAACAGTTGGCCGAGCTGACAGTGCTCTCAGAGGAGCATCCACCCTCCTCCAGCTTCATGGCTTCGCCATGTGCCAGGCTCCCTGCATCCGACAGCCCATCCACATCACTAGAAGCTAGAACTGTAATTAGGGTGCATGACGAATCCACAGTGAAATGCAGCCAGACTTCCTACCCACCTACCACTCCCCTCACAGACAGGTTGCACCCTGGGCCCGACCCAGCACCCTCCACTGTGTCTGGACGTCTGGAAGCACTGCCCACACCCACTCCCTCCTCTGGAAGCCCAGCTCATTCCAAAGCTGCGTGTGGCTTGGGCTGTGGGGACCCACCCATACAAGGTACTCACTGCAATTACACGCCGTTGGGCCGTGACCGTAACTGCAGTGTGTTCTGTGTGTTTACGCTCCCTCCCAAAAACGTCACATTTATTCATGGACACAGTTAATCTCCTTGATAATATTTTCCAGGGGAATGCTATGGGCGGGCAATTCCTAATACGGGAGGGAACCACTTTCGGGAGTTCTCTAAAAACACACGTCAGTGTGTAGAGATGTGAAAGCAAAGCTGACCCAGCAACATCCTCAAAATACTTGGCAATCAGAGTGTCTTCAAGGATTTTTTCCAAATACCATATGGATTAATGCACCGCGTTTTCTAAGTTTCTATTTATCTACAAGCTCTTAACTGAGCCATATGACGTGCCAGGCACTGTGCCAGGCATGGGGAGCCAGGGACCATGAGCCAGACTCTCCCTGCACTGAAAGCACCACCTCACTGCCTGATCAGGTGAAGACACAGAAGACAAGCACAGTCAGAGATCTCCAAAGAGCCACACCAGCCTCGGCTCTTAACAACTCATTATTTACCACCTAAATGGAATCCTTTACAAACAGAAAACCAACAAACCTTGCCAACAGAGACAAGTGTCAGTAAGTGACTACATCAATTACACTGTGATGAACAGTGTCCTCAAAAGCCATGTCCACCCAGAACCTCAGAGCACAACCTTATTTGGAAATAGGGTCTTTGTAAGTTAACATGAGGCCACACTGGAAAAGGATGGGTGCTAATCCACGGACTGCTGTCCTTTGTAAAGAAAACAGAGACTCACACAGAGAGAAGACAGCCATGGTAAGATGAAGATAAAAGCTGAAGCCATGCAGCTACAAGCCAAGGAAAACCACGGATGGCCAGCAGCCACCAGGAGCTACATGAAGCAAGGCTCCCTCGAGCCTTCAGAGTGAGCACGGCCCTGCCAACAGCTCCATTCCACGCTTCTGGCCCCCAGAACTGTGAGAGAATAAATTTCCATCGTTTTAAGCCACCCAGTTTGTGTCCAAACTACCAAAGCCACAGTGGAGAGTTGAGCTCCACTTCCTATGCTGACAGAGACCCTGTTTCAGCAGGGCACAGACGTCACAAAAACAGGAGACACTCTGGGTCCATCACAGGGATTCCACACTGGCATCTTTACATCCCAGGTTGCTGATGGGCAGATTCCATTTTTTGTTTTACGATCATGGGAACTATTTCAGATGGGTTCTAGGTTTTTTCCAAGCGCTTATCCTTTGCATCCGAGTCACTCTCCTTTCATGTACTACATGTAAAGCAGAAAAGTAAAACAAAAACGGGCAACCACCAGCCTTCTGCCTAGAGAGGAAATTAAAAGAGCACAACGCACACGTGCATGCTGGCCACGCTCCCCAAAGACCTCACGGAATGGAATACCCCTGTCTCTAGAGAATGGAAACCTGCTTCCACAGCAGCCAAGGTGGACTGGTTAGAGGCCAGTTCAGGCTGACTTTCCTGTAGGATCCTCAATTTTATTTTCTGAAGAGTCACTTGCCAATAGAGTACTGCTACCAAACATTTCTTTTCACTTTGGAGTCAAAATTTAAAAAGAAAAAATATAAAAGGAATCCCTGCTCTGTGGCCCCCCTAACCCCCACAGGGGCAACACCCCCAGAAGTGGCTCCCCTCTGTGTCAGGGCAGGGACATGGGTACTCAGTCACCAACATCAGCAGCTGCTTCCGGGGCTGCAGGAGTCAGTGCAGCCTTTAAGGCAGGAACACAATCCCGGAGTCTTGGGCATCCCGCCCTCCCTCCCTCCCAATCCCTTCCCACTTTTTCTTCCCCCGCAGCTCCTTATGTTATTCCTGCTCCACCTTTCCCAGTGTATCCCTTCATTTCTTCCTCTCTTTCTGCACCCTTTTCTCTTCACTAATTCTATTCCCTTTCTAACTTCCTTCCAGAGGGCTGTCTGAACCAACTACCCCATTAAGTGTGGTGGCAAAAGAAACACGCCCTGACCACAGAGGTGGCAGTGCCAACATCAAAGAAAGAAGCATTTAAGGCTCATGGCATGGGCTGAATTACTGTAGACGTCACTAACACAAGGCAACCAAGTGCAGACACATTTTATTAAACTCCTGCCTACCTATTCAAACACTAAGACATCCTCAAGGCCCTCGCAAACCCCACTCCCTCCAGGAAGCCTTCTTGGGCAGTGCAGCCAGGGCTGACCATCCCCCCATCCTCTCAGACAGCTATGTAATTAATTAGTGCCAACTATGTGCCAGGAACTGTCCTACATATATTGTAGTACTGGCTCACGTGAGCTGGTCTCCATAGCAACCCTAGGAAATGGGTACCATCATCACCCTTGATTCACAGAGGAGGAGAGTGAGGGCAGAAGTCACTTGCAAAGAACCACACTTCTAGAAAGGCCATCTCTGTGAGCACCTGTCCCTCTGACTCGGCTGTAAGCCCCTTAAAGACAAAGGCCAATGTTTCACCTTTGTGTCCACAGAACATCTGCAACTGGGCTTCATGCGTGTAGATGATGATGCTGACTTGAGGAACAAAAAGGAAAGGTATAAACTGCAATGCTCTTTAAGCTCTAAGATCTTATTATCTAAAACAGATGGGCACCAATGGGTACAGGACCAGAAACTGTGCACACTCAGTCACTTGGGTGGAAGTTACCTGTCTGCTCCCATTCAGCAGGGGGGGTCCTAGGAAATAGCTGAGGATAGGGGGCAGGCTTTGGGCAAACTGAAGGGGGAACACACAGCAGACCTGGCTAAAAGGGGAGCCGGCAGGAGGGAAGATGGGCAGGGGAGGGCTAAACTAGGTGATGATGCTCTTAGAAGAAAGAGCCTGGCTGGGGGCACTGCCCTTGGGCAGTGTGGAGGTCAAGAGGAGGGAGAAAGCTGATGGCACCAGTGTTCTCAGGCCTGTGCTCCAACTTCAGCAAGCGGCAGTACCAAACACAGAAGACAGCACCCACCCCAGAGTCTGATTCAGTTTGTGGGGGACAGGGCATTACAATGTGAACCTCTAACAAGTTCCAAGGTGATGCTGATGATGCTGGTCCAGGGACCACACTTTGAAAACCACTGCGCTAGGGAGTTCTAGCCATAACTTTAGCAGAAGTTGTTCCAGTGTTTCTATGACATACCACACTGGTGTCTGTCGTTATACCCCACATTTAGTCAAGTTAAAACTGGGTCTGCTTTGGTCTCTGAGTTCAAACAGTATAGGTCCAGCTGCTTTCCAGAAAAGAGGTACCTTCCAGTTGCCACTAGCCTTCCTTAAGAGACCTCATTCTACTCTGCCTGCAAAAGAATAAACCAGCGGGAAGCAAGTTTGTTTTCCTGCGATGGCTGCAAACCAAGGCAGTAAAGGGGAAGTGGAGAAGAGGAAATATTCACCTAGGGAAGCAAATACACTCGGAAAAAGCACCTCTCCAGCTGATTCTGATATGGTCTCCCCAGGAGGGCTTCCCCCACCCCACCCCCCACCTATACAGCTAAGAAAGCTAGTTTGAATGGATTAATGTATACGGCAGTAAGACTCATTGTTTTATTAAAAACTCAGACATACTGAGATTTTTTAAATAAATTTATTTATAGATTTATTGATTTTTGGCTGCATTGGGTCTTCGTTGCTGCACGCGGGCTTTCTCTAGTTGCAGCGAGCGGGGGCTACTCTTCGTTGCAGAGCATGGGCTTCTCACTGAGGTGGCTTCTCTTCTTGCAGAGCACAGGCTCTAGGCGCGCAGGCTTTAGTAGTTGTGGCACGTGGGCTTCAGTAGTTGTGGCTTGCGGGCTCTAGAGCGCAGGCTCAGTAGTTGTGGTGAACGGGCTTAGTTGCTCCGTGGCATGTGGGATCTTCCTGGACCAGGGCTTGCACCTGTGTCCCCTGCACTGGCAGGCAGATTCTTATCCACTGCGCCATCAGGGAAGTCCCATACTGAGATTTGTAACTTTAGTAAATCTCATTAGATATGAAACGGCCTTCAACTTTCAGAGAAATGGTGGTTTAGATAGGAATTATTTTGTCACATGGTTACCCTTAAGTAAAAGTTTATTGAGAGTAAGAAAATATGTAAAAGTACTAAGATGCTACTGGGTGGGGGTTGGGGGGTGGATAACCAATTAACATAATAAGAAGAAAGCTGCAGATAGCTAAGGCTAAATGGCCCAGGCATTTAACTCTGGTGGACACATGTCAGAGAAGCATATAGGTCATCTTTGCTCTACATCCTGGTCCCATGTAGCTGGTCCCATGTGAAGGCCCTTTCGGGAAGTGTGTACTCCATCTGGGTCCAGTTTTCTTGAGGTTTGGCAGGTTCTCATTTGGCCTGATTCAGACATAACAGAAACTCGGATACTCTGATTTTTCAATGTGAAACCAACATACTCAAAGTGCTTACTACTCAACAGTAAGAATCTCAGAGGCCTAGCGAACACTCCAGAATGTACTCTTCATCTCACATCAGGTCACATGCCTGCAAGCAAGCTCAGCTCCTGCACAAGCCTCAGCTTCCTTCAGGAGCCAGAGCAAAGGTCCTGGACCTGGAGATTCCTAACGGCCTGTGACAAATTCACATCCCCAGCAGAGCCACAGCTGGGTTGGGTGACAACTTCCCAAGCCTCAGTGTGAAAGCCCAAGGCGGCCCTGGCTTGAACCAGATTTTAGAGCATCCCAACAACAGCCTCAGGGCTCGGCTCTGTGCTCAAGGCCACCCCTTCAATCTCCGTTCTAGCACAAACATTTTTTTTTATTTTATTGAAGTATGATTGGTTAACAATGTTGGGTTAATTTCTGCTGTACAGCAAAGTGACTCAGTTATATGTATATATACATTATTTTTCATATTCTTTTCCATTATGGTTTATCACAGGATATTGAATATAGTTCCCTGTGCTATACAATAGGACCTTGTTGTTTATCCATTTTATATATAATAGTTTGCATCTGCTAATCCCAAACTGCTAATCCATCCCTTCCCCCCAAATAATTTTATTAATCCAACAACAGAGATTGTTACTCAAACGCTGATCAGGTTTTGATTTTCTGCAGCTTTAAACGCGATGGAGTCCCTTGTAGCCTCTTCAGGGAAGTGTCCCACTGAGAGTTAAGACTCTTGATTAATGATATTGTGTGTGGTACTTCCTTTAAATTATTTCCCCTGAGCAAACTGGGAAAGGGCGGGCATGTCTCCAAGATGTTGTTCTAGAAGTAGCCTTTCTCTACAGTTAGAAATCAAGGTCCTTTCGGAGGCATTTCCTATTGAGAACTTCCTCACCTTTCCACAGGACTGCAAGACACCTGCCCCTGTTCTTATTTCCTGGGAGTGAATGTCTCTGGCTGAAAGCTTGTTTATTTTAGGAACATCCCATGCAGTGTAGTGTTTCTGCGCAGTATCCATCTCTTGTAAATATGTTAAAAATGTGTATTTACATAGGTGTCAACTGTGACATAGCAATATGCTTTCATCCAAGACCAATTCTTTCTAGAAGACACTGGCTATTCCTCAGCATCCAGTTACAATCCTGATCTCAAAGGTAAAGGGCTGGGATATTCCCGGACTGAGACAGGGTTAATAAGTAACTCCAGGGTGTGTGCATTAGTGCATCCCTTCCAACATCATTATCTGAATTACTCATAACAATAAGATAAAAGGACATTAAGGGGGCTTCCCTGGGAGCGCAGTGGTTAAGAATCCGCCTGCCAATGCCGGGGACACAGGTTCGATCCCTGGTCTGGGAAGATCCCACATGCCATGGAGCAACTAAGCCTGTGTGCCACAACTACTGAGCCCACGTGCCACAACTACTGAAACCCGTGCACATAGAGCCTGTGCTCCACAACAAGAGAAGCCACCGCAATGAGAAGCCCACACACCACAATGAAAAGTAGTCCCTGCTTGCCACAACTAGAGAAAGCCCGTGTGCAACAGCAAAGACCCAACGCAGCCAAAAATAAATAAATGTATTTTTTTAAAAAAGGACATTATTAAGATAAAATTTTATGGGATATTTCCAGGCATTAATTTAAGCTAATATTCCCGAGTGTTTTATATTTTCCTTATAACCAGAGAACCAAGTCACCTCAAAGTCAGGTATGGAATAACAGCAAGATTCTTCTATTTGCCCTTAATTACAATTATTCACAAGGTATATATGCTTATACCCGCACCCATAAGAGATGTTGGTACCCAAGCGCTTCATCTCTGCTGGGACATGTAATGTCTGACACTACCACTCCCTGGGAAGAGTGGCAGCACATCTCTCCCCATCTTGCTGCAATGGTAGAGCAACATGAGGGAACAGGCACCCCTTCAGAGGCCATGGTCCTGGCAGCCTCACGTTACCACTGTCTGGGTCCTAGAAACATTGATTTCTGTGCCTCCTTTTCATATTTAATAATTATAGTACTTAATAACAAAATGATCATTTTTAAACTTTTTGTTTTAAAATAATAATAGAGTCACAGGAAGTTGCAAAGAAATGTAGAGGGCTTGTGCACCCTTCAGCCAGCCTCCCCCACGTTAACATCCTGCATTTCTGCATAACCAGAGTATGATATTGAAACAAGGAAACTGACAAGTGTATAACCTACAGAGTTTATGCAGATTTCACCAGCTTTAAGTGCACTTGTGTATGTATATGTGCACTTCTATGTGATTTTCCATGTGTAACCTCTTATAAACACCACATCAAGATACAAGACCCCCTCAATGCTACCTCTTTGTAGCCACACCCACCCTCCCCGTCCCTAACCGGACAACCACTAATCTGTTCCATAATTACGTTATTTCACAAATGCTACGTAAATGGGATCATGCAGCATGTTTCCTTCTGAAATCAGCTTTTTGCACTCAGTAAAATGTCCTTGAGGCCCATCCAAGTGGTTATGTAACAACAGTTCATTCCATTTTATTGCTGAGTAGCATTCCAAGGTGTGAATGGACCACAGTTTGTTTAACCATTCACCAGTTGAACACCTGGGTTGTTTCCAGCTTTGGGTTATTATGAATAAAGCTGCTGTGTACACACGTGTACAGATTTCTGTGTGAAAATAAATCCTCATTTCTCTGGGGTAAATGCCCAAGAGTACAGGTGGGTTCATACAAAAATTCTATTTATGGTTTTAAAAGGATTATTTCCCAAAGTGGGTGTATTTTACAATCCCACAAGCAATACTTGAGACATCCAGTTTCTCTGCATCTGTGGCAACATTTGGTGTTATCACCATTTTTGTTCTTGCCATTCTAGTAGATGTACAGTGATATCTCCTGGTGGTTTGAATTTGAATTTCTCTATTATCTAAGGATGCTGAACGTTTTCCATGTGCTTACTGCCACCTGCATATCTTCTCCAGTGAAATGTCTCCTCATTTCTTGCCCATTTTCAAATTAGGTTTTTTTAATGTTCAATTTTTAGAGTTCTTTATATATTCTGAATACAAGCACTTTGTTTGTGATTTGCAAATATTCTCTCCCAGTCTGTAATCTGTCTTCTCTTTTTAACGGGGTCTTTCCCACAGCAAATGTTTTTAATTTTGATGAGGTCCAATTTATCAACTTCTCCTTTTATATATGATTCTTTTGGTATCAAGTCTAAGAACTCTGTGCCTTGTCCTAGGTCCTGAAAAAACATGTTGAAATGTTTTCTTCTAGAAGTTTTGTAGTTTTACATTTAAATCTATGATCTTTTTGGAGTAAATTTTTGTATGAGGTGTAAGGTTTAGGGTTTTTTCCTTTCTTTCTTTCTTTTTTTTTTCTTTTTTGGCCTCTAGATATTCAACTGCTCCTACACAATTTCTTAAAAGGCTATACCTTCCTTCATTGAATTATTTTTGGTTCTTTGTCAAAAATTAATTGGACATATTTGTGCAGGTTTATTTCTGAGTTCTCTATTCTGTTCCTTTGATATATGTGACTATGCTTTCGCCAGTACCACACTATCTGGAATTCTGTAGCTCTACAGCAAGCATTAATATTGGGAAGAATGATTCTTCCCATTTTATTCCTTTTCGTAACTGTCTTGGCCATTCTATGACCTGTGCTTTTCCACATAAATATCAGAATAAGCCTGCCCATGTCTATGAAAACTTCACTGAGATTTTGATAGGAATTGTGTTAAACCTAAAGATAATTTTAGGGATAACTGACATCTGCGTTACAATGCTTCCTCCAACCCATGAACATGGTATGTCTCCACATTTACCCTGATCTCTTTTCATTTCTTTCATCAGCACTTTGTAATTTTCCTCATGCAGATATTGTATGAGCTTTATTAAATTTATATCTAAGTATTTTATTTTCTTTGGAGCAATTATAAATGGTATTGTGTTTATGCTTTCAGTTTCCACTTGTCCATGGTCAGTGTATAGAAATGCAATTGATTTGTGTATGTTGATCTTGTATGCCGTAATCTTAATGAGCTCATTTATTAGCTCTAGGATTACTAGTTTTTTTTGTTTCTTTTTGGGTTTGGTTTGGTTTTGGTGGTAGATTCCTTAGTATTTTCTTCATAGCTAATCATGTTTCCTGCAAATTAAGTTTTATTTTTTCTTTCCAACCTGTATGCATTTTGTTTCTTTTCCGTATCTTATTGCAGTGGCGAAAACTTCTAGTACTGTATCAAGTAAGAGTGATGAAGCTAACATTCTTGTCTTTTCTCATTCTTAGGAGGGGAGGCATCAGTCTTTCACCATTAGTATGATGTTAACTCTGGGATTTTTGTACATGTGATAAGGGAGTGGAAGGCACCTCCCTGGGTTGCCTTCCACTGTGGTGTGGGTGGGTGGGCAGACACCCCTGGGCCTGGGTCTCCTTATGCTACTGGGTGGAGAGCAGGGCACCCAGAGCTGTGCCAACACTGCTCCTACAGGAGCATCAGTGCCTGCTGGTGCCCTGTGTGGGATGGGCCTCCCCTAGGTCTCTGTTGAGCTTCCCCTTTGGCCACAGAGACTTTTTTGTTTTTGTCTATACTTGTTGGCAGTTCTGGTTACAGGACTATCCATGCCCAGGCTGGATGTACATGGGAGGTAGAATGGAGACCCAGAGAATTCACCGTGCTATCATAATTCAAGTTCTCAGGTCCCCAGCCAGTCTGCCTTCTTCTCTCAACTTCCAGTGTTCTTTGACTGTTGTCTGTTGAATTATTTCCAGGATTTGGTTGTAGGGGAGGAGTTAGGAAAAGTGAATCTACACCATCTTGTTCTGGAACCAGAAGTCTCTGTTTTTCAATTTTTCTACCATGTTTCAATAAACTGCGAGAAACTAAAACATCAGTTTACTTGTAATTTTGAGATATTTCTATAAGAAATGCATCTTTTTCATATTGTGATAAATAGAATTTACATAATCTATCTATATATATGATTAATGTCAGCTGTCTTTAAGGTCTCAGACACAAATGTCATCTCTGATTTTATAAGGTGTCTTTTACAGCTAAAAGTCTGACTCTATTATCAAGTAGTTTTATTTAACTATTAAAATTGCCTTCCTCCACCATCCAGAATTTCAAAACCTAGTGTTCTAAACAGCTACAGGAGGTGCCAACAATTTAAAGTTGGAGCGGAGGTACAAAATAAAACCGTGCAAACTCCTGTCTACCCGGGTCACTCCATACACCTCCCCACTCCCCCACTCCCCCACCCCCAGTGCCAGACAGCAGGTGTGAACCCAAGGAGCAAAGGCTCATCCTCCACCCCTCATCGGCCTGAGGTGTGGCTGGGGCATCTCAAGTCGTTCCTCACCACTCAAACCCACATCAGTGTGTGCAGAGGGTTCCAGGGGGCCACATCTCTGGGGATGTCAAACTTCAAAACAGAAAGCTGAAGACAGAAGGCAACTCTTCCACGTGAGCAGACAGAGATGCGATTAAACGGCAGGGAGTAGAATACCTTCTCTAAGAAACTGACTGAATTTTGCCTCTGCATAGACTGAATAGCTGATGTTCCCAACTCATTGCCTAGATTTGGTGCAGAAAAGACATGCTCCTTTCTGGGGCGGGGGGAGGGGGCGCGTGGCGGGTTGACACTTGCATCCCTTATGACAGCAAATGTGCACGTGCACACAGACACACACGTGTGTGCACCATCAGCTCTTTTAGGCACATATGAATGAAGACAGCTTCTTTCAACATCTTTCCCTAAGCCCTGACCCCGCAGATTTCCATCTACTCAGATTTCACCCCAGCCCTTTAAGGATGTTCAAGAAGAACTCATCCCCCAAATAAAGACAGATGCTGGGTCACCCACACGACACTCCCAGTGGTTGAACTCTCACAGTCAATCACGCCAAGCCCACAGCTCCTGCCACAGACCCCACTAATTCCAGAAGCAATTTCTGGATGCTGTTTCTGGTTGATACCAGAAACTCTAAATTCACAAACACTCAACAGACACTGTCAGAAAGGGCTGGAGTCTCCTTTTCACTTTTCTCCTCTTTCCCATGGCCTTAAAGCATAGTTTTGAAGTATTTGTCTAAAACAACAATATCACCCTCTGCCAAAACTATGACAAAGCCCACCACACTAGGAACTTCTGCTCAAGATAAATCAAGTGGAGATGACACCTTACTTTACTATCACTCCAAATAATATGAAGGAGCCAAAATGTGAGAAACAAATGACACAGGCCACAAAGCACACAGGGATTAAAAAATGCCTTTGTCATACACTTTGATAGCATGTTTATTATTTCTCATTGGTTGTATGTCATAACATTAAAATTTGAATGCTTTCAAAAAGGGAGAGAATTTGCCATTCAGTGGAAATGACCTTGAGATAACAAATCTTGGAGTTTCTCTGTACATCCCACCTCTGGCCAGCTGGACCCTCTACTAACAGGAGGATTAATAAACTCCAACCTCAAGTTAAATTACAACGCAAATCAAAGGAACTTTTATGGGCCTGAACAAGTGTAATGAAGCTTAAGAAATATTTTTCTACACATCCACTTTCCTAATATATTCGTTTTTATGATGTCCTATTTTTAAAGGGATATTTTAATTTCTCAGGTAATCAAAAGGGAAATAAGTAAAGTTGTTTTCCTTTAAAAACAATTTCTGTGTTCCTGAAAGCTTTCAAAATGTAGGTAGAGTGAGAACTCACTTATTAGTAAAAGAAGGTTGAAAACCAGCCTCTTTCAGAAAGGGCTTCACGATCATGCAGTGAGAGTGATGGGCACAGCCCCACCTGTCCCCTCACCATGCCCCCCACACACCACTCACTCTGATTGGCGGGGGGGGGAGGGAACAGGGGGCCCTCCCTGTCCACACCTTGCCCATCCCACAGGGCTGCAGGCAAGCAATGGGGCGGGCACATTGGCCCTGCTCCCACAGCAAAGCCACCAGCACTGCAGACCTGCAGATTCACCCTCTGGGGACAGGCCTAGCCCCAACTGTAAAATGAGATGTGGAAAAGGGGTGAGGCTATTCGGGCATGGATGGTGTGACAGCCTCAGGGACACAGAACGATCTCAACCCCTCCCTGTCTTCAGTGACAGATTTTAGGTCCACTGGGCCCTCCCCATCTTCCTCCAATCACCAGTCACCACATGCCTCTGATTTGACCAAAAGGGACACAGCCCAGAACAAGGGCCCCATCAAAAGGGTGGAAGTGACCCAGGAGAAAGCCCCAAATGCAGGGAGATGGTGGCACCTCCATCTGATGAGGTGGAACTCACCAAGCAAGACCTTGGCCAGAGATTCTCAGGAGCTGTAAGACACCCTGGGCTCTGACCGTGAGGAACCAAAGCGTGAACAAGGATGGAGACTCTGAACACCAGTAAGGATGACAGAGGTGAGAAAGGTGCCAAAGGCGGCGAAGATCAAGTCACACCTGCAGAACCGCGAAGTCAGCGGGCCCTTTCTCCTGCACGTGTGGGCATCAGAGGTCATCCCAGTGATGCGGCAACAGTGACACCTGGTGCCTCCACCTGCGTGCACTGCAGTGAGCCCACAGCTGTGCCTGGGCGGCCAGTAAACAGGGCTGCCTCTGGACCCAAAGGAATCTCAAGCTCAAAGATAAAGGGCGGGATGATATCCAGGCAACAGGACCATGAGGGAGCACCTGACCCAGGCTAAGTTGACAGCAGTGCCCCCAAGCCCGCAGGTGTGTAGCTGGGGGGACAGGTGTGGTTACAGATACACCAGCCAGACTCCTGGAGACCTGTCTGTTGGCAGCACCACCTGAAGGTAAGGGGCTGAAGCAAGCCACACAAAAGCTCCCATGAACTACGGGGTGGGGAAAGACCCCGTAGTCCATGCTGCCTAGATGTACCCTGACTGTGCCATCCTGGATACATAGATACAGCCCCTGGAAACCAGGGCATCCAAATGAAATCCATGCAAAACATCCCCATAAAGGTCAAGCACAAGATACTCAAGCAAATACTTGTACACCCGTGTTCACAGCAGCATTACTCACAACAGCCAAAAGGTGGAAGCAACCCAACAATGTCCATCACCAGCTGAATGAATGAACACAATGGGGTCTACACATACTCCCTGAATATCATTCAGCCTCAAAAAGGAAGGAAGTTCTGACACATGCTACAATACGGATGAACCTTGAGGACATTATGCTAAGTGAAATAAGTCAGACAAAAAAGGACAAATTTGTATGATTTCACTCATGTGAGGTCAAAGAGACAGAGAGTAGACTGGTGGGTGCCCAGGGCTGGAGGAGGCAGGAATGAGTTGTTGTTTAATGGGGATTATTTCAGTTTGGGAAGATGAAAAAATTCTGCAGGTGATGTTGATGGTTGCACAACAATGTGCATGTAATTAATGCCACTGAACTGTACACTTACAAATGGTTAAACTGGTAAATGTTATGTGTATTTTACCACAAAAAAAAAAATAAAAAATACTTTACTTTAAAAGTAAAGCACAGGAAAGAGCACACTGGAGGGCAGGTGGCCGGTGTGCCCATGCAGCGTGGCTCAGGCTGCCCAGTGTGAACTGACAAGCCATCTGTGCCCAGAAAGTGGACATAGCCAGACATCCAGCAACTCACAGGCCACGACCACCAGACGGACTTCATGGCACACAGGGAAGGACCGTCCCTCTGTGAACAGTGGGCATTAGCGGTGCCTGAGGTTCTTTAAAGTTCCTAAGTGGCCCTGGATAAATAAAAGAAATCCAGAGAATGAACTGGACTGTGCATCTGAACACATGCAACGCTCTCCAGTGAACGAAGATAAACAGAAGGCCAACTGAGGATGCTCCAGGGCAATGCTCACACAAAAAATCACACCATCACTGAGGTGCAGAAAAACATCACCACTTTTATTTGTAATTGCTACTTACCTTACTTTTAAATTCACTTATATATTCATGCATTGCACTACATGTCTATGATTTATACATAAATAAGTCCATCTTGACACACACACAAGTGCTTGTGACTTAGAAGGGTGTGAGATCAAAAAAGTTTGGAGATTACTGCTCAAATGAACCAGCTACACCAAAAAGAATGTCCATTACAACATTTAAACTTTTCTAAAAAGCATACATGCTCTTGGTCATTAACCCTTGGTAAATTCTGGATCCTGGCATGTGTCAGGATAACTATCTGGTTTCAGACACTTTCTCAAAAGCCTGAAATAATTAAACAGCTGGAGCCTTATCTGCACCCATACACAAGATGAAAATGGCCCTGGATACTCACGTAGGGTAGCACACGGCCAGCATGTGGCTGGTGGCCCTGGGTAGCGTCACCTGGGATCCCAAGCCCAGAGCCATCTGTCCCACTCCCCAGGTGCACCCACTCTGAGCCGAGACCTCCCTCTCTGGGCCACCATTTCCTGAGAGGCTCAATGAAGAATTTATCAGTACCTCCAGGGCTGGCTGTGAACTTCCAACACAAATTCATAAAAACTCTGAAAAGTATACAGTGCTAGAGACATGTATGATGTCTTATCACTAAATATTTCAACTGAAAAAACAAGTAAACACCTCTTTTCCACTCTACCATGTCCTCATGCCCCATTCAGCAAACATGGAATTCTCAGGTATCATCAGCTGATTTCAAACAGCTACAGATGTTTTCAACTGAAACTAGATAAATCGATAGGAACACACAAAAGGCTATGGTTCAAGAACTTGGTATTTGTTTGTCAGATCCTCCCATCAACAGGGATGTGTTCATTTCCTGTGGCTTCTGTAACAAATCATCACAACTCAGTGGCCTGAAACAACACAAAAGTGTTATCTTACAGTTCTAGAGGTCAGGAGTCTGATATGGGTCTCGCGGGGACAAAACCGAAGTCTCAGGAGGGCTGTGCTCCTTCTGGAGGGGGTAGGAGACAGGGTTTCTTTGCCTTTTCCAGCTCCCAGAGGCCACCCACACTCCACAGGTTGGGAACCCTCCCTCCATCTTCACAGCCAACAACAGCCAGTTGAGTCCTTCAAACGTTGCATCTCCCTACCCTCTCCTCCTCTACATTTAAGGACTGGTGATGAGACTAAGGGCTCACCAGAACAATCCAAAATAATCTCCCCATCTCAAGGCCAGCTGATTAGCAACCTTAATTACATCTGTAACCAACCTTAATTCCCCTGTACCATGTAGCCTAACAGAATCACAGATTCTGGGGATTAGGATGTGGGCATCTCTAGGGGGCTGTTATTCTACCAACAGGCGTTCATTGTGTCACGATTCAGGTATCACAAGGATTAGTTCACTCGTCAGATCAGAGATGCTGAGGCCCTGTCACAGCATCACAGCAGGGGCAGTGAGGACTGGCTGGTCCCAGAGAGCAGGACAGGACAGAGCATATGGAGCAGAGGAAGGGCACAGATGCCCAGGATACAGAGGAGGGACTCCTGCTCCAGGTATGAATGGCAGCAGGAGGGAGCGGTTACCAGGCCTTGGAGAAAAGGGCTGGGGATGAGGAGAGGGTGCTGGGGCGGAGGGGCTACAGGTGTGTGCAGTACAGCGGAGAGCAGGTGGCCCGGGACCTTGTGCACAGAGGTCCAGGGCTGCAGCTCAGCATGCAGGGTGCAGATGACATCGGGATTAACCAAGAGGTTCCAAGAGTCAAAGAAAAAGATGTAACATTTATAATCCGAAAAAGACAGCTCTGGTGGCAATGAGGAGGGGAGACCACAGGAGAGGTGCAGAAGAAGCAGGAGTAGCTAAGTTAGGAGGTGAAGTCAGACACACAAGGAAGTTAAGAAGGCCTGGAGTCTGTCAAAGTAAGTCAGAAAGAGAAAGACAAATACCATATGCTAACACATACATATGGAATTTAAGAAAAAAAAATGTCATGAAGAACCTAGGGGTAAGACAGGAATAAAGACACAGACCTACTAGAGAATGGACTTGAGGATATGGGGAGGGGGAAGGGTAAGCTGTGACAAAGTGAGAGAGAGGCATGGACATATATACAGTACCAAACATAAGGTAGATAGCTAGTGGGAAGCAGCCGCATAGCACAGGGAGATCTGCTTTGTGACCCCCTGGAGGGGTGGGATAGGGAGGGAGGGTGGGAGGGAGGGAGGGAGACGCAAGAGGGAAGACATATGGGAACATATGTATATGTATAACTGATTCACTTTGTTATGAAGCAGAAACTAACACACCATTGTAAAGCAATTATACTCCAATAAAGATGTAAAAAAAAAAAAAAAGAGGGCCTGGGGTAGTAGCTGTGTGGAGACACATCTTAACCCTAACAGTAGGGTTACTGTTACTCAGGTGTGGGGAAGCCAACAGATCAGGAGACACTGCCAGTGAAAAGATAGTTTGTTTCTCACAGTTCCCAGGAGGAGAGGCCACGTGGGAAGCACCACGGCAGTCAGGAGGCAGAGGAGTGAGGGGAAAACGTGGGCAAGAGACTTCACTGTGGTTTCCGTGGGAAGGACAGGGTGAGGCAGGGTAACCAGGCTCTGGAATAGTATCAGTAGGCTCTGGGACATAGGGGCTGTCCTCAGCTGTCTGCTACCTGGCCCTGAGGGTTTGGGGGCCCTGAGTGTGACAGCCTGATAAAAGGGTGTATAGGGTGTGGGCTCTGGATTGGTTGGTTTGCATATGAAAGGCACACTCACTGGCCAGCTCCCTCTAGGAACTGGCTGGTCCTGGGAGAAGCCATCCATCCACAGGGGGCAAAGCCCTGATGTCAAAGCCTCTGAACACAGACAATTAAAAAACAAGGGCCTGAAGAAGCAGGGACTGACTTAAGATGTCACTGTATGCAGTGATTGGGATCAAAGCCAAGAGTAACAGACAGCAGCCACCCCTCCTCCAGCCCCGCAGCACTGTGAAGGAATTCCCATTAAGTCACAGAAGATCAATGAGACAGAAAAGAGGGTGAAAAGAAAGTAAGGCCAGAAGCAGGGTGGTTACCGCGATCAGTGGGGAGTACCCACAGAACCAGGAAGACGCCCCTGCCATAGGGCAGCCACAGCCCTGGGACTCAGCCCCACACTGATGCTCAGCTGATGTGAAGGAGTCCCGGGCCTGGCGCCCTGGCCTAGCGTCAAGCCTGTTAAAGAGGCAACACAGCAACCAGACCTCAACGTAATGAATCAAACTTTCCACCCCGCTTAAAAGCAATGTTTTTTCTTTCCAAAAACAAAAAAACAAAAAACCACTGTAAGTGGAAAACGTTACAATGCCAGTCTCAATATGCCAGGAACAGTTGCACACATCTGATTTGACTAAAGTCTGTCACGGCAAAATAAATAAAGAAAATAAAAGAATGAGGATGATAACTGCAATATGGAATGTTAGGGCCTAGGCTGCTACCAATTAGTCATGAGAAACAAGACACATCTACTAAACTATCATGCCATTTAACACAAGTACTCTTAGAAAATAAATACATGCTGTGTGTATCCTGAGGCTGTTAAATGAAGAGGGAACAAATCGTTTGCACACATTTAAAGATGGCTTGTTTGTTCAGATACAAAAGCTGAGAACATCCCAAGAGGACCGCTGCCTCCCTCCCAACAACCCACTCTCTTCCTGCCGTGTCTTTTTGCCTCAGATCTTTCTTGAGCTTTCCGAGTCAACAGATTTCCTGAGCCACTGGTCCTGAAGATGACCGGGATAGAGAAAATGGATGGATTTTGTAACTGAAATGAAAATGATTTCCAACTTGGCCAAGGGCAAGGGGAGAGGCCCCATCTGTGTGTCCACCCGGGTGCTGGAGAGAACAGCACTAGACTGGGAGGTGGCCACACCCTGAGTAATCCCAGGGCACCCTCCTCCGCCCACTCACCGTCAGGAGAAGACCCTGCATCTGGGCACCACCCGAAGGAGGCTGGTGGGACACGAAGCCAGGGCGGTTCAGGTGGGATCCACCTGCATGCGCCACGCCCGTGTCCCCATCTGCAGCTGACCCATGGGGCAGATGCCGCCAAGAGCCCCAAGGTCACATCTGACAAAGGAGAGAACTTGGAACCAAAACTGAACTCTCCTGAACTTGCTTATCTTTAGCTGTCATGGAAGCACACAGAAACACAAGGCGGGACAGAAGAGGAGTGAAAAGCGCCTGGTGACAGCTTGGGCTTCCTCCCATTCAGTTAACCCCTCAGATACTAGAGTCCTTTAGGAGCAGAAATTTCCATCAGAAAAGCACTGATGGGACTTCCCTGGTGGTCCAGTGGGTAAGACTCTGAGCTCCCAATGCAGGGGTCCCGGGTTCGATCCCTGGTCAGGGG